>NC_055672.1:22977761-23662761 GCF_017976325.1 Chelmon rostratus | reverse complement strand
AAGTTTTTAAAACACAGAATCAGCTCAGGAAAGGTGGTTGTGCTACGATGTGCTGAGGGCAGCCCCTCCAGTATGTTTTTGCCTTTTTTAACACCAACCACATGCCCTGCTTGACAGTGCCCAGGCTTTTCTCCTTTTAAAAGCGCTGCCTCTCAGCTCTACCTTCTTTCTCTCTTTCTCCTGTGCTGTCCATTTTTTTTGGACGCCGTTCGGCCACGCACACGCCGTGCACTGACTGAACGTTGTGTTGATGTGTGTGTGCATGCGACCAATCACTTGAGATCATATGATCAGGTTCAGATCAGGTAGGGAGGCCGGGGGTCTACAAAACAACTAGCTGTCCTGTGTTAATTTCATTTGGTATTTTTAACACTGGTCCGACACTCCAGGCCAGCGAGCTTGTCAGGCCACCAGGAATCTGTGTCGAAAGTGTCTCCCTTAGATGATGACCACTTATGTTTGACAAATGCCTCGACGGCTGCATTCCCAAGGAAACTGCCCTCACGCGGGTCACTCCTCTGCCCCCCGGTGAGGAACAGCAGCAGGCCGAGCAGGAGGGACTGTTACAGCTGAAGAGGTCTGTGTGTTTACAGGGGAAACTACAGCCCCGTACAGCTCAGCTCCACTGTATCAGCACCGCTGCTGGCTGACAGCCAGAGCTGCACATAATATAGCCTCTACGCTTGACTCAAGGGCTGCAACGATTATTTTCACGGTAGATTAATCTGTTGATTATTTTCTTGATTAATCAGTTAATTGTTTAATTTTTTTAAATGTCAGAAAATTGTCAAAGACACTGATCAGTGTTTCCCAAAACCAAAGATAACATCCTATAATGTCTTGTTTTGTCCACAACACAAAGATATTCAGTTTACCGTCATAGAGGAGCGAAGAAGCCAGAAAATGTGCACATTTTAGAAGCTGGAATCAGATAATTTGTACTTTTCCCTTATAAAATCACTTAAACGGATTAATCGGTTATTAAAATAGTTGGCAATTTAATAGTTGACAACAAATTGATTAATCGATAGACACGGTTAGGAAATATGGTGAGAAAAACCCACAAGAGTCACGGGTCTTGGAGAGCATGAAATGCTTAAAATGAAATAACACACGAGAGCAGCAAGAGAGGAATAACAGGAAGCCTGGATGTATTTTTGTATTTTACCAACTTTCCTGGCCTGGGTCAGGCAACAAAAACACCTTAGTTAGAGCTAGATTAGAGACAGATTGGTATCAAGGGGTATTACACCGCTGGAAAGATGGTCTTGTCATAAAACTGCTCAGTCTATGCACTAGAAAGGCACAGATATTCTTGAAATTGGTGCTGCATGACCAGAGAAAATAGAGAAGAAGGGCTGACAACAGCACAGAATGCACTGTGTGTGTTGCCTTCCAAGGCCACTCACATTGTATAGGCTAGACCAGACCACACCACACCACCGCCATCGGTTGCTCTATCGCAGCCTGCGCTGCCAGCCAACATTGCACTGATGCCCAAACTTTGAAAGGGAGCTGCAGTAACCCAATTCCAAAGCCACTTCTGAAGAAGACACACTTCTGGTTGTGAGGGTGGACTGTGAACTGATTTCCATTAACTGTTGATTTTGCTGTAAGATATAAAAATGTCCTCAGTGACATATTTCCAGTCTGCTTTTTAAACTGTCAGTTTCCCTCAATGTTGTTGCAATAGATGAAGAGATACGACAAAGCTGTCTCTTTTGCAAACAGAAGCAGCAGGGCTGGATTCCAAAATTAGGCAAATTGTCTGCTAGAAATGAACAGAACATTAGCAGGCCAGCCTTTTTACAGCATACAGCATGTTTCATGCCAAAGGCACTTTAGTGCTTTACATGATGTATATGAATGCTAACATTTGATGAATATCCAGCAGATATATCACAGCATGTCCTAATGAATGTAAAAAAAAAAAAATAATAATAGGGACGCTTTTCACAAATGAAATGGGTTTTTGTTTACTAGTTTTGTTGGACATGAACTTTACAATGTGTTTGCAAGCATATGACTATTTCAGATGAGAAGTTAGGCTGGGCTTGCTGAAGTGTAAACTTCTCAACATCCTTTAAATAGCCACTTCAAGCTACTGAGATTAGGCTAAACTCTGGTAAAACAGTCCTGGAGTAACAAACTAGGGTATGTTTGTGTTAAGATGGTCTTGAATATGTCTCCAAAAATTTCATGACTTCACACTGTAACTTTGCCGTTTTAGTAACAAAACACTGTCGTTATTGCACTTAATGTTCAGACATCCACATTTTTTTCGGTATCGTGAAACACAGTAAGTAGCCCAAAATGTCAGATTCCAGCATTACACTTTTAAAGGAGAAATTTGCCAGTTTTATGTGGGTATCCAAAACAAGTGAACCAAGACGGAAGATATGCTCCTGAGCTGTATCGAGAGCATGAGTCCAGGATACACTAAATATCTGTTCGTAGTGTGAGATATTCTGGAGGAAAACAAAATGTTATGCCAGTGAAAGTTTTATTGATTCCTTCCTTCTCACTTTTTTTATGACTTATCAGGGTCGCTTAAAAACACTGTGCACCATTATCGTAACAGTAAATTTCAGCAAACAGTCAGCATTATGTTTCCTTCAAAGCATATGTGTTGTTGCAAGTTAGTTGGAAATAGAAGACAATTTCTAGGAGACGGGATAAGACATGAAAGACCACACCCATCCTGTCTCCTACCAACATGTTGAGGGGCTAAGCAAGTGACCCAGGTGTAGACGAGGACACAGTCAGGAAAGAGATTTGAGGTAATTTACTGCAGGAGATATGAGCCGGGGCCAAGCCAAGCAGAGAGAGCAGGAAGTGGGTGGCAAAGCTGAGCAAGTCCAAAATTGAATCTGGGAAACTGCTGGGCTGAACAGGAGCATGGCAAAAGAGACAAAGCAACCAGAAACAGGGCCCAGAGCAGAGCAGATGGAAGAAGAAGAAATAGGGTTCATCACAGGTAAGCGGCAAGGAGCATCCTGGCAGGGTGGATGTGGTGGAGTTCAGTCTTTATAGGAGGCTTGATTGCAGGATGGGATGCAGCTGGAGAGGCTCTGCTCAGGCTCCAGCACTCGTATCTCCACTCAGGCAATCAGAGAGAGAGGCTCTGAGGGAGACAGGAGGTTACTGCTGATTAGATGATATTCAAGGGGCAGATGTAACTGTGTGTACCCCTCAAAGGGCGTCACCTGGTGTCTGACCAGGCTTGTCCAGGTATGCAATGTGGAACTCAGGAATGAGGGAGGGATCTAGAAATCGTTTGCAGATATCAAGCAGCACTCCTCGGGCCTCTATCCCTCCACCCTGGCAGCGCACGTCCTGGAGATGTCAGACAGTGTAGGAGGATAATTGTCAATGATTCTAGGTGGAGTACTGGAGGGGATAGACAACTGGTGCAGGCAGTATTGACTTGGGAAACATGGAAAGTGGGATGAATATGAAGAAAAGCAGAGTGTTTAAGATGGACAGCAGAGGGATGGGTGATACTTTCAATTTCAAAGGGACCGATGAACCGAGGGGACAGTTTCCTAGATTCCACTTTCAAGGGATGGTCTTTAGGAGAGAGCAGTACCTTTTGGCCAGGGGTGTATGCCTGGGACTGGGACGAGGTGAAACCCCAAAGAAGGCGAGCTCAAGCCTTCTTCCAAGTCTGCCGGCAGTGGTGCATATGATCCTGGACAGAGAGAACGGCAACCTCTAGCTCGTGAGAAGAAAACAAGGGGGGTCAATTACCAAGAAAGCATTCAAAAAGTGACATACCCGAAAAAGTGTTGATGAGGGTGTTGCTAGTATATTCAGCCCAGGGAAGGTGGGTGCTCCACGAGAATGGGTTGACAGAAGTCCCACATTGCAGAGCGGTCTCAATCTCCTGGTTGACCCACTTGGTCTGGCCCTTAGACTGTGGATGATACTCAGAAGAGAAACTGATTTTAACATCAACAGCTGAGCAAAAAGATTGCCATACCTGGGCTCTGAACTGGGTTCCTCTGTCAGGCACTGTGTCAGTAGGAATGCCATGCAGGTGGGACACGTGGTTAACAAGCAGGTCTGCATTCTCTCTGGAGGATGGGAGTCTGGAGAGAGGAATGAAGTGAGCTACATTGGAAAAGCTTTAAATGATGGCGGCTGGTGGCTTTGTTACCATTAGCTGGGAAAATGGGACCACAGCATGAAGTCCAAGTTCAATAACAGTTTATACTGAGGCTCTTCTTTTTCTCTTCAAACTCTGTGCAGTATCCCTATTTGCACTGGCTGTGTCACATTCCAGCTGTGATGTAGCCACCAGAGCTGATCACAGCCATTCCAGACAGTGCTTGTGGTTCCTCCAGAGGTGCTGCAGTGCATTTCAGAAGCATCCTTGAAGTGGCTCTCCACTCTGCTCTGCTGAGAATACGTGCCTAGTCTATTTTTGACAGAATCTGCATCAAGCTGCACAGAGCAAACAATGCAGGAGGTCACACACAGTTTTCAAAATTCAAAACTCCAGATCGTATATCAGCAAAAGTCACAATTAAAACCATTTAACTAGGTAGCCAACTTACCCATAAGTCAATAAAATCAGGCAGGCAAAGTGCTCTACATCTGAAACACTCTTGGTTGGGTATGAAGCCGCTAAGAGGATGGAACAAAACCACGTTGCAGTTGGAAGGCGATGCAATGGTGCCCTTTGGAATCCCAGGGTATGTGTGACCCTGAAGATCTCGATTGAAGACCAGGGGCGATCGAGCCTTTGAGGGCCCCCTCACTCTGGAATGATTTGCCGGAGATCTTTTAAAAAATCTGCACTTTTACTTAAGTAATTCCTTGCCATGTTATGTTCTTTGTAACTACATTGAATTGTTATTATTTTTATTATCATTAATAGTCATTACTTATATGTATAGATATAAATATGTATATATGAGTATTATTGTTGGTGGTGGTGTTAATAATAATAATAATAATAATATAGACATTAAGTAAAAGGTATCCATAGAGAGGCAGAGGTAGAGAGTCTGATGGGCAAAACGTGCTGTATTCCTTCATGTAAAAACCCAAATGGACACGAGGGTGGGGAGGGCGACACATTTATCTCTTGTTTTCTGCTTGAAAAAGTCTGTGTGTCTGTGTGTCCTGAGAGGTGATTTAACACAGCATGTGGTCTACACAGTTAGACCGACACTATACCACTGACAATTATCACAGCACGACGTTCTATTCAGCAGAGGACACAAATACAACTTTAGGAGCGGCATGTCTGCAGTCAGGGTGATTGTTTTGCTTGAGTACAGGGTTGATCTCAGCAGTTCTGAACTACATTAGCATCTTCTCTCCCATAAGATGATTGGTTTCTGTGTGATGCTTCAGCTGCTCATATTTGTTTGTAGTCTTTTGGACATTTGGAATGCAGATTTATCGAGAAAAGAAAAATACTTTTGGTGAAGAAACAGAGGTTTAATATAAATCATCAAGTTGAAGGTCTTGTTCTCAGTTGTCACAGCATCAGTATCATCCAGTATTTGTGCTGTGCTTTTTATCTTTCAAAACCACAGCCCAGTCTTTCAGTGGACCACCTTCTGATAGTGACTGTCATCTTCCTCTAGATCCTTGGCAAAGAAGCCCCCAGATGTGACCAAGTCTCGCAAAATAAAGACAGAGCATCTGCTCAAAGTAGAAGATCATGACTTTACCATGAGACCAGCATTTGGAGGTAGGTGTGGAGTGCTGCTGATATTTGTATGCATTATTTTCCTGGTGTACAGACATAGCCATTTATTCATCATCACATGGACAAACACACATACAACACATACTCGAGGTCCACTTACCAGCTTTTTCAAGACCTTTCAAGTGCATTTTATCTTCTTAGCTGCTGAGTCTTTTGTCAACAGTGTCAAAACTGATACAAGTGAGTGTGAATCCACCATTTGTCAACATTTGTTTGAAAAGCACAATTACTGAAATTTTAAATTGCTACTCATTTAATTTTCTTAGTGAGAAACGTGGCACATAAGAAAACAAAGTCAGTTTGGCAACGAGAGTCACAGTTAATACACAGAAACATTCTAAGAATAGTATAATCAAAGTACTGTGCATTTTAATGGATCATAATAAAACAAACTGTACTTTCTGCCTTTTTTAAGGTGTCTTCATACTATTCAAAATTCAAATCCATGAAAAAATCAAAGCACAACATAAGGCAAACCCCAGGTTTCCTGTAGAGGCTAATACTCACGTTCCCTGTACCTTCAATGTTTCCACTCAGAAACCTCACAGAAGAGCCAGTGTGTGGGATTACTGAAGTGTTGTTAGTAGTGGCTTTTTATTTTATTCTAGAATTTAGAACAAGAATGAACATGGAGCCCCACAGTCGCCCCTCTGACAAGGAGAGGAGATAAGAGAGAAAAAACAACAAACAGCCTCGCCCCACAGCACTTGCATCGACCCCAAACGATGGAGAACCCAGTCATAACATCACAGAGAGTCAAATCCTAAACAGGCACGCTCACGGCTTTTGACCGAACAGTCATAGTTAGTGAGGTCAGGGCTCCTGCAGACTTCACAATGATAAACAACATGGTACAGATAAACAAATCCACTTGGTCTGTGGAGTAAAAACATTTGTCCATACTAACTGAGAGGTGCCCTCGATCATCCGCATTGCATATCTTTTCTCAGTTCTCTTACTTGTTCAGTGTTCTGCTGAATGCCCTGGCATCTTCTGGTGGTTTAAACTTTTCAGCACAGCTATGTGTGACACGGAGGTGCGCCGGGCGTAGCAGTCCAAATCAAATCCCTGGCATCTCACAGAGCAGCCACCAGACATCAGTGAAGGTGTTGTGGGTGCAGGTTGTCTTTGCAGAAAGAAAGGGATGTACACGTGTCCGTTTTTGGGCTTTGGGTCGCAGCAAGATATCGATAAAGCCTATGTGATAATGCCGTCGAGTGATGATTGGGTGAGGGTACCAAAGCCATGGTTTCAGCTTCGGCTGGAGATTGTGACGCCCTTCCCTACCTTCCTGAGACAAATTGAGGTAGGCACTATAGTGGAGTTTGAGTCCTCGGGAATCACAACTATTCTTATATTGTTGCGCCATGGTCTTGCCTTAATATCTTTGCATTTATTTTCCACTCTTACCAGTTTGGCTAACAGATGCTCCACTTTAGTTTGGAACGTGGCAATGTTGTCAGTGCAGGTAGAAAGCAAGGTCGCCTTGGAATCAAAGGAGGAGGGAGCGACATCTGTTGCTGTTGTAGGCCCTTCCTTACAGGAGAAATCACGATGAGGCGTGTAAAGCAGGCCACTGCGGCCGTGCAGATGAAGTGCTCCCAGTTCAAAACCTGCAGCTCCACCCTGAATGTGAGAGCTAAGCAGAATTAATTACTTTCGCATAAATAAACACAATTCTCTGACCCAAGAGAGACCCAGAAAACACTGATGCTTGTAAAAAAAATGCAAGTTGACTCTAGCCATGAACTGATGTATAGGTTGTTTAGCAACTTACAGCAGATATATCGTTGTTGTTTGAGGTCACTTAGAAGCAGTGTACACCAGAGAGCACTTTTTTATTTTTTACAGTGTAAAATGTCCCTCTCATTATGCACATGGTGTCATTTTTTTAAGAACCAAATTTTAGGGATCCTTATCTAAAATATTTATGTTATGGGTTTGGGTTTGTGTTAAAATAATACATCAGCCAATATATTTTTAATAGGTTTTTTTCAATATATTTTGGCAGCTCTCAAATATCAATATTTTAATTGGCCTAAATCCAGCATCAGTAGGGCTTTAATACAATTGCTGTTGTAATTGCTTGGCTGAGAATCTGACACTGAATGGGGCACTCCAGTGATTTAATAACGCACTTCCATGAACTTGGGGGACTCACAAGAGGGATTAAAGAATGAATGGTCACAATTTGTACAGCAGAGGCCAAGATGTCCTGATAGTTAGTCCCTAGAGCCAAGCTCCAAAACAGCTGGAGCCTACATTTCCCATAATGCAACCATGGCATCTGTCATGCCTTTTTAATACCCTCCATGCCCTGTTTGTAACATTTCAGTTTTGAATTTGTCATGTGAGCTTACAACCCTGATGACATCAGTATGACGTCATCAGGGTTATTTTCTCCTCCAATTCCGCAGAAGAAATTACTCTCACGGGCTGAGTAGTGCTCCTCATGACAAGTGAACTTACCCTTATGTGTACAAGTGGTGGAGTGCCCCTTTAACCGTGTACTGAGCGCGATGCGTCGACCTGCATGGAGGCAGGAATGGAGGAAAGTATTGGAGTGTGTTTCACCTGTCCTCCCTCAAGCTTGAAAAACCAATAATATGTCAGCCATCCGTCTGCCTTCATGTCTCAAAACTGATTGGTCTTTGGTGTCCACAACCTCTGATATGTAAGGCTCTTTGATGTTATAGCAATTTAAACTATCCATCCCTCTCTTGGAATCATCTCAAGGCGTGAAGCATCTCCAGCCTACACCCCCCCACACACACACACACACGTGAATCCTGCTTCGTCACCAGGTTGTGACTGCAATTATGAGACATTTTTTTCTGTTCAGCTGGTTCACAAGAAAAACTCGATCTAAAGCTTTTTCTTTTGGCTGGCAATGTCATTAATCTCCCCTTCTGGGTTTTTAAGATGAATTTCTCAGTGTGGCACAAGCTCAAGCATTTAGGAGTTGTTCCCAAGTTAAGAAGCTTTTAAAACATCCCACTGGTGTTGTTCTTTGTGCGATCTAAGACTGCAGTTCACAAGATGTTTCATGCACTTGTGTTCAAGCTGCATGTCTTCACATCGTTTCAAAGCACTGGTTGAATGTAAAGATAGTGGTATTTTGCCATTGAAATAGTTCACAAAGTAGCTCAAGGCTCGGCCTCTGTTGATATGCTTAGAAGTGTTTGCCTCTTGTATCTCAAATGAAAATCGTGGGATCTGCTTAAAACTCGACTGGGCTTTCATAAAGATATTTGGATGCTGAGATAGATTTGCATCTCTGCTCAGACGGAAGTCGGGAAAGGAATAAATCTCCTTCTGACTCCTCTTCCTCTGACGTCGTACCCTGTTGGGAGCAGATGATAAAAGCGTCATTTAGCGAGGTCGCTTCTCCCCTGTTAGTACAATTGTTACTTCAGAGAAAGGCAGAGAGTGTGGCAGGAGGTCACAGTGGAAATGGGACTAAAAATAGCCTGGGCTCTGGCACAAAGTCCCAGCAGAGGATACAGGGCTCTAGTTGCATTAGTGTAGAGTCTCATACTCCACCCTGTTTCCCTACAAGGGGCTGCCCCCTCCAGATGGGTTTAAACCCTGAGCTTTTTTTATGTTGAATAATGCTTTAACATGGGTTTTCTACTATAATAGATCACTAAGCTACTGGCTTAGCTGCATCAGAATGAAACAGACTGACCACAAATAGGCAAGACTTGGTGAATAAAAGTAGTGAAATACATTTAATAAAGAACTCAGGTTTTACTGTTGTAGCTGCAGACGACACTTCTGTCTGCCATTATAATGTTACACTCACCAAAGTTATTACTGAGATCTTTGAATCTGGCAACATCTAAAAAAGTCCAATAAGCCAATAGAAAAAAGCACTCATACGCTCAGGCAGGTTTTAAAACCACTTTATTTTGGAGGTAAAACGAACTCACTGCGCTCGTTATGCAGCTATTAACTTGTCATTAAAAGGGAAATCTAAGTTTGGAATCAGTCTGGAAACTGTGATGGATGTTTACCTTCTGGGCTTGGGTAATCAATGTTTCCTTTGTTTTCTCCTCCCAGTAAATTCAACCAGGGAGTATGTTTTACAGCCTGTTTGATGGCTTGTGTTTTTTTGTCTTGTTGGATTTATCTTCAGCAGTCACTGCCTTCTAAAATTCCAGTAATTACTTTCAGTGAGTACAATGTTATCATAGGTGATACAGACAATGGCTGGAGCTGCAGAAATAGACTAAAACACAACTTGAAATAAACCCTAGTTTTCCTGTGAGTCAGTGCTCTGTATGCATGCTGGTGTAAGTTACATCATCCTTGCCATTTCAAATCGTTGCATATTGAATATTGAAAGGGTTTATCCCCACATTCTTAGCAAATGCTCAGAAATTTTCATGGCAACCTGCTCAATAGATTGCTAGATTTCTTATGGGTAAATAGAAAATGTGAAGCTTGAAAGATACATGTACTGTACAATCCCAGTTTGGTACAGGTGTCAGTTGAAGGCTGCATATATTGAACAAAAAAGAATAATAATATATAAATAAATAAAAAAGAATAATATGATAATCTAATGATGATGCATTGAGATGCTCTTTATGGAAATCTAGGCATTACTTTATAAGATAGCTTGCAATGACCCAAATAGCATCTTTTCGTTAGATCCTGGTAAGAACACCTGTTGAGTGTCCAATCTCTCGCCCACAGTGTGTAATGCAAGCTCAAGCCAAACTAACCCCTCATCTCACCATCAGTGATGCTGATGAGTACATACTTTATGCACTGTAAAACTCTTACAAATGTACACGGTGGCGCGTAGAGATTCAAAAAGATCTGGATCAAGTCAGATGCTGCATCTATTTGAGTGGACAGAGGGGGATGAGTGTGGCTAACGTGTGGGGTGTATTATTGCTCTTAATCCTCGGAAAGATAGCACATTAAGCTTGTTGTTAATCCATACCGAAGGCAAAGGGAGAAAGCCCGCCCGCCAGATCATTTGATGTATGGGCTGGGAGCAAGTCATGTTATGATCTGCTAACTGTATACCAAAGCCACTGTGTGCTTTTCAGAGAATGTGGTGGCTTAGCAGTGTTGTGGATTTACCAGAGGTCACAAAGTCAGAGGTGGGGTTGTTTCATGCAGCCTATTACTTTAATAGATCCTCCACCCTGCCCTTAAAGGCACACTGCTATATTCACTGAAAGTAAATCTGTTCTAAGTCCAGAAAAACGGAATAACACAGAATGTATGGAACCCACTAACTGGTTTGAACCTTTCATTTGACCTTAAAACTGTAGTAATCAATATTTTCATTTAAACAATGGATCATATGACTAGGGGCCTACGACAAGCGCAACAACAAGTGCAAACTGGTGGGTGTTTGGCTAGAATAGAGATCAGAGGCTGTTGTGGTTATTAAATACAGTCTCTGACAGCTCTGACAAAGCTACAGTTAGCCAATCACAGTGATGCATCAAGACAACTGCTCAACAATACTGATACTGAGTACCAATCCAATGCCAGTGTTTGATTAACAAGCCTATGAAGTATGCCTCACTGTGTGGAACTAGGATCATGCTTTAACGTGTAAGGCAACATCAGGCTTGACTTAAACAAAATTAAACAAATAAATAAGGAGATAAATACACCAGCGACTTGGTAAGAAATCTTGGCCAGGTTTAGCAGACTGTCTGTGAAATGTTTCTCTCTATTCAGAAGAGCAAATAATGAATGCCAGTGGTGCTTTGCAGCTTTTTCATCTTTTCTACATAACGTTTATCAGCTATAGACTGGAAAAAAAAAAAAAAAAATTAACTCACTGTGCTGCACAAAGGCTACTGGCAGCTACAAGAGACTTTTAAGGTGGAATGTTTTCTTGCATGTGACTCAATGCATGAGTTGAGGTGGATCAGTCAACACACCTTAAATGTCAGTGTGACTTTTAGTTTGAGCACTCCTTTTGCTTCTTGGCTCTCTTGCATGACATATGGTTAAGTGGTGATTGGTGTTTGAAAAAATGTATATGAGTTTCAACAGGATTATGTGAACCCCACCGGCTTTGTTCTGGTGCCCTCATTCAGCGCTACACCTTTGACCTTGTTGGTCCCTTATTCTGTCAGCAACGTAGTAAAGCTCGTCTTGTGCCGTGTGCAGGCAGTCAGTATGTGCGTCATGTGGAGGTCGGGATGCCGCAGGAGGATCTTTGGATTGTCAAAGTTTTAATCTTTAGACGGTTGCTGTAGCGCCACCATCAGGGCTATTAGCACCCAGTAAATATGGGTTCCCCTAAATTTGAAACATCAGTTCCGCTCAACAGACAGTTGGAAAGGTGGTTGTGACGCACAGGATTGCGGTAACCCAACATCTCCTCCTTAAAAAGGCAGAATACTGAGTGATAACATGCCCGTCTGATGTGTGTGGTTATTTGTAGCGGTCCAGTGTCGTCCAAAGGTAAACACAGTCAATGTCCATGCGTAATGGCAGTACACTCGGACGCAGCACGTCTCCCGTCAGAGGGTGTAGATTTATCAATGTATCTGTCCTGCTGCCTTCAGATGGCTGCAGGGATTTAATGGGCTGCAGAAAAAAACTCCTGAAGAAAAACAGAAACTGAAAGAGTCACATTAAAATGGTTAATTACATTTTAAACATTGGTTTTATTATTGCTGTGCTTTTGTTGCAAATATCTAGTTTGCTCTTGTTTAGAAAATCACAAAAGCAGAAACAGACACAGTGCATTTTCCACCAAACTACCAACAACTATTAAAAGTTAAACACTGCACGGAAAAAAATATGGATTCCAAGGTCAGGAAAAAAACCTGGAACTGTCAGGAGTGCACTCGTAGTGACAAACCTACAGTTCTGTTGTGCTGTCCAGAGCTTTAATTGTTTAACCTCATTTTTAACAGCACTAATGTTTTTAAGAAAGCCCAGATGAACCTGCTGTAGGCCGCCTGCCCAGCATAAAACAGCAGACAAAGTTAGCGGCTAGCCGTGAACAGCATTTAGCAGCTAGGAGATGAGAGTCGCGGAAACCTGACCACAACCAAAACAGGTGAGAGCCGAACAAAAAACAGAACTTCTGGGTTCAGTTCCAGAAGTGAGAAAATCATATTCAACATCACACTGACATTTGACATAATGCAAATGAGGCAACAGTATGCTGTGTGGTTCATTCCACACGTCCAGGTAAGGATGGTAGATTTTTGACAAAACAGCATTTCCCACGAGTTCTACACCATCACGGGTTAAATGTCACCAGCTCACCAGAGGAGACGAGTACTTGACTGCATCTGACCACAGCCAGTTCAGACACAGTGTCTCCAGCAACATGTTTCACTTTTTCAGAATGACCAATGAAAGAAAGCCCAGCTGAGAGACTGAATTGAATTACAGGAGCTATACTGGACCAGCAAAAAAAAAGACAGGTGCCACGGTAGTAGGTGCAACCATGATTCAGAGTCCCTGCACAGCCACAAACCATGAGAAGTTGGTAAAATGCATGGATGGGTCATGAATCTCCCCTATAGTAGCATAACCAGAGGCTTGTCCCAGGTAAGCCTGAGCCAGCCCTAACTCTAAACTTTATTAAAGAGCAACGTTTTAAGCCTCGTAAGGGGTGTCTGCCCCCCTGGACGGAGACTGAAAGGCGGTTTCACAGGACGGGAGCCTGACAGCTGAAGGCTCTGGCTCCTATTTTACTGTCGGAGACTTCAGGAACCACAAGTAAGCCTGCAATCTGTGTCAGTGTTCTCGTGGGGTAACAGGTTTCTATGAGTTGTTTAAGATAACTAGATGCTGCTAGGTGATACTAGAACGCTTTTAAAATTTTGCTGTCCTTATCAACACAGAGTGAACCACATGGCATACTGCCGAACCCGAAACATAACTCAAAGGTTCCCTTTGTGCGCTCTGTAAAGCCTTATAAGCTGAAATGTCAGACTTTATTCTGTTATGATGTTTCTGTGATGTTTTTTTTTTTTTTTTCCAAGCAAGGACCCAAAAGGCTGTTCTTTCAGCTTGTTCTGTTCAAGTGTCCAAAAGTAAAATCGATTAATGCAGCTTTAACTATTGTATGATTGAAGGCCAAAGGAGGTTTTTGTGAAAATAACTGGCAGCAAACTTGACCTTGAAGAATTCTGGCTTTAAAAAGAAGGTAACTACTGCAGAAAAAAAAACAGCAAGTGTTCTTTTGGTCTCTATTCATCCAGGGAAAGTCGGCAGAGCTCCCTGCTGCACCCTCATTCTGGGAGCTTTGCCACTCAGTATTTTCTAATCTTTTGCTCTTGATGAAAAGGTTAAAGGGCCATTGATGCATAACTGAAATGCACAGAAAGCCATAACAATTTTATATTCTATTTAGAAGCACTTAAAAACTGATGCTGTAAATTAAGTGATTGAATAGCACCCCCCCCCCACCCCCCCCACGGAAGTCTGAAAATAACATGGCATGATATCCACCAAAATCAGGGCTGCCACTGCAGCTGCCATAGTTTGATGTCAGAACTGTGGAAATTCAATTAGAAGATTGTATCGAGCTTGCTACATCAAAGGAAACTGTAATAATCCAATGATTTAGGCTCATTGCTGCTTTATTTTTCAAACCAAGTGCTGTCACTTTTAAATGTATGCATAGTTGAATGATTTGTGTACTGGCACAAGAAGAGCTTCATCGCATTAGACGTCATGAGCAGCAGAAATGTGTCATTTGCTTTATCCCCGACTAGCAGAGTGCCATGCTATCCCTGTGTGTCATCCACGAGGACTCAGGGGAACACAGCAAAAAGCACGACAGTTTTTGTTTCCCCGTTTTTTGCGGCTAAAGCTTTAAGCAGCGCTCACTGATGGACGGGTCGGTCGCACCCAGATACCATCTGGAGATGTCAGCTTAATTTGAGGCGACTGGAGTGTGGCTTTAGCCGCTAGCTTAGCCCGGTGTTATTCATCTTGCCTGCAGTGTTAGCCTAGGCTAGCTCTGCCTAGCTGCACGGCAGGCCCCGCTCCAGCAGTGATGAGCAGATTAAGCTGGCAGCGGTTCCTCCTGCTTACAGCTTAGATTAGCACAGGCATCAATCTGTTACGCCATCAGACAGCTGTTACCCTGCAAATGACACTTTGTCCCAACTGAAGAACAGACGCAGACATGAGAGGAGATCCAAAACTGCCTGTAAAAGTGCATCCAGTATTGGTGAAGGTACTTTGAAATTCTGTATTAAAAGAAAATCCTCATATTTATCAATTTTTCCCCTAATGACAGCTGGTCATCATGATTCACTGTGTATCCACACATACTCTCCTGAACTCAGTGTACACAAAGATGCTCCTGGGACAACATTTCCTTTTGTGTCTGTTTATTTCATTTTAGATCTTTTCTGACAAATTAACGTTTCAGAGAAAATTTGGCTGATGTTGCAAAGTCGATGGGGACCATTATCACGACCAATACTCAACACCAGACCAATACCACGACAATAACCAGACACACTGAGAAACTCCATGGTTCTACATTAAAGCTGACTCACAGAGAGCTACCACCAACTCTGCATTTCCTCTCAGCCTTTAAGACTGAACCAGAACTACTCAATGCTTGACACATATACGTTGCCAGTATTTCTACCTCGTGCCATATGCAAGTACAGCTGAACAGTGTCCAGTGTATATTTAAACGTACAGTTCGAAATACAACTGTAAATTAAAACTGTAAAACTGTAGCTGATTGATTGATTGATTGGTCTTCTAATATCTAGACAACTAAATCCAAATTAGTAATGTGTTTTGCCACAGATTAGATCGTTGTTTGTAATCAATAACGTGTGTGAACATGTAGGAAAGAAGGCCAGTAATCTCCGTTATGATCAATTAAGCACACAAAAGCATCCTGAGTTTCAAGATCTGAAATCATTCATGTATATCTCACTCTTATGTGTCCAACATATTTTTTGGTTGGCATTAAGTAATTACAGTTGCTGACATGCACTCACAGTGAGCAGTGTAGGGTTTGCTGTTGCCATGACTGTGCTGGCTCTAATAAACCAAGGCTAAGTGGCAGTGCTGTCAGCATTTATGAGCCTTTTACAAGCGCCTTTTATAGACGTGCAACAAAGCAGTCCTGATAACATCTTTGCTTGATTGGCTGTGTTAGAAACAGAGAATCACAGTTGGAGGAGGCAGAAATACCTCAGTTGTGTTTGCGAGCGCAGTCATGGTACCATTTTCTTAGTAGCGTCAACAACTTGTAAGCACTCAAACACCTAATCAATAACAACGAAGCACTGCTTTGGGGCCACAAAACACCATTTGAAAAGATGGCAGTTTAATCTCCTTTTCCTCAGGAAAAACACTGCACCGTGTACGGCCAATGAAACACAATCTGTCCTTAACAGTTATCGCCTTCTGGAATATTAGACAAAAAGTAAATCAAGTTTCAGTAATTTAAAGAAAAAATCATCTTAATTGTTACTACTTGCCACCATCTGTTACAGGCCTTTGTCTTCTTTCTAATGATTTTAACTGGCAGTATTTGTCAGTTTATCCCAATATGTCACCCCTACCTTCAGATCTATGGTGGATTACCACCTGAAATCCCTTGAAGGCAGCATAATCTGATGTTGATTATCAAACCCCATAAAGATGTGCTGGGATGACACTGAGACACAGCGATGACAAACCTTAGCACAAACACAGTTGTTGGACTGTTCAGCATTAATGTCAGAGCTCTTCTGGACTATTCAGGTGTTCCCCCCTCACTCAAACAGGTGGCCACAGTGTAATCTGCATCTGACTGTGTGTGTGTTATCACATCACATACAACGATGTATTTCTTGCCAATAGTAAACTGAATTAACTGAATCATATTAACATGTCATCTTCTATTTGTGTGCGCATGATGTACATTGACAATTAATATTCAGTCTCTTCCAAAGCATGAAACAGCCACAATGACAATGAAATTAAATGTAAAATGGACATTTCATTTTCAGTTTGAAAATGTGCAACCATAAACTTCATAAAAAAGACAACCATTATGAAAATGACCACAAAAACGGCCTTCATTGTCATCTCTTATCCCACTGATGATTAGCAGCTACAGACTTCCGCTGAGTGATACACAGTTTACATATATACTGATGCAAAAATCACGTGAGTGACTTACAGTCTTGACTTGGAGTTCCTAAATGGACATTTGTTGTTTGCAGTTGGGTTCTTGGGTTCCTGTTTACAAGAACAGGAACGTTAACATAAGCATAAACATGTTGGCTGATGCCTCCCTCAGTCTGCAGGCCCAGTGATACAAGCTGGGGTAGAAAAAGCATTGCACTCCAAAAGGGAGGCTTTCAGGGCTTGGCTTGGGAATAAGGGAAGGCAACGTGGTCTTAAAACATTCAGAGTTTTTATAATATGATACTGCAGTCAGTCAGTGAAATAGCTCTGCAATCGCAGTCTTTGATGCACTCAACTACTACTGACTACCTACTAACAGCAGGATACAGTTGTAGGAGTCCAGCTAATTGATATTTGCATTCAAACTAACTTCGACCTGATGCAGACTGCAATTGGTAAAACATGTCCAATTGGAAATCAAGCTACCTTCAGTGTAATGTGGCCAGCAGCGCTGTCTGCTCTCCTCTGCTGCTGTGCTGAATTTTTATCCAGGGCCGTTTCCTCTCCTGTGGCCCCCCTGTGGAGAGCGACATTCCGTTTGCCAAATGATTTCCTCCTATTTTATCATTCAAATTCACTTCGCTGAACCTCTGGTCTTTGTCATATCATCAATAGCACATGTTATTTAGTATGTTTACGTGCACCAGCTCCTGTCAGGACCCACGGGGCCTTTAACCATGTTTAGGATAAGCGAGAAGAAAGCTTGTTCATATCCTGTGTGATCTGTACATGATAAGGTTGCTGTTCCTCTGTCAATAAGCAGGCCTGTAAACACCTCGACATCCCAGACATCACAGTCTCTTATTTCAGTGCTGTTCACTTGTAAATATTTCATGAGCTAATGTTTATTTAAATTCTTAACAGCGTTCAGTGCACACATAGTCTACAACATGCCTGCATGAAATTAGTCAAGCAATTCTGCATTCAGACGATACAACCATGCATCACAGCTTTTCTCTGATTGTGTCCCATCGTACTTCGCGTAGTATCCACAGGGGAGTCAGTATGGATCTGTTGAAGCGGGGTTGCTTGGACAGGAGTTAGACCAACTCTCTTTGAAACTATCTCAACAATCTTACATTGACTTGATTACTCAACATCCTTACTTACTTACTACTTCATTTTCAGAATGTAGAATATTATAACTAACTACTGTGGTCAGGGGTGCACGGCGCAAATGCATGCATAGTGTCACATTTATGAGCTGAATCCTAATTTTGATCATATAATATTGTGTTTGCATTGGAAAATAAGTAGTGATGTGTGATTCTGACATAATGATGAAAGGAGCCACATAGGTCACAAAAATGAATGTCCCCACATGGAGTTTAATTTGAAAATGTAATGCACACATTAAACGCCAGTGTCACAGACTTTTGAAGATGGACTGGATCACTGAAATTAAATACAAAAACTATTCTTCCTCCTCTTTGGTGCCTCTCCATCTGATGGCGCCCTAGACAACCTCCAATCCCGCCTATGTCTAAAAACATCCCTGCTATATACATCCGCTCCTGACTCTGATTAAGCCTCTGTTTACCCAACATGTAAAAACACAGGACGTTTTGTCAGAACTATGCAACGCGCTGCTCTGACTGAGCATACCATATGATCAATCAATTACTGCTGCTGGCTGAGCTGAATCCCAGTGATCCCAAGGCGCCTCGCCTTTTGATTAGTTCAGAGATGACGTAGTATGCTCGATCTAGAGCCTCTGCTCTTTTTCTCTGAAAGTTACTGACATCAAACCACCTCTTCACAACAAGAAGTCACTTTATTTTTTTTTGCAAGCAACTCCTCCACAGCAGAGCCAGCGGCGGCGTTATTCTCACTTTCAGCCATGTGTATTGCTGCTGCACATAATCCTGAAGTACCTACATACTGTCAGCATGTCCCAACATAATTAACAACACGGTACATCCATTTTTTTTTATCCCATTAAGATCTATACTGGTGCCATGAATAATGTGACAATGGTCCATCCCCATTTGAATGTTAGAAATGAGGCAATAGTAGGGGTTGATGTTTGAGGTTGTGTGCGTTTTTATGTCATTATCATTTAAAGATATATCTCTAATTTATGGTTTTATTGATGCTTTATTATCTTCTTTATACATATTTTAAGTATTTTTGTAGATTTTTTAATATCCCCTCTAGTCTCTGAAACCTTCTTAATGTGCTCTAAAGTATTTCTATGGAAGTGTTTGTTTTGTTGTATTTGTGTGCACTTAACGAGACTTACCTGTCATGTTAGTCCAAAGTGTTCACCATCATCATGTATGCGTGGGTGCTGGACAATGACAGGATGAAATGTGCTGTGAGACGGGACTTAAGACTTTTAGAAGTGTATCCACGAAGATGAGAAGTATGTTTTTTGTATGCACTGAACTGTGGTGAAGTCCAGACTGTGGGATTCAGCCAAGCAGGTTAGACAGTGACCACCACAGAGCTTGAATACTGACAAAAGCATGATCTGAAGCGCTTGTGCTTGTTGTTCTTCTGCATTACAAAAGAAGATGTGAAAATTTAAATGTTCCTTGATACTCCGAGCGCCATCCAGTTTACCTCTAAAGGTGGATATTGCTGATTTAGCTGTTTTCACCAGCCAAACAAGGGCGAACATGGTGACGTTTTGCTGTTTCTTGAGGTGAAAGAAGTTTAATTTGTCTCCTTTCTAGTTTGCATCTCCAAACAGAAGAACTGACCTGTATTGCTCTGAGCTCCCTGAATGAATGACTTTATATTAAATTAGTTGAACGCTGGTTGATGAGGTCACCGTGAGAGCGGGAAATCATTTATGCCTAATGTGGCAAGAAGTGCAACACACTTGATGCCATTGTTCCAGTAAGTGAGGAATAATCTCAAACACAGAGATCCCTCCACAGCCCCTCATTTGAAGAGCTTTGGTGACTCTAATCTAGCATTTAGCGTCTCTGCTAATCTCTTTGGATTACAGACTGTATAGATAAGTGATGCAAAGTGGTTCAAATCGCCTGTAAATCTTCCCTCCACTTTAGCTCCGTCTATGCAGTGTGTGCATGCTGACTGGTGATATGTGACAGGGTCGCATATAATGCTGTTATCCTTATGAAGAAGTCAGAGGTCATGACAGATGGTAAAGGGATATGTAGCATATACAAAACTCCACTGACAGCAAAGCTTAATGCAGTTAGTAGGTACAATTCTTGGCATTGGATTGTTAATTTAACTGATAATGAAAAAAAAAACCACCTTGACATGTTCATGACATGTACGAATATAACTGTGCAACAAAAGATATCCCAGCAGCACTTGCAGGAGAGAAGCAGTTCTTTTAAAAAATTATGAAATCTGTTGGTTTTAATAATAAATCTTTGCAACAGCTGTACCTTGAATTTCCTATTTTCCATTCAAATAACCCATAATGAGAATTCAGATGTGTTTCTGGGGGCCCCACTCAATTTCTTGTTCTCGGGTGTTGAATGGATGGACAGACAACACCATCTGCAGGGCCTGTTCCTATCACGTCAATGAAATAAAAACAGAAATCAGCTCACAACATTATTCAAACATTCAGGAACATGTAGATGTAGATGTTTTGGGAATAATATGCAAAGACTTTGAATTGTGAAAGCTTTGGCTTGGACAAGAAGTGTCAGACACTGTCATTAAAACTGGCTGCAGGGAAAAGAAAAGGCAATAAGTGATTTGGATTAAGTAGTGATGTGGCTCCAAGCTTTAGCTCAGAACTTGCTCCAGAATCAGGAAATTGGGGATTTGATTCTGCTCGAAATATAAATCTCCCCCATTTGGTGTTAACTGTTGGCATAATTTGCAGCAAATTAAAGGACACGTACCCAGTGCTGTTTATCCTGAATCATTTGGCTGTGCTCCTTATCCCCGAGGTGACAGAGGCTGATTCAGGAGAACTGATGGCTGTTGCATCCATAGATCTAAGATGCTGAATCAAGGATTTTAAGTCTGCATTATTATTGTACAGAATATAAGGAACAAGACTTATTGACTTGCATTTCAAAATAATAGACTACTGTAGATGAAGATGCAGAAGGTTAAAGGAGTTGTAGGAATTATTTTTTTTTAGGTTTTCTTACAATTTAAGTATGGACGATTCAAAAGTGCAACTCAATATCATCTAGACCTGTCTGAACACCCTTGTTGTCCTTTCTAATGAAAAGTATTTCATCCAGTTTATGAAGCACCACCTGTTAGCTGCAGTCAACTCATGGTGGAAGGAAACACGCTGAGCTCACACTGAGCTGAGGAAGGCAGCCAACTCAGATTGTTCTCTCGCAAATCAGCTGGGCAAGACTGGCTGCTGTTACATAACAGTGCACTTTCACATCTATTTGCTCATGATATACTTTTGTTCGGCAGGTCCTGCAATCCCTGTGGGAGTGGACGTGCAGGTGGAGAGCTTGGACAGCATCTCTGAGGTTGATATGGTAAGAAAGCCCATGTTTATTCACATCTGTGTGCAGTGCGATTATTACAGAGATGCATGTCACAGTATGAGATAAAGATGGAACCTGGTTTATTGCTGCAGATTGGAAAAGCAACAGGAAGTAGACAAGCAAAATTTGATTTTCTTTTGTAATTTCATTATGATAACAATGTTTATTTATACGGCAATATTAGCATAAACAGATGTTAATATGTTTCACAGCAAAAGGGAAACACAAACATTAAAAACAAGAGAAAACCAAGTGAACAATAAAAAAGTAGCAAGAACAAAATAAGGAAAGGAGGCTAGTGAAATGAAAACAGTGTTTCTTCCTGCAAACATATACATACATGGAAAATGCATAAACACATATGTTACATATTCATTCATAATTTAAATATGTTTTCATGCATCAAGTCTATTTTCATCCTTTTTTTGGGTGTAACTTCAGTGATTTTGTGTTGCCGTGCCTGAACACATCATGGGTAGACATGGATGAGGCACTGAAGCTGCTGCTACTGCTGTTCTGATAACGTGCCGCTTCCACCACACATGCTTTGTGGACGTTATGTTAGACCTAGCCATGGGACAGCAGGCAGGATCCCACCTCAGGGTCTCTTTGCTGCGTTCTGCACAGTCTGTGAATTGTTTTCTGAATGAATGCCCATGAAAAGATCTGTTCAGTGAGAAAACATAAGTGCGTGGTTTTCTGGCAACTTTAACCCTGAAGATACACAGAGCTGTGAAGCTTTGATGGTCTACACAGCCTCCAGATTTCCCTGGTTGTTCAGCTCGTGTCACTTCTCCCTGTGTGAATGTAGAACCACTGTTACTAACGGTAACAAGACGCCTTAGTCAAATCCAACAAAAGCTTTTTAGCTTTTAGTTGGCTTGTTGCATGTTAG
The DNA here is from genome assembly GCF_017976325.1 of Chelmon rostratus. Taxonomy (NCBI): domain Eukaryota; kingdom Metazoa; phylum Chordata; class Actinopteri; order Chaetodontiformes; family Chaetodontidae; genus Chelmon; species Chelmon rostratus. The sequence goes on along the minus strand of NC_055672.1, from coordinate 23,640,536 downwards.
TGGATATTTATTAAGTCTTGACAGATGGTCCTTACATTAACATTTACTTGTACTATACAGCTAAAGATGTTTTCATTTTATATTGTCGTAATATTTAAGCAACATATGGAAAGTATCCACAACCCAACTGTCAGTTAATCCCTATTACCCAATCACATTTTTGTATGCAGTTAAGCAGTTATGCTTAAATGAATGGAAACCAACGGCTACCAAGGAGGGAAAAAGGATGGAAGCAAAGGAGTGAGGGAGGAAAAGAAATAAACACAAGAAAATGATCAAATTCATAGAGAGTGGTAGAGATAGAGAGGTATAAAGATAGATGAGATTATTAAAGGTTTTTTATTTCACCTGGTCTTTGGTCAGATTATCTTCAACCATAGATGTGTACTGTTTGGCAGTGACACTCTGTCTTATGCACGTTTCCTTCAACTCCACCAGGACTTCACTATGACTCTGTACCTGAGGCACTACTGGAAGGATGAACGCTTGTCGTTCACCAGCAGCACCAACAAGAGCATGACGTTTGACGGCCGCCTGGTGAAGAAAATCTGGGTCCCCGATGTCTTCTTTGTGCACTCTAAGAGGTCCTTCATCCACGACACCACCACCGACAACATCATGCTGCGTGTCTTTCCTGACGGACATGTCCTCTACAGCTTGAGGTTTGTAGCATTTCAGCATCTGACTACTTGACATATTTCGGGTCTGTACTTTTCACACCAGAAGAGACACAGGTCTGATTTTTTACATTAATAATCGCTCGCTTCCAGTAAGTGTCATAGAAAGCCATTCCACTGAGCCAAAAGCAATACTATTGGTCTTTGTATTTAAAGATTAGTTTCAAAGTCATGTGCTTGGGTGTTCAGACCTGTTATTATTATTATTTATCAGTTTTTTATTGAAGTTTGTCAGTGTGTACATATAAGGACCTAAAAGTCAGCCCTGTTGCCTTAAGACAAACCAATCAGTCAGAAACAAATATCAATTTTTGACTCTACGACCAAAAGTTTACTCCCTAAAAGGACTCACTGAGACATCAGAGCCAGTAGTGAATAACCAAGGAACTGGTAAGATCAGTGTTACGAGTTTTGTCAGAGCTGTTTCGTTTCATCAGTACCACCCCCTCAGCGGGCACCCACTGGTTGCCCACCAGGCTCGCCTGGATGTTGCCAATCAAATTCTCATCTTCCTCTGCCTGCACAAAGAGTTTATTTACCAAAAGCCATTGGAGGGCCTGTCAGACATGAGAGATGTGGTCGTGGTCTGGGAGAAGATGAGTTTATTGTCTAAGTACGCAAACCCAAAGTGGTTGAGGCGATCTGAGCACGCCGTTTACCGGAGCCTGAAAAACAGCAGGAGCGCTGGTGAGACCAAAAGGCATTACCGGATACTCAAAGTGCCGTTTCCCATTCGGCTCGCTCCCTGATCCTGACCAGATATATGCATTCTGGGGATCCAGTTTTGTGACAGCTGTGACATCATGACTGGGAGGAGCAATGGCAGCCATTGATGGAGGTAGAGAGGATTACTGGCAGGAAGAAAGAAAATCGAGTCCAGCTGACTATTTCCCCAGCAGACCAATCAATACGGGGATTTGTTGTTTCAATCAAAGGTGACCAAGAACTAGGGGTGTGAGACAACATTCAGTTGAACAGTCGTCCTATGATTGCCAGACAGGACCAGAGACACAGGTAAAGTGGGTTAAGTTACTCAGGCCAAAAATCCAGACCAAACTGAATTACCTGACAACAACGTCCTTTGACAAAAAGTAACTGACTTGACGTTCACTAGATGAGTTCTATATTTCTCATCTGCACATTGATTACAGTGACGCAATCGTTGGCAGTGGTATTCTTGCTCTTAGGCTTCAACAATGCTCATACAATATGCACAAAAGAAAATCACAGTGATCACAAAGCAAGTGAGAAAAAGAGAATCAGTAAAAGTCAAAGATCAAAGTCAGAAGTTAAAACATAGCAAAATAATATATATCCAGTATACATCAAATTTCAAAACCTTTCTAATTGTCCACCATGATTTTGACAACACATGATATGATGGCAAAGTCCAAACCCTCATTTTTAGTCCTTATTATTATTTGCTACTGTTAAATACAAGTTTTCTCATGAAAACAAATATTTGAAGAAGACTTAAAATCAAGACTCAATACTTGTTGTTTCTTTTCAATGAAATCATTTCACTTTAAAATGTTTTCCTGGACATTTTGCTGAAGGTGATGTCTAGATTTACCTCTTTGTGTGTGTGTGTAATGTATGTGTAATGATATATAGGATGAGAAAGCTGATATTGAAGCTACTTTTAAATTCACACAATGTTTAAATGAATCTTCTTCTGCTGGCTTTCTGACAGTGTCATCATTTCCTCATCTTTTTCCTCATAGCTCCTACATCCTCCTGCTCTTTTCTCTGCATTAAAATATCATTTCATCTCTAAACCTAATTTCCCTGATCCAAGTGCGCCTGCAGGTTGGTATGTACTGTGGGGAGGTGCTCATTAAAGCGAGCTGTCAGACTGAAGGGTGACTCAGGAAATCTAAAAATAATTCATGAATTTCCATGTAATGGATCTGGAGATGTGGAGTTGAGCTCAACTACAAACAGAACTTCATTGCCAGAAGACTTCCCTATTCTCCTTATTGTGTCCCCTGTTGCATCAAGCCAAAAATCAAGAGATGTTTGACAAGATGAGGGAAAAGAAAGTAATTCAATTAGAATTTTCAGCAAAACAAGTACATGAATGAATAAATAGATGAGTTAAGACACTGATTTCTGTGGCTGCAGACTGAACAGGAGCAGAACCTACAGATATGACTGTACATTGATTTGTTAAATGGTGTAATGACAGGCCTCAGTATTGGCTGGTGGGCTTTATTTGTTGCATTGTTTCTTGTGCTTAGTGTACTTTAGCACTAATCGAACTGCTGAATGAATAAATGTAAAGCTGGGAGACTTTTGAAATCAGGGCTGGATTAGGTTGCCAGGAAGCCCTGGGAACAAAATAAAATGCCAGTTTGCTATCATTCCCCATTCCATTCACTCTGTGTGCAACTCTTTCTATGCTGGAAAGCTATTTGGCCTCAGGTTTGCTGCGTGGTAGTTTGTTTAAACACAAATGAGTTTCTGTTAATGCAACAAGTGGACACAAAACGGAAATAATGGATGTCCATAGCCTATATTTTGACCCATGGACCCGTGTCTCAAGATATCAGTGTGTAATAAAGCAATCAACATAGTATATGACCGCCTGCATATGTTAAAGTCTGAAGTCTTGTGTGGCTCCAGAGGGAGCTGTGTGAAGTCTGATGAATGCCCTCAAGTGTTGTCATTTGTTCCAGCGTCAGTTGGGACTGAGGACGAGACTTTGAAAATGAAAAAAAATCTGTTGCCGCGGAGTTAGAAAGGAGAGAGCTTACCAGAGCTCTGTAGCCCAGTCCTAGTCTCTGCTTGAGGCTCCCTTCTGCATTAGCGGATACTAGAATAACAAACCCCAATCCCAGGCCGAACTGTTGGCGGCCAAGTTGCTCTGTAGTTAATGTCGGTGCCAGAAAAATGTGTGAAATAAAAAACACTATATCAATAATGCTGCGATTCACAATGAGAGAGGCCAGGACCCAGATGCAGACACGTAAAAACACAGTTTATTGAGGACAAGCAAAACTCAAAATCACCTTTTGGGAAAAAGTTCAAGGTAGTACAACAAAGGAAAGCCACAAGGGGCACAGCATCAACAGAGAGATCTAGTGGTAACAAAGTAACAAATAAAGGAGGAACTAAAAATCACTATTAAAGGGAAAAACTGGAATAAGCCAATCATGAAAAACTCACAAACTGGAAACTCACAACGTGGAAAAAAAAAACAAAACAGGAGGAGCGAGGTGAGACAGGTGATCACTAGCAACAGGCACTGTCACGAGGAGTAGTCCGGCAACGAGGCCAGATTGAGGGCTGATAATAAATGGCTGGTGATTAGTGTGTCTCCGCGCTCTCTGCAGGGTGATCAGCACCGCCCCTCTCCTGCTCCAGCCTGAAATGAAAAGAAACGCACCGTAAGTGTGCAGCAAGGAAACCAAGAATTCACAACCACAACATATAGGGGTAGCCGTGGCCTAGAGGTTGGAGAAGCGGCTTGTGATCGGACTGGCAGAAAAATTTGGGTGTGGTGGAGTATCCCCTCCCCTCCTCCATTAGCCAGCTGATGTGCCCTTGAGCAAGGCACTTAACCCCCCTATATACTCCCCGGGCGCCTGATGCGGCAGCCAACTGTGTGTTTCACTGCATGTTGCATGTTGCATGTGTGTGTTTCAAAAAACAGTGATGGGTGAAGTGCAGAGAATAATTTCCCAGTTAGGGATCAATAAAGTGAAGAAAATTAAAATTAAATGTAACCTCTGGTCCTGCTGCATTGATTTGAATCCTTGATTCTGACATTATGAGTCTTATAGGAGTACAATGCTACAAAGAATTAGCACCAACTCTGCAGTACCCCTCACCTCTACTGACCTTTTTAGCCTCTTTCCCTTCATTGTTTTGGTTTTACCACAACTTTAGTGTTTTAGTGTAGCCTCACTGCTCCCATTAAGCAGGTTTCCAGCAGCAGCACTGCACACTACCTGCCCAGCACCAATCAGCTGACAGACACCATCAGAGTTGATGAACATAGTGCAGCTCTCGTGATCTGGCTTGCTTGGTTGTGTTATTTCCTGTTTTATGTTGAAGGTTCACCCTTTGTGTCACATTTTCACTTTACTGGCTGTATTTTCCCACCTGTGTGATTGTCAGTTGTTTTCACCTGTGTCTCATTATGTCCCCCTCCCAGTCGATTAAGTCCATGTGTTTCACAGTTTGTCTCTTGTGCATGTTGTGTCGAGCGTTCCAGTTTTTGTGAAAGTTACCAGCCGTTCCCTGTTTTTAGGATGCCTGTTTCGTTGTTTTTCTACCTCGCCAGCTTTTGCATTTATGGACTCTTTGTCCTGTCACTCAAGCGCCTTTTGCCAGCCTCTCTCTTCCGTGGGTCTCTGTTCGGTCGCCTTTGCGAATAAAGTTATTGAACTACACCAGCTCCACCATGTCTGGTCCGCATTTGGGTTCAGCTTCCTGTTCCTCAATGACACAATTACAACAGGAACATACATTTAGCAGAGAAAACTATTCTCTCAGGAGTTGGCACAATGTGTATTATTAAACTAGGGGTGTCCAAACTACGGCCCGCGGGCCAACTGCAGCCTGCAGTCCATTTTTAATTGGCCCGCAAGAAATTTTATAAATAGAATAGATTGCCTGAGTGAATTGCAATTCTTAATTTTAACACCAGGGGGAGCTACTGTTGAACAAGGCAACTGCCCCACCAAAAAAGGACAATCACAGAACAAATTTTTCCCAGGTTACCAAACATGGCAGAACCAAAGAAACGCAAGGTAGAAGGCTGAAGGCAGCATTACTGCTCCCACTGAGTGCAATGCCACTTTAGCTGAGTTAAAAAATATATCTACAGTATCTGTGTGTTAATAAGCATGCATGCACATAACTAGTATGCAGGTACACATGCAACAAATATCAATAATGCCGTAACAGTTCTGTCACTACTCCGCTTTTGTGCACCACTTTCTTATATGTGTGTTTCATGTTAACACGCAGAGTACACATCGCTGTGCACAGCGCACACACTGTGCAAAATCAGCTGATCTGAACCGATGCAGATTCGATCGCACTATTTGCACTCCTGTTACTAAGTCCAATTCTGTCTGTTAAGTTTCTAACGAACATTAACAGGCATGTCAATAAACCTAATAACTTAAATAACAAGGTTGAAATGTACCCATCCCATTTTCCCCTTTATTGTTCTTGAGGGGCAGCCGTGGCTAGAGGTTGGAGAAGCGGTTTGTGATCGGAAGGTCGCCGGTTCGATTCCCCCACTGGACTGGCAGAAAAATTTGAGTGTGGTGGAGTATCCCCTCCCCCCTTAATTAACTGGCTGATGTGCCCTTGAGCAAGGCACATAACACCCCTATATGCTCCCCGGGTGCTTGAATGCAGCCCACTGATCCTTTCACTGCATGTTGCACGTGTGTGTGTTTCCAATCATGAATGGGTTAAATGCAGAGAAGTAATTTCCCAGTTTGGGATCATAAAGTAAATAAACTTAATTGATCCAGTTTGGGATTAATAAATTAAATAAACTTAAACAAGCGCTCAGGCATGAGACACATGGGTCAAATGCACTGGACTCTAATGCACGGCTCAATTCAGGCAAGGTTGGAAAAACAGCTAAAGGCGCAAGACTCAAAATCCAAACAAAAGACACTGAGGTTAAATATCCTCAATCACTAGAAAGGTAACAAAAAGCTCTCAAGGTAAATTTAGGCACAACAAGGAAGAAATGCTGGACTGACATGAAAACACCAAGGTCACAAGACAATCTGACACAGGACAAGGGGAGACGCGGACTATATATACACGAGGTAACAAGGAACAGGTGGAATCAAACAGGCGGGAAACACACCAGGAAGCCAGGGTTCTGAAACGAGAGGAGAGTCAGGGTTTCACAATAAAACAGGAGGTGAGACAAAACTTGACGGCAGTGAAACAAACGGCTTAACAGAACGACGAGACATGACAACTGTGGGGGACCATCCTCACTAAGAAGAAATCTGAGTCTGCTGTTCTGAGAATGAGCCGTCAACCCTTTTTCTGAATAAATCAATAAAAATCCATTTGTGGAAAGCTGTGATGAAGGCAGTTTTTTCTCTAATCATATTCAACAATATAGCATATTTGACCAACTTTGAATTGATTTTTCTAACTTTAATACACTAAAGGTCAGGCTATATAACTCACCTTTAGAAAGTGGCCCAGCCCCTCCTATATTTTTCTGTATGTGGCCCCTGATATAAACCAAAGAGAACATCAGTTCTGACAGTTAGATGCTGCTGCCTTAACATAAATATGAAAAATACATGGATGTTAACGTGTCTTATTAATTTATTTTTTTTGTCCTCACTTTTAAAATGTTTCAACACATGTTTGCCAGCTGAAACAAAAAATGAGTAGATAAATACAACACAAATACAATACACGCCTGTACGTGCCTCACTCAGCTGCGGTTTCGCAAACACATCTTTGAAAACCTAAATTGCTCTTGACCGCTTGATCTGTATTGACATGTAGAGTTACAAACGATGTCTTGGTGCCATTAAATTACCAGATGATATTCTAGGTGGAAAAAGGTTTGCTCACGCCCCATAGTATCACCCCTCTACAAGCACACCATCCCTGCTCTTGATCTATGAAAACAGGGCCTTCAGTCTGAATTAAACATTATTTTATGTCAACAGTGTTTTCATTGTTTCAAATGAGATTCACAGGCAAGAAATGACAAGTGTTAAGTTTTTTTATTCAGAATGTTATTCTGAAGAAACTGATTTGAGGTTAGGTGCAGAGGGAATATGACCAAAGTGTCAAATAAAATAAAACTAGTAACGTTGCAGAAACTGATGTCAGTGAACTTGTTGCCCCAGTGCATACTGGGAGGCTTTTTACTGCCATCTGTTGAGAGTAGATGCAAAGGGACATTAATGGATGTATGCAGCAGCAGGACTGTTCTCACCATGTGTGTCTGTTGTTGTTCTATTGTTGGACAGGGTGACAGTGACAGCAGCCTGTAACATGGACTTCAGCCGCTTTCCTCTAGACTCTCAGACCTGCTCACTGGAGCTGGAGAGCTGTGAGTACATGTTTCATTTACCGTTCTCAAAACTGACAGCGATCATATTCCTGGCCAGTGACGTGTTAAATTATCAGAGCTCACGCTGACATAGTGAAGAAGACACTGCTAGATATATCAAGCATTCCAGTTATTAAAGGGCGTACTAGTCAGTTTAACTTCAGATTCTTTTTCATTTTCAACCCTGATTCCAAAAAAGGTGGGATGCTGTGTAAAATGTACATAAAATTAAAGTGCTGTCATTTGCAAATGTTTTTCTACGTTTACAGTGTTCAAGTGAAGACAAGACATTTAATAAGCAGGGAGGTCCCTGAAAAACACATAGATGGCAGCATATGTTGCTCGAAAACCATATACCATAGGCACTACCACACCTTTATACATTCACAGATGCTGGCTTTCAAGCTTTGCATTTGTGGATGCAGCAACAAACTGTGTTCAGAAAACCATTGCTGGTCAGCAATGAAGTGGCTGAAGTGTTCCCAAGCCCATGTAGTGATGTCCATTATACTCTTGTGTTAGCTTTGAATGCAGTGCTCTATGAGGGATGGAAGCTCACAGGCACTCAGCGTTGGTCTTCAGCCTTGCAGCTTTCACACAGAGATAGATTTTTTTGATGACATTATGAAGTGTTGATGGTGAAATCCCTGAATTCCTTGCATTGGTGAATTGAGAATTGATGTCAAAGTAATGAAATCAAGAAATCAAGCAGCTATAAGCTGATATTCTGGAACTGTATTGTTTGTTTCCGTTATAATAGGAATTCATTCAAACTGTTAAATTAGGAAGTAGCTTCTTCACATTTGTAAATGAGACATACTGTAAAATTAGCCAAGCAGAAGAAGAAAAAGTCCTAAACTAAGAATAACATGCAAGGTTAACACACTGAGGTAAAGTACAATAAAAAAGCAGGCTTGGTGTTGTGAAAACTCTAAAATCTCTGTAAATTCTCAAGTACCATCTAATGATTCCTACAAATGGAAGCAGATTTCAGACATACCTCTCAGTGATAATTGTCTACCAACATCCAAACAGAGTTGGTGCTGTTAACCTTTCAAAGCACAAGTATCTCAGCAAGGTGTATCAATGCAACATGCCGAACACCATGTGACCACAACGAGACCTGATAATGACAGACTTTATTGTAATGTTTCCGGGTAGATTAGGGACTCAGACCCGGAGAAAGACTCGGGACTCAAGGTAGGATTCAAAAACCAGGCATTCATACACAGGAAATCTTAGAGAGTAAAGCTAAGAAAGTCCAGTCTGTTCTCCAGTAACTCATCATTATCTACTATGTAGTCCATATTTCAGAGTTATTTCAAAAAATCATCAATCACTCTTAGTAACTTCTCAATGCTGAAGCGTTACCAGCTACTTCATAGTGGTTACCGCCTTGAAGGGTACTACAAGTTGAGCCTGATTTATGTGGCTTTGGCCATCAGTCCTATTCATAGAAATAACACTGCACTCACCGAGGTATTCACTGAAATCAGGGAAAACGCTGACACAGCTAAAAAGAAATGAGAGAAGTCAGGAAACATGAGAAATCACACAATCCGACAGGCTGTTGACCTGAGAAATAAAGACAAATACGATTGGTGATGCCTGGCCTATTGAACTAAAGTAGTTTTGTGCTGTGAAAAGTATGGGGTTCCCTACCTGAGCAATCAGAGGGATGAGAGGGCAGGGCATACCTGAAAAGACAGATCGGGGGGACTACAGCTGTTTAAATTCTCTCTTTTTGAGACACCAAAGATATTCAGGAAATGTTCAGAAAAGACCCCTCATACACCAGGGGCCATATCACAGGGTCCCCACACATTTGAGATTAAACGCACATCCTCGAGTGTTTTAAAACTCAACTGTGAACTGTGTGTATCTTCAACCATTAACAGTTAGCTGGGAAGACATTAGGGGATTTGAGGTTGCTATGGGGCACTATTCAGAAATTACAGAGTGTAGAGATAAAAGCTATTCACAAAGCCTCTTCCAGCTCCTAAGGTAAAGAACGGCTCCCAGTAGGGGGCCAGACTTTTAGAAAGTTTTATGGGCTTCTTAAGAAGAGAAGAAGATGACTGCTGCAAGTGCAAGAGCAGATCATCAGAATCTCTGTTTGTGATGTTATTCACAGCTGTGTTCATATATTTCTCTCAAAAATCTTCACTGTTACGCCATTAAGCCAGTTTTTCAGCCACAGTTTATTTCATTTCCAGTGGACATGCACACTGCACAAGCACAGACAGCATTAACAGACACAGTGGATTTCCCTTGTGTTGTCAGAGTTCTGTTATGTGAAACACAACCTTGGTAAACAATCATATGAACGTGAGACTAAGCAATTTAAAGTGTCCGTCTGTCTATCTGATAACAGGCTGGTAGTAATATCACTGTGCAGTGATGTTCTATATTGCAGATCTCCTCCATGTGTCATATTGCTGCAGCAGTTGTATCAACGTCTCTAATAATTGTCACTCATAAACAAAAACCATTAGGCTGCTGGGTCCAGTAGTATGGGACGTATCCATGTCAATACGAAACGAATGTGAAAAAATGATGTGGTTGTGTTGAATAGCTTTTAAATGCTGAGCTATTGTTGTCAACAAATTCCATGAAAAGACCAATCATTACAAACATTCGTTTTCAGAATGCCCTTTTATCAAAAGTCTGTTTTATTTCATTTAACCATTTTTTGCTGATAACACATTTCTTTTTATTTTGTAATGTAACGAACATGCTAGCTCTTCCTAATTAAAATGCAAAAGATTGCAATGTGAAGGCTGCTGTGGTCATTTACAACAGCAGCTAACTGATTGATTCAGAATACTATGACATTGATGATCCTGCTGTCAGGAGCTTACTGGTTAATTCTGGCAGCAGTTGTTGAGCATGCTATGTAAAGACGCAGGCTGGCTGACATGTTGAAATAAATAAATAAAAGCTGGTTATAATGCCACTGCCATGAACAAGCAGCAGCCTCTGGGCCTGAAATTTGAAGCCAACGCAGAAGTGCCAAAAACTGCATTTCCTCAAATAGCACCTTCAGGCTGGTTCTAAAAGCGAGTCAATCGCCATAGACCCCCATATTAAAATGCCCAACGTTGTAAACATGTTTACAGCCTGGTGCAGAAAACAGTTTTGGTGTCTGTCAATAATTTCCCCGTCCATCATTGTACAGGGGTGAATTTTTAACTCACTCACTCACTCATATATTAACTCCCTTAATAAATGATATTAAACCAAGGTTTCAGCAAACAGGCTTCATTTGTCCCTTGTCAGCTCGAACCCACACTCCACCTCTTTGCCTCTTTTTTGGATTCGGCAGGAGTGTGGTGGAGTCAGGCACTGCCAAGATGGTGATGACCAGATCCACTGTCACTGAGCATCGCAATAGCTCTTCAGAACTGAATGAAAAAGTCTTAGTATAAAGTAAAAAGTGTAATTGGGGATTTTGAAATGTGATGCATGATAGAAAAATCAGTCAGGATTTTAAAGCCCAGCTTCAGCACCTCCATGAGGTTGACATTTGTGGCTCACAGTGAAATGTCTCAACAACTGTTAGACAGCCACAATCATTCCCTTCAGGGTGAACTGTAACTTTGGTTGTCCTCTGACTTCTCATCTAGCACTGTTCAAAATATCAATTTCTCCAATACTTCGGTTTATTTATTTTTAGATTTCTATTTCATCTTTTTTTTAAAGAGCCAGACTCATTGAGATTAAGAGAACAAGAAACATTCACAAGAATGCAGTCGGCAAACAGAAACAACGCAAATGAAACAGTCAAAAGACTCATAAAACATGAGACAATAACGCTGTAAAATCTCCAAGCAGAAAGTTTGACTGTAGTTTGAAGGCCGTTTGCACTTCATTCCATTTAAAAGGTGCATAGTACCTGAAACCAGTTCTGCCAACATTGGTGTGTACATAAAGGATATCTCGTTCTTCTCTCGTTGAGTGGTGTCTGCATCGTGTCCTGTAGGTGCTAGATTTACGTCAGAGAAGAGATGTGAGGAAGATTGGAAGCTTCAACAGCAGCTTTATAGATGAATAATGTGAGATGGTTATTTCTTCTTGGCTGTAAGGAAGTCCATCCAAAAGTGATACAAAGAACAATGATGAGCATGAGACTTGACACCTGTGATAAACTGTAATGCACTATGATACACAGGGTTTAGCAGCTGAGGTGTTGATGGGGCAGTATGACAGTACAGAATATCTCCATTGTCAAGAACAGGCATGAAGGGTGGCTGCACAGTAGTTTTATGGTTGGAAGAAGACAGACATCCCTTAATTGTATAGAACAAGCATGGTTTACTTTTCAATTTTAGAGTCAAATGTGAGCCAAAACCATGCAACCAAAACTCAATTTATACGTTTTAGGCTAATTTTTACTGGAATGGTAGGGGTAATGGCAGGATAGTCAGAGACACTGGTGGGGGTGGAGAATACCATGAATTTCGTCTTTGCTGCATTTAGAACTAGTCTGTGATTAAGGAGTGTTAATTGGAAAGCATGAAAGGCAGAGTGAGGACAGTCAGGGCCTGGCTTGGGGAGGAGCCTGAGGAATGTAAAATGGCATTATCATCTGAAAAAAAATGGACACTTAAGTTTTGATTCTGAAGAATTATTTCTGTACAGTGTAAACAGTAATGGAACAGGGATAGACCCCTGTGGTAACCCATTTCTGATGGGAGGAGGGCTTGACTGAGTTCCATCAACAACAATGTACATCCAAATAACTGCAAAACTAATAACATTTCCATCAGCCTCAGCTGTACATTGTCTTTAACATTAATTAGCAAGGCAGAATTTCAGTTTTGACATTATGTGTTTGATTATAGACTATAGTTTCTGTTCATCTTGAAATTGAGATCTGCTATACTGTACCCTATGCTGCTGTTTTCTTCTGCTGCCGGTTTCCTGTGTAGATTCTTTTCTTCTGCCTTAGCTGCTTGGTTGCAGCCATCAAAACCAGTTTTTTTTCTGTTTTTTTCTTTCTAGGTCATTAGCTCCCATCAGCGTATATGTTCACACATGAATTAATAATAACTGTAGAAAACATGTGAGCAGAGTGAAATGAAAAACACATACTTCTTGTTATTCAGGACAGTTTCGTGAAAATTTTGAAATCAATTTTGCCCCAAAGTTGTTGTCTTCACCCACCATTATTTGAAGTGTGGTGATAGTTCTTGATGAGCCATGGTTTTAATGTTTTTGGGGGATGATGACTGATTAGACTTGACCGGACTGTGTTATGTTTTTGCAGATGCCTACACAGATGAAGATCTGATGCTGTATTGGAAGAGCGGTGATGAGTCTCTGAGCACTGATGATCGCATCTCCTTATCACAGTTCCTCATCCAGAAGTTCCACACCACTTCTCGCTTGGCCTTCTACAGCAGCACAGGTACACACACGCACTCACGCATGAAGTTCTTGTGGGATCAATAAAGTCTTATCTTATCTTAGCAGTAGATTAGTGACCTCAATAACAAAAATATTGCATGAAGTTAAAATATGCATGTTTTGTGTTAGTGAGCACTTCTCCTTTGCCAAGATAATCCATCCACCTGACAGGTGTGGCATATCAAGATGCTGATAAACAGCATGATTATGGTGTACCTGGGGCTCATCATGATTAAAGGCCACTATAAATGTGCAGTTTTATCACACAACGCAGCATCACAGATGTAGCAGGTTTTTAGGGAGCGTACAATTGCCATGAACACTGCAGGAATATCCACCAGAGCTGCTGTCCGTGAATTGAATGTTCATTTCATTACCATAAGTCTCCATCCAACTCGCAGCCTGAGAGCAGGTGTAACCATGTCAGCCCTGGACCTCCACATCCGACTGATGCAGAAGTTGGTTTGCACAATGAAAGAATTTCTGTCATACACAATGTCAGGGAAGCTCAACTACATTGTCCTCACCAGGATCTTGACCTGACCGCAGTTCATCTGCATAACTGACTTGACTGGGCGATGCTCACCTTCCATGGCATTTGACATTTCGGATAAGCGTTGTCTTCATGGATAAATCCTGGTTTTCACTGTGCCAGACAGATGGCAGACATCCTGCATGGCGTCGTGTGGGTTAGCAGTTCATCTCAGTGTTGTGAACATAGTGCCGTATGGTGTCAGTATGGGAAGGCATTTTATTGTGACAGCCGAGGCACACCTGTGCAATCATCATGCTGTTTAATCAGCATATTGTTTTGCTACACCTGTCAGGTGGATGGATTATCTTGGCAAGGGAGAAATGCTCGCAAACACAGATAAAAAAAAAAAAAAGAGAAAATATTGGGGGAATAAGCCTTTTGTGTGCGTAGAAAAAGTCTTAGATCTTTTATGTTTACTCTATGTGTGAAAACACACACCAAAATGTGTAGACATCATGGCAGGGCTGAGATACTTAGTTCTATGATACATAAGCAAGTAAAAAAAAAACAAAAAAAACATGGCTGCCATCAACCCAAAAGACTTTGCAAGGAGTGGGGCTTAGCATGAAAATGGCCAGAACTCATTAATATTTTTTCCTATAATTAAAAATCAGGGTACATGCCTTTGGGCCATGATTTTGAACCTGACCTATGGGGGTGCCACAAATGCCAAAAATGTGTACCTCAAAATTCTGTTGACAGTGGCCTTAATTTTGGCCCATTGAGCTGCTTCTTTCTGTTGACTTCAAAAGGTCTCAAACTCAGAATCGCCCGTTGCAGCTGTATTTTATTTCATTTTATTTACGACATTTTATTTACAATTTGAAATGATATTTTGACTTCCAGCTGAGCTTTTCTTTGACAATTAGGCCACTAATTAAGTATGGATATTGTGTACTCCACAGCCACCTCTGATCACCAGGAATCGGTCAGCAAGTGAATACACTGGTCCACCTGCACTGGTACACTTGGCCACGGCACTTTTGGTTTGGGGGAATAGTACAGTGTACATGTTTAAAGGGACCACAGGGATGGTGTACCGTAAAGATTTGCTAATACTTTACGTTGGCCGGTCTGGGACAAAAATGCCAGGGCTGAAATTTTGTCCCTGACCAGGCCGGTAAGTGAGTAACTGAATTGACTATCCAGTGAGTAGCTGAATTATATGATATTGCACACTACTTGTTACAGAAGGATGTCAGCGGGGGAAGGTGTTAAATTACAATGTGGGAAAATGTTATGTTTGCATGTATGTGCATGTGCAGACAATAATAATAATAATAATAATAATAATAATAATAATATCTGTGTATGGTTTGACTTAGTGGAGGGAAAATGTATGGGTGGGGGGGCACATGTGTGTCGCATGCAATTAAGCTTATGCGTGCTGACATATTAGTGTTCTCTATAATTGGTCATCAGGCAAAAAAAACAACAACAATGGATTGAACATGTTTCTTAATGTGTGTGGAAGAATTCAGACAAAAGTGTGTGTGTATACTTTGACATTAGACATCAAAGGTCACGGATTTTGCTCCAGCATCTTTTAAGGACCCTGTCTGTTTTGTTATTATTCCATGTCGTACATATGTTGCCTCTTGCTGTGATTGCAGGCTGGTACAATCGTCTTTACATCAACTTCACGTTGCGACGCCACATCTTCTTCTTCCTGCTGCAGACGTACTTTCCCGCCACTCTGATGGTTATGCTGTCATGGGTGTCGTTCTGGATCGACCGCCGGGCTGTGCCGGCCAGAGTTTCCCTGGGTAAAAATAAAAAAAACTCTTGTCAAATGTCCTTTGAAGAGATTGTGCATGCCTGAGGGAAATCTGTCTGTGTGAAATGATGAAAGCTGGCTGTGACATGGCTCCACCAATTGGGAACACACACATGCATGTGTGAATACACAAACCTCCCACGCTCTACCACTCTCACTTTTCTTTTGAATTATTTTCTGTATTGGGGCTGTTGCTGTACTTGTCATACAGGCGTCTGTTTTCCCCCTCGCTATGATCCTTTTATGGCTCATCTCATCGTTCTTATTAAATTCAGCTGTTAGGATGGGATGTTTTTACAAGTCCCTTACACGACTTTTCGATCTATCTCCCTCCAGATGAATTAGTGGTGCGTGCATGTGTAGAATTTTAAGGACTCCTCCACGGCTTACACTCAGAGCTCTTACATATATTAAAGTGGCTGGGCTGCCGTGCATCATGTAAACACAAAACAACAGATTTCTGCATTGGAGGCAGGGGATTACAGAAACCTGATTCCCTGACCAGTGAGTGTTTTTTCCTCATACATACACAAGTGGATTTATTTATTTTTACATGTGCACCTCGAGACACACGCCTATTTGAAGTAAATAAAACTGAAGCTGACTCAAAGTATCCTCTATCAGTCCAGCAAGTCTGCTGAATATTTGCACATTTATAAAATGGAGATTCATGCTGTTAGGTTGTGTGCTCAGCACAGAGTCATCTGCATATTTATAAAATATTATAAATATTAATACATGACTTACTAATGCTTTATTGATCAGTTATAAATAAGAACAACTATGCAATTGCTAGGTTGTGAAATATTTGTCTGGTGTTTATCCTCCTCTAGCAGGACATTGTTTTTAGCGCTTTAGTAAGATTATTGAGTTAAACATTAGTGAATGTTTTGTTGACTATTACTTTAGTTAAAACTTCTTTATGAAGGATGACTTGATGATATCCTTTTTCTTCCTGTTCTGTCATTTCTGTCTGGACAGCTTTGAGTTCCCATATAGTGTTAGGGGATAGAAACATAGCCAGTCATTTGCTCTTGTTCATGGTTCATCTTGCAAGAACATCTAATGTCCTTGTGTCACACGTACGCTGCCACTGACTGGTTCTGACAGAGTTATATAAAGAGTGAATGGGATTCTGTAGCCAAGAATGTTCCTGTTGTTGAAGTTACAGCTAACAGAAGGAAAAAGGACTGGAGCACACTGACTGATTGGCAGGATACATCTGATTAGATTAGGTAAGACTTTATTGATCTCACAATGGAGAAATTCACTCTTACAGAACCTCTTCAGAACACACAAGGGGGGCGGAGGGGGTGCAAACAGCAAATGGAGGTGCAAATAAGAAACAATAGGAAAAACAATAGGAACAATAAGGGTGCAAATAAGAACAATAGGAAGAACTTGAACTATAAAAGTGCAAATCTGATGATACTCTATATTCCTACAGTCAAAACAATCCCTGCACAGTCCCAAACCAACCATCAATGTATCCTATTAAGAAGCATGCAGTCCTGCTGCACCAAATGCTCACTCGAGAATTGAATGTGGATTAATCCATTTCTTTAAAAAAGTCTCTAACAAATACACTATTCGCTCCAGTCAGGGTAAAGTTTGTGAAAAGCTACAGTGTCCTTAGGTAATAGAAGTGAAACTTTACATTTGTGTGTCGTTTCTAGGACAATACGTCTTACAGGATAGGACCTACACACAGGATAAGACATATTGTTGGTTTTGGTCTTTTTATAGAATTAGCTGACAATAAAAAATAGCACCAACAAATTTATTCCCAATACTTTCTACAATCACTGCATCCCTATCACTCCATCAAGTCCCCATGTACTGTAGTGTTAGTTTATAGAGACACTAAACACCCAGAGTGGCACTTTCGCTGGCAACTATTATCACATTTGCTTCCAGGATTAGCACCACCAAGTTGCCTTACCAGACTAGGCCTACTTCTTCTGTGTATGTGGTGCATCGAGTGTGTGGAACAGACGTCATGAATCTACATCACACAGCTGATGTTTGTTAGCCTGGAGATATGAATCGCTCTATTGTTCTGTTGGCAATGCAATGTTTCATATCCTTATGTCACACCAGTCAATAGATCATACACCATAACTGACAGGTGTGGGCAACAGATTTGGGTGAAAAGCAAATGTTGATAAGAATTCCTGTTGACCTTGTTACACTTTACGTTTAATCGTGTGTGTGTGTGTGTGTGTGTGTGTGTGTGTGTGTGCCCACAGCTAATCTTGCGTACTACTGGACCCATCAAACCCACTTTTTGTGCAAACTTATGATTGTATGCTGAAGGACCTCGTTGAGCCTTTGACTGCTGACTCCTTACTCCTCTTGTAGGGGCCACACATTACTGTTTTGGGACCTCCATTATGTCTCCCATTCATTCCACTACTCTCATGCACACATGCTGGACACACAGCCTGTCCTGCACACCCCCACCCTCATGCACCCAGACACATGTGCACTCTACTGAGTGCATGCTTTTAGTCTCCACTATAGTCTCTTGAGAGACATTTTTAAGGGCGCACTCTGTCATCTTAACAGCTCATTGAACACTACGTACACTAGGTACTTTCTTACATGGATGCATTTCTTACAAAAATGAACTCCTGTAAGCATGCCTGAGATGATGTCTGAGTTCAAACTGGGCTAAAGTGTGAGAGTTAACTCTTGACAGCAATTTGACGAAGTCACGTGACCCCAGTACAGAACCTCTGTCATCTCATGATAACCGAGCTATCTCAGTGACAACCAAATAAACTCAATTTGTTGAGAAAGACTGTACGATGTGGTTGAA
The DNA here is from genome assembly GCF_017976325.1 of Chelmon rostratus. Lineage (NCBI taxonomy): Eukaryota > Metazoa > Chordata > Actinopteri > Chaetodontiformes > Chaetodontidae > Chelmon > Chelmon rostratus. The sequence continues at coordinate 23,622,254 of NC_055672.1, read as the reverse complement.
AGCTCATGTAAAGTTTCTTTTAATGTCAAAAATGAGTAAATTTGAGAATGAAAGTTTATTCTTCTTGAAAACAGTAGTTGACTCATACAATTTCACAACAAGGTCTGTTTAGTAGCTGATGTGTGCTTTCAATCGTACCACATGACGTTCCTCAGTTGATGGAGTTGTCCAGTTGTGGAATTGTGGGTGATCTTTAAAGAAAGCCCTTCAAGGTCTTGAAACCACCCCCCTGCAAATGTTGTGATGTTAGCTACCTGGTGCACCTCCTGCCTGATTACAAAACTCTTGTACATTGGAAACCAGCTGTCATTTACAAAAAGCTGGTCCGATGAGGCTTGGAAGAACTATTTTGATACAACTGTGTGGGAAGTACTTTGTGAAGCTCATGGTGAGGACACTGACAGTCTCACACATTGTATAACAGACTTTGTCAACTTCTCTGTGGAGGATGCCACACCCACCTGGACTGTGCAGTGACAAACAAACCTACTCCCGACATAAATACTCTCTTAAGGCTCAGGTAATACAGAGGATCTTAAGAATGTGCAGCGCAAGCTAAAAAGGAGAATCAGGGAGGGAAACAACAACTGCAGGACAAAGCTGGAGGATCAGGAGGAGGAGGAGACTTAAAACCATCTCTGGCTACAAGGATCCTGACTCCCAGCCTGTAGGGGACAGAAAGTGGGTGAATGATCTGAACTTTTTCTTCAATAGGTTTAATCAGTCGTCTCCCTCTCCCCTAGTTCACTCCCACCTATTCTGCCCCAACTGACCACGGTATGTGAGGATGCAGGACTGTTGTCTACAGCACGGGGCCTGGCAGGGAACAGTCCTGGTTCTCTTCCTCTTCAGGCACACATGCACCAACTGCCATCTGCAAAAGTTCTCTGACGACTCTGCAGTCATCGACCTCATCGCAAATGTGGACAACAGGGAGTGCAGAGAACTGACCCAGAGATTTGTGGATTGGTGCGCTCATAACAGCTCAGATCAATGCAGGGAAAGCCAAAGAGCTCCTAGTGGACTTATGCAGGGGCAAATACTCTCCTCCTACACCGATGAACATCCAGGGAATGGACATTGGGAGCATTCCTGAGGACCTTTTTTAACTCTTTGGTGGCTTCAGCCATCCTCCATGGAGTGGTCCGGTTGGGCAGCGGTATCTGGACTGCTGACAGTGAGAATATTAACAGACTGGTTAAAAAGGCCAGGTCTATCCTGGGATACCCCCTCAGCCTGGTGGGGTTGGTGGGAGAAAGGAGACAGATCGCTAGGATATCTTCCCTGATGAGCATGTCTCAGCCCATGCAGTCACTCTGATGGTCAGGGGGCAGCTCCTTCAGTGACAGGCTGCTTCACCCACGGTGTGTGAAGGAGAGCACCACAGGTCCTTCCTTCCTGCTACTGTCAAACTTTATAATCAGTACTGCTCCAAGTAGGCCACACAAACTGAAACTGACAAATCCACTCATGCAAAATCAGTGTATACCAAACTGTGTATCAGTATTACCTATGTGCGCTCAACCATTGTCTGTTTTATTTATCATACTGTTTACTTACTTATCATTTCCATGCTTCCCATTTGTAATTTCCCCACTCTGGAATTGAGAAAGGATTATTTTATTTTATCGATATTATTCTTAAATGGGCCACATGGTGAACTTTTTGTACTTTAAGTATACACTGACCTGATTGAAGGATGACTTTTACTTGTAACAGACTATGTCTACATGGTTTTGTTACTACGTTTACTCGAGTAAAAGCTCTGACTACTTCTTCTACCACTTTTCCACACCTTCTCACCTGCAAATGTTTGAAACCATGCTGATCCACACATGGTAGTATTTATTGCAGGGCTATTGGACCACATTGCATCATATTGTATAAGTGGTCCTGTTATTGCTTTCACCCTCTATCCTTTAGCCACCCAACACTCAGTCAGCTTCCTGTCCCTGGGAAGCCCATTATACTGTGTCTACCCTGTGAAAGTAAAAATAGACAAACTCAGATTCAAACACATTTTCAATCTGCAGTTTGCTGTAGTTGAACTGGAATGTTGTCAATCTGTCGTGTCCAGGCATCACCACAGTGCTGACCATGTCCACCATCATCACTGGAGTGAATGCATCCATGCCCCGGGTGTCCTACATCAAGGCGGTGGACATTTACCTCTGGGTCAGCTTCGTCTTCGTCTTCTTGTCTGTGTTGGAGTACGCTGCCGTCAACTACCTGTCCACTGTCCAGGACCGCCGGGAGCGCAAGATGAGAGAGCGGGCACGATCTCAGGTTTGTTTCTACCGTATAACTAACCGGCATGAAGAGTAGAGCAAAAAGAATAAAACTGGCAGAAAGAGACTTCCCACTCATGAGCCAGACCAGTCCCTAGCTGTTCACAAGAATCCAGACTCCAGAAGCTCCAGCAGCTCTCCCTGACTGTCAGGATACAAGCAAAAAAAAATCATGAGCAGTGGTGAAAAGACAGAAAATAGAGCAAGAGCAAAGTCTTTGTATTCAACAGTTAAGTGCATTGTATGGGAAAGTTGGGAGTTCAACATCTCATCCCTGAAAGGTGTTTAACAGTTCTGTTGGAAACAGCTTGTTGAACTAGAATAATGGATCTGCTTTTGGATGAATAAAAGAGCTCACAACTTGCACTGCTGAAGTCTCTGAATACAAACAAACAGAATAGCAAAGCCAAAAAAGAAAAAAGATAGTGCAAACACCAGGTCGTTCTATGCAGCTTTCATGTAATGTTCATGCACATTTTAGACAATGGATTTCCACTTTTACTTTTCATCACTGAACAGTCTATAAAATCTGTGATGACGCGAAAAGAAGTTAGAATGTAGTGTTAAAACTAACCACAATCTCAAATTTGCCTTATCATGATATATCATGACATAACATGATATAAAATACTGCTAATGTTTTGATATTGATCTCAATCATGTCACTCAATCTGTGTGTACAGTAAACCTTGCAAAACTAGAATTCATGACAAAAAAATACAGTTTAACAGAAAAACATCTGCTGTCTGGTTTACATGCAGCAAGTGAAGCAAATTAAAGACTGCAGGAAAACCTGGTACAACAAATCTGCTCGAAGTGCTATTAGCACTTTTTAATAATTTCCCTCTTTTTTCAAACTAAATTTAAATATTATAAAATTATCTTCATATTAAGACTTAGATATATCATTCTTGCAGTGCAGACTGTGTCCCTTTCATTAATTCAAGCAACTAAAAGACAAAGGATACTGCATTTGAAGGTTGTATTTGTCTTTCATAGTTTCACAATTTTAACTTGGATGATGATGCAAAAACCATGCACTTTTTTATTATTTATATCATCTTGACTTAAATAGAACTCTGAATGTTTAACTTTAATATGCACAGATGAAGCAGAGAAAGAAAAACTTTAACAGCATCAACAAGATCGTCAGCATCATGTTCCCTGCTAATGGGGAGCTTTAACCAGGTCCACTGGGCCAACTACCTGAAAAGAGAACCAGCCATAAGTATTCACTCCAAACATACAGGTCATTCAGGACTCTGTTGGTATTTTATCAGTCGGATGCTGTTTACATACATGTGGAATTGCCTTCTCTCTGTCCTCCTTTCCTTAACTCTGTGCAGAACTGAGTCAATGTTTGGTGTTAACTGCTGATTTAATAGTCTGGTGGTCCAAATACATGCCAGGCAACTGTAAGGTCGCCAACATTTTAACTGTTGTAAGTTTGAAGTAGAAATCGACAAAAACACCTGTTTGGTACAGGTGGTGTCAAGTTGTGAGAACGAGTGTGAAAACCATGTCTCCACAGTGGCACAATCAGGAAGTCAGCTGTGGTATATAAAGGTCCAGGGTTTGAATCCCCAGGAGGCCCACTTACCAACAATGCAGCATGCCGTTCATGCATGAGGTGTTCATTCATTGATTTAACCTTTACTTCACCTGGAAAGACCACTGAGGAGGTATCCTCATTTACAATGGTGTCGAGATACAAAACATCATGTTCAATAAAACAGTTAAATACAGAATAATAACATGCTATCAAGTGAACAATGAAAATGTAGGAAAATATAACACTGATCAATTGGAATAACATAGAAGACATAAATAAATGAGATAAATACAATATTTAAGATGGAATGCAACATCAAGTTCAAAACATTTACAATCAATTAAAACGAAACGACTTTGAGCAGCCATAGTGGCGACAGAGAGTCCAAGTGCGAGGTCTTCTGCAGGCTGTTCCGTGTGTGAGGTGCACTGTAAGAGAAATCCATTTTCCCAATTACAAAACTGATCAATGGAGTGTGGAGCATCAGCTTTTTCTGTGAGCGAGTGCCAAGATTATGTGAGTTCAGAGTTAAAAGGGATGAAATGTAGGGTGGAAGCGGCTGCATTAAAGCTTTATAGATGAATAAAAACCAGTGCCGGTCTCGCCTTACAGCCAAAGAAGGCCAGCCGACTACTTGATAGGGATATAATGATGGGTGCTGTAGGGGTCACCAGTTATATACCAGTATACCAGTTTTTACAAAATTGTATGTCTTCAAGTGCTTATTGAGGTCATATTAAGCCAATGGTTTGCTGTTGTGACTGCGAGAATATTTCTTTTTATTATTATTTCTCTCTGCTAAAAGTGTTTGCGCAGCAAAAACATCAAGTTAACATTTATGCAGTTATCTGAAAAACAGCTTGACCCAGAGTCAAAAGTCAAACTTCAATCATTCTCATCTTCATCTGGTCTCCTGCTCTAGAAAAATCAAATCCTACAATTTTTCACAATCTGCTCAGAACCCTCAGAACCCAATTATTGCAGCTGCATCTTCACGTTGGTTCTGCTAAACAGAATTGCTGATCACAAACTCTGCAACTCAAAGGATTTCCCATCTGACAAAGGAAAGACATGCGTTCACATCAAAGGGAAAACACCAAATCTGCAGACAATTCATTCAGTCGGTGTAGCTTTAACTTCTTTCCCAATTCCCCTCAGAGTGGTGTAGTTGATATGACACATCTTCGTCCTTGTTAGCGTGGGTAGGTTTTCAAGCGTGGCCGAATGAATCACAGATCGTCTCATCAGGCCCACCCCTGATCAGGAGAGCCAAATTCACTCCAGCCAGTCTGTATTATTTAATTAAACAGTACAGCTACCTTTACCACTGCCGTGCAGTAATCACTTGTAGGCCCTTTCATACAATAGGCCATGTTTCATTAAGATGTAGTGGCTTGGCGATCCACTGCAGAGGTTAAGCTAAAGTTTGGAGATGTGTCACTATTCATTTATTTTACTGGTGTTTAAACATCATTTAAATGACGCCTTTGGAAAAGACAGATGAATAAATTGAAAGTGTGTATGTATGGACAAGAGAAAGAGAAGGAGCTTGCATATATGGGCTGAAGGAGAAGAGAAGCTTTCTTTTGTAATTCTGTCATGTTTAATTCATTTGTTTCATCAGTGTATGAACTGCACTGCAAACTGGAGTCTCTGCTAACACGACCACAAATGATCAACCTATGACACTTCAGGTCCCAGGTGTTTTGAATGCAAAATTCAGCACGTTCTTGCCTTGTGCTGCTTTGAAATATATGTAGTATAGTGTGTGTAAAGCAGTGGTTCCCCACCTGGGGCTCAGGATGCCCCACAGGGTCCCAGGGTTATAAAAGATATTTTCCTCTTGTTTTCTCCTTTTTTTTCTTTTTTCACTTCACAGCCTTAGGTCTCTATCATTCAGACCCTGACCCAGATCAGATCAGATCAGATCATTAAAATAACTGAAGTACTCCACTGTTTCACCTCTTCAGCCTTCTAAATATCCTTAAAATGGGACTGTGAGACTGAAATCACTGCTCACAAGCCCTGCTCACACTAAAACCGTAACCTTTGATGAGAAGTCACAAGTAGAAATGGCTTTATTTGAAGGGGTCACTGGCTAAAAAGAAAAGAAAAACCTGAAGCTAAATACAATATACGTATATGATCATTCAGTTTGCCAAGCATCACAAACAATTCCCCGCTTCGTAAGGCTGCACATTTTAGAGCCTGAATTAAGAAGAATTCAGAGATTGACACTGATGCAGAGTGTTCAGGTCTCCACAGTAAGAATGGAGTCCACAGCATTCAGCAGGAAGTGCAGCCAAAGATAATGTGGTCCAAAGAATTAAGGTATTTGAGATACTGCACAAATATGCATAGCCACCAGTGCAGGTTGGGGAATTTTACAAGTGGACACAAGTGGACATTAAAGTGATTCAATGCATCAAGGTAATGCATATGAATATTTAACTAATAATGATAAATGAAACAAATATGGGGACTATTATTCTTCTCTGTAATTATTTTTCACCTCATTTTGGGGTCACTTACATATATCAGCCTCATTTAAAACTTTCTTCAAATATAATGGTTCAGTGCTGTTCACTATTACACATGATAGGAGACCGGGCACTACCAGTGAATCCAAGGACAACAGTGGCTGCTAGCCTGCTGGTTTCATTGGCCCCTTGCTGCTGTAGACAAGATGCAACAGCCATACCAGTAGTAACATTATGATTAAAAAATTGGGTGATACTATAGGAATAAGGTAATGTAGCCTTTACGGCTTAGCAATATATATAGTAAATGTTTTTTTATCTGCTGACAATATGCAGTATATAAATAATGAAACAAAATGAAAAATTAAAATGAAAGTTGTATATATATGTAAAGGGCTTTGATCATCATCATATGATTTTACATAAATCTTCCATAATAATCCTGATATTAATTTCAGCTCTATTGGATAATCTTGCTAAGTTTGAATGTGGTCAGAAACTTGATGGCTATTAGCATATCAACTACTTTGTGTGCAAAATTACAGGACTGGCAATAGAGGAAGAGCTAATGTAAGGTTATGCTCCTCTGGGGAGCATGAAAACTATGACAACAGTCTTCTCAATAGATATTTCTCACGTGCAAGTGGAAAATTTCAACTGATGCACAATCTAGATCCCCCAAGTGGATCACATGATCAGTTTATGCAGATGCAAGATTAGATTTCTGTTACACAAAGTGGTCCTAATTTATATGTCTGTGGAGATTGTCATTCATGCAGGTAATGGTACTTTTAAGGTTCTTCAATAGACAGTCTATTGACCCATTAACACCCTGGCCCATGTGACCTTAACGACTCACATGATAGCCAAAGTCCAGCTGCCCTTTGGAAAAACCTTAGAAGTGAATTTATGGCCTTTTGTCTTGTGGATTACTGAATAATGTTGCCTCTATTATTCATAAAGAAAAGGTAAAAATATCACTGTGGTTGACCTGGTCACAACCATTAGACATATAAACAGTGATTATGTCACAGGCTCAAAAGTTGAGGAAACTGCATTACAGGAAAGGACAGAAAATCAAAAGTAACACTGGGATCCGTCGTCTGCGGACATGAATATTCATAGCATGGTCACTCAGTTTTAATGTTTGAGATACCTTGTCATGGACAAAAGTTAGTCAAGAGTCAAGCCAGGTCACCACACTTCAGGTTATCGTCCAGGGGCGATGGATATTCATACCAAATAGTATGGCATCGCTGCCTGTTGTTCTTACTCAGAACCAAAGTGTTGGAGTGACCAACAAATTAACTGCCGTAATTAGGGCCCATTATCAGCAGGACAAGGTATTAACATGAATTACGAAAGTCAACCATCTACTGAGGACACTAATGAGTTCAAATACAGGTTGCCTGATAATACTTACTCCTCCTAACTGTGGTGTTTTCCTTTAAAATCCACAACATAATAAGATTAAACTGTACATTTCTTCCCTGCCAGTCCCTGCCCTGCACCTGCGGCATCTCCCAGACGCGAACCATGACCATGTTGGATGGTACCTACAGCGAGGCTGACACCAACAGCCTGGCAGGCTACACTGAGGAACCCATGGTGCCAGAGGAGGAACAAGATCTGCACGAGGTTCCGGAGAAACCTGAACACATGGTGGTCCATTTGTCCGTGAGCAGCGAGTCCACCACAACCAAGAAGAAGAAGAGCCTGCGTGCTCTCAACATCATCCAGAACACGCATGCAATTGACAAATACTCCCGGATGATTTTCCCTGGTTCATACATCTTTTTCAATCTGATCTACTGGTCAGTCTACTGCTGAAGCTCACTCCTGAGTCAGGACTGAGGCCAGGGGGAGAATAACACACAGACAGTATGAATGCTGCGTCAAAGCGGGACATTTTTGGGCTAATTCTAAGAGGGCTGTTGTTCTGTATGTCTGGTGAAGATAGATCATGAGGTTTAAGGCCTCGGGCAGTTACGGAGCCTGAAAAGATCAGCATTGAGACTTTGGGATTGATCAGAGCACTCCTTTTTTTTCCTCATGCAGCAATTTGAATGTTCATTAACTCTTTAAACTATAACAAAGAAAATAATCATTTGAATGGTGTTTTTAAACTCCTGATGCAAATTCTCTCAGTCTTTTTTAGCTTCATCAGCTGTCAGCTTCTACTGAAAAGCTTTGTCCTAATTACTGCTGCTCCTGAGATGAATAGCAGTTTGATGAGAGAAGAAGTCATTTCTTGTGTTTAACTCAACATTGATGGATAGGGATAAGGTATGCTTTGCTTGTGTTCATGCTGTGAGCTACTCAGTTGATGGGGCTATGTACAGTATTTATGGGCCTATTCATTTGTGATTATAAAGTTTTTACGCCAGTTACCTATCAGTCATGACTTATAAACTGTGATGATTTAATTTCTAATATTTTGAGATATTTGGTCAAACTTTGACCATATTTTTAAGCCTGTTATCACAAAAATATATAGATGATGAATCAACAAGAAAGAGTGTGTGCAGGCATGTTAACATGCTCATGTTAACCTGCTAATTATGCTTAGCAGGTAGTGTTTACCGTGTTCACGCTAAGCATGCAAACGTATGCTACAACCTTTGAGTCTGTGGGGAAGGTTATTAGTTCTGCTGATGTTTGGTCATAGGCTAGCTTGGAACCGCAAGACCAATTTGCAAATGTGAATTCACTTGGAACCTCTCAGTTATTTTTTTATTTCCAAGGGGTGTTGTCAACAGATGGAGACCAAGCTGCTCCTGGGGGCAACTGGATAGACCTACAACCAATCGGAGCAATGAAACTTGTGATGTAGCACAGAGCAAGTTAACGTGCACATGGTGGAACATACACAACTCAAAGCACAGATGAAATGCAAGCTTTTCCCACTGGATTGCAGTTAAGGGAAACTAGTTAGCTACTACTAACTTTAATACAAAGAGCAGCGTGAATTGTGGCCTGCTCCTTCCAACCATGGTCATCACAAACACATTCGGCCACAAGTCACCAGTTAACACGGTCACTTGTTAAACTCGGAACACCAGCAGTGTAGCGGTGTCTTTGCCTTATGGAAGTCAGAAAATAAGCTTTTAAATTGGGCCTTGGATCTAATATTAATGCTATTATGTTCAAAATCCATTGGCTCACAGAGTGTTGTATCAAACCAAAGTCAACGTACTGAATGAAACCCAGCCCCTATTAGACAAAAGGTTGTCATTGGCCCATCACAAACCAGGATGGAGGGAAATCTGTCTGAATGGGAGGGGTACCGGATCAAATGAAACATGAGCTTGCAGATTCATCTGGATCGCAGGCAAGTCATAAACCACAGTCCTGGGACATGAACTTTGACCTTATGACAGCATTCGATGAAAACTCGCCAAAGTGATTACAATTCATTCTGTGGAAAACATGAATATCTGCACCAAAGGTGACGGCAATCCATTCAATAGTCGCGGAGACATTTCATTCAACTGAAATACATAACTGAGCCAGAAATTTCACCCTGCTGGTGACGCTAGATGAGAAATTAGGCCATCACCGAAGTCATTACGGTTCATCCTCTGGAGTCCTTGAATGTCTGTACTAAATTTCATGGCAATCAGTTCCCCAGTTGTTGGGTTCATTCAAAACCACAAGTATCAACTTCATGATGGTGCTCGAGGCATATCAAGCCACGGATCACTTAAATATGCAGGATTCGTCCTTTGGGGAAAATAAATGTCAGGCCATCTAATGTTTGTGAAGATATGTCAGTCTGTACCACAGTGGTTATCCCTGCACCATCCCTAGAGCCTCATTGCAGTGAAGGACACAACGTAAGGCACATGCTGTACCAGGTGAGCTGTCAGTATCCCCTTAACTGTGTCACAAATTTTTAACTCAAATTGAAAATAAACAGGTGGATGGAAGCCCACTTATAGAGACACATCAGAAAGGAACAGGGTGAAAGTTATAGAGCAGAGTGGACAAACTCTGACAATATATAGTCTAATATAATATAAAACAATTTACTGAAGGATTAGATAATCCAGAGAAAATGGGTTGATATCATATAGTAAAGACATTTTAGGAAACCTTTATTCAGCACTGCAACACCACCTTGAGGAAATGTGTTAATTGAGTAAAATCTTGAGAAAACAGGCTTAAAAATATATTAGCAGCCATGGCCAGTCTTGACTTCTGTAGTACTTAACATGCAATTCATGTCATTTTCACTGATTTGGGACCAGTTTTGATATTGTCAAACTGTTTTGATGTGTTAAGACTAGAATGACTTTTTCGAGAAACTGTCCTGGCTAGTTGCTAGTTGTTCTAACAGAAGCTAGCTCAATAAAATTACTTGAGAACTTACCAGCAGCCCCACTGATGAATGCGGCCATTCAGTCATTTTGATTTCAGAGGGTCTGATTTCTCTTGTCTGTGAAATAAAGTTAAGAGCAAATTTTGGGACACTGGAATCGTTTCATTGCACATGTTACACTTAGCAGGCAGAACTTCTTTAGAGCTACTTCAAATGCTCTCCAAAGCTTCTAACTGTGTTCTGGTAATTGATTTACGTTTTCATCGTGGCTTTGTTTTTGTTTGTTTTTTTACTAATTTAATCATGTAAAAAGGCAAACTTCCCTTTTGAACACTGTCACCTAACAGTGACTGAAACAATGTGATCCAAGTCTTACTAAGAGTGTTTGCATATGACTTCTTGACATACTTGTCAACACTGGGATCTGAAAATAAAGAATTTTCCGGCACCCTGCCACGGGCCGCCCACCACCCTTACCACCATCCACATAGCTCTTACATTTAGACAAGAGTACTAAAAGTTAACCCTAAAATCACCAGCAGGGAACCACTTCCTTTAAAATATCAGAGCAACAAGGATTGAGTTAACTAGTTCCTACATTAAGTGACCACAGTCTGACTAAAGGTGAAATGCTGTGAACATCCCTGGATTATATCAATGAAAACACAAAAGGGCATGTACACGTCACTTACACGATGCTGTTGCTGTTCTGTTGTGATTTTGACAGAGGCTACCAGCAAGACAGTCAGTTGTTGGAGAGGGTGATTGTGAAAATGTATGGGACAGACAGGATCTGTTATCACCATGCTGGTGTTCCTACAGCATAATAATTATAGTGCTCGAGGACCATCATTGCAACTAATCATGCAGTTTTGATGTCAAAGCTTTACAACCCTGGGAAAAAGACTCACATGAGAGAAGTTGGATCTTCTAACACCTGATGAATGCTATGAAAGGGTCTAGTTCAACCCAAACCACGATCTTTTCTAAAACTCAACAAAGCAGTTTTGTTGCCTAAATGTCACCATTGCAACAGAAAACTAATGATTAAAGAAACTGAAAATAGTGAACTCAGGCTGAAAATAAGAAGTGAAGAGTAAGAGCTACATGGGATGCAAACCCCTGTCTCCTGGGTCAAGGTCCCGTGCTTGACCCTTTCATCCACTGCTCTTCGTGTGAGCTAAGTCGCTGATTTTGTCTCGTGTAGTAATGGTCCTGGAGCCACATTAATTATCATGTAGGAACAACACCAACACAACATCAGATAAACCTCAGGCGGTAATGTCTTCCATCAACTTCTTTTTATAAAAAATATGTGAGATTTACAGAAAAATATAAACAGGGAGACACCGGAGAAAATGATCAAATACAGGAGAACTCTAGGAAAACAGGAGGGTCAGTGGGTTCGCCGCTTGTAACAAACACAGTTCCCCAGACCATCAAACTATGGTTGTTCGTATTTTGTGAATTCATACCGGTGTGTGCATTCAAAAGTGAAAATGTTCTAATGCATAGGGAGCCAGTGTCCCTGCCCGTCTCACCGTTAGCTTGTCTACCACTAAGTTTCATTCCTAATTTCTGACTTCTTGCATCATTATTACTGAAAAGCTGAAAAATATTTGTAGGGTTTTCTGCTCATGGGTATCTGCTGTGGTATTGATTGGTTACATTTGAACAGCTCATCATTTCAACAAGGATCAGAGACCAGTTATTTTGTTGGCAGTCAACTTCAGATCCTTAAGGCTTTGATAGCATTGTTGCGGCTAAGACTCATGGAAAACATGAACACTAACAAACTAATCAGTGGACCGGTCATCTCTGTTAAAGGATGAGGTGGTCAACAGTAAAACAGTGCAGTAATAGATAATCATTTATGTAATATCATGGACAGAAATCACGTTTCAGCTTTTTAGAAAACTGATGACAAAAACTGTAGCTTCAAATGGGGGTAGAGATTTGGCAAAAGGTGCACCAAACCGCAAAACAAGTAAACAAAACCGAAAACAAAACTGCGGTTCAGAAAGCATGACATCAGAAAGTACATTACATGCATCTAAAGTAATAAACTTTCTTCTTCTTCTTTTCTTATATTTTTGTCAATTCGTCAGGACAAGATGTGTTAATGTCTTTGGGTTTGTTTTTTTTTTTGTTCTACCCACATGAGCAGCCAGACTGAATTTCCAGTCTTAAATATGGCTCCACTTGATTTCCTGAAACTCAGCGCACTATCTTGATGAGATATGGACTAGTTTGTCCACATATTGTAATAACACCTATAGTAGCCCATTGCTTCAGAAGCGCGGCCCCCTGTGAGAGTCGCACACTGGAGGACGAGAAGCTCTGCCTGAACAAGGCATTGCCACTGACACTGAGAGAGCTAAAAGTAGCCTTTCTGATGATGATGAATTGAACAAGTTAAACAGCATTAAGGATGAAGAAAATAGCAGCTACCTACATCTGCTGGTTTCTAATGTCATGTTTTCTGTAATGTTGTGATGTTTCATTTATTTCTTTTCTTATTTCTATGACCACTTCCCCCTGCAGGATAAAGGTGGGCCCCGACAGGCATGTGCATTCAAACCTAGGGCCTCATTGTTGTGAGACAACAGTGTGAAGCACTGAGCAACTGTACTGCCCCAACTGTGCCGACATGTTTTCTGACATTTTGTTTTGCACCTCAGGGCCACTGCAGTTCTACCAAAGTGAAGAGGTAAAGCCGGTAACATGTACATCTAAATATTTCCAGGAGATGGTTCAAATTGTGAAACATGCCTGTAAATTGTAGAGAACCACTTTTTCTGGAATCATACGTTAAGTTAAAAAAGAATCATTTAAAGTTAGAGTTAGACTACAAAAAAAATATAATAATGACATTTGCAACATAGTGGTGTTTCAAGTCAATTTGAAGAATCTATTATACCAATGTAAAGTATTTATAAGCTTTTTTTATAAAAAAAATCAATTGATTTTGTATATTAAATGTAGCTATTTCAACTAAACTGCAATTCATGAAGCCTTTTGACTGGATCATATGACAACATCTGATGATGCATTTATTGACAGCAGGGCACAGTATGTCACATTGCTCAACTGAACATTTGCTAACATTTAATTGATAATATTTGAAGTCAACAGTGAAGTTTTATCATACGCATTGTCACAGAATGCAAATGTATAAAAGCTGGAAGCTGTTCCTGTTTCATTAAACATGGAGCTGAAGTGTAGTTCATATGCTGTGCAGGCTTACCATTGTAAGCATTCATGGGTTTTTGCTTGAAGAATGTTACTATGTGTTCATCAGGGGATATTAAATGTAATTATGATCAACTACACATGCCTTTGATTTCAGAACATTTCTATTGTGTTTATAGTACAAGCAAGATACTTTCTGCCATTTACTGTGCTCAGTTACCCAATATTGGGATGCTTATAGGATAACTTTCGTTTTTTACAACCTGGACCTTATTTCTAGCATTAAATACGCCTATTTACTCACCCAGACAACTTTGGTGGCATTTGGAGTCGTTTTGAAGAAATTAGCCCCAGAGGAGCGGCGCGTATATCCGTATAATGCGAGTACTCAGGGCATCCAAAACTCGTTCATATTCCAATATTTTGTTATGATATGCTGGTGCTATTCCCCTCTGAGCCGGCAGTCGGCTAGTTTAGCTGTGGTTTGGCACAGCTATGGTTCGTTATTGTGTATTCGTAGCCGTCCGCCGCAGAGTCAGCCGTGTTGTGGCTGGCTGCTCGCAGCGCGCAGTGTTCGGTAATGACATCATCCACGTCAGAGGTAGTTGTCTAGAGACGCCGGATGTTGATAACATGCCACCACAGGCTCAGAGGGGAATAGAACCAGCATATCAGAACAAAATATTGGAATATGAACGAGTTTCACCACAGATTATGCGTTATATAGAGGCTGCGCATGGATGCCCCGAGTACTCGCATTATACGGATATACGCGCCGCTCTTCTGGGGCTAATTTCTTCAAAACAACTCCAAATGCCACCAAAGTTGTCTGGGTGAGTAAATGGGCGTATTTAATGCTACAAATAAGGTCCAGGTTGTAAAAAAACGAAAGTTATACTTTAATAGATATATCTTTAAAAAGTGGTTTACTCCAGAATTTAGAGAAGTTTTTTTCTGGGGTACTGGCAAACTGCTTTTTGAAAGTCATCACACTGCCAAGCTGCTAAGAGGAGAAGGGGGGGGGGGCGGAATAGACCTTGGAGTCTTGTCTAGCCCGTCCCAGTTAGAGAGGGGTCAAAGAATTTGACTGAACCAAACTTTCTAATCCAAACACACATACAAGCTATACACAATATGAAGTTTGTTGGAAAAATCACACGTATTAACATCATATGCTATGTGCTATATGCTATGCATATGTGCACCATGATAAAGTAATCATTTGGTATTATGTAGATTCTTTCCTGAGACATGCAGGTTGCAATCTGTTAGAAACGTTATGAAGACCAGAGGACTCCACCAATAATGACCAAAACGTTTAGTGCTCATCCAAACACCATCATCAGTTGTGCAGTGACATAAAGTAACACTGAGAAATAAGAAATACACCGAGAAGTCACATGTTGGGAAGCATTGTGACAAAGAAACAAGGAATATGAGAAAACAGCAAGGGAAGTGGCTGAATACAGGACCCACATACACTTCAACCTGACATGCCAACATCAAGGGATGGTACCCGCAAGCCTACACCTAAGATCTTCTTTAAAGGGACACAGATTTACAGGTCATTTCACTCTGGATGCTTTGACAGCGAAAGACCAACAGTTACATCAAAAGTTGGCTTTGAAATTACCGGATTCAACATGCAAAGGAAGAAGTTTGCTTCTCTGGCTTCAAATGTGCAAGTTTCCAGGTGGTGAGTTCAGTGGTGGAGGAAAACCTGTGACGTTTTTGCAAATACCAGCAGCAAATGGGTGAAAAACCTGTCAGAGAGAGAACTTAGTAAACCAGAGAGGGATGTTTTAGCAAAAAATGAACTGAACATTGCGGCAGCCCCTAGCTGTGTTCTGTAAGTAGACTTACGACCAACTGCAACCGAATCTGCTATTCAGAACAATAACATTCCAGAAGATGAAGCCGAACGGCTTCATGTTCAGATTTCCACCACTGTATCCGATGCTAAGCCCCCACCCTGTAGTCTCAGCAAACACAAAAAAGCCTTAACCTCCCCAAGCAAAGATCAAAGCAAATCCTACCACTTGATTAAAGGGGGTGTACAATGGTGTTGAATACTGAGGTCTACCATTCTAAGTGACAGTAACACATATGAACTGCTGAGGCTTGATCCCACGAGTAAATAAAAGAAACAGGCAGATAAATGTTTACAAGAAGAGCAAGTTATAAATTGCAGCTTATGTTACCTAAAATACACAAAGATGGGGTCCAGCTTCGTCCAGTGGTCAGTAGAGGCATACAACATCCAACTTAGTGACATACAACATTGCAAAATACCTGGCTACCATCTTAACGCCCTCAGTCGGTAACATGGAATCCCAGATCCAGAACTACAAGGACTCTCCCTGGAAACAGATGAGACCGTGGTGTCATATGATGTTTCGTTGTGCCAACAGCACTGGCTGTCGAGATCGTGAGGAAGAGACTGAGATATGACCACGCACTGAATGAAAGAACACAACGTAATCCAGACCAGGTGTGCTCGCTGCCAGAACCACATATGATACTGTCCTGAAGAGAACAGTATGAGTATGGAGAGTGGAGAGGAAAGAGCTGGGCACCTACAAGGGGGATGCCCCAAGCCGCTGGTTCAGGAATGTGAATAACATCTGGATGAAGATCGAGAGGCAGGAGGAAGGCACGTTCACGGATCACAGTCAGTGGATAAAAACCTCAGTAAAGAGGAGATGAGTGGTATAAAAGTGGGAATAGAGGGAAACCTTCAAGTGCAGGTCTTCTGAAAGCCCACCCTTACTGATCAATATCTCATGTTTGACTTGTTTTAATAAACCCTTTTAAACAATTTGGTTTGTAGTTTCTCTTTATTCTAATGTTGCTGTGTCTGCTGGATGCGTAGATGTACAATTGGTAGCTAACATGTTAGCCACATCAGCCTCTATTATTTAAACAACTTAATTTGGCAAGTAATTTATTAAAAGTAGCTCGTAGTAAGTGTGAGAGGAGAGTGAGAGGCATCTTAGAGAGCCATCTTCATAAGCTGTGAGAGCCATCTTTACTGGCTGACTCCAAGTGTCTGGACTTCAGTGTTCTTGCAGACTCACGGACTTTGCAGGCACATTTCCGGTAAGTCTGAGGGCTGTCCGAACCCACAATTCATCCAGTCCACACGCAGTCCTGACCGCTGCACAGCAGAACACTCTGCCAGAGCTCCACCAGAACCACTTTCATCAGCAGCTGCAGCATCCTCGTCCAGCAAGGCCTCATCCAGTGAAGTGTCCCGTAAAACAAGAAGAGACAGCGAAACACTGGATCTCAGGGAATACACACAAAACCAAATGCAAAAGCAAAGGCGGCTGGAAAACCGAGAAGAGAGGAGATACCTGTGAAGACAAGAGCAGCAAGACAAATGAATCTCCTTTTTGAAGAGATTAAAAAAAGATGACTGACTCAGCCTTGTATTTCGTTTTCAGTGCAGAGGTGCCTTTGGTTTTTCGTTTTGATCACCATTGTTTATCACCACTGCCGCTTTGTTTGTTTTGTATAAAAGAGAAAGAAGACAGCCTCAGTTATCTTGCTGAAACACATGGCAAATTAAAACTTCCATGGCATGACAGCCAAGTTTGATGAAGGCATCATTCTGCGCCAGCCGTTAAACACGGACCAATTTCAGAAATGGTTTCGAGGTTTGGGAAAAAGATTAGCTCTTTCTGACACAGTACAGTACTTGACGAAATGTATTTAGTTACTTTCCACCACTATTCAAGACCCTGTTGATCAAATGGTCCTGAGACTTGGTCACTTGGATCCATAGCGCATCATGAAAGACACACAAGCTCGATCAAACCCAACACTAAGACTGATTTGAGTGGTATGTAATAACAGGCAAATGGAGCCCTGATGGTGATGGCAGACAATTTGCAGAGTTATTAGAGGCTCACTGTTTGTATATAGGAAAGGCATAAATTACTTGGCAGAAGAAAAAGAGATGCAAAACTAGATGTGTGGAGAAGTCACCGCTTCCAGAGCCAATGAGACACAACAATTCCACCCCGGGATGAAAGCTGTGTGAAAGTGGGATGTTGCTTTACATTATAACACAGCGGGGCTCCTGACTGTGCCCTAAATGTGGATCTGCAGAAAGACACAAACAGGTGCTCATGAATATGTATCACCTGAATACACATTGGCAATAGAGCTGCATGTGGGTGAGCTGAATGCAAAAAGGAGAAGCTGCTCACTTTCTGACTTTTAAGTTGGTAACAACGGTTATGATTTGGTTGAGAATCTTTTGAGAATGTATTCACGGATTAATTTGGGAGAGTGTGCTACTGATTGAAGTGAATCTGCTCTGTTTCACTTAGAAAACGCAGCTCTGAGTTGATATTTAAGCCATCTAATAGCTGTTAAGTCATGTCACTAAAAACCACAAAGCTCATGGTGGTGAGGAAAAGTGAGGGGATGACCAAAGTCAGTAGGACTCTTCCTCTAGTGCCCATGAATGTCTGTATGAACTTTAATGTCAATTCATCTTATATGATCATTGTTGAGATATGTCAGTCTGAACCAAAGTGGTGAACAAGCACCCAGCCCTATGTCACTAGCATGAATAATAAACATTTCATTACATTCTGGTGGACAAACTGTGTAACTGAGGCAGTTCTAAATTATGTCAATAGTATTATTAGGAATTATACCATTAATATCAATGTCAAATTTAATAGCAAACTGGCCATTCGTTGTTAAGATACTGGATGGATCTTCCTAATAACCATAACTGGGACACAGTATCTTACCATCTGATCTGACGGCTGTATGTTTGCATTTGATTTTGTACAAGAGCGCACTCCAAACAAAGAAGAAACATTAGATCCTTTCTTGTGATTAGAATTTTGTATCTCAGAGTTAGGACTAATTACATCATGAGTCTCCATTTCTATGTTGTTTGCTGAGTATGATGCCAAATTCTTTCACTTTCAAGTATTTTCACTCCATAATGGAGTCTGCTATGTTGCCAGCTAGGTTAGAGTGATTTCTTTTCTGCTTTGGAAGCAGGATTTGACTGTGGCTCTCCGACCCCATCGGTTCCTGCTGAAAGAGTAACGCTAACACCTCACAATTATATGTTTCACTTTTTAAACGAGAGTTCAGTAATTTCCTAAAACAGCTGGTCAATGTAGCTTTTTTAAAGTTTATTCAAACAGGATCAAATAGTGCATTTGTTGGGACTATTTTCAGCTGCAGATTAATCCACATTTGGCGCTCTAGTGAATATTTGGGGCAGCATGTGGGATGGAGCCAAAATAAACTACAGTGTGTGTTCATGGTAGCAGTGCAACAGTGTGACTAACTGATGTGTTTTTAATAGTTTTTGGACAACAATGGAACTCTGATACATAGGAATAAGATGTGTCAGGCAAGATTCATTAAGTGTTAGTTTTGATCTTTATATCTGATATTTGTTCATTAAAGATCGAACCAGTCTCTAGACTCATCCTAAGCTATTACTGCTGAGTCATGGAAAGAAGTTGCATTGGGTTGTGTTATCTGTAGCCCTGCAGGGTTTATTGTGCCTCCTGACGTTTGAGGCGCTGGTTGCACGTCCTCAGAAATGAGATGCGAGATGCAAAATACACATGAACGGTAGGAGCAGTGCAGGGGCAGCCGGCCTGTGGTGATGGTAGCAGATGCCTGTTGCCAGCAAACCTGGATCACTGTGAAAAATTATAAATTGTCTACGCATGCCTACATAATACAATCAGCAACACAAAAATACCATTGAAACTTGCTGGTGCTCCAGTAACACAAGGCAAGCATGTAACATAACTAAAATTCTTTTATTTGTGCCGACAAAAGTGAGTTAAGTTCAGTGGAGTCATGTCCAGGTGTTTTTTACAGGACTCTTCCTGAGTTCTGATCCACAGCAGTGAACATGCATTGGTCATGTGACCCTCACCTTGCAGGTTGTAGCAGTCGGTGTTCAGCAGACACAGGCTGTAAAAGCTGCCACGGTCTTCTCTTCTGTCCAGATCTCTTCAGGACAGATTTAATGTTTTCTTTTTTCTTTTTTTATTTATCTGTATCTTAGTTTACAGATGCAATGCGCAGGCTATTACAATCATACTTTAATTATTTAATTATCAGGCCTTTATCAGTGAGATTAAATGTGATTTTAAGTAGGGTTAGCACATAATACATTCCATACAACTGATAACTATGTATAATTCGGGTAATTTTGGTAGCATTTCTGATTGCTTTGTTAGATTGTTTTGGTCAAAGAAGCCATCATTTCATTGTGCTGCAGGCAGGAAGCATTTCACTGTGAAGACTGACATGTTGTTTGATGTATTAACAGGTCAGGTGATTTTTCAGGTCAGTTACAAAGAATTTACTCAAGTCTTTTCTATTTTTTCTTTTCTCTCTCAGTTTCTCTTTGCTACTCCAGTTGCCAGGTCCCTCAGTGCCAAACTGAAATGAAAGTAAAAATTAAGCACTTTGAAATTGCATAAAACAAAACATAACCAAACCATTGCATCATGTGTGGGGTTGAAAAAAGCAAACATTACAAAATCATCCCAATGTCAAAGTCATTGAGAATTAAATGTAAAAGAATGCACAAAAGAGACACTCTTTGCATAACAAAATACTACAATTAGAATAAGAAACGCTTGTAAAATAAATTAATAGTTCATTTAACCATTAATAAATAGCAAACTGAAGATAACGAAAGATATACTGACAATAGAAGGCTGTTCTATGCAGTTACATCTTGACCTAACATGAACTTCAGCTTGGCTGCGTGCCAGCTACTATTAGAGTAAATAGTCCGTTAGGATGGTTTGTGATTTCCACAGACATACTGTAAAAGGAAAGAGACTGGTGTGACTGGAAAGAGGACAGCAGTCACATACTGGGAGACACAATGGTGTCAAATTGCAAGATTTCACAATAAGATAAGATAAGATAAGACTTTTTGACTTGTTACAGGAGCAGAATAAAAAAGAGAGGTAGATTCACTTGTCTTAAGCTGTCAGTTCTCTGGTATACAGTTACAGAAAGTTAATCCAGACCTTAATTTCTTTTACTACTTTCTGCCAAGGAAAGAGTCCCTATGAAAGCTGTTGACTGGGTGTTCTTTGGATTATCCAGAATAACAGCAACACTGAATCTGAAAAGAGATGATGCTGTTTCTCAAATGTCATCTTTCAGTGCACCATAAACTAAATTCCTTTACACTTCTTTGTATTAGGGTGGATGCAAAAATCTCAGAGAGAAAAATCTAAAAAATTGCTAGATGCCACCAGAGGCAAGAGAGAACATATATTGCTCTGTAATTGTGTGAATCAACCTATTAAACTACAACTGGCAAACAAGTAATTAAAAGCTGGGTACACATCTTACTGTAACTGAACTCAGCTGTCGACTGTGACTGGCTTGTGCACACAAAGATTTGTGTGTGGGATTCCATCCTTAGCATGCTAATCATTCTGTGAATTCAACTGATTTAGCATGATAATAAATGCCAGCAATTAACCTTCAGTTTATTGGATTTACAGAAGGCTGCCAAGTCCAGCTATTGACATGTAGTCAAATGTTGCCCATTGTTGTAGCATGTTTTCAGCTGTGATTTAATTATTTAATGTTCTTTTTCATGAAGTGTTCACTATGTATTTTTAAATGAAACTGACTGAATTCTGATAGACCGAACGGAAAGTGGGTGGGAACTGCTGCTGTTCTTTGTACCAGTAGGAGCACACCTCTGAGGCGCGCCCTGCAGTTTGAATTAACTGGCTCTGGGTCAGCAGCTGCTCTGGTTTTGTTCCCTCTTTTGACTGAATCTAGTCTGCTGATGAGTTCAATGCTGTCGGAAACGCTGAGTGGAACAAAGTACGAGTAAAAAAGAAATTAAGACGAGACGAAAAATATGATTATGCAGGCTTTTGATAAATAAACGTGCTCAATGAAAGCCCTTGCAGTCCGTTGTTTGAAAAGTGCACGCCCCCCTTGCGTTTGTTTTGGGAGCTGTTTCCTCCCATGTTTAGTGTTAATTTGTCTTGGTAGAAATTAAATGAATATATATGTTCAGAAATATTTGAAACATCTGTATTGTTATCTTCTCGGGTGAACGTTAAAATACGTTAAAAAGGAAATTTACAGTTTATGCTGAAGCGCCGAGGAAGGTAGGCATTTTTGCCGGATCGCCGGGCGTTTGTAGTTTACACGGAGTCACTGAAGGCAGCATGACAGGCAGTTTGTTGACTCCCCCCGTGGCCTCTGCTCAACTTCCTGCCTGCCATAACTTCACTGTATGCAACACAGCAGGACGGCGTCCTCACCAGCGGCTCCTTACACCTGATGAACACAAAGCCGTAAGTGTTTTTATTCGTATAAAGCCGCACTTGTCCAGCGAAGCTGCATCGTTGCTCAGTTAGCTTAACGAGCCTTACATTATCTCTACCCACAAACACGGTAGCGTTAACCCCCTGTAGCTTCCCGTGCTTAGGCCAGCTCTACAATAGATTACTGTACTATAATGAGCTGCGGATGTGTTACGTCTTACACATATGGGTTTGTTGTCATTTATAGCCAGGGATATTATTGTGCACCAGTACGAACCTAACGCTGAATCATTACCTCAAAATTAGCATAGCATGTAGGCGGTTAATACAAGGCTGAAGTTATCTGTAGATGTTGTAGTTAGTATAATATACTATATTATGCTAATTTATGTGTAAGTAGTTATAAGCGTCTTTAAAACCAAACAGCGAGTACAGTAGCCACAGTTAGCATGACAAGCAAACAAAAGCAGTGAATATTACCGCCGTCACCGGCACATGTGATTGAAGTAGATTTAAGTTAGTTACCGCAAGTTTAACGTTACTGCGCGAGCTGTCAAACCGAGGGAGGAGGGGCTTCACCGCCTGTAAAACAGACTGAAGCGGCGGCTGGAGTGTCACCGTAAACTGACAGGAACTGTAAGCTACTGTGACACATTTTTACAGCTCTTCCCGTTGAAACAGCTAGCTATAAATTACAAAAAGTAGCCCACAGCTTGTACTGTATGTTTTGAGTTCCCTTGAACTAAGGATAAAGAGGAATGAAGTGCTACAGTGACAGAGAGAAGGGGAAGTACAAGTCATAATTGCTACAGGGGCAAATTAGCTGCTGAGCTAACTTGCACATTTACATTCTTTTAAACAAAAAATGTCGTCGTGTATTTATGCACAATGTCCCCTCTAGATAGATATGATAACAACAAAACATGTGGATTTGGACCATAAATTTTAAAAGAAAGTGAAAGCTTGTTTTCCATTAAATGTGGCTGCCAGATAAAATGCTTTAATTAATGACACATTTCTATCAATAATGAACATGTTAGGAAAAAGGACAACAAATGCAGTCAAGGCCCTTAGTCACTAGGAAGGTAGTAAGTTATAGGGCTGAAGTATTAGCATGAGAAATGTTGTTTAAAGTATAAAGAGAGGTTTTTGATAGCTTTCGCTGAGGACAGGGAGCTCTAAAATGACCACGCTGAAGAGTCCCGAGGCAAACAAGCAGATATCTGGTAGAAGGAATGTTGTGGTGGGGAGAACTGAGTCATTCAGGAAAATGGCCCATGCCGTCTGCTTTTTATTTTCCCTCTAAGAAGCGATGTGGTGACTCTTTGTGCTCCGGCGGTGCCAGGACTCCTCCCTCCCACACATTTTACTGCACACTCTGCTCTGTCACTCACGTTCTCTGAAGGTTTCCCCTGTCGGCTGCATCTCCTGAGGCCACGCCGACTGTCTGCACAGTGCCTCCCAGCTTTAACGCAGCTGACAGAATTCCTGGAATTTTTGCCCTTACCGTGTTCTTGAAAATGCACGTAACAAGACAGGGGACACATCATTTTCATTTCTCCCAAAAGTGTGAAATGTATATATTTATACAGGATATGGACAATAAAAGCAGCCTCTGCTTGTCTCGTCTCATACTGTATGAGAGAAAAGTCTGAAAAATAACCAAAATTGTGTGCAGCAGGTTTACATTTTCTTATTTCCTGTCGCTATAATCCTCTCATGACACCTGAGATTCATCTCACAACTGTTATGGGGATCCCGACTCTCCAGTTGGGAACTACTGGCTGAAGTGGAGAGCACTAGAATCAGGAAAGTTGGGGTCGATGGAGTCTGACTGCTGCTCTTCTTTTTAGGTCCAGGATTGGTCATGACACAGCAGGAGCAGCAGGAATTCATGGCGAGCTTGGAGGTGGCCCTCTCCTGGATGCGTGCCATCCAGGAGAGGCTGAGGGCCAACGACAACACCCAGGGGCCCCGTGATGCCCTGGAGGCCAGACTCAAGGAGACAGAGGTGAGATACTTCACTTACTGTCCGACCCTTCGGCTCTGACCCCCGCTGCTACTATAGTGCTCTGTCATTAGACACCAGAGTGTAGACAGCTGCGGTTTTTGGTCTTTGAGCAGGGTACAGTATCAAGAAATCATGGACACAGACAGGAATTAATTAAAAAACATAGATGAGATATGTCCTCAGTCATATGCTGAATAAACCACATTTCAGTTCTAATACAATCCAGAAACCAAGATCCTCAAAAAGTCTGACGGTATTATAGTTTCTTGAATATAGCACATGCAAGTCTTAATTTGTCAGTGTTTTGTATGATTAAAATCTTTTTCGTTTTACAAAGTATGTGGACACAATATTGTGTTTGCATGAATAATATTTAGTGAGGACATAAAGTATAATGAATAAAATGAAGTCTAATGAGGAAAATAATTCTCTTATGATAGATTATTATATAGTATTTCTCGTGCTCCGTTGAGTATGTGTGTTGTTAAAATGAAACATGAAATGAAATGACAAACATGTTGTACATAATGCCCCTCTAATTGTCTTCATTTATTTCTTCATTTTTGTTGTTGGCCATTAATGCAAATCTTTATGTAAGTGTTTTAAGAGTGTTTGAAAAACCTTATATATAACTTCTGAATGGGGATTTTTTGTTCATAAAATCAGGATGCTTAGTGATTTTCAGTGGCACAGCAATCAGGATACCATTAAAAATTAGAACTAATGAGAAATGAAAATACATTAATTAGGCAGAGGGTCAGAAAATGAAAGCGGTTGATGGGAAATGCCATCTTAATTTTGAGACATTCTAATTAGTTAACAATAATTTTAATGTTTGACAGTATTCTTTATTCTTTTAGTGTTTAATCTACACGTCTGCTATGTTTGCATTTTGTATGGACTAATATTCTACCCCCCCGCCCTGCTGAATGTGTAGAAAATCCATCAGTCGGAGCATGAAGGTCGTGTGAAGATGGACATGGCACTGGTAGCTGCAGAGAACATTTTGCAGAGTGGAGATGAAGAGCTGAGGAACCACACCCATGCTAAGCTCAAAGACCTGAAAAGCCTGTGGGAGGAGACCTGCACCTATATCATCCACTGTCACAGGTGCTGCTCCACTCGCTGCAGACTCATTTAGGTCTTTTCAGGCGTGCGTTGTGATTGTAGGTATTTGACACTCCTTCTGGTTAGTTTGCCCTGAGGGCAGATTTGGCTGTGTTCACAGTTCAGCTGTTAATGCTCTGTTTTGAATATCTTTGCATGTGTGTTTTCAGGTAATGTTTGACACCTGAACCATCAAAGACGCAGAAGAAACATATGCATTAACAGTTTCAGATGCCTTTAAAGGCTGTATTGGTAATAATACAATAGTAATATTCCCAGATCATGGTACCACAGTACATAGATGTGGATACTTTCTATTTTGTTTCTCTGAGAGTTTCATCAGTGAGCCAGTTATACTCTGAAACAACAGCATGTGAGCTTACTAAATGAGCCTGGTATGTCTTCAGGCAGTTGTCACTGTTGTTGTTGGCACATCTGGTTTGCACAATATCTGAGGTTGAATGACAAATAGCCTGTGGCTTATGGTTGTGTTTTTATGACAGTCGCTTTGCTCTTCACATAGTATGCTGTTTCCTTATATAGGTAGATAAGTAGGAAGGGAAATAAGATCCATTTTTTACAAGAACTGAAATGATCTTCATGAAAAGTCAAATTACTGTACCATAGTAGCTGCTTTTAAAATAGATCCACCATTTGTCACTATTGAGTTGTACTGAAAACATACTCACGTGAATGCAAATATAACATATGCATACAATATGTAGTCTGTAGTCAACCAGATCCGAACTGCTCAGTCTAAATCTTCTTGTGTTTCTTTACACACTCTAGTCGGATCGAATGGGTGTGGCTCCACTGGAGTGAGTACCTGAAGGCCTATGAGGAGTTTGAGCTGTG
The DNA here is from genome assembly GCF_017976325.1 of Chelmon rostratus. Classification (NCBI taxonomy): domain Eukaryota; kingdom Metazoa; phylum Chordata; class Actinopteri; order Chaetodontiformes; family Chaetodontidae; genus Chelmon; species Chelmon rostratus. The sequence continues at coordinate 23,596,136 of NC_055672.1, read as the reverse complement.
GCTGACGAGGCAGCAGCGCAGTCTGGATGTCAGGGTGGAGCTTCAGCTGGGGGTGAAGGAGAAGCTTTGGCAGGTGGACCAGCAGAGGGTGGTGGTGAGCGACATCCACAGCCAGGCCACGCTGCTGGAGAGGCTGCTGGACGAGGCTGCCGCGCTGCACAACAGAACCCAGGATCCCAGTGTGGAGCCTCAGGCCCAGGAGAGGCTGCAAGAGGCCTACAACAATGTTAGAGACAGAGCTGAGGTGAGGTGGTCAGACTCGACACTTTTCAACTAGAGCCTGTTACGTACTGACAAACATACTGCTTCCTAAAAGGTCGGGACATTGAGCAAAACATAAACAAAACAATGTGATAATCCTTTTTGACCTATACTCAATTGAAAATAGTACAAAGATATTTATTTAATGTTTTACGTCGTCATCTTCATTGAGTTTTGTAAATATCTGCTTATTCTGATTTTGATGCACCAACACAACAAGTTTAGACAGGAGCAACTAAAGACTGGGAAAGATGTGGAACGCTCCAAAAACACCTGTTTGGATCATTCCACAGGTAAACAGGTTGATTGGTAACAGGTGATAGTATCATGATTTGTTATGAAAGGGGCATCCTGGAAAGGCTCAGTCGCTCACGAGCGAGGATGGAGCGAGGTTCACCACTTTGTCATCACACAATAGTATAAGGGATATGGCGACATGAGCTCAGAATTACTTTGTAAAACTATTGTCTGTAAATGCAGTTAATTTGTAAATGACTGCATTCTGTTTTTATTTATGTTTTACAGTGTCCCAACTGTTTTTTTACATACAAGGTGTGCATCTGCTCAGAGCCATTGAAATCAGTGTGTGGTCGATGTGTCTGCACGGAGCTGCATGCCTGTAGGAGACCTCACAATCCTGTAGTCTGAGAAAAGCAGGAAAACAAAAGCTGAAACTAGTTTAAAGACAGTGACAATTATTTTTTTTTTTATTATTGATTAATCTTTTGTTTACTTATTTGATTCATTGATAAATAATGCAGTCCCTAAAGTGTCAGAAAGTAGTGGAAAATGCCCATCACATCAACGTTTGTACGTTGTAGCCAACAGTCTAAAATCCAAAGATCTCAAAATCTTCACATCAGAGAAGATGGAACCAGAGAAAGATCTCTGCTTGTTAAATGACTTGAACAATAGATTAATTAACAAAATTGTTGTAGAATGATTGTCTGTTGATCAACAAATCTAGGAATTGATTAATTGACTAATCATTCCAGTGTTATTGCTGTTGCTAGTGCACAGGCACACTAGAGTATACATTGCAACTTCATTCAGACCTAGAGACCAACCACTACTCCTGTGCTGAAGTACTACCTGGTCCCAGGTTTCTGTGTGTCAGTTACAATCCAGTTCAGTTCATATTCCTATACAAATTAGCAATTAATTAAATTATGATCATGGTACATTCGGGGGGAGAAGACGAGGGCAGGGCAGTGGGTTGTGTTGCATATGCCGTTGTAGGGAATGCTCACAGTAGTTGTTTGGAAGCTAGAAAGAAAACCCAGACATTTATGTAGTTAATTCTTTTTATCAACATGTGTGCCACTTCACACTGCTTTGATATAAAATGCCATGCTACTGGAAGTAGGGTATTCATGACACATGTCCTGAGCCTTGCACCCGGTCTGTGACAGCTCTGCTTATGCTAATGCAAGCCGAAATGGTGCATGGGCTTGTGGTTAATGTAAAAGTGCACACAGATCAGCTAGTGCAATGTCTGTAGACTAATTCTTTAAAAGCCAAAAGCACAGAAGGAGATAAGGCAAGGGAAATGAAAAAAAAAAACAACACCCAAAGAAAGAAAATGAAATTAAACCATGAAATAAAAAGCATGTCAATCCTCTTGAGTAAAACAAAAGAGAATTCCTTTGTTGGATTAAGGAACAGCTTCTTTGAAACAGGAAGCACAGACCTTCCTGAGGAACACTTGCAGTTGCAATAGCAGTGGCTTGAAATGGAGACTGTCATTTTTGTTCCACTCCTATTCTTTGTTTCCTAACCACCACCACCACACACGTGCACAGGCACACCTCAGCATACATACAGTGCTTATTGTTGATTAAGTTTAGGTTAAGATTAAGTTTGGCGAAGGACCAACAGGAACAAGAATTGTGGCCACGTGGCCAAAAGGCTGAAATGTTTTCACTGAGGACACGTTGTTGTGGGGGTGGCTGTATGTGTGTTGGTGGGATTTACATTGTATTTGCTGTCCGGCAACATCTGGAATCGAAGTGAGCGCGCAGTCTGTGCCCACAGATCAGAGAGCCTGTAATTCACATTAACAGTGAGGATTTTAAACTTAAATTCATGCTTACCTCTGTTTTAACTCTTGGTTTGAGCGAATCCCTCAACCACACAAGTGTACACAATTGTGAAGTTAAAGAAAAGCGTGCTAATCTTTATTCCGTGCATTTGTAATCAGATCCAGACACTGCAAGCAGAACGACTGTTTACTGTTTACTGAATTCCAGATGGGAATAATTTCTATTCAGAGTAAAGATACTGTTGAATTCATCAAACGCTGGCTGCTTCTCTCCTCTTGTGAGACACACAATGAGACTGCTCTCGCCTTTCCTTTTCAGACAACTCTTTCAAACAGCAGAAAGATTTACAAACACGCCCACATCGGTTTTAACCTACATCACATATTCACTTGAACACACCAGTATTTTTAACTCTCAGTGGCAAAGATGTGATTTAAATAATGCTGTGTTTTATGGGATAGCGTTTCCTGGAGGCACCTCCTACCTGTGACCTGGCTCTTTTTGATAGTCTTTGTCTTCTTGTTTAAAATTTCAAAGTACTCTGAAGAATCGTGCAGTTGAAGTAACAGAAACCAGACAGTCTCACGGGAGACTGCTAATTCACATTCACACTCTCCTCCTCACTCAGATACCCAAATGTGAAGTGTGTGATGTGTGCTAAAAGATGTTCATTCATTTTGAACAGTGTGATGCTAAAAATTACCACAAGGTGTGTCTCTTGCTGTGCTAGGAGCGCCTGTCGCTACTTCAGAAGATTGCTGAGGAGCACCAGACGTACCAAGGCTGCGTTCAGAGGTTCCAGTCCTGGCTGCTGTCAAAAACCAAGGAGCTAACTGATCTGATGGAGAGGGAGGATACAGCCGAGAACAAGCTCAAAGCCCTACAAGTGAGAGTCACTGAAAATGAATAAGGGGGCGGCTGTTTGATGTCGCCATATTCATGGTCTCGAAACCTGTCATTGTTATTTTCAGCCGTGGAAACGGGAGAATATTCTATTTGGAGTTTGAATAAATATTCTCAGCTGTGTAACAAGTACTTTTGTCCTCTAAAGGTACCAACCAATGGAAATGCAGGTTATCCCCACAGTCAAAGGTGCCACTGCAGCAAAACATCCAAAAATCAGAAATGGATGGTTTTAGCCTTAGTGTAGTCTGTAGCCTTAGTGGTGACAGCAGAACTTGTTGGGACACAAAGACCCTAATTCTGTCTAAGCCCACTGCAAATTCACCTTCTCAGATGATTTCTGTATTTATTTACAAAGCTTTATCGAGTCTGGAGTGTCCTTCAGTGTTTAACTAAAACCATTACTAGATTGACCACTTTAAAAAATATCTCACATTTAAAAAGATTATTAAAAATGCAAAAAAATGTCACAGTGGTTACACAGTAAAGAGAGCGTACTTAAAATTAAAGCCATCTCAAAATGGGAACTATAAATGTTAAAGCAAGAAATTGGATGTACTTTATGTGTAAGGGACCATTAAACATCACCAACTAACAACCAACTAATTACCAACAAACTGCTTCCCTGACATGGTTGTGAGCTGGGATATGGTGGCAAAAAAGGCCTGAGGAACAGGTGTGAATGTACACATAAAGATTGTATCTATTGTCTGTATGATGCGTTGTAGTGGCTGTGAAAACAAGTCTCCCTCTGGGACAAGAAGCTAAATCCAATCATTTAATGTGTAACAAAAAGTTTCATCCAATTTGCTAAATTACTGACTCTGGAAGTTATCCCATATCCTGTGACATAGCCTTAAAGTTCCTGGCAGACTTTAAATTTAAAACCATTTCACGATATGTTTATTTTTATTTATGGAAATGCTTGTCTATGATTTTAAACTAAGTTGTAATATAATTTTTGTAATCCAAGCCAACGTATTGCAACGTTTCTTCCTCGCCCTGATTCAGGCTCTGGACGACAGCGTGGCTGGTGAGGAGAAGACCCTGCAGCATATTGAGGGCCTTGCAGAGGCGGTGAGGGGCAACACCTCTCCTGCAGGGGCAGAGCTGGTGGTGGAGGAGGCCGAGGAGTTGAGACTTGGCTGGCAGAGGCTGAGGCAGGGCCTGTGTGAGGCCGAGGAGGGTCTGCGCTCCAGCCTGGACTCCCACAGTGAGTACATGGCCAGGTGCCAGCGGCTGGGCGAAGACATCGGCCGCCTCAGGGTGATGATGCAGGGGTTGGACCACGAACTGGAGGAGAGCCGTGAGGCTGGGGACCGCACTGACCACACTGAAGAGCAGATGGTGGGCCAGTGGAAGAAATACATGGTAGGTTTTTTTGAACATGCTAGTAGCATCACTAATTTGAATGAAAATGAAGTCCATATGCAGGATTGGTCCTGGATGGTTACTCTAATTCTCTTAATGTTCTATGTCAGATGAAACTTGAGAATATGAACCCACTGGACAGAACTTGGCAGTGACAGTTTGGGAGGTCAGTGTTAGACAGATGTGGCAGCTGTCCGTGTTGTGTCTGAAGTCAGATGTGTAGAGGATGAAGAGAAAGGAGAGAGCACAGTCCCCTGTGGAGGATTATATATGAGTATTCAAAAACAGACATGCATCTGTTTCTTTATTCATTAACATTGCTTGATATTGTGAAATCAAACCTGTTCTTATTGCTGATTTGATCATTGGCTTTCACAACTAATACTAAAAGAATATATTTTTTAATAGCCTTTCAAACAGTATGTTTGTTTAAAATGCTATACTTCATATTTGTAATCTTCATATTTTAAGATTCCAAACCTGGCCAGACATTTATGGCAAATTCAGTCTTTGACAGATTTTGGTTCTCAGTGCTGTGGACACATTTTGGTTTGTAGGAAAAAATGATTGAGGTTTGCTGCCCAGCCATTTGTTTGAGTTCTTTTTACTTCAGCATTGCCAATTTCACTCCATGCCTTCCCAGCATACCAAAATATATTGCCCTCCATCTGTCCTCCCCTGTGTTTTCTTTTTTCTTGCTATTTTCTTGCGCACCTTCATTTTGTATTTCTGTTTCTTTTTGTCATTTTGATGCCTCTCTCGATGGCTTTCTCCCTCACGCAAACACCATCCCTCCTCTAGTCCCTCATGGGGGTGATAAAATCTACGTGCCCTGACATGATGACTCTTCACTGAATTCTTTACCTCTATCAAACTATATTTTACAACCTATCTCACATGCCTGACACTCAAAACTGAATCCAGCAGCCCTGTGAGTGAAGCTGCTTTATCACTTCAGTGGATCCACTGAGTGCCTCACAGAGGCGAGGCAGAGTCACAGTCTGATTATCATTTCTATCTGCGTGCCTCACACTGACATCTACCAGATTCATCCACCTCTCTATCTGGAGAGTCACTACTGGCTGTGGATTAATAAGCAGTCCCTTGCCATTGTCTAGTAGAAAAGTGGGAATAAACGTGACAACTTTGCCTCTACAGAATTTAGCTTTCATATATTCACCAGCCATGACAGCGCAGTTGGTGCGCATGTGCGTGCGTGCATGCAAGTACTTTTCAGGTGTTTATCTGTCTGTGGACAGATTTTGTCATCGCATAGCGTCACAACCTGTAGTTTAGATCCAAATGAAGCCAGCCCCACTTTATGCCCCTGGTCCACATTCATTTTATGTTGCAGATTGCTGTATCCCTGTTAGGCATATTGAATAAATCTGGCACAGTTCACCTGTCTCACCAATTCACTTACATGTCATGTGTTCCACTGCACCATACACACTAATTTTGCACCATGGCTGGCGTGATCCCAGGACAAGACGGCCTAGTTTTCTATACATGTTTGCAATATATGAGCGATACAGGGCAGAATTGGTGAGAGGCTGTTCAGAGAGAATCTTACAGCGGAATAGTTCTGTACCTGTGGAGCTGCTTCTGCAGCGTGTGACTAGAATGCTAAATGGCTTGGTGGACTCATCTGTCTGTCATCTGCTGCAATCTAGATAGGCTGTCACCTTGCTGTGACACAGTCTGTTCTAACTTTTAGTTTGAAATGTGAAATGGATTGTAAACAACGCATATGCTATTGTAGTTGAAATATCTTACCACCAGAAAAGAAATGGCAAACAATTACAGAACATGCTCCACTAATAGCCCTAACCTTAAAGAAAATGCAGTTGTGTGCCCTGAGAGCACATTTCAGTTTCTGGAAAGAAGACATCCTACACTTTTCAGCCTCAGTAAATATGTAGAAGAGATTTTCACATCTCTGTGTTGAATGCTGGGTAGATACTTTAATTAGTTATTGTGAAAGACAAATGTATTTGGTCTACTTGTGCCCCCCAAGGAAAGCTGTCTGGAGACTTTGATGGCTTAATGCAGGAAGGTTTATTGATGCTCAGCCGAGGAGAACAGAGAGATTATCAACACAGTGTGAACACTGCCTGATGCCACCTCGATTCTGAGTGATGCTTCCTGTGACCAGTCCTTTATCCTAGCTGGGAGCGCCAGATCTGGTTCATGCTCAGTTAAGTTCATTCTTCAGGCAATAAGAATACGTGTGATCAATTGATTGGCTCTCCAAATATCAAAAACACACAGAGTTGGAGCAAGAACGCAGAACAAACTCATATATGCTGTTAGATACACAGTCAAAATACAACTCCTGGACATTAACACTGATTATGGTGAGACTGTACCTTGATGATTTCAGCTAGTTAAGCTTTGTGGTTCTTGCCTCTATGTTCAGGCAGAGTTCTGTTCAAAAATTGTCCGTTTCTTGTGTCAAAGTGGGGTTTTACATCCGCACTTTTTACCACAGCCACTGTTTCATTGCAAGTGAATAGCACTTAATTGTGCTTCCCATGGGTGAATGTGTAACTCTAACTGAGCCTACTAATAGCTGAAATTTAACAACTGAGGTGGCATGATAGGCATGTGTCGGAAGTTTCAGGGGGTCTCACATCACTCACTAGTTCAGTAGGTAGTGAGTCGGTGTATTATAGAGTGAATTGGTTTTGGACACTTTCTAGGTTATTGATTGAATAAACAGTAACACTGAGGATGAATCATTGAGCTGAGGCCCAGGTTTGGACTGGACTGATCTATTGTCAGATTTCTCTGTAGACAGCTACAGAGCATTTTCTTCCATTGGTAATTGCTCATTACCAACATACTTGGTTAGTTATAAAGTCATGTAAAATGTCATGAAAAATAAAGATGAAAGTTCACATATCTAGCTGTATGAATAGGTGTTCTGTGGGCAGCTGTGGCTCAGTAGGTAAAGCCAGGTGGCCACTCGACTCCTCCTGTCTGCATGCCAACGTGTCTTCGGGCGAGAAAGCCCAAACTGATCCTGATGCTGTGTGAACGGTGTGTATGCGTGAATGAGTGAAGGTGGCGTGTGAGTACCACACGCCACCTTCACTCAAAGTACTTTGAGTGGTCAGTAGACTAGAACAATGCAGTCCATTTAGCATTTTACCATTTAGTTAGATGTGTCAGTGAAGTCTGATGTGAGGGTTTTCACATTCGTGCAGCTCTGCTTTTTAATTGACTTTTTTAACAGATGTCATAGCAGGGTAATCACTGCCAGAGCTGATAAAAGTCATTATGGGTACATTTCATTTATTCGTTCCAATTAGCAGCCCCTCACAATAATACCAATAATAACACTGTTGCTTACTCATTGTTTATTATCTGCAGCTGTGTCATTTAGTCCATAATGACGTTAGAAATGGCTGCAGTATATTTACATGAGCCACTTTTCAGGGCTGTGGTATTGTGCATGCTGGCTCATCTAAATGGGACAGAGCCATCAGTGTTATTAGTTGCACCCGTGCTTTCTTGCTTTGACTAGCCTAAATGTCCACCATGAGAATGGTCCATTGCCTCACAATGCAAAATACAGCAAACATCCACTTAAAGCTGAAAAGCAATCACTGGATTGATTTTATATAAATATTAAAATGATCAAAGGGTGTGCTCTTCTAATACTTTATAGTGTTAGTGTGGCATCGAGACACGACAACGGTGTGAAAAAGGTCTGTCTTTTTCTTATCAAGGGCCATTTCAATTTTTCTAACATCCCTTCATGGTCATGCTGAATTATTGAGCACATATCACACTAACCTTTAATGCCATGACTGGAACTGCTTCTCTTTGGCGAGACGTCTGATGACAGATGGTAGTGATGACGATGCTACTCATAGCTGGTTTTCCAGGTTTGGGTCAGTCTTGAGAAGAACTTTGTCCAAAACAGGGTGCAAACTGTATTGCATGTCTCTTCAGAATGGGGAAATTCATACAGTTTATAGACTAGCTTTGAGCTTGTCGTTGTTTGCAGCTCAATTATTTTGTATGTAAATTGTCTGGCACATCAGCTGGTTTCACATCAAACAGCATAGCAAATATGTCCAGGTGCATTTGTCTACTCTTCATGTCCTGAAACCTCTCCCCAAACGCCTGATGGAGTTTTCACACTCAGCAGCAGATTCAGATCTCGTAGCAGCTTTTGGTCTTGCAGAGTAGGAAAATGCAGTGTTTCCTCTTTCCAGTTGCACTCACCACAGCTTTAATTTCACTTCAAATGATTTCTCATTCGAAAGCAGAGGGCTGAGAAGCTGCTGGAGCTCGAGGTTAATCTCTGAGAGGTCCACCATGAAGGACACATCACACAGTCACTTTTGATCACTGGGTTTCCACATCAGGTTTTCCTTTATTTCTATGAATTCTTCCAAATGGACACTTTGGAACAGTTTTTGCTTTGTTTGGTGCAAGCAGCTCCACAGCAACAATAAGGCTCTCTTTCACAAGTTCTCCTTCTGAATGAGGTTTCAGCTTCTTCACCATTAGCTCACTGACCATTAAACTTGCCTCCAACACTGTCTCTGTCAGAATGTGGTCTGTGAAAGCTGATTGTTTGGCACCTAAACTCTGAAGAGTGTTAAATTTATCCAAACACATTTGTCCTTGCAGCTCAGCCAGTTTAGCATGTTTCGAGCTGTAATGACGCTTGAGATTGGGCTTTTTCATCACTGCAAATGTGTCCCCACACATTAAGTTAGGCACAATGGGAAGTGTGACTGCCTCGACTTTTCTTGACAATTGCCATGATGCATCGGCATAACCTTTTTACATTATTGTTTTATCGTGGAAAAAAGTAATTTTCATGTAGAGAATGTTTTTGTATTTCTGAGTTGTTTTTTTGGTATTTATGATTTGCCTCACAGGCTGAATCAGACAGTCTCCTCAGCTACATACCACCCAGAGGCTGGAAGAACAGGAAAACCTGTTATTGTAACTTGGGATTGTTTCAGCTGGACTCCTACATGGTTACGCCCATGTGTGACATGTTTTTAGCAGTCAAAGTTTTATTGTTGACCATAGTATATGAGTAATTTATCAGTCTGTATGTCCTGTCTATTTAACTGAATCACTGTATTGGTGCTAATATTAGATTTTAATTGGTTACTCACTCCACAGTCATCTTGCCACAGGTTTGTTGACATTTCTGTAGTTCTTTCAGCCAAATTGTAAATTGTAGCTGTCAGAAGTTCTCATATCTCCAACTCAGAAATATAATAAGGAGACTGATTTGTACTTGTGGTCTGAATTATGTGACGTGAAGATGTCATTTAACAGTATAGACATGTCTGTGGTGAAGATCGCACCCACTGATTTGCTGCTGTTGTGGCTTGAGCTCATTTTGCTTGTGTTCTGTATTTGTATCTTGCAGGGTGTGAGGAATACTTTGGCAGGGGAGGAGTCCCAAGTGGAACTTCTCAAGGCTCAACTCAAGGAGCTGTTCAGGTTCTCAGAGGACTCGCGTCACCTTTCTGATGATGTTCTGGCTGTTGTCAAAGAACATCAGAGGTATGTGACAAGAAGCCTACCGCTGTTTAAAAGCCATGAAAGACAAAACATTGTGGATCACATGTTGGGGATGTAATACCTGCAAATAACTCTTGTTTAAACTTACTTTCAGTACCAAATGTTTAGACTGGCCCCAGAACAGTTCCCATTTCACTGAGTTCTCATTTACTGATCATGATTAATGATTGACTTTTTTAAATTGCTATGATGCCAAGTCAAATTTGTTTGCATAGAACCTTTCAACAACAAGGCGTTTCAAACTGCTTTACATGTGATAATGATAATAATAATAATAAACTTTATTTATATAACACTATTTAATTAACACTTTTAGCAAGTTACAAAGTGCTTTACAGAAGAAAAAATAAAACCAGAGAGGGTAGACATGAGTACAGAGGAAGTAAAGACGATAAAATGAAATGAGTAAGATCAAGTAAATAGAAATAAAAACAGTATCAATAAAACAGTTCAGTAGACACAGCATTCCACAGTGTGAGTACTCTAATGACAAAAGCCTGATTGCCCTTCATCACAAAGACAGAAAGGCATTAAGACCAGATATCAAATGACAAGGCAATATAACGCACACTTGAATAGGATTTTAAAGGATCAAAACATAGTAATATAGAAGGTTGAACTATAAATAAGATGAGAATAACTACAGTGCAGTGCAATATATGAATTAGTGCTCCAAAATTGAATTGAATGAAATGCAGTGGCAGACAGAAAAATCCTGATTTAAGCCTGATTTAAAAGACCTGAGAGTTGGAGCAGACTTAGTGCTCTGGGAGTTTGTTCCAGATATGTGGAGCAAAAATCTGAATGTTACTTGTCAGTGTTTAATTTGGGCTGTGGGGACAGTAAGCAGTCCTGTCCCAGGCCATCTGAGTTGTCCAGATGGTTCATAACGGAGCAGCAAATCAGAAATATATTTTGGCTGTATACCATTCATTATTTTATGAACAAGGATGTGTAATTTAAAGTCAGTTTTTGACACACAGGAAGCCAGTGTAAAGATCTGAGCACTGGGGTGATGTTATCCGCTCTCCTGGTCTTAATGAGGACTTGAGCCGCAGTGTTCTGAACTGCAGCTGTCATAGCTGTTGTCTGCTGAAGATAAATGTATGGACACATTTTTCTAAATCCTGCTGAGACAGAAGTCCTTTAATTCTTGATATATCTTTAAGGCGGTAGTAGGCTGATTTTTTGTCTTAATGTGGCCATTAAAATTGAGGTCTGAGCCCATGACAACACCAAGATTTCTGGCTCTGGTTTATGGTCTTTCACGTTAGTGACTGAAGTTGAGAACTGACTTCTAATCATTCTTATTTGGCTCCAAACACAATCATTTCAGTTTTATCTTTGCTTAACTCAAATTTTGTCTTTGTTTAACTTTGGCACATCCAATCATTGATTTGTTTGATGCTTGTATGGGGCCATAGTCAACTCTGCGTGTTGTCTGGGTAAATGTAAGCTATTTTGTTGTTCTCTATCATCTTTGCTAGTGGGAGCATGTAGATGTTGAACAGAAAAGGCCCAAGAATGGAGCCTAGGGGGATTCCAGATGTCTCTTTTGCACTCTCAGATATGTAATTACTGATCGACATAAAATAGCCCCTTCCTTCAAATAGGCTTAACACCAGTTTTGCATAATACCAGAAAGTCTCACAGTTTTCCACTCTGTCTAGTGTTGTGGTTGACCGTGTTGAATGCAGCACTGAGATCTGATAATACTGACTGAAACTTTTCCGTTTCCAAAAACAGCCTTTTCTCTGATTTTACATAAAAATGGGGATTTTGTTGTGGACCTACAGTTGTTCATCAGTGAGGTGTCTGGATTATACTTTTTTAGAGTGGCTTGCAGATCTGATGCCATGCAGTTAAAAATATTATAACTGTAGGCAGCAGAAAGAGGATTTGCACAATTTCCTCAAATTTTACGTGGGTGACAAAACAAAACTGTGTCATGCTAATTGGCTGGTTTTAAGTGGATTCAGAAACAGACCCTGTACCTGATATGGAGGAACAGACAGCTCATTTATTTTTTTTTTATTGTGTTAGTGAGGGATTTAGGGATGTGCCTGATTTAGTGGATAAAACAGGAGAGTACTTGTCAGCATCAATAACAGTAGCAATTAAAGAAGATTCACGTTTCAAATACTTACATGGCCCAAGAGATTAGTGTGCATCTTGACAGGACTGATATACCTGCTTTTAACACTTTTTTTATGTCCTCAGAAATGAATGCTATGCATATGTCAGATTCAGTTAAGCCCATGAACTGTGGGGGCACTATATTTGGATATAAAGGTCAACAGCAGACTTTGAACAACCCATGACAAAAATAGTTAAAAGTTCTGAAGAAAAACATACAGCTTGTCACTGCTGTTGCTTTTTCTGCCATTAACAACAAAGTAAACTCCTTGAGTGTTACCACTTTTAGTTATATTTACTTGAATGAATTTAAGGAACACTGTTGGCCAGGGGTGATTTGGTCCTCATCTGCCACCTAGTGGAATACTTTATAATTGCAGACAAAGAACTCAGGCAAGTGTAGTAACTGACACTTGTGTTGCAGCCATTTGCATGCACCCTGGTAAAATCACGCATATCTTGTTGTTTTTGTAGTTAATGTTGATGTAATTTACATTTGAAAGGTTTTAAATAGTCTTACATATAAGGTCATAAAAACTTGCAGACACCTGCGATTTCCAGTAACCCTGAATGAAAAAGAATAAATAGAAGATGAAAGGTTCCCTGTGGAGTTTTTGACAACTGTAGAGTCATATTTTGATGAGTAGGTCCTGATTTTGTGTGTTTTGTGTGTTTTGTGTATTACATGCTCTGCCAACACTTCAAGGTCAGTTAAAGCAAAACCCATGTGAAGTCTTTGATCTTGTCAGTTGACATTGTGCTTCAGTGCTGCATAGTCACATATAACAAAACAAAATGACTGTCAGTCACATAACTGCAAATGACAGGCCACAACAGAACACGGGGCTGTCGTGGCCTGTGGGGGTCTGGGGATACATGGAAGTTGCACACTTTGCCCTGTTGGTAATCCAGCCTGCCACTAACTTTTGTAATGTGCATTATGCATTAATATGCACCTGAAAATGTAGTTATTCAACAATAAAACAGGCAACAGGCAAATGCTAACAAAGTATTTAAAAAAAAGAAAAAAAGATTTTGCTAATTTTTTACGAGTTAGGAAATGTAATTTAGATAAACCTCAAACTGCATTTGACCGAAAACATCCAGTCAAAATGTGTCAACAGAATCAGGTTATGGTTAAATGTGCCTCTCTTCGCCTTTTAACAATAAAGGCTACTCAAAATAATAAGTAAATATATCCATCTGAATTCTGTGTCCCTGCAGCAGGTTGTCCTACTTAGCTTTTAGTACTACTTCCAGAGATTTGCGAGGCTTAATGGAGTGCCCCAGTTTTGGTTATTTAAAACTCAGACATGAGCTTTGCGTTCCCTTAGATGGGAGGTAATGATGATTTAAGTAGTATTTTGGTAAAAAACAAAAAAACAAAAATAAAGCTACATCAAAACAAATGAGACAGCTTCACAATTTGCTCATGACGCACAACAAACCATTAAGCATCCCATTTAGGAATATTGTGCCTTTAACACCCTAATTATGTGCTGTAACCCTTTTTGCCCTTGGTGCTAACAAATGGTGGTAACACTTTTATAAATGGGTCCATGGTTTCCTGATGGCTTCCTAATAATTTGCTGAGTTTCCTGGAAAGAATTATGTGATTCAGTGGTAATTGTAGGTAAAATGTAGACAAGTTTGGAGCTTCAGATATGTTATTTTAGTGAGTTTAGTTAGTTTTGATGAGTTTAAAGGCAATTTTGATTTTCAGAGGAACTTCCTTAAAGGAACAGCTCTATTTAAACCCAAGTAAATGTTCATTCATTATTCAAAACTTCAAATGTGTGCTTGCCTGAAGATACAATTCACATTTTTGAATATTCAGCTGGTCTGCTGTGCATAGGACTCTAGGTTATGCTTTCTTAGCAGCGAATTAATATTCACTACTTGCAAGGATATCAGTTTAATTGCCTGTGCTTTATCTGTAATTAAGAAAAAATTACATCGATCTTTTGCAGAAACTTCCTAGAAAATTCTTAAGACAAGTGAGTTAGGGACCCGTGAGATAAGTTTCACATTGTTAAAGCCACTGAGCTCATACTTGTGTTTTTAATTTCTTACAGCTTTCGGCTGTTGGGAACGGCATATGTTCTGCAAGTATTTAGTCATAAACCAAATAATTTGTCGAACTGAACTTTTGACCTGATGGTGCCGCAAAATGAAAAGTCAGAAAATCGTCCAAGTTATTACAACTCGTCCCGAGGGTAGCATGAAGGTCTGGACCAAAATTTCTTGGTGATTCATTCGATATTTGTAAAGATGAATCTCTCTGGTACAAACTAGTGGGCCTACCAACATTACCAACCACTAGTAAGGCTAAAAACTGCACAGCCAGCCCTGGCATAAGTTACATGTTGCACAGAACAAGGCAATGGAGAGTGGACCAATTCTGTAACTCTGCTCTCTGATCCCGTTGTAACTTTAGTTCAAACAAAAAGAGAAGACAAAGATGCTAGATTTGAAAATTGAGTTTATTATCTACTTTCCATTGTACTCCGCAGCATCCTAACCACTTTGTTCTTCCTCCTTCTGCACACTACCTCGTGTAAACCATTTGCTTTCGAGTGTTTGGTCTGAAAGTCTGAAGTTTCCTCTAACTCAGCATCAAGGGAGGCTTTACACATTTAAACTTTTTCAATAAAGAGAAAAGGATAAAACCACCAAGCTTCCACAACACATCACAAAGGAAGAGGAGGGCAAAAACAGAGATCAGTGCATCGTGTTCACAAACACAACAACACTCCCCGCACAATAGAACCAAAAGTACACTGATTGACAAATACATATAACAAAGCCGCTACAATCTGTGTGTGTGTGTGCATGTGCGTGTACACATCTCCTATATACAAGGTTCTCTGCTTGAAATCGACTTGTGTGCTCATATTGCAGTGTCAAATGCAGAGCGACACGGCTGTGTTCAGAGTCAGAGTCCGGCCTGAGAAACATTCTCCAGGACCCACTGCTGGTGTACGCCCAGTGGAGCCACATGGTCTCTCAGGTTCTGGAGGCTTCTGCTGAGGTTACTGACTTCTCCCACATTGCCATGTTGGTCCAGAACATAGAGGTAAAACACACATGTTTCCTTAAAGTGGCTCAACATAGTGAAGCATTTAGCAGCTAAAGAGACATATATTCTTCTTAGGAGTTAATTTCACAACACAAACCAGATCTGACCGGACCCCCTTTTTTAAGTGTTTTGAGTCCAGTTGTTTGGCCCACACCAGAGCTTGATTGAAAGCTTCCATACCAGCCTAAATGAAGAGATCAAGCGAACACAAACCAAGCAGGTTAGGTGTGAAAGCGACTGTAGAAAACATTCACAAACTTCTATAGTACAAAATAGACCTGAAGTCTGATTGAACTGTAATCTTAATTACAAATCAAACATCTTCACACTGTGCTCCAACACTCTCTGAATTACACAGAATGCATAATGTCAGTGATCGCCACTTATCTTTGATTTTCTGTCAGATACAGACAGTTTTTCATGAAGCTGTGTGTTATCTCCCAGGCAGAGAAAGCTAATGGAGCTGATAAACAGTCAGATAATATCTGTAATGTCAGGGAATTTTACAGTTGTGTCACTATCACAAATACCTTTTTTTCCCCCCTCGCAAAGTTCTTTTAATTGTCTCTGATGTAAAGAAAGTCAGAGATGCAGAGAAGATTGTGATGAGTACAGTAAGAAACATGTTCAATAGGCACTTGTGTTGTAAGTCAGCCTCAGCTTTCTCCCAAAGCTTCCTGTCTCACTCTGCTGTTACGCTGATATCACATAAAACAATGAGGATAAACAACAAACGCTCATTGATTTGCATCCTGCTTATAAAAAGATCAGAAAGCTTGTATAAGTTACAGACATGTGGCACCACTGTATAGTCATACAAATTGGGTATGAAATTCTGCGAGGAGATATGCGAGTTGAACATTATGAAAATGTATGTGTGCATAAGTTTTGATTCTAAAATTGCACAAATGTTTATATTTGCGGTAATATTTGTGAAGCCCCTTGATTTGGTCAGCAGTGTGGAGCGTTTACACAGGGGTTGCCTGAATACAAGTTTGAAATCAGCTGACTTGTCCTCCCTTTCTGTCCTTCATGTTAGCATCTGCTGAAGGATAGTGTCCAGCTGCAGGAGCGTTTCAGTCTGCTCCAGGTGAAGGGGGACCTGCTGGACTCCGTATTTGGTCCTGAGAGGTCTGACAGCCTGCAGGATGAGCTGAGTGCCGCCGTCAGGAACCGAGAGCTGTTGCACGCTCAGCTGTTGCAGAGGAAGAGCAGACTTCAGGTACCAGAATGTTACTGCCATTCATTTGGCTTAACTGCATCTTCAGATTTTAAGTGAACCATCCGAACCATGCAGAAAATTGCGAGCCAATGCTGCCAAAATGTAGGGCACCAAGGCCAAAACCAATGGTGCACAAACAATAACTCATAATTACATGAAGAGAAAACAGCACATTAGGAGTCAGTGTATTGGAAAACAATACTGAGTTTATTGAAACTGTAACCTGAATGTTTGACCTTTCCACAAAATGTTGTCCAAAATGTTGTTTTTTTTATGTGAATAACTCATTATGTTAATGGTCAGCATTATATTTTCATGATTAAATAAGTCTATAAATGGGCTAAGGGTGATCAAGATTAATTTAAACAAGTTTCAGCACTCATGCAACTAATTCATTTGTCTGAGATCACAAGAGTGTCACAAAAAACAACTTAAAACTATTTTTTACACGTCAAACTGCAAACACACTGATGAGAAACTTCTCAAACTGCAGAGAACAGAGGAATATTAGTTGTTTCTGGGTTAATGATTGTTTATGTTACCTATAAGAGTGAAGCTATAAAAAGGGCAATTAGAATCCTGAGCTTTAGAGTTTCATCAATAGTCATTAATAACACCACTGAGTGCATGTAGTTTAAGAACAAGCACACAAAGAGCTACCATTTACTGCATGCTGCCACGAGAAGCTGAGTACAGCTAGCTGATAATCAGCCTGATCAGAAACACGTTACTTTAGATACACAAGATAAAGGGAGGCGACCATGGGAATGACGGGTGAACTATTTAAAAAATTCAGATTTGTCACTATAATATGGGCTGGTTGGTGGATCAGATACACGCCAAAATGAACAGACTCATGTTAACGCTGTTAATTAACAGTGTAGCATCAGGTAAAAAATAGGGTGTGTCCCCTGAACGTGTTGATAGTGAGTTTACTTCGTACTTTTGGATATTAACGGAATGTGCATCATGGAATCTGGTCGCTGCACTAGAAATATACAGAATTGCAGTAACTAACTAACTTTTTTTTTTAGATAATGACATCAAACTTAACTGTCATTATTAATTGCTTCAGAATCTGTTTTTAAGCAGCTGCCTCTTGCCACACAGTGTGAGGTCAAGATTTTTGTGGAGGCAACAGTCAATGATGCATGTAAATGAATGACAGCAGAGTTTTAGGCTGTCAGACTAGCTGCAGGTGATTCTAAAAATAACACCATACCCACTCCGTTTTTCATTCGTCTGTTATCTTCATTGGTAGGAGGGGAAACATATGCGCACAAACTCATAATTGCTTCCTGCATACTGTTATAGTTTGAAAGATGTGATAAAGCACTATAATTTAGAAGGCACAAGCTCCTTGTGCAGACCACATTTCATAAAGGAGAAGGTGAAAACAAAGAGGAGATGCTCTGGTTTCAACACACAGTCCAGATATGAATAGCTGAATAACAACACACTGAATGACATTTTTCCAATTTACAGGGCTTAATCTCAAGAACCAAGGACTTTGGTGATGCCTATGAGTTGATTCGCTCCAAACTGGCTGGTCTCTGGGACCGACTGGCGGCAGCTGATGGCCCCCAGCCTGACATCCTGGCTAAAAAAAGCCAGTCTGACCAGTTCAGGGTGAGTTTAATCCCAGGTCAAGCCAGGGCCAAGCCAGAGCCAAGCCTGAGTCAGCCAAAATATCTGCTGGAACACAAGATGCTCATATCTAAGCCTCCAGCAAATTAAGCAGACAAACTCGGATCAAGTGTCATGGAACTTCTTCAGAGTTGCACTTTGTAACCACACCGCAAACTTGAAAGTGACTCAGTTTTTGCCATGCAGGCATTATCAGATTCAAGAAAGACACTAGTTCTTGATGGAATGGTGTTTACATAGTTGGATCCATTGCCAACAATAAGAATAATGCTGTGCAGTCATGGGCAGACACCGGTTCACTTCATTTCAGTTCACAATAAGAATGACACTGCTGAGCCTTGAGACTTAAATTAAACTGTGTAATGATGTGTATCTGAGTTTTTTGTTGTCAAAGTGATGGATTTATTCATTATAAAAGACTGTGCTGCAACAACGTACTGAATATTATAGTATCCAGTACCTAAAGTTTAGATATTTTGAAATGATGTTGCAAAATTAACTTGTAGCTCAGTGCCTGGCAACATGTGTTGCTGAACTTAAACTTAAAACCACATAACTTACAGTGAAACCACAGTTGTGTGTTGTTGTGTTATTTCCCATGACACGCTTTTACACTGTGTGTCTTCTGTTTCTGCAGGTGATCCAGAAGGACCTGGAGGACTGTGAAGCCCACATTATTGCACTGGAGACTCTAGTCTCATCCAGTCAGAACAACAGGACTCAGTTTGAGAGGCTCTGTGCTGACTGGAAACATCTGCACAAAGCAGTCAGGGTAAGAAATGAGAGGGATTCAATTGGATGAAGTTCCAACTAAACTAATCCTTAATATCTGATGAAAGATCTCCCCATAGTTAATCTGCACCAATCATTTTCTTTAACAATGAATCAAATGACTGTGCAATCAGGGTAAGGGGTTGCTCATTGTGATGAAAGACACATAGATTATCACCAACTCTGCAGTTCCTCTCAGGTCTTCTTTATTTTGTTCTGTCTTTATGACCCCATTAACATGTATTTGTATTACAATGTTATCTAGATAAGAAAAAAAATCTTAGGTAGATGTAAACATAATCCACACAATGTTGTTGCATCCGTACGCTACACAACATACAGGTATTTGTTTTTAGCCAACACAAAATATAGGTTGTTTGAATGGTTCGAATTTAGAGAGCGAGCAAGTAAGAAAGCTAAAAGAGAAAGGCCTCTAGCTACTGATTATACATCTATTCAGCAATTCAACTCGAGCTCTGACAGTTTGGTTGAGATTCAGGTCTATTATGCTTTTTCAAACAGTTGTGTGCAGCCCAAACCAATACTAACTTCACACAGACGGGTCCCCTTGGAGACACTTCATACAACTTTTTTCACATATGCAGCAGACTCCCCAACACCTGGAGAGACACCTTGATGTGTAAAATCGGTGGATTTTCTTTAAGGACTTCCGAGCTGGAGTTATTTTCCTCACAGCTTTTAAATCAATGTGGATAACTTACAGTATAAACTGTAGCCATCTCCAGACATTTGCACCTAAATGTGTTGATGTGCACAATGAAGTACAGAACATACAGAACCCCCACTTCTTTAGAGTCCAAACATCTGGACTGATTGTTCTTGGGGACTTTAACACAGCAAACCTCAGTCATGAACTGCCCGCTGTAAAACTGGAAGTGCAGCATCTGTTACAGTGTTGGAATGTGAAGTTGCATAATGGCGGCTTTTGCAGATGTTGCCAATAAACTGTGTAATTTTTTTTTGCTGCCATTGACTTTCTTTTCCTTTTCTTTGCAGGTGAAGGTGCATGAGAGTGAGGAGAACATCGTGGAACATGAGAGCTTCCACGACAGCCTGCTGAACATAGAGAAGTGGCTGATGATCATGAAGCAGAAGCTGGAGTCCTTCCACAGCCCCTCAGGAGAGTGGAGCGTAGAGGGTCGCCAGCACGAAGCTGAGGTGTGTGTGTGTGTGTGTGCGTGCGTGCGTGCATGTGTGTGTGTCCTTATTAGCACTCAACAATCATATCATATGAGTGCACATCATGGTTTGAACTAAAGGTACATGGTAGGCACCTCACCCCACCAACATCACTGACGCTCGGTAGGTGGGTACCAGTGATGTTCAGGCCAGTTTTAAGTGCTCCTATGCTGCGTTGTGCACGTCCCATGCCAATTTGCTGTGTTTCCAGTCAGGTGGCTTTCTATTAAATACAATAGTTTCTGAGCTTTCTTTAACAGGCCAGAAATATGTGATATCCATGGGAGGTTATCTGTGATGGTAATTCCCAAGAACTTTCCCAAGAAACTGTTCACTTACTCCATCTCAGCTTCACTGATGTAGAAGGGGTCGTGGAGCTGTGATAGTCAGGCGCTCTGATGGCAGCTTTGACTTCCTTCTCAGTTAGATTGTGTTCCTCATTTTGTTCCACTGATTGTTTAAGTGTGGTTTTAAGAGGCAGGATCATGAAAGCTGATGATGTGTTTTCACTGTGTATCAGTGATGTGAGACCTTTAAGGCGTTTAAGGACCTCAGCTAAAATTAAAGAGTAACTACCCTAGTCCAATCGCCCTGCACACCTGAGGTGTGTTGAGGTACACATTTCTTCTGATGGTGGTCTCCGTACCAAACTTGCGTGAGTAGAGAAAACCTAGAAAATGTAGAGGTACTGAGGCCATGCTCCCAGGTGTGTGTGTCTGTGTGAGTTGTTTTTGGAAAATAACCTTTTAAATGTTCATTTCCTTATTTTTATTTCCATTACCTTTAAGTGTATATTTTCATCTGTCTACAGTCCTCTTGAACTGACTGCATTATGTAAGGCTTGAGGAGCTGATTTGATAGTTTACTGAAATGAACTGAAACCAATGGGTTGTCAGTAAAGCACAGAACACTACTGGTATGGTCCTGACATGATTCAGAGTTGAACTTCATCATGACTGATAGGCGCACTCTCCCAGTCTGTTACTCTCTACGATCAGAGTGTTTGGCTTTATTGTTAATCAGGAGCCTTGGGAACATTTTCGTTTTGCTTTTAGTTTGGAAGTCACAACCTGTGGATGTCTGGGCTCATGATGGATATATTCATCAATTCATTAAAATCCATTTCCCTTGCTCTAGATTTTCTATCATTTACATGTGTTGTTCTGTCAACCAGTGCTGGAAAAGACCTGATGACAGCTCAGTGACCTTACATGATGGCCCGAGTCATGAATTTTAATGGCAATACAACGTAGTCTCTTTATAATTACAGTGTTCGTTATTACACTGACCTACCTGCCAATTTCATCACCCCCATGGGTTGAAATTCTTCACCTCTGCATTTCATTAATTCAGAGCATTTTTATATCCCTGTGCCAGCGATAGCCGTGGCTGGAGTCATTATGTTTTCGGTTTGTCCATCTCTCTCTACGTAGGTATGTCCCATTCACATGCATGCAAGAGCCTCAAGAGAATTTCCTCAAATTAGGTACAAACGTCCACCTGGACTCAAGGATGAACTGATTAAGTTTTGGTGGTCTAAGATCAAAGGTCAAGGTCACTATGACATCAGCCAGTGACTTGACTGGTGTGGTGTTAAAGTTAAATGTAGCTGTAATACAGTTCAGGGGCTCTGCTCTTTTAAAGTGAAATCGATATCAAATTTAAGAGTTCTTGAGAGTTAATTATCACCCATCTTATCAGCGTAGAACAGACACAAGGAGTGCATCAGAGAGGAGAAGTCCATTCCCAAAAATAAAACCGAGAGCAGCCGGTACAGAGGAGTATGTACGTTTCACTACAGACAGGAAATGATGTGTTAAAGAAGAAAAAGAAACATTTAAACTCTTTCTTACCCAGCAGCAAGTGAATGAGTGTTGCAAGGCTGCATTTAACAGCCTGCGACCTTTTGGTCCTCTTGTTTCTTTGCTTTGAACACAGCTGAGTTTATTAAACCAGAACGTGTAGTTAACTGACAACATGTTCCCTTTCGTATGTGATTTAACCCCTTGAACCCAATTGATGCAATTTTAAGCAGCCCTTTTCCTCGTAGTCATTGGTCAGTTAAATCAGAACAAAGAAGAACAAGAAATCTTTGAATTAGGTCACATAACTTCAAATGTTGCCCCAAAATCATGATCAATCAGCATTAAAGTAATCCAGTAATGTTGGAATGTCCTCAGAATGTCTCATCAACATGACACTTGTTTCCCTAGAGCACTCCATACATTCATATAAACTATTTATTTTGTGTTAAAAACCTGTGGACACAACAATAACAATGACAACATAAGGAAAAACAGTTTCACATTGCATTTTTCCGTAAAGACATTATAGAACATGAAAATACCACAGACATGCAAGTGGTGATTTCTAGAGATTTTGTCAAATAATTTTTCTTTCAACATTTTGAGAAAATAATCTACTGGTGAAAATCAGATACTGAGCTTGTCTGCTATTAGCTGAACTTTGGAGCTAGATTATGTCGTCTGTTGTTGCAGTTTTGAATACTACCTGTACAATGACGCAAAGTGTGTGAAGCTCATTAACACAAATTAACTTGATGGTGGTTCTGAGGTTGATGCTGACATATGTCATGACTGGTCTCATCTCTCTCTGACCGCTGTGTATATTAAAGTTGTCCTTGTCCACAGAGAGCACTGGGAGAGTTTCCAGAGAAGGAGTTACAGCTGCAGCAGATGGAGGTCCAGGGTCAGGGGGTTTTGGAGAAGACTTCGGCGGAGGGACAGGTCCACATTCTGCGAGACATGAAGCGCCTACGAGAGTCCTGGCTGGCGCTGTACAACATGAGCCTCAATCTTCACAGGTACCTGTGGATAATGAGTGGGTTCAACTATTCCTCTCTGAGATTTGTGACCAGAGAGCTCACATTCTCTGGTCACTCTGACTCCTTGTCTACACCCACCACATTGTGGATGCAGCTTACCTGCAGCAGCAGTCTTAGTCCTCCATCGGCATCTACTTGAAAAATGTCTGTGTGACTCACGTTGGTGCCACGGATGGCGTTGTTACACTCTGTACTCTCTGTGCTTTGTTTTCTTTACTTTAGCTCAGTTTTCAGCTCCCTGTCTCTGAACGTTTGACAGTTAGCTTGTCAAACTTTTTCATGCTTTTCATTCAGCCAGCTTTGAGTGGGAGGAGCAGCAGCTATTTGTGGGATTTGCCAGAGACACAGGCAGGGAAAAGCGTTCCAGAGTGGTAGTTGAACTACGAAAGCGGAGATTTCGAACTGTGTTCCCATCAATGCATGTGGCGATTGTCTTCTCTCTGGCCAACAAAATGGATGAGCTGCTGCTGCTCGACAGAGCAAACAGGGATTTTCTAGATCTGCTGCCCTGTGCTTCACTGAAACCTGGCTTTGTTAGTGCAGGCGGGATAGGACACTACATCCTCCAGGCTTCCAGCTCCTCTGAGCGGGCCGCAGTCAGTTGTGCGATTGGCATCAGGCCAGCCAACAAAAAAATGTTTCAGGGTCCCTCTCATTGAACCCTGGGACAAACCACAAATGACCCACCACATCAAAATGTGAAGAGAAACAGTCACCATACTTTTAAAAGTCAATTCCTTATCAACTTCAACCTAAAGCTTGCATGTTCCATTTGCAGCAGCAATGACCCCTTCTCTTGTTCAAATGTACTCTTGACGTAAGTTGGTCTCCAGCCAGCAGCCCGAAACTGAAGAGTAGATCAGGATCGAACTGAAGAAACCTTTGTGTCTTCCGGCTTTAGTGTTTGGGTGAGAGGGGGGAGTGTCTAGTGTCAGATGTCCAATGTCAGAGGTGTGAAACTTCACCTCTCCTCCCTCTAGATCTGAGTTGTTGTAATTATTTTCTTTTGATTCAATTTCTTTCCTAAAAAAATTAATGACATTTATTAGTTTGAAGGCCTCTGTGTTTAAAAGCCTTTTCAGCTGCTGGAGGATACCAAAACACCTTTATGAACAACAAAAGATTATCCCTAATAATGAAGTAGCAGAACATATTGAGGCAATTTAACATTTCAGAATAGTAATCATTACCTGAGTTAAAACACTTAACTTGTGTGTTTCTTTCTCTCCCAGGCTACTAAACAGCTCCACAGAGCAAACAGAGTCTGACTTATGGCGAGTCGGTGGCCTGACTGCAGACAACACATCCCTAACAACAGAACAAAGTCTGGGGGAGACGGACAGTCAGGTGAGGACAGCAAGCTCCAGGAACCAGAGGGGACAACAGGAAGTAGAGGTGTATGGAGCCTTGGCCAGCTCGGGGCCAGGAAGAGGAGGAAGCCTGGAGGGAGAGGCAGGAGAGGGGGTGATGACGGGCCACGAGGCACGGCTGCAGGGCCATGGTGAAGCCCACCTCATTCTGACTGAACAGGACAATGAACATCTCAGCTCACCAAGGACAGGCAAGAACGATGGGTGCTCCTTTAAAGGAGACACAGTAGATTCCTCTGCTTGGAGCATTCGCAGCAGAGCAGGTCATAAAGTTTCCAAAGACTCCTTCACCGATGGAAGCCCTGACAGCGACAAATCGACAGGGGGCGACAGCAGCATCTTGTTTGGAGACAGAAGGGAAACAGCATTTACCACAAGTTATGGTGAGGAAAGAAGAACAAGCCCTGGAGAAGGCAGCATGGAGGCAGGGGGAGGCCTGAGCCCAGCAGGAGGAGCATTCATGCTGTTCAGAAGGGACCCAGCCAAGAAACCATCAGCAACACCAATGGAACACACAATGGTATCGTTACACTCAAGCAGTGTTTGTTGTCTTTGTACTTAAAAAAGTCACAGATCACCTTTCTGCATGGCCAATACCTAACTTGGTGTATGTTAAGTGGTTGATTGCTGTGCCTGTAGGAAAATTGTTAAGTTCCCATTTGAAGCCTGCTGGGTGAACTGTATGTAATGGGTACTACAAGGCAGAGGTCAAAGAAGTCAAAGAAAAGAGAGTGGTGAAGAGCTCCTGTTTTCACTGTGGCTCACTTTTCCCCCCATATCTCTGCCCATGTTTCGCCTCTCTTCTGGGGGTTGTTGGTAGTTTTCAGAGCTATCTTTAAACTAGTCTTTTGCAGCTACGTAATTCCATGAAAATGCTAATCATAGTCAGATTATAACAGAATGAAGTTGGGTCAGAGCTTACCATTCGTTCCAGTGATGGATGCATCTGTCCAGGCATTGGTCTTTAGATGCTTCTTTTGCCATCTCGCCTGGCAGATGAAATATTGTGGAAATAAAACCATATCAATAAGTAAACAAAGAAGCACAGATGAGAGACCGGTGACAAATGACTGCCGTAACTGTCCACTCATCAGCCGTGTATCCGTACTCCAAACTCCAAAAAGGGCACAAAATGACTGCTGACTTGCTGTTAGTGTGCGCTGTGTAAGAGTTTTATGAGATGTTTGGGTTTTTACAGGGCGGCACAGGACAGGACATATCCAGGAGGAGAGAGTTTGAGGCCTGGCTGTCCAAAGAGAATGAATTCCTCTCAGGGATCCTCAACACCAAGGGGGCAACACTCAGTGCCAAACAGCTCAAGACCCGACAGGACACGCTCAGGGTGAGCTCCAGAAAACATTCAGGATGTTGTCTCATGGCTGTATTCTGTAGGTCTAGTATCACCTCTTATTTTTGGAAGCAAATTGTGAAACTGGAATATACAACACAGTGTTTTTGTTTCTTTATGCTTTGGAGGAAGCGTTATCCTGGAATGATCTGTGAATATTACGAATGTCAACTTTTCCAGTCCACTGATGTAATGTTAAACCTCATTATGCTAACTTGAGAGTAGTCAGCCTTTCATGGTTAAAACATTCGGTTTTGTTGCACCTTATCTTGCTTGTCATTTCTGAACTGGAACTAGACACTGGGAACTTCCTGTTCTAGTTCACTGGACCTAAAACTCTGTGCTGTGTCGTGGTGCAGGCTCTGAGGGCAGGAGTGGACTGGGGTCAGGAGCAGTTCCAGCTGTTGCTCCAGGAGAGTCAGGGAAGTGAGGCTGGACCAGCAGATGATGCGCATCTGGAGGAACTTCGCTACCGGTGGATGCTCCACAAGTCCAAACTGAAGGATGTGGGAGACCTCCGGGCCAGGGCCAGTGCCAAGGTGAGAGGACCAATCCTAAATGAGGATCAACAAGAACTTATTATCAAACTTATTCTCCCGATACCGATTCTGACACAAAACAAAACGGAGTAAAATTTGCAAAGGAAAGTTGAAAAAGAACGTAGTGTAGAGCTCAATAAATTTGGTTGCTGTTTGCATGTAAACACTTGGATTACATGTATACGTATATAAACAAAACCAAAAAGTCACATATTAATTTGTACTTGATTTGAGATGCTGTCTGTAATTGCTAGTTTGTGCTGGGGTGCTGCATTAACTGCTGTGTCTTCACTGTGATGTCTTGTCATGGTATTTCACTTTAAGCACACTGCTTTTTTTTCACCACAGGGTGGCAGTGTAGCACAATTTAGGACACTGCTTGTACAGTGAAGTTTCCCTGTCACACATCTGTAAACAAGCTGCTGTTCAGAAGACTGAGTTCTTAAAATAGACTGCGTGCTATTTGCACAGCCTTCTCCAGATGTGGTGGATCCATATGTTCATACATACACAAACTGATATGAGTTTTAAGAACAAACACGACACTGAACAGTCAGTCCAGCAGTGTGGTCCTGTACGAGAGAACAGGACCACACTGAACCCCATCGTGGTTTGAATTTAGTGTGATAATGCAGTGCAGAAGGTTAGTGTGTGGAGCTCTTGCTGAGGTTTTGAACACAGTCAACATCGTGACTGATTCAAATCTTTTCTTTCTCCATCTGCAGAGAGTCAAAGCCAAAGAAGAGGAGCCGGCCATCGCAGCAAAGGTGCAAAAGGTAACAGCAAACTGTTTATGATTTAAGAAAATTTGGCAACATAACTGAACAGCAAAGTTATGGCTGAGATAATTATCAGTATTGATTTGGTCAATAGTGAGATTTAGATTGCCATGGTTAATTACCCATTGTTTTGTCGTGTGTGCGTGTGGGGGTGGAAAGTACTGAATTGTTTGAAAACTTTTGTGAATCTTATCTTAAGTCATGCTCATGATTTTTATACCATTAGCGATGCAGCATGAACATCGACACCAGATATTCTTTGCCATTACTTTAAAAAACCTTGGATAGAAGTACTCAAGTGGCATGTGTGTTCATATATAGTTGTAAATATAGGCGTGTCTACAGCCCCCTGTACAAATATTGAGAAGAGTTTGATACCAAAGGTCATGTAGGTCCTTATAATTTCAAACAAACTTATGGAAAATAGTAGAAATGCCCTTCGCAGTTTCCCAAAACCCAAGCTGATGTCATGTAATAACCAACAGACAGTTTAAAACAGAGAGCTATTCAATTTACACTGAAATAAAAGAGAAGAATTAATCCTCACATTTGAGAAGCTGGAACCAAAGAATTTTTGATATTTTGCTCGAAAAATGACATCAGAATCAAAAGAGAACATGACTTAAAAAAAACATGCAATCATAGTTAAACTGGCAAACTATTTTCAAGTGCACATCACAAAAATCTTTCTTGGGGATCCTCATAGGTAAGGTCATTTTTTTAACCTGCTGTGCCACGAGCTTATTGCTGGGTTTTGTTTGTTTGCCTGCTTGCTTGTTTGTTTGGTGTGCATGTGTTTGTGTTTGTTTTCTTTTCTTTTATTTGTTATTCTGGATTAAATACAGAAGATGAGTTTTTGAGCTGGAGGTCCTGCAGATGGCGCTCTTTATTTAGTCTTTTAAGCCTTGCTGCCTCTTACTGTTTATTCTAAACACCCATTTCTTCTATTTATTTCAAAGGAACTAGAAACATTGTATGTTTTCTCCCAGGTAGTGGAGGATTAAAAAGGGAAAATGTTTGGTTTGGTCTTAAACCTCTGAACCAAGTGCTGTCCTGTATTCATTTGACATATTGAGATTTCCCAGCAGTCTTTAGGCTGGGGGGGGGCAACACCTGACCTGACCACCCAGGACTGGCATCAAATCAAGCATAACGAACCAACCCCCCAGCCCACCATTCATTTAGTAAGCAGTGGGTGGTGAGCAGATTAAAGAATGCCACCCCCCTCGACCACGCTGTTGACCCCTCAGACGCCCCCGCTGAAACAGCCCTCCAAACATTCCTCTTCAGAGTCTTTTCACACGGTTTTTACAGACTGAGGGTTCTGCTCCTGCTTGCTTTTATCAGCCTTTATCTTTGGGAGAGGGGGGTTGTTTGCTTTATTGACTAGGTGCTTTGTTGTGTCACGTAATGTGTTTTTCTTCTCTAATGCCATGAAGTAAAAACACCCACCATTTAGCAGCTATTTATGATACACCAGCTTAATTGATGTGCTGGAAAATTCTCTGAATGTTATTATTGGATTCATCTGAATCAAGACATAATGTTTATTCATCTTTGTCTGCATGTCAGCTCTTGATTTAAGGCACAACAGTATACATCCTGTCTGATTTGCTATTGTTGGGCTCCATGCCTCTAAGCTGTCACTCTAATAGATGCAGTATGTTGTCAGTCTCAGTTCACAGCGCGAGATGAGTGTGGACACTTTGCTAATGCTGTGAATTTGACCAGTACAGTAGTTAGACATCAGGCTTCCAGTCATTAAGTGCACCTAGACAAGCAATTCTTCCTAAGATGTTCAGCAACCATTGGCGTCACCAGCCACATAACCCTGACAGCAACAGTGAGCACGTCCACCACAAACTAGCATGATCCGCATCCACTTACGTTTTGTTGACAGGCGGCATGATGCATTGACGTGATATCAGCTGCTCCGTGTGTGTTGCATTAAGGGACTGCTCGGAAGAACGTGTTAGTCTACTATTTTATGTTATTTTTGTATTTGGTTTTTATGAATTGCCTTGCCGGGGGACCAGAGGTTCTCCACCCCTGGTACAACCCCACCTTTCCATGCAAAGCTTTTACTGTGAAGCATCTGCAGGAAATGTTGAGATTCATTTAATGGTGACTTAACAGCAATCAAAAAACTAAAGGTAGTTCCAACCCAGCTCAGCGTTGACAGCACAAATACTTTTTAAGGACACCTAAAATACTACAATGTTTGAATTCTATTTTTATGTTTCTCTATGATTTGTATTCACTCGTTCACACTAAGTTGAGGTATACACACCTTTGTCCAGTGAGTGTTTGTCATATGGACGTATGTTTAGCTGGTTTCACTTCCTCTTCCATCAGTCATTAACCTTTACACACACAGTCCAACACAGTCTGCATCTCTCTCTCTCGCTCTCTCTCTCTCTCACACACACACACACACACACACACACACACACACACACACACACAAAACCTGTTTCAGATTTTACCTACTGTACTTACTATAGTAGTGCACACACAGTTGTCCTGTGCAATGAGGGATTATTAGCAACATCTAAAGTGGTTTAGATAATCTGTCCCATTTACAAAATGTCTCTTCATGTGACAATTTATTTTTCTTGCCCTGTTTGCTGCTAATTTCCTTGGATTACAAAGTACAATGTTATCAGAATTGATAGAGCAGACTCATCTCCAGAGCTCTGAAAATAAAAAACAAGCTGTAATAAGTTGTCTGTTACGTACATCACTATTTCTGTGTAACATACATATCATGTGGGAGTAGGGTTCAAGTTAGGTGGGATCCAGCGAGAGCTGAGCTAAAATCATACTCTGTGGTAGTCGCGAATACATGACCAACAACCATTATTTTAATTACAAATAATGCACCTTTCAATGTAATTCTATGTTAAGTATTATTTACGTTTGCAAGATAAATATGCTAAAATTGACACGTTTTTTGCAGAAGAACTAAACACCATATTCTCCTGTGGCCACCGTGGTGTGTTGTTGAATATTGTGTAGAATAGTCCCGTTGAGAGCGTGTGAACATGAACATGAACTCATTTGGGGTCTTTAAGCCTGGCTAGTGTCTGTTTTTTTTCTCACAAAGAAACAAATAACAGCTTTAAGCGACTGGAATTCACCTGTTAACATGACAGCGAGCACTAGCTTTGCTGCTACAGAGGACGCTAGCTCTGCTGCCAGACCTGATGGCGCTGAATGTGTGAGCACTGCGCATTTGTTGGAGCGCATGAGGTGGGGCAGTTTGCTAAACATCTCGGAGAGTTAAGCATTGAGGATGTCAATGAGTTCAGACGCAGTGAATTACAAGGCAAGGAATATCAGAGTAAAACCTTGAAAAGACTTCATGACGACCAGCACTGTTCTTCAGACATCTGCAGAAATTTAATCCTCGATCATACGACCACCTTGAGTTATCACATAACATGAACTCAAGTTGACAGCAAGTTGGAAGCTTGTGAATAGTTCCCCTGTCTACCATCCATCCCATATTATGTGAATACTGCAGAAGTCTTCTTCACCATAGAAACAGTGGTTGAGGTTAATAGGCATTGTAGTAGTTGGAGCCATTCGCCACACCAAACTTAGAGAAAACAACATGACTTCTCAGAAGACGTTCAAATTATTAACTCTGATGCCTGAAACATATATTATTTTCAGATTATCGATTTTTTGCGTTTAAGAGCATTGAGGAGATCCTTTAAAAGAAAACTATGAAGTGTGAGGAACAATACTTCACTTCCAGTTTGCAACTCAACTGGACATCCACAAGAATAATGCCAATTAGTTTGTTATATGAGCAGATTTCATCAGATTTTTTTTTCCACAACTGTTACCTGTTCTTATTAGTATACAAACCTACTGCTCTATCATGAAATAGTGCCACAGGACTCTGGTGTGTGAGGTACTACGTGGGTCAACGTCATGAATTTTAGCAAATCATATTCACACGACAATCCAACACAAAAACACCTTCAGGATTTCCCCATCTGTTGCCTGATGCATCAGTGCGTGATGCTGGGGCCTCGGTGAATCTGTCCTCTGCAGGAAGCTGTTTTGCTTTCCATTAGATTATTTCCAGTGAGGTCGGGTAAGGCCGCGTTCAGAAAGTGAAAGATGAACGTGGGCAGTAAACATGATTCACAGAATAACTGTCAGAGAGAAAGAGTGTCCGTTTACTGGGATACATGATGTTCCTGACTGTGTGGGTGTGCTGCTTCTGCTTCGTTCATCTTCTCATAGTTCAGTTTTAGTTTAGTTTTTCTGAGCTAAGGAATTAGCACATCATCAAGAGATCATAGTTTCTAAGCATGTGGTATTCGTATTTTCATTTCTAAGATGCAGAGAAAGGGAAGCCAGCTCCAGTGGTATCGACTATATGTCTTTTAATAGTGGACTGTGTGGGCCTGCCCAGGAGCTCCATATCCAGCCTCTCAGGATTGCATAAAGCCTGGATGGCTGGACTGCAGGACAATGTTGCTTCCCAGCAGCTCAGTCATTCCCACAGTTTTTAATGATTAAACATACTTCACATTACGAGCATTAATGTGTTTTCCCTGCGTCGCTGCTGTCGTTGCAGAAGCCCGGCTTGTTGCAGCGGGTGTGTCGGCTGGCCCTCCCTCTGTGGCTCCTCCTCCTGGCTCTGCTGCTCCTGGCCTTCCTGCTGCCCCTCATGGACGAAGGCAACAGCTGCTCCCTGTCCAACAACTTCGCCCGATCCTTCAACATCATGCTCCGATACGACGGACCACCGCCTACATAGGCAACCTCCTCTGGATGGCACAAGATAAATATCTGATCTCGCTCTCTAAAGCAACTTATGGACCACGGCTTATGTAGGAAATGTTGACTTGACTACTTAAGATCCCACATGCCCTGCCCTTTGATCATCATACGCGACTGTAACAGACCACATACAGGACCATGAGGCTGTGCAGCTAAGTAGTCTTTGCCAACACCAGTGAATCAGTATCGTCTCTATTAGGATGCACCACAGTCTATGAAGGAAACCACAACCCAGAGTAGCACCCACATCGGCAAACAACAAATCCCACATTATTCTGATCCTTCTATGCATTCTGGACAACGGCATCAAATGTCAGCTCTTCTGAACCTCACATCCCATACATCTTTGCAGCTTAAAAATCATGACCTGATAGTTATGTGTCAACTATCTATCAAAGGATCAACATCTCTCCAACAGGACTACAAATCCTGTGCTCGCTCTGAGAATGTCAAAGTGTTCTAACTAGAAGCTGGACCATCTGTAAACCAAAGTCTTTTTCTGTCAGCTTTGAGTGGCATGTCTTCCTAACACCTAAAAGAGACCCTATTTTCCCATGTTTTTGTGACTAAGTGACTAATGGGGACAACAAGTTTTGCAGTTGGTCCAGTATTGAGCATGAGATGTAGCCAGCAGCTGTGAAACAGGCTGCAATGTAATCCTTCTGGACAATCATGCATCCACTGAAAGTGCGTGTTTTGCCAGTGACATGCTCAGGTTTTTATTTTAAGTGGGATTCTACAGAGATATAAAGTGTTTTTCTTTTCCTTTTGCTTGATCTGGTGTGTTGTTTAACAAAGCCTTGCTCAAGGAGAAATCTCTTTCTGAAATCTCTCGAGAGTTGAGTTGTTGCGTGAAGACATCAGTGGAACTGTGAGCGAGAGCTGGAGAGAGGAGGAGTGCAAGGTAGAGTTTGTTGTGTTTGAGTACAGAAGGTAGCTGAGTGTTATCCAAAAGGTTTTCAATGTCATGGCTGAATGTTAAGCTGATTTTGAAACAAGTAAGCAACAAGTCATCTCTCATGAGGCTTCAGAGGAGACAACAGACCAGATCAAGCAAAGGGTAAAGAAAGCCATTTATTTCTCTGTAGGGATCCTTTCCATAATGTTGTCAGACACTTAGAATAACAATCACCAATTTCAAAAATGAATATTCCCATGAGTCACTGAGACACAAAAACATGGAGAAATAGGGCCCAGGTTGAAAAACACCAAAGTTTCCCTTTAAATGTGGTTGTCAGCTTCTGTCTGATGAAAATGACTAAATTCTGATCACAGAAACTACAAGAAGAGTTTCTTGTTAAAACATAATAATTCTGTGTGAAGCGATAGTGAGAAGAATACCTTGACATGAAATGATTAGCATCAGAAGCTTCGAAGATACCACACTATGCAAGGGGTGAGAGGTGAGGACCGAGGCCATAGCAACACTACTGGACATGAGACTCACACCGTCTGAACAACAACTAATAGTGTTCATTAGACCGTCCCCGCCTGAATCTCTCACCATGAATCTCTGCCTGAGGTAAAGCGGTGATGTTGCTGTCATGATATGTAGCCATGTCAGATAGCCAGTTTGCAAAGAACTGCAATGCAGCTTTATATTTGAAAGTATTTAAAGGCCAAAACTTGAGATTGTGTGTTATTAGTATTACAGTATAAAATCAGTCAGTGTATGTTCACACTGGGAGCAACGTGGCTAATGCTAATCCTTGAGAGCCTGCAGTTAGAAAGACCCCGACAGGGAAACTGGATATTTTCGTCAAAATAAGTTACATGCGTCAACGTAGCTAGCTATCAATTAGCAGTCAGATGGCGCCACCTGCAGGCTGCTATTCCACTGCCAACATCTGAGGGTTTCATTCATCGGTCTCACTGTAGAAGTGAAACATGTTGATGGGGTTCACTGTGGTTTTCTACAGGGTGATGAATAAGTCGTTAACTCACAATGCTTTTGTAAATGAATCTGTTAGCATTTTTAAACATTGAGTGTAGCAGCACACAAATCAAACCCAACCTGAGCTGTCTTCTAGTGCTGTCTCAAAAACGTTCTAACTGTCCATGAATTGTTTACAGCATTAGTTCATCCAGGCTAATCTCTTATATCCCCGTTTCACTGGCTTCAGTCCGTCGAGCCGGTGACACTTAACCCACAGCAGTCATGGGCTTGTGGGAAATGTTCTTCAAAGGCTGCAAAGCAGAAATATTAAATCAACAATATTACATTGTTGTTGTTTTTTTTAATTTATTTACCATCCCTGCTTCCCAGATGAAGGAACTGTATGACAGCTATTTGAGCAGAGTAATGTTCCAAGGCACAAAATCAAGTAAGGTTTTCTTACTTTAGCCCAAAGCTCAACACAACAAACTGACTCACAGCTGATCCCAAACATGCAGCCTTTCATATCAAAGTTTCTGAACAGCCGCTGATCATGTTGCTCACAGCGTGGACACATTTGTTTGGTTGACTGATTGGGTAGCAGTTTAGTTCAGGCAGCGCCGTGAAGAATCACAGCATATAATGGAATGGCTTCTTTACTCCTCCGAGGTGTTAGTGTTGTGAGTGTGTCGTTTTGAGTCTGCGCTCTGTACATACGCTCTGTATGTTGCAGGAGCAGCCTTTGAAATTGTTCATGCACGCAGAGTCTTTGTACGTAGCTCTTTTCCCGACTCATAGTTTGACCCATTACCTCTTGGAAACTACACCCACAGCTTGATCAAACATGATTTTCAAACTGTGAGTCTCTTCATGTTTCAGTAGGGTTAAAGCAGTTCTTTCTGTGGAGCTGCTGTTAATTGTACAACCATCTCATGAGAGGTGCTACCATGATCTGTCTTTTTCACAGCCTGAACCACCTGTGAAAACAATTACGGAGCTGTCTGCCGTAGCCCCTGGCATTGTCTTGGACCACAGTGCTTTGGTGCAAGTGCCAGAGCTGTAAACTTGGCAATCACCTTTTTTTGTCCAAACACAAAATATCATGCAATCATTTTTTTAAATCCTGCATTCCCTCTCTTTCCTCACCACGCACACCCCTAAAAATACCCAAACACCTCCACACACCCTCACATACAATTACTCTCCTCTTTTTAGCTGAGTTTGTGTATTGTTGACTCATCATGTTACCGTAGCAACAGTGACCAAATGAAGTTAAGTCATTACATCTTCTCATACAGCAGCAGTCTTGGTTTGCTGCAGCTTCCAAAGCACTCCAGCATGTTTCAAATCAGCATCACCAAAATCATGGCCATGAAAGTACCATGTATGATTAGAAAGTGTGATTCCCATAAAGAAACGAAAACTTCACTGGCAAGATGACGAGCCGCTCCACGCTGTGTGTTTTCACTGCCGTCAGGGGGATGAACAGGAAGAGGATGCTGTTCTGCCAGCCACAAAAAAGATCTTAAGCTGTGTTACCCATACCGCAGAAACGTTGCTCTTGCTTTTGCTGAGCGATATGTCACCCTTTATATTCACCTGCAAGATAGGTAACTGTTAGGGTAGTTAGTGATTTGTTGTTGTGGTAACCTGAAAAAAACTGATCTGATGTCATATCCAAAATGCTTTCTCACATGGATGCTCATGGTTGTCATTCACTTGCATGCAGTAGGTCAGAGGGACAGGTCTGCTCAGTAGCATCAGCCTCTCAGGGCACATTTAGCTGCACTTAACGACTGAATGTTGAGTTTAAACATTTGGCTTCTCGCTGATGAGTTAGCTCTTAGAACAAAGGGGCTGTTTTTTTGCGCTCTGATGTGGACACAGCATTATATATTCAAACCCTGATGTGTTTAAAGACTGACGGCATGTGGGAAAGAGCGGGATCTGAACTGTCCCGCCTGCCTCTGACTGGTCTTCAGTGTCGTGTCATGTCACTCTACTCACATCATGGACGTGGAAAGCACTTCCTCAACTACTCGATTGGCTGGCAGGTTTTTAAAACTTTAAATCAGGTATCCTAAACACAGTTGTGGTCAACACTGTTGACACTGTGGTTTCTGAGGTTCCTTGAACAAACATAATGGAAGAGGCAGAGAGGAAGAAAACACAGCTCTGAGCTTGCCAACAGATGTCAGATGTCTTACAAGGTTTTGCATCGGGAATCTAATGAAATCCCACATTTAAGGGAACCATGGAGTTAATATTGGACTCGCTTTCATCACCAGCCCCCCTTGGTGTGTACGGGGAAAGCGTTATTTTGATGATGACTCCTAATGTGTAAATGTGTTCCCTGTAGCATCACATATTAGTGAAGACACACAGTTGCCATGGCCTTAAAGCTTTGTGTATACCATCCAGTTAATCAGCTGTACTCTGTGCCATAACCACATGTATTTAGTCCGTATGTAGCTTTGTCAAGCACTTCCAGCCCACGTACTGTATACCAGATATGTAACCATGTTAAATATAAGGTTTAGTCCTGTCGTGTGTGTTCATACTGAATCAGAAATTAGGCTCCATGGTATTGCCGCTTGTTGCACTGCTCTTCTATTATGCATGTGTCCCTTTAGAGAAGCCTATGCAACGCCTACATTAATGTGTCCATTGATACTTTATGCAACATATGAAATGACTTGAATCTCCTGAGCACAACTGGTTCTTTAAAATGTCCCACATGCCAGTGTCTGCTGTCAGATCGAGGTGTGGGTTCTGAAAATGCTCAGGCAATGAGCGACAAATGAGAGCTTTTTCTATTTTATTATTATTATTCTATTTTATTAACGTTTTGAAACAGAGTAGAGAGCGTCATATTATTCAAGAAAGCTTGTATTTAACCAATGTTTTTTTTTATTCGATGAAATAAAAATACAGTGGAAATATCCCCTTTTGGAATCTGTTGTTTGTGTGTGTTGTGTTTCACGATTGAGAGACAGGAAGAGGAAATCGTTGAGAGACAGACCAGCACATTTGGTCTTTGTCTTTTTGTGGGATTTAATAATACCAGCCTCATCCTTGAACATCAGAATACACAGTATCCTGTAAAAGTGGACACAGAAGCAGACTTCTTGTACAAGTGTGTGTTTGTGATGTCTCTGCTGATGTGATGTACACTGGTTTACACATTTAAACTACCCCGGGACTTAAACTCTGTTGAAGACTGTCTTAAAACGTTGTTTTCAGAACAATTAGCACCTGCCAATATTTATTGGCCCGATTTAAATCGGGAAGCTGACGTATCAGTCTAACCCCAGTTTGCTGTATGAAGCCCTCATTTCCTTTCTGTGTTATTTGAGGTATCCTGTTACCACCTCCTGCTACTATCAGTCCACTTTCTCCAGAGACATCATTAGTTTTCATCGTCTAATCTGCCTGCCTGTGTCTGTTGAGTGTTCTCACCGAGTGTGTTTGTGCTTCTACTCTGTGTGTGTGCAGCCTCCTACGCCGCTCTCACCTCGCCATCCCAGCCGGGCCCGCCGAGCTGTGCCGCAATCTGGAGCTCGCGCTCTGCCAAATGCACGGAGCAAAAATACCAGAGCAGCCTCCCCCCCCAAAGAAGCTTCCAGTCCTCACCGACCTGCAACACTTTTACAGAAAAATCGAAAACCACGGGGCTTTTCAATAACAGCTAAAATAAGATTTTCACTACAGCCTGATCAGTTCCACACTGGAAGCAGTTTTTATGTTGGATGACACAAAAGTAAATGCAAAAGCCATATGACCAAATCCTTTTCTTCTTATTGGATAACACCCCAAAATGATGTTGTAATAAATATGGCTGTATGATATGTAAATGATAAACCTATACAAAATCTGTGACATGTTAGTCTGAGCAGCATGGGTGTAGGTTTGCTTTCAGAGGTGGAGGCTGCACAGTGAAGTCAGGGCACGTTTATGACGAGACTATTTTCTGTGCATTTCAGAAAATAATAGTCCAACAAAACTCCAGTTTTTCATTTTAATTTTTTCTGAAGACAAAAAGACAAAAGTATGTGTATGTGTGTGTGGACATGTGCTACTCATGTTGTGGGGACATCAGTCTGTTTACACAGTCACAATGTGGGGACTCACCTTCCTTTTGCAGACCAAACGCAAGTCCCTGTAATGTCAGTCATTCCATTTTAGGGTGAAGACTTGGGTTAAGGTTAAAGAAAGGGGTTAGGTTTATGTAAGTAGTGCATATGGTTAGGGTAGGTCTGCAGGAAATGAATGTAAGTCAATGCAATGTCCCCAGAAATTATGGAAACATGAGTGTGTGTGTGCGTAACCAGTCAGTCTATGGAGCAGATGGTGGGAAAAAGCAGGGAATGGAAAAAGATTAACATAAATTAATAAATAAATAATAACAATAGAGATAAAGAAATAAGACAAATAAAGTACACTGATGCTACTCCAGCGTCCAGTGCTGCTGATACTACTGCTACTAATAATAATGGGTTATTATTTCCTTTTGTTATTATTTACATGAAATTGGAATTTTCATATTTTCCTTTCTTTTTTTTTTTTGATGGATCAATCCACCAGTGCACGTTTGTTATTATGAATGCACTATTCTTACTGAATTACATTTATTTTCATTGGTAGATACTGGTGGTTCAAGTGTGTGTTGCTGTGTGCAGCTTTCACTGTGTCAGGTTCGGTACCAGTGTGCTTGTACAGAGATCCACTCCCCCTGCCTCCAGTCTTTATGCTAAGCTAGGCTAGTCACGTCTTGTCTCCAGCTCTCTACTTAACACTCAATCTGAGGATCTCAACATCCGAAAAGACAGCAAAGCACTTCCTTTAGTGATGGATGATGTTTTGTGTGTTTGATCCTGCGCTGCCTTATCTTTGATTACCGTTCAACAGTACTGTGAGCTGTTGGAGGGTATTAAAGGGCCACGGTCTGCCTGTGATAGATGACAGCTGTATGATTTGAAAAATATCTCTGAAGATGTTATCAGTGTTTTTTCAGTTTGGATTCAAGGCTTAATATGTTTGCCAGAAAGCCTGCGTTATATTGGGATTTGAAGTGGGCATTTAGGAGGCACACAGAATCTAATGAAAGACATTATTGAGATATATTACAGGAAGTGAGGGTCCAGGACCCATACAAAGGACTTGCACTCGGGATATCGGGATATAGATCTCTCTCTTGTGAGTCCCTCAGCTTCATGGAAATACAATAATAAATAGAAAAAAATATAGATTTTTCTGAAGTGCTCTGTGTGTTTGACCTGTACACACCTTAAAGCTAATTCTACAGTATTATGGCCTAAAGTCCAGATTTCTTACATCCCCTGTCTTGCTGTCCCGTCTCTCTCTTTGTTGTTGTCATGGTGAAAATGTCTCTGAAATATTTAGACTTTTATACACAGTCTGTCAATAATCTTTTATGATTAGCAGGCCACAGATGGGACGTGTGTGTGAAGGTCTTAGGCCAACTGTGTGAAATACACACCTTATTGACAGTA
This sequence comes from Chelmon rostratus, assembly GCF_017976325.1. Taxonomy (NCBI): domain Eukaryota; kingdom Metazoa; phylum Chordata; class Actinopteri; order Chaetodontiformes; family Chaetodontidae; genus Chelmon; species Chelmon rostratus. The sequence continues at coordinate 23,556,869 of NC_055672.1, read as the reverse complement.
AAATCTCTTTTTTTTCTTATCCCTCCCACACACACATCCACACATTTCCTACGCTCGGCTCGCACAAACTGTGTTCAATGGCTGCTTGTTTCCTGTTTAAACTACTTTTACATACAATCCCAATTCCAAAAAACTGGGACACTGTGTAAACCGCACATAAAGACAAATGAACCGTGTTTACCAGCAGTGGTTTCACAAAGTGGTCCTGAGCCCATGTACTATCCTTTACACAGTCATGTGATCACAGAGTGGGGACCCTCAGGAGGAGACCTCCATTCCTCTCCCAGGCGGTGCCACAAGTTCTGTTCCAAGCTCGTTTAGACTGCTGCAGCTTACTCCTTGCTGGTGTCCCTGCATGTGCCATCCGACCCCCCGCAGCTTGGCCAGAATGCAGCAGCTCAGCTGGTCTTCAGCCTCCCTATTCAAGGACTCTTAGATCTTCTTTAAGGGTCAAAGGAACTTCTTCAAGCCAACTTTTAAGATCCCTGGAACCTTCTTAAAAATCTTCTCCTTTAAATTATCAAAAGACCTCAACCCCCCTGGAACTTAGAGGACCCCTAGACTTAAAGATCACTTACTCCTTGTAAACTGATTTATCCACAGATGCAATTACCCTGTCATGTGCCATTGTTTCTAAAAATGTTAGAGGTACGCAATATGATTGAACAGCCTACAATGTTGCCACTGAGCCGACTGCAGCCCACCATGGTGATGAAATGTTAGCATGGAGCTGAGCACTCGGTGGTCATTGTTATCATTGACAGAACAGGCTGCTGGGTGCAGCCTGCACTGCGAGGGCAGTGTGTCTGACAGAGGCAGGCGGGGACGGCAGTGATTATCTGAGCAGGAGAGGGCTCTGGGTGAGGAGCTGGGACAATGCTCGACAAACCTCGGTCAGCACCATTATTAAGGATTACAGAACTCTACTGTTAACTCGCAGTGTCATTACGAGTAAGAGCCTTCTTGATAAGGACGGTTAATACATCATTTCACCCTAAAATACCCAGATTTTTAAAAGTAGCAGACACCTGTGGTCAGAAAAAGTGAGGACACAGGGAAGACATTGCCGTTTGAGTTAGCATGCTGCTTTGGTAAAGTCAATAACCACGTGGTTAAGGCTAGAGGATGAGCATGGTCACGCTTACAAAACACGTGGGCTGTCAGTAGGAAGTATGACACAAACCTCCCGTGTTAAACTCCAATATTTTGTTGGTCCATGCGACTTCCTGCTTTGCCCTCGATTTCACATCCGAAACTCGAAAAAGAACAGAATCCAGATTACACTGATCACGCCATTTAACACTGTGACATATTTGTGTGTATCAAACACCTCTTGGCGAGGCTCTAAAGCTTATATAGACCACACAGTCTGAGCCGATGCTAATTTGATAATGAAATGAGCGACCTGGGATAAGGTCACCTGCAGTATGCAGAATTAAAGAGAGAGAAACAAGAGGACTCAGGTCAGCAAGAATTATTCTACATGGCATTATGATGTTTGATCATGGTCTGACTGCTCCTGCCAGCTGTCAATAAGTAAATACACACTATAACAATATTATTTTTATCACATGATTGTTATTGTTAAGCTAATCCTACCCATGCTGTGTTCAAGTGTTCATCCTGTTCAAAGTTCAGATGTGGACACTCACTGAGCAAACAGCAGTGCTTATTGAGATGTGACTGCGGTTAGCTGCATGATAAGACAAACTGAATCAGCTTTGTGTTTGTGCAGCCAAGTGTTGACTTTCCCTTCCTCTGACTGCGTGTAGTCTCAGTGACGTGTGGACGGGTGAAGCTGAGGATGACTGTGTGTGTGTGTGTGTGTGTTTTCAGCCGTCTGTATTCAGGCAGTCACACAACAGATGGACGAGGAGCTGGACACCATGTTTGTGATGGGAAGCGGTGGAATATGTGACAGTGTGTTGACATGTGTGTGTTATGGAGATGATAAGGAAGTGTCTGTGACTGGATGAACCTGTTTCTGTGCTTCGGCTGTTTGTTTTTTAATCATCTAATGTGTGATTTTTTTTTCCAAGTGTGCAGTAAAGAATTTATTTTCCATTTCCGAGGAGACGTGACACGCTCACATGCGGTTAATAAAGAATTTGGGCTTACAAGCCCATATTTTTGTCTAAGGGACTGACCAAATGCTTCTGAAATGAAATGTAATGTTTCTGAATGACGGGATGTCCTCTTCCACAGTGCACCACACAGACTGCTGTTGATGTTGATTTTATGGGGACAATTAGGGCTCAAGCTGCTCTAAACAAGAAAATGTTGCAACATTATCCAGAATTCTGCACATTCAGTACGATTGGACTCAGACCCAGATTCAGTTAAATATAGCATCTACCATGGGTCCTCCTGGTCCTGAGGCAGGCAGGGACTCTGTGCTGTTAGCCTGTTTCTCAGGACTACGTCTGATGCAGAAGAAGCTGTGATGACTGCCGACACCTGTAGAAAAACTGCATTTACACCTACAGACTGTCGCATGGCTCACAGACAGCAGAGGAGGAAACATTTACGCTACTGTCACACTAGCCTGTCCATTATACACACACACACACACACACATACTGTACATTCACAGTATATAAACAACCCCGATTCCAAAAAAAGTTTAGATTAAAGCAAAAAACAGAATGCAATCATTTGCAAATGAACTGTGTTTACTGACGACAGTTGTTGTATGTATTGTTCTTGAGCTCGTGTAGTAATATCCTTCATACAGTCATGTGTGTCACAGAGCGGTAAACCCAACACATCATTCCAAACTCATATATGGATGCTTTGTTGGGATGCCCCGATGTCAGTTTTTAAGGCACTGGCTGCCACTTTAGCATCATTTTTCGAGGTGCATTATTTACACCGTTAATCTGCAAACATTATATAACTTTCACACACAGGACATGAATCCCAATGCTTGATCCATTCAACAAAACCACAACCTTTCCTCGCTCTTTACGCTACATCCTTTAACACATTGTGACAATGGGCTGTATATAGAAGCCTATCAAGTCACCTTGCATGTGAAAAATGATGCTAAAGGTGTTGCCATTGCCTTAAAAAGTGATGCCAAAGGGCTCTGACCAAGCATACATATGTGATGAATTGGGAGTGAGAACAGGTTGGTGAACCTCCCTCCATCCTTGCTTCTGAACGACTGAGCATTTCCAGGATGTTCCTTTCAAACCCAATCATGATACTATCACCTGTTACCAATTAACCTGTTTACCTGTGGAATGATCCAAACAAGTTGATGAGGTAAAACATTAAATATATTGCTGTAGTTCTGTTTTAAATTGAGTGCATGTCAAAATGGATTGGCAAATTATCACATTCTGTTTCATTAATGTTTCACACAGCATCCCCAAGTTTTTTGCAATATGGGTGTGTATACACACACACACACACACACACACACACACACACACACACACATATATACGGGTTACAGTCAGGGGCTGGGTCTGGACCTGAAGCTAGGATGCAGCAGCACCTATAGGTGGAGCTGGGGACAGAGTGCATTAGCAGGCTGTATTACACACCGGCTGACTTCTCACTGAGCTATTTGAAACCGTGATTAGAGACAGAACTAAGTTGTGGCTCACTTCCTGTTTGTGTCTTCACTGCCAACTCTGTCACAGCCAAATGTTCTGCAATAAATGACATGATGTCCCTGACAAAACTGCAGAAATGTTCAATCATTTACTCGATGCTAGAGGAATGTGATATGTTGATAAGTGTATTCAGAATTGTGACTCATAAGCATGTTAGTTACTATAAATAATGCATGTGCTCACTAATCAGTTCAAAGTTCTTTGCACTGAAAAGTTGCCTTTGGCCTACTGCTGTACACCAGTATTATGTTTCACCATCTCCAAAAAGGACAGTCCCAAGTTTGACTGAATCGTAACATCTAGCTGATGTCACCTTTTTCAAATCATGGGGATGTGGTTTGAAGTTGAAAATGAACGCTGATAATAGTCATAATGAAGCATCTTCACAGTGCTTCTTTTCAGTTATCGTCAAGATTTGATCAGTTTTATAGATGTAAAAAAACATGGTTATGGCAAAACTCAAAATGACACTTACTAGATTTCTTTATTCGGAGGTTTTTGCACAGGGGTACATCGGGGACTTGTTTTGATCATTATGGGACCAGGCAATGACACAGCCTTCCTTGTTTTTCTGGATTAATTTGCATGTCACAGTCAGAGTGCAGGATTCAAATCATGTTGCTAGGTGTTGGTGGTAAAGGAAAATGTTGACAAGGCAAATTTTAGACTATCAAATGAATGCAAAGACCAAAATGTTTCTGCAAATGATCTGCAGCCAGGGTCACAATATTCCTCCATGTCAAAATGATGAGCTGTGTCATTTATGTGTGATTTAATTTACATTGAAAATGAATATGGTTTCGCCAGTAGTGGCATTTTTTTTAATCTCCAATCAGTAGCTACCAAGTTCTTACCAGTACTACCACCCTAACCTTCATCACTTCATATTGTTCTCCTCCTTCCCCCAGCTTCATATAATACATTTTTTTGACTGATGCAGAAAGATCTTAGAAACACACAATGGTGCAAGTGCCACAGATTAATTTGTGAATGTTCACAATTTATTAATTTATGTATTCAGTTAGAAGAAAATTAACGCTGAATTCATCAACAGCAGTCGAACAATTTAAAATGTCTCAAAATGTCACTTTCAATGTGCGCAATGGTGGCATCGTTTATCACTCGTCCCTGCCCGCTGCAAACAGACTCCACTGACTCTTTGTTCACAGTGAGTGTAAAGTGTGTTAAACTAATCTGGCAATGTGGTGAGAGCACTCCTGCTTTCGTAGCCTGTGATGGTCTGGATCCCTTGCCACATATCTTTGATGTTGTTGGTCTTAAGGCCTTTTTCCAGTTTCTCCTGCTGTCTCTGCTTTGCCTCCTTGAAGGCAGCTTTCAGTCTTGCTCCAGCAGTTTTGTATGGCTCCTGTCACCTGACCGAAAGACAGCTTCTTTGGCTCTGGATAGGGCTCAGTATTCATCAGATCAGATCGTTTCCTTGCCTGCCTTCCTGACTCCTGTGTTTTTGTGCTCAGGTGCTTGCTCCCATCTGTTTGCCTCCATGCCCTGTTTGTCTGTGTCGATGGACAAGGATTGGATCTCCACCTGTTTAGCCTCCTCACCCTCAAGCCTCGCCATTACTCTGGAGATACATTGACATTACTTGTGGTTCCTAGATTCAGTGTTCATTTAAGACTGTTAACTTTTGCCCTGTTTCCGGCGCTCTCTACCTAAGTGTGACATTTTGGGTCCAGTACTTTGCTAAACAGAAGAAGCGGGTAAATTCCACTGCTAGCACCACAGAATTTCACTAATTAGAAGAGTTCATTTTTTTGGTTCTTAACAGCTATTGCATTTGCTGCCATTAAAATTGGCACAGATATTTAAAGTCCCCAGATGATGAATCGTTATGATCTTGGTGAGTTTTCACTTATTCATTGATATGACATTCATTAGATGGACTGGTATAGACAGAAACTTTTGTACAGACAGTCATAGTTCATTTATGGAAAATGTAATGTATCCTACTAATTTTGTTAATGTTCTGATTTTTCACCATCATCAGGTTAAAGTTCACTTTGTCCAATGGGTTAACTGCACTTAGCCTTTACTACTAATTAGCATAAGCTAACACACTTACACTCCAAACTAAGCTTGTGAACATGGTATGAACATGGTAACAGTACACCTGCAAATCATCAGCATGTTGCATAGTGTTATAGTGAGCATGTTAGCATGTTGATGTTAGCATTTAGCTCAAAGCACCACAAAGTACAGTCTTGTAAAAGGTGAGATTTGCACAGTAAAATAACAGGAACACACTCACTAAATTGGTCACAAATGTTTATTTTCATTTTGAGAAACATAAGAATCTGCAGTCACCTTCCTGGTCAAAACCTGCAAACTGTAAAGCAACCATCAGCTATCATTCTCCCTTGTTATTGTACTGCAGCCAGTCATCCCTTCACAATAGCTTCTTAAGCATTTTAACACGTAAAATAAGACTGAAGTCTCCGCACACAGCTTCCCCTCATCTGTGGCATTCCCTGCATTCCCCACAAGCAATTACAAGGCTGATGCACTCACAGATAGGAGCCACACACGGCAGCAGGGTCAATGAGACCAACACAAGTACGTGATTACATACGAGACTGAGCCAAATAAAAATCCACATCAGAGGGACGGCAGCAGTGGAATAACATGCAGAACCATTTTTAGCACTGTGGCTGAGTTAAGTGGCTGAGTTATGTTGTGTGCGGATTGCATGACAGTAATTACAAGAAATATGTTGTTCTGGTGGAAGTATTGCTGCGTGATTTGATTATTTGTTGAGAACAGCTGGGTGCAGTGAAATGTGCCAGATGGCTTTTAAACAGATTAGTCCAGATGATATCGTCCAGCGGGTTGCTGATTTTAGCTCACCAAAGATTAGGATCAACTTTAAGGATTCACTTCAGTGTCTTTGCCTGAAAAAACACCACAGTTTTGTCAGTAGGAGGATGATCATCGAAGAGGTTACGTAACGTCTTCCTCTGCTTTGTATTGTGTGGACTTGGGTGCACTGACTCTTCTGTTTACAAGATAGCATCAGAGAGGGTGAAAATAACCTCCTAACTGTTACACTGCAGTGATGTGGGTCAGCATGCAAATGTGCTCTCTCTCATCTATATTTATTTATAGAAATCCCAGTTTTTGTTGCCAGTGGTGTTAGCTTGTGTGGGTTTCTACATGTGGGTTAAACAGAGTCCTTGAAAAGTTTTGAAATAAGTGACCTTGTCGTACAATGTGGTTGAATATAAAGTCCTTGGCAGGGGTCTAACAGTTGAATTCATTCTGAACCGTTCGGTACAAGTCATTTAGTTTGGTGCATGCAGCTTCCACGGTTTGGTACCTGGAAAGTCTTAACATGACACTAGCTGTCTATCAGTTGTAGCATGTTAGCCACGTTAGCTTATGCATAACTGTAGTGTCGCTGCATGGCGACCACAAACAAGAGACCAGAGCTGGAGGATCCTCCAATGACATTTAGATCCACTGTATAGTTTCCTTGCAAGGTACAACAAAAATGGACAATTCTGCCAACATTGTTCAACTGAACTCAGGTGTGTCTTTGGAAACACTTGAAACATGTCATTTACAACCAGCCATGTGTGCTTTTGCAAAGCCAGTACCTAGCTTTGTTGACATCCATGCTTACTAGCTTGCAGTCTTCTTCTTCCCTGCCTATGTTTTTGCATTGCAGTGACATGTTGACACATTAGCACCACCTGCTGGTCAGTGGAATATTATGACACAATTGGTTCGACTGTGGATTGCATTACCCGTGTGCATGGTGCCATACAAGACACAAGATAAACAAAAAACAGCTGCATGCACAGCTCCTGGGAGAGGTCAGAGACCCCACAGGGAACATTTAAGACAGACATCAGACTAGCATTAGTCCTTATTGCTGAGAAACAGCGACAGCCTTTCAAACTCGCTGACACCAATGTTAGAGATGGAGTTGGAGACAGAGGCCCTGAACGTGGCAATAAAAGAAAGAAAATGGTTAGTAAAAACATCCGAACATCTAAAGCAGACTGCTCAAACCGAAAAAAGACACTTTTTTCAGTTGGACACCTGTCTGTCACCACGTTCTTTGCAGCTCCACTGTATCCTGAAACACTGCTGTCTGTCTGAAGTGTTTGAACACACTTCACTAATATGATCCTTATTTCCCGTGTGGTGACAGTAAACAGAGACCAGACACAGCGTCGGCCTGGACTTAATGACTGCAGCACAGGAAGAGACGCACTGCAATCATTCAGCTGCACATTCACCTCGAGCATTGTGTCAGCTGCAGTTTGTGCACAAATGAAATGAGAGAAACACTAAATCAGTCTTCTACAGAAAGGAAACGCCTGTTTTTACAGAATCCAACCTGCGTGTGCTTTGGAATTACCGGTATTTTAAGACCAGCAAACCACAGAACATGGTTATCTTTTATCTACATACTGTAACACACAAAATCTGAGGAGGTCCTGGCTAATGAACTGGAGTTTATTTTATAGTTCCTTGGAAATAATATACTGTTTTTTTGACCTAAAGAGGCCAACAGTTTATATTTTGTGCTGATGATTGTACACTAAACTCAAATTTACAAGAGTTTAGTGAGATATTATGACATTTACTCATATAAAATTAGTTTCAAAGGCACTAAAATCCTCACACACACCATGTCAGTGATTGGTGACAATGAAAACCTAACCCGTCTGTGACCCCATTGGGTCCTATTGAAGAGGAAAATCTTTAAAATCGCCTCTCAAATATGTAGATTCATTTTTATGTACTGATGTGTTTTTATGGTTTCTGGACACGATGGAGCTCTATGTCACAGAGGAATAAGACACACCAGGCTTTGGATACACACACAATACTTGCTAGTAGCATCATTCATCGTTGCGTCTGCCTCTGGCATGACCACATACCCATGGCAACAGCTTGCATGAGTTCACCTGGAAGTAATTCTGTTTCTCTCTGCTGTTGTTTTTTTCCACACAGGAACTCACATTAGCTGTCACATATTAGCAGACCAGCATGACTTCAGTTCAAAGTTCCAGTTAAGCCAGCCTGGTTCTGTATGGAGGAACAGCGGCACACACGCTGTTTGGGAGTTCCAGGTGAACTCCAGGTGTGTGGTCATGCCAGAGGCTTCGGAGCGGTGTTGGCTTCAGGAAGAGTGGCACTCCTTCCTAAGCATGCACAATATATGGAAATCACTCCCAACACACCACTCCCTGAAACTGCCCCCCCCCCCTAAAAAATACTGTCACTGAGAAAAGGCTCTGAAGATCAGAATACAGCAAAACATCAAAATACATCATAAAATCATTTGAATGCCTTTGTTTTGTCTTTCAGTGCAATGTTTTTCAGTGCCAGTGCGGACTTCACTGCCAATATAACTTTCTCCAGTTCAAGTGTTTCAATGCCAGTGTTTCCTTTTTCAGCTCGGGCTTTGTTCTCATTGCCAAAGTTTATGTTCAATGCCAACATTTCACGTCACTGTCCTGGTTCCATAGAAAGCAGGCAACTGGCACAGAGACCTGAAAGTTTCAAGTCGGCAGTGGGACAGTTGGTTTGATGTAATCAGATTAACTGTTTCTGTGTTTGAGAAGATGTGAACATGCACGATTAAGGTGCTGGTATCTGGTATCACCAGAGCACTTTATCAGCTAACATTATCTGTAGTTATAGACCCAGTTTAAGACATTTGTTTTTTAATTTTGTGCTTATATGTTGCATATTTCTCAGTTAATATTCTGAGTAATATTCCCACACAGTAGAACTGAGGCTATGCAGTATTTAAACATTCAATTGATTAAGACTTATAAAAATACCTGAGGACCATCGGCACCCACTGTCATACTTTTTGGATAGTAAGTAATATAATCAAATAATAAAGTCCGGTACAAATGCACTGCTTTACAATCATTTTATTATTTAGAGTGCAATAACCGCAGCCTTTTGTTCAAATGTGTGGCCAAATGTAAGGCACTCAGGTGTGAACAGGTCTCCACAAAACAATTCAGCCTTTCTGTCACAGCTCGACAGTCAGATAACACAAGAATCAAGCAGCTACAGATCCTTAAAAGCTCTGTGAAGCTGAGAAATACTACTCACTCAGAAACACTCACTCTGCAGTTTATGACCTTCAGATGAGAGGCAACTCACAGACACTGATGAGAGGGGTGATGCTAAGATCTGGACTGTAGTGCACAGGCCGGGTCTGCTTTGAGAGCAGTGGTTGAAATAAGTAAAATGTCAGGTAGGTGCAAGCAGTTCATGTTCCAGTTCAGCTCAGCACTTTTCAGCTGATGTGGGGCATCGTCAGGGTCCAAGGACAAAGGAAGGGAGAAAAGCAACATATCCTATTCAATAGCAGTAAAATCCTGAGAGAGCCCACTGATCTCTGAAGAGAGACATGCGATGGCTGCTGCATGTCTCCTCCTTTTCACACCAGTGTCATCCTGTGGAAAACTGTCCATGTCCTCATGCAGCAGGGACATATGAGGTGCTGAGCTCCGTCTGTGACCGCTGCCTCTGGAAAAGTTGGAGCTTGCTTCCAAAGGCCTTGATGTGTGCATATAGCTGGCTCACCCCTGCTTCTCGCCTTTGTAGGCTGATGCTTAATGCCTTCAAAGGCTTTATTGTGTCAACCAAAAATGCCAAATCTGCCAGCCAGACAGGATCCAACACCTCTTGCATTGGCTGTGCCTCTTCAGCCAAAAACCGATTGCACAATTTTCCAGTTACCCTCGGCTGATAATGTCTCCATATTCTGCCTCGATGTCACGCAGAAGCCGCTAAAATTACTGGTGATGGTTCAGGGCTTTGGAGCGAATTAAGTTAATAGTCTTTTTCACTGGTTTCACAGCATTATCTCATGTTGGGCACAGAGAATTACGCAGTTGAGTTTAGCAGCACTGCCTCCCTGTTCGCTGATTTTATTACATATCAGTGTCAATCAGTCCAGCAAATCCACCAGCCATAGCCACATGCTACCAGTAACCAAACATTGGCAAAAGCTTTCACAAAAAGAAAAGTTAAAAGATCTTTCAAAGGAGAAGAAATAGAAGCTAGAGACTCAATTTTCAGTCGACAGAGAGCCGACTGAAAATCAGGGCTCCATCCGTGGATCTTAATGGCGGAGAGGTAACACATCAGGTCAGTAAATCAGGAATGGATTTAGTATCCCACCCAGCTTGTATGCATTTGCATTACTTTTTAGCTGCGGTAGCCATGAAAAAATAAATTAACTCATCCCTGGAAGGGTGTACCATGTAGCCAGACAGAGCTACAGAATGGTGCTGCCACCCAAAGGTGAAGAAGTGAGAGAAATCTGATCTTTAATGATTTATTAAAGGTCCAGCATGAAGGATTTAGTGGGATCTATTGGCAGAAATGTAATATGATATCCACAGTTATGTTTTCATCAGTGCATAATCACCTGAAAATAAGAATAGTTGTGTTTTCATCTACACATCTACAGAGGGAGCAGCTCCTCCTCTACACACAACCAACAACCAACATGTGGCACCATCATGTTTGTACAGTAGCCCAGAATGAACAAACCAAACTCTGGCTCACTCTGGGGCCCTCTGCGTCTCTCGCCATCGCAGGGGAGGGTGAGACGAGGACTGAACACTTAATCGCAATGTGCAACCTCACCACTCGATGGCACTAAATCCTCCACGCTGGACCTTTAATTCTGTTTGACAGTGCTGGCAGGTTGTAAATAATACAGTTTAAGAAGGACACTGTGGACCATATAAAATCTGGCCTTGTGCCATGATTGGCCCCCAGGCTGGACTTGTCTGGCTTTAGGTGACTTCAAATTGCTTGTTTGGTTTTTTTAAACTGAAACCCAAAGACATGTACAGCAGGGAAATAAGCAAATGTTCACATCGGTGGAAGCTACAAGCTACAGGCTGTATTTATTCATTCACGCGCTGTTAACATCTGTTTGTAGCTGTGGAGCACGTTGTCATGCTGATTTTGAAAAGTGCTGTACAAATAAAGCTTTACTTATTTACTTACATAAATGATTAATCAAGTATCAGAGGAGTTACTGATTAATACTGTGTGTGTGAGTGTGTGTGTGTGTGAGTGTGTGAGTGTGTGAAAGAGAGAGAGAGAGAGAGGGAGGTGGGCGGGCACTGGATTAGCTCCATCCCACCTCGGAAATACCAACCAGGTGCCGCAGCTCTTTCCTCCCCTTCCTTCACTCATCTCCACGGCTCTTCCCCCGGAGCTCCATCGCGCCCTCCGCTGCGCCTGACGGGAACAAACACGCAGCAGACAGCAGCGATGTCCGACCGGTGAGGGAAACCCTCCCGTTATCTCCTCCTGTGTGCCCGCTTTGCATGGCTCCCGGTCGGCCGGCCGGACAATAGACAGCCCGCCTGTCCGCTGCAGCAGCAGCAGCAGCAGCAGCTTCTCCTCCTCCACCCGGGGGAGCTTTCTGAGCGCTCCTGCCCAGGGTCCCTGCAGCACCCACCAAATGGCTGGACACGAGTGGGACGACTGGTTCGAGCGGGAGGAATTTATCGGACAGATCAGCGACATGCGGGTGCAGAACCTGCAAGGTAAGAGCATCCCGGGGTCTGGTGGGCTCGATCGGCCGTTTCATAGCACTGAGCCCCGCTGTGGGATCGGTGTGTGTCCCGGCCACGCACGCACGGACTGTGAGGGACTCTCAGGATGCTGCGCTCTCAGGTTTTGGGAACTTTGGACCGTGTTTGGTTGCTTTTCAGCGTTCACAGCAGACCTCAGAGTCCCAAACTTTCCAGATCAGGCTCCTGAACAGGTCCGCACTCCACCACAGAGCTCAGTGTCTGCCTGTGGAGACATCGCATCATGCAAACAGTAATCTAACAGCAACCATAACTGTGCTGCAGGGTGGAGGTATGTCATTCATCAGGCGCACGGTGTGTGTGCGTGTGTGTGTACGTGCGTGCACTCTGCCCCACTGCTGTTCAAAGGACTCACTCAGTGAATTTGGAGATACGAGCTTACTGCACAAACTCATCTAAAAGCTGAAACGATGAGTCGTTTCACTGATTAGTTGACAGAAATTTGGCCTAATTGTCAATAATTTACTAAAATAGTTATTTAATCTGTTATGTAAGATAGAGTCTGAAGGTTCTGGCACAATTTGAACCATTTCTGAAGCTCCTTTTGTACATCCTGTCGTAATCCAGTAATTCAGAAAGACTTTTTATTCTTCGTTAAGTAATGGAATTGGCAGTGTGTGCATGCCTGTGTGTGCGTGTGTTATAGCTGTGTGTCTGTGAATAAAACAGAGCAGCAGAGAGGAAAGTACCGTGGCCGTTACTATTACATTCATTTGGCATAGCAAAGTGACTGAAGGCACCAGGACTGGACTCTGAAGCCAAATATGTGTGCACATACAAGCAATCTGACTCTGGATTGAACACTGCATTCAATGTACTTGCACAGGAAAAGAGGGAAAAAAATCAAAAACAAAAGACAGAACAATAAGTAGTGCAAAAATATAAATCAAACAATATATGAAATGATGAGGCAATAAACAGTATATTCGATGGCATTTATGCATATGTGATGCGATGGGGGTGGAGGGGGCTCACTTGTTCTATATTTACAAACACACATATCAGACTCACCTCTGCATTGGCTGGAACTGCCTCTGTGGTGAGACGATAGTGATGATGATGATGATGATGATGATGATGATGATGCTACTCGCAGCTGGTTTTCCAGGTGTGGGTCAGTCAGTCTTGAGAGGAACTAAGTCTTTGCAGGAGTCAGTTTTGAAAAGAGCAGCTCACAGTAGTGGGTCATTGCTTTGCAGCTCGACTACGACTTTTTATTGCACGGAAGAAGTAACTGCTGTCTAGATGTTTTTTTTGTGTAGTTCTGAAGTGCCTCACGGGCCTCATCAAACAATCTCGTGAGATGCATTCGGACCGCAGGCGGGACGACCCCCTCCCCTTACTGCCTCTTCTCCAGTGGATTTATTTTATGATTATAGGAGCAAGTTTAAAGAAGCCCGAGTTGTTGCTTTTAGCTGGACCAACACACGAGCCTCATGTTCGCAGTTGGTGTTGTTGATGAGATCAGCAAAACATTTTCAGATGTCGAACTCCACTGAGGCCACAGGGAAGTTCTGGCACGATGAGCACATTTTCTACCTTTAGCCCGTTATTCACACAAACAAGAGCCAAGAAACAGTCAAATGAACCCAGAAAAAGCAAGTTACATCACTTAAGAGGGGAGATTAACTGTGGAACTTTTTTTTAGAAGTGAAAACACACATCTGTGACAAAATATTCTTAATTTAACGTCTGCTTAGTAGATTTTTTGTGAGCCTTCAGCTATATCTCATGGGCTTTTTCAGAAAGTGGATCTTGCTCAGGTGTTCACATCACATCTCTGAAGTTCTGTACTGGCCATCAACAGTGTTACGTGTTTTGTTACAGGGAGTTTTTCTTTCATTTCAAAATGGGAAATGATTCTGATGGAATTCAAAGTTTGATTTTTTATTGCTGGCTGTGAATGCACCACAGATAGATAAAGTCAGAGGGCAGCAGTATAATTACAAACATTTTTGCAGCAGAAGTGTTGTTGTACACATCGCAAACGCTGAAATAACGAGCAGCAAGTTTCAGTTACAGTAAACGAGTTGCTCTGCTGGACTGGAGTGAACCTGTGAATCATGTGGGAAAATCGAATATCCTGTAAGCGTTGCCAGTTTGCCAAACAGGCCTTCACGAAAAGATTAGAGGAGCAGACTAACAACAATTGCTCTTTAAAGTGGAAGTAATTGATGTAATGAGTGCGGTAAGAATGAAAGCTTTGTTCGGCTCTAACCCGGTTCATCCCAAAGCCTGTAACAGCAAGATCTCCTGATGCGTTATGCACAGAGTAGTGGAGGAATAGTGCAACAGCATGCTGAGAAGAGTGTTAAATGCAAGGCCTGTTAGTCAGTGATCATAAGACTCGCCACCACCCACCAATAAAAACCAAACAGCATTTATACTTGTCTCGTTTTGGGCTCTGATTTAGTCTCAACCAACTTCTGAGGAAATTATTTGGCTCTTCAGCTGCTAATGGTGCACCGTGTTCACTAACTAGTCACTGCAGTTTGGTGCTGCTAGTGCACAGTGACTTTATGAGCTTGTTGCCTGCTGCTGCTGCTGCTGCTGCTGCTGCTGCTGGAAACCAGCTTTATGAGAGCAGTGAGACTGAAACAAACCAGTGTATTTGCATGAAGAAAAATGGTTCACTAAAAGAAGCTGGAAAGCTCCGCAGAAATGAGGGAAACTGCAGAGTTGGGTGATTTGTCTCTGCGAGCAACGCCTTGATTTTCAACAAGTTTTCTCAAAACTGAGAAAGAAAATGCAGTTAAGTGAGACTGGCTTGACAGCAGGTCAGACTTGCAGAATAATAGAGTAAAAGAGGCACAAGAAGCTTACTAACATTAGCTAAAATCAACCCCCGTAAGATACTGGTCATACCAGACCAGATAACGTGGTAGCAGCAAAACAAGGCGCTTTAAATGAACTGCCTTTCATCTGTGGGATAAATGTGTTATTTCTTCTTTCAAAAGTCACGTAGCCTCACTCGAAGTAAACAGACCTTATAAGGATGATCAGTGTGATCCTCCTCACCGCACTAACTGCACATGTGGGTGATAAAGGCTTTCTTCACCCTGAGGGGTTTGGCACACGATGGGCACCGGGTGAAGATGGATGAAGTGGTCCGCCCCCAATCCAAAAGCAACATACAGAAGTGGATTACGGTGAACTGTGTCTCTTATTACACCTGGTGAGCGACTGTTGCCCTGGAAACACACAACTTTGAGTTCCAACACAGTCTCGGCTCAGACGTCAGAGACAACATTATAAAAATGTATTGGAATGTGCTGCTAATAACAGATTAGATTTATTATATTTGTTGTCATATGTTTGTGTAACAGTTCAGAAAAACAGTCAGGTAAAGTGCCGTTTTTCTGTTCAAGCCCAGGCTTTGATGAGGTGGAACTCAAGACAGATTCCTAGGTTTTAAAGAGAAAGTCTGAATTAGTCCAAAGTACAAGATCGTTCTGGTTTATTACAGCTTGGGTCTTTTGCTATATCTTCAGTTACTCCTAGTGGTACAAACACCACTGTACACACCTGAGTGCTCATGTTTTGTGCCCCGTTGGACTTGTTGAAGTGATTGTTCCCAGATCTCCCAGTTCACATAATGTTGTCATAACCAGTAGAAACGACGTGGTTGTCCTCTTTGTAGGTCTTCATTCATGCAGTGCACACTTGCAGTTATTCAGCACTCAGTGGATATGCCATTGGTTTGTCCATAAAGTTTCAGGTGACAGCCACTCTTACATGTTCACGTGAACGTGCAGCAGCAACAAAGCGCACAGTTTGGGCATTGTGTGTCACTTTGCAGCCAGCGGACCTGCAGGTATCACATTTTTGCACAGGATACATTGGATTGGCCAGAGGCGATGTGAGCCACTGTGTCAAGGCCATAAGAATGTGATAAAGTCCCTACAGCAGCAGCACAACCTGCGCTGTCTCTGCTGGAGTATGTGCACTAATGACTGGGTTGCAGATGTTAGCTGCATGAGGGCTTCAGTCCTGCACATTCCCCACTGGCACTAAACTGAGCTGTTACCGTGAACTTGGATTTTTTTTTCCCCAGCCTCTTGAAAAGATGCAGAAGTTTTGGTGCTTTTGTCCATATTCTCTGCAACATTCACAGATGAGCCAGAGCCATCTGATGAGCGGCTGTGATCCCCTGCATGAAAGCTGGAAGAGCGGCGAGCACTTTAAAACAATGGCCTGGGGGCTGTTACATAACCCGAGATGAGACGAGGAGAGAGGGAGGCAGCTCCCTCTGCATTACTGTGCTGGAGTCCCTGAGCTGAATGTTCCCACATCACACATCCCACACAGCTCTCTCTATCGCTCTCTCTCTCACACACACACACATACACACTGCCTCCCACCTGATTGGGGTGCAGGTTTCTCTCTGAGTACAGTGAACATTACTGGTGTGAGCTCAAGCACTTTGCTGGTACTGCATGCTGTTAATACAGCAGTTATATCACGGCATAAAGCTGGAAGGGAAAACTGCCTTATTTTCAGATGTCTGTTTGACTCTGATCATCAGGGTTATCTTGGTCTGGTCTTTTAAACAGACAGCCTGTATTTCAAATGAGGGCTGTGCAGTTGAACATATTTAGGCAATTAACCTGTAAGAAAAGGTTTTAATTAAGAGGCTATCTCATATGCATTATGGGAAACGTAGGCTCCAGTGTTTTCTGGAAGCTTGCCTTATCCTCTGTACTAAAAGTCAGGATATCGTGTCCTCAGCTGCTTCAGATTTGTGCTTTATCAAAGTGCAAGGCCAACTCTCTTGTGTCCCCCTTTAAATTCGACCTTTATGGAAACACGTAGTACAGCGTATGAGGAGGAAAAGCTGGCGGTGGAAAAGGAATGACGGATCCTTGTAAAAGCAAATCTGATAGAAGAGGAACTGACCAAAATAGACCAGGATAAACATGAAACCTCGCAGGACTTGATTCTGTTTTGGCCGTTTCTAGGCTACAGCTTCTCCCCCTTGTTTGAGTAGTAAGGTATCATTTATGGCAAGGTTGAGAGAGACAGTGCCAACACAAAGTTTCTGTTTAAAGAATGTTCTGCCTCAAAATATGGGACAGAACACTTTAATCTTTGGAAAGCAGTGACAGGTGTTCATTTCTGATAAGAGCATGGCTCGTCCTGCACCTGACCCTTTGCTTCAGATGCCTCCAGTGCACAGAGAGTCATGTAAAATGCATGTTCAGGGGTTTTTCTGGTCCCAGTCTCTGCCCTCTGGCTCCCTCTCCGATCTGTATTTTTTTCAGCCACTGTAAGAAATAAGTAATCCATGAAAAGCTGGTTTTGAAAGCAGAGGCATTCGCTTTTGTTAGCCATGAAAGTTGCATTAGTTATTAGACAACTGACCAATTGCAAAGTATTTATTCATATTTTAGGGCAGAAATGCTTTCTAATTGTACTGTTGTGGTATCTTTATCAGCCATGAAATAAGTTTCATTTGATTTAGTGACAGAAACACATGGCCTTTGGCGGCCAGGAGAGCTTAACATGATGCAAATGAAGAAAACACACTAACACAGAACACACTGAAAGCAGAGTCCAGCCAATTTACTGGGCTACCTGTTTCCCCTTGCTTCCAGTCTTTATGCTAAGCTAGGCTAACTACATCGTGATTCCATCTCTGCACTCAGCTCACAGAGTTGACCTTGATGCCATTTTCTCATATTGCGCAGGAAGAATATGTTCGGAAGTGTTCCTGTAAGTGTGTTGAGCTCTCTCGGCCACCGTACGGCTAAAACTAGATTAGGCCGCTACATCATTCAAGGGCTTTTATGGATGGACAAGTATTCAATCGTGGATACAGCCTCACAGTTTCAAACCAAACAGAGGCTGAAGATTCAATTCCCTGTCTCTGTGGCACCGTTATCCCAAAGAAAAAACTTTATTTGAGCAAACAGGAATCACTGTGAAGCACAGCCTCGTGTGGCTCATTGCATTCATGGAACGTTACTACATACAACGCAAGGTTTTATGAAATGAAAACACGACAAAAAATGTAAATAGTTTGGTGATAACAAATAATCATTCTTCCACCAAGCATTTCACTTCTTCAGCCACCTTTAGCAGAATGGTTGCCAAGCAACACACGACGCAGCAACAGAGATTTTGTGCAAAGCGTGCTTAAAGACTGGGCTTAGCAGCATTTATGTGAATTGCGCAGTTGTTGAAGTAGTTATGTTAGCACTCCTCTTTGCTGCTACAGGGGCCTTTGGCTCAGGAGTCCTGAGCGTTTTCATGTAGCTTCGTGAAAGTAAAAGTGAAAGCTTTGTAATCAGTTTTACCTCCCAGGGGCACTGTCAGTGCGTACATGTCCAGTCCTGCGCAGGAGAGAAGTCATATCTGAATCTGCAGTGAGAGGCAGGGCGATGTGTGAAGGATTCCCCGTAAACCACCATGCTGTGCAACAAACTGCAGCGCGTCAAGGAGAGTTCAGATAAGCAGGACGGAGGGGCTTCTCCCTCTGTTGGCTCTCCGCTGTCTGGGCGAGACTGTCTGCTTCGCGCATCGGGCAGAATGTGGCGTTCTTGAATGTGTGCCCAGTCCCCCTACATCCAGGAGCAGGGTGGATGGCGAAGAGCCTCAGCCTCCTCAAACTCTGCTATGAGTTTTCTGGAGGTTAGAGGGGGCGGAGGCAACAAAGGTCCCTTCTCTTTAGTTTTGCCCCTTTGTTCTTCTTGAATTTGCTCCGCCAGTCGCTCCCGCAGCAAAGCTTTTATCGACTGTTTCAGGAGTCCGCTCGATTCACAGCAAAGAAGCCTTCTCTGCACAAACCCTCTGAAAGACTGATACATGACAGCAGAGTTTGGGATGAGGCAGCACATGTTGCACACACACCATGACACCAGACTGCGCTCTGACGCCACAGCGGGCTGCAAGTTTAACAACATTTTGCACGCTCCCACATTGCTTTCAAGTACAGCACTGTGGGCAGATGCTGGTATAAATGCTGCAAATTCACTTCCAGGCCTGTATTCACACAACATTGTA
Organism: Chelmon rostratus; assembly: GCF_017976325.1. Lineage (NCBI taxonomy): Eukaryota > Metazoa > Chordata > Actinopteri > Chaetodontiformes > Chaetodontidae > Chelmon > Chelmon rostratus. The sequence continues at coordinate 23,537,632 of NC_055672.1, read as the reverse complement.
ATGATTAAAGAAGCTCCTAACTGGCCCAGAAGGCGGCTGTCAGTCCTCACATGTGTCAGTCCTAACTAAACAGTCCTAACTTTTGCTCTAAGAGTGACTCACAGAGCATTTTAGTGATCAAACCAGCTGCTGAGAGAAGGTAGAGGCAGTACAGTACAGCACATGTCAGTGGCTGGTGAGTGAATAAGCATCCAATCAGCTCACTAACAAATGCTCTTCGGACCCCACTTTGTTCAGCAGCTCATTACATGATCACCAACTGCAGTAAATGTATGAATATAGTTGATTTCATGGCCATTTATGGAGTTCCTGGTAAATTGGGTGTACAAGTAGAATTACCCGATTAAAGGACGACGGTTTAGTCAACTAGAGTCACAGCATCAACATGCAGCTCACATGTTTTTCCTCAAGTCCACCTGACAGAAAGTGACCTGGAAATCCTTAAAGCTCAGCGAAAGTCCTAACAGATGAAAAATGACAAAACAACTCGGATGACAAACACTGTTGTTGTGTTCAGGCCTGTTCCCCTTCAAATACTGAGGGAGCAGCAGACTCTGATGCTACCACCCCCATGTCGTCAGACTACTACAGCCAGTTTGAGAAAAAATGAGTTGTCATTTCTTGTGTTAACAGGTGCTATTAAAGGATCAGCTGCTACAAAGCTGTGCAAACAACTTCCACAGTGGAGTTTATGTCAGAGCGCTGCAGCAGTCGCCGCAGGTTTGCTTTCCAGTTCCAGACTTTGCATGTAGTGTTCATTTGCTTAGACAAAGTAGCCTCCTCTCTGGTGATGTTACAGCACAAAGAGGCAGAGGTCTGCCAGAAGTTCTCCCAGCCTTTGTCCCAGCTCCCTCTTTGGCCAATTAGCTGAGGATTGCCTTCACAGGCTGAGGTCAAAACAACAGAAGAGCTCCATGGACTAACTTAATAACAGGGCGTAGTTGGGAAACTCCTACAAATAAGCCAAATACAGTTTTTAATTGTTATGCTTTGTTGATGACAAATGTCCACCTCCTGTTCCTCCTAACGGCTGAAAGCTACAGTATAATCCTGCATGGTTTGATCTAGATTTATTCTGTTGTTTTTATTCTGTCCACTGTATCCAGTCTTTCTGAGAGAGTGATTCACTCATCCATCAGCTGTCGCACACACCCTCAGTCACCCACCATTCACAACAAAAGCTACTGACTCAGTCGCTCAGTCACTCCCTCCCGGCCACAGGTTGGGCTTTAATGTCAACACATTTTGAATTTTAAATATCTGCAAAACTTATCCATCCCCATCACCCTCAGCGGTGCTATCTGGCGAATGGCAACATGCTAAGATACATGAACATGGTGAATATCATGGTAGGAATCGGCATATTGGTAGAAAAAGCTGATTCTCCTCACAGAGCTGTTCCAGTTAGTCTAGCTCCATGATAATGTACGATGAACGGCTGATAACACTTTCTCCTCACTGTCCGGCCTGGTATCACACCGAAGCACCCGTCAGTCCGCCGTGTGTCGCGTCACGCTGTGTGTCGCCTTGACGCCTTGTCGAGTTTTTTTTCAGATTTGTTGTGGATGGATTTTTTATCATGATGTACATGTACAGAAAGTGACAGCATGTCTATGAGTCATATGAATGATTTCTGAGGAGATTAGTGTAAACCATGGCAACAGCAGGGGTGTCCACTTTTGCGTGTCCCCTGGAAACCGTTTCCGTTGTCATCTGAGCTACTTGCAGCGCGTTTCTGCATTTGGTCGTCCTGTCTGAAGGTGCAGCGTGTTCGTGTATTTGCAGCATGTTTTCTAAATGCTGCCCATGTGTTGTCAGATTGATCTTAATTTGCTTGTTTTGTCTCTTTGCACGTGCTTTCCGAAGGCGTAACGCGTTGGAAACCTTTAACTGCTATATCGAGATCCCGCAACATCCCCTCTCTCACAGCGGGTGATGAACTCAAACTGAAGAGTGAGATATAAACTCGGTGCTCGGCGTAGGCGTGTTGAAGTGTGGGCTGACGGGCCACATGATGCACAAGCAGGTGATGAATAAGCACCTGGTCTCTGTGGAGGAGGCGATGAAACAGTGAGGCACTGAGGGGACTATGCTGCAGAGATTCTGTCGAAGGCGTCCTTATTCCTCCACTTCCAAACACCGTCTTCACTTCAGCTGAGAAGTGCCTCTTTCCTGCACTTACTGAATGGCTGAACGACGGTTTTCATGTGCACTGACATCCCCCAGCAGGGTCTTTTGAGATAATCGAGAGCGTTGTGTTGACAAAACACACAAAAGGGAGACTGAAGCCAAGTCTGTGCTCTAAAGGTATGCTGCCTCTGAAATAATGCAAAGCAGGGAGCAGATCTGTCAGCTTACATAACTTCAGCAAACAACTGCAAGCAAACCTGCAAACCTGCTTTCATTGAGTTACACGGTGTCTGTTTGATTTATGTCATGGTGGATAATTGAAGGCAGAGGACAGCAAAGCAGGCCGCTGTATACACACACAGACCTGACTTATCTTTGAACATTACAGAGAGCTGTGCACAGCTGGAGAACATCCAAATCAAACGCCGCAACAGCTGGACTGACCACAGCATTCAGGTTGTCAGTCCTGCTGTCAGCTAATGTAAGATAACAGGCAGTTAGCAAACCGACAAGGAGGGAGTCACTTCCAGGACAGCAAACACACAGTTAGCTGTGGTAAGGCCAGACAGACTGGACTGAGATGATTTCACCATAAAGCTGTTAAAGGAGTGGGATTACATGCTGCTCGTAGATATTACCTTTAAACATTTCACAGAGAAAGCATAAATCACTGTTAGGGATGTTGAAATCAAGTTTCCCATTGTACAGATTATAATTAGACTATAATGCGTATGTACATGCACTAGAAGCTAAATTAAATGTTGATTAAAATATGTACGATAGGTGAGCAGCTGCAGACTATATAATAGCATGCCATAAGAGCTCCAATACTGAAGGTTCTGCATCAAAATAATCAGTCCGATGAGCTTCACTTGTTGAATTGAGCTCATGAATCAAAGTATGAGTATTAGTTCTGTCAGCTACTCAGTGACAGCTGATATGACCCACTGCCTGTTTTCAATATAACCTGCAAACGTGACGGTCAGCGGCTGCTGCCTGAACGTTAATTAGCTCTCTGTGAATGTGACAGAAGAGATTCAGTAACAGATTTGTTAAAATCTGAGCAGATCAATATATTTTGCCAATCTGGGTGTCAAAGCACACAGTCAGTCATCACCGACACCACAGATGTGCAAGAAATGAATACAAATCTTGATAAAAATGGTTTTTCACTCTTATTTTCACACTCATATGCAGTGAAATGCTTCACTGTAGAGCCCAGCTGTCCAGTAGGGCAGAGATGATAGTTCATGCTGGGAATCATTAGGTCATTCACAGTAGAGTAGGATACATATTCATACCTGGCCTTTCCTCGGATCTGACTGGACTTCAGCTGATCAGCACGTAACTCACGGAGTGACGTCACCTGACAGAAAATAGATAAATAGCTTCATCGTCTTTTATCCTCGACCCGTGTGCTCCGCTCACTGACTGAACGTTGAGAGAAACCAGCGGCATATGGTGACAGGCACAGATCAATCGATGCAGGTGAGGGTGTCAGTGCTCAATCTGCACCTCCTGCCCGGTACTGTGCATGTGTGAAAATGCGGCCCTGCACTGATATTGGCTGGAGAATGGTTGGGGTTAGAGTGAGCCATCGGGTAGGCGTTAGGACCAAACCTCTGCACATGTGCAGCACTGATCCGGGTACTGACTGGGACTGGTGGTCTACAGTTCTGACTGACTGCAGCTGTCCCCAGTCATTTTCACATTGATTTACATGTTTCATTTTGCGCTTTTAACCCCAGCCTGACACTCTGAGCCAGTCAGCTGAGCAGGTGTCCAGTCTGGCCTGGATTACAGTTAAGAAAGAAATGTGTTTTGATCAGCTTTATATTAACCGACACTGATTTATTACAATATATTGATCCGTCCAGTTACCGATCTTTAGGATTAACTCATTTCTAATTACGGTGTAAACTGTGTAATGAGAAAAGTTCTGAAATGCAATATTTTCTGTGATTTAGGAAGAGCAGCTGTAATGCATCAATATCTCAACAACAGGCTTTATCAGAAATAGAGCAGCAATGATTAGTCGATTAATCGATTCGACAATCATAATCAGCAGAGAAATGATTGAAGTCATTTTTTTTTACTATTTCAAAGCCTAAATGATTTGTTCATTAACTGAGAAAACAATTGCCAGATTTATCTACAATGGAAACATTCTCTAGTAGCAGCAATAATCAGAAATGAAATCAAACTCAAACTTGTTTTTCTTGGTATATCTGAACATCTCGAGCACACGCACCAGCCAGTAGGATTTGATGTGGACAAAGAGTTGAACATCAGAATGTGTTTTTTCTCTTGTCATAAATTCCTGTTGCCTAGTGCAGCTTTAACTGACTCCCACTGTCTTTACCAAGCCCTCACATGTAAAACCATTCCTGGGAAGTGCTCCGAAACAAGTCCGACCAGCGCTCCTTTTACAAAGCCATGCCCATTCCCCCTTCTAAAAATACCTCGTCTCTTTTTAAGAGGTCAGTCGTTATATTGTGAGATAAACCTCCACCGGTGGGTTATGTAAGCCTGGCTCAGCTCACTCTTTGTCTCCGGTCTATGATTGGGCTGGAAGGCTGGCGTTTTATGAGATGCAGGTGGTTCCCCTGCCAGAGAGATTGCACTAACTGGAGCCTGAAGCAGAGCTGCCTTCAAAGGGTTAACGGCAATGATGACAGAGAATGCTGTGCCTCACCACGCAGTGTTTCTAAGAGACGCTGCTCTCAGGTTGACCTGCGGCATTCACTGAGCGGGTATAAGCGCTGCAGAAAAACATACACCCACCAGGGATTGCTTTTCAATTTTCCACCCATTCAACCTGAGCCGCTGTTCCTCTCTCTGCTGATGTTTCACTTCGTTTCCCCTCGCAGTCACAAAAGGGTTTAGGCCATGATTGCTTCTGTTTTTCTCTTATCCAGAGTTTAAAAGTGCACAGTAACAACGATAACGCTCAGTTTACCTTTACGCACCTGTTGATAGCTCATTTATTTTTTAACCTAATCCATCCGCCTCTTGGAACTCCTGGCTTTGGTTTTTGGTCACGAAACTGCAGTCGCTCCTGATCCTCAGGTGCTGCGTGAGCTTATCGGTTGAATCGTGTTCCTCTGAGATGCTGCTGGTTTGTGTAATCTGCCGGAATGTGGGAGACGTTTGATGGCGGATGACATCAGCCTGTGTGTATTGTTCGGCGCTCAGTTCAGTCAGTTGAACAATTGAGACTTTCTCAAAGGGGGTCTGTCTGATTTAATCCGAGGGATCAAAAAGCCATTATCAGTTTGTGTTGTCTGTTAAGTGTGTCTGCAGTTCAGTAGAAGGAGCTCAGAAGACTTCACTTTAAACACACACCATCATGTTCATCAGGGTTATGTCATCCTTCTGAGGATACATAACACCTAGGTTATTTACCCTGACTCATAGACCGTAGAAACACATGGGGGTACAGTCAATCCATGGGTATCTGATGTGAGGTTTTTTGTTAGCTGACTTTGCCATCCTGAAGCCAGCAGATCCATATTTTACAGAGGAGGGTGGAGCTGGGGTTGCAGCTGAAGCAGGTGGCCTTCACCCCAACTGACTCTGGTCAAACATATATGCTCCTACATATTACATCTCTTTAAAATTACAATATTTAAAGAAAATATAATGGTTGAATTTGACACACCTTTTTGTGGACAGAAACATGAGCTATAAGGATTCATATTTTGACATTTTTAAAAATAGTCTTCCTCTTCCACGGAACCCTAGATGCCGCCAAACCCTGAACAGCGGACATTTAAATGCAGGGGTATCATGGCGCACATTGTTAGACAGCGTTGCATGAAAAAATCAGCCATTGGTGATGGTTTTTGTCCCTTCATAACATTCAACATTTGGGAGGACATATTGCCCTGTTAAGTTGTATTCCACTCAGAAAGTGGAAGCTAGTTAGCCTAGCTTGCTAATATTAGCAGTTTTTCCTATTCACCATCTTTTTTTGTGAATGTATTTCAACACATGCTGGGCCATTGCAGCTTCTGTACACTCAGTGCTGTTAGTCCTGTAACTGAAGTCTCAGAACTTCTACATATGCAGGTTTGGCCGACCAGTCGATGACATCGAAGGTCGGTCACAAAATTCCTGCACCCTAATGAGAATTAATGTCGGGGCGGCATTACAGAAAAATTCATAAATAACATTTTTGATTTATTATTTCAATCAAATAAGTAGACAATATGCACAAGTTTGACCCAAGTTTGAATTTCAATTTCAATTGTACTTTAATTTGGACTTGGATTTCTTAAAATCATCTCCGCAACACGTGAAAATAGCTGTTTAGTGTTCAGTGTTTCGTGGAAAAGTAGTGACTTAGTATTTTCAGAGAGAGAGGTATTTGAGGCCACTATAAAACTGCAGCCTGAGGCACTTTGTTATAGGCTTCAGTTTTCAGCCTTGGCTGTTGCTGCTTGGTAAAAACCATTGTGGAAACTGCTTGGTGCCGCGTTTCATGCCGTACTGATATTAGCGTTAACCCATGAATCATTTCTTTTTGGGATCATACTCTATTGTTGTTTCTGATTACATTCGAACTCCCCATGTGCCACACCTTGGAATAAGATATCCACATATCCAGCAGCCTTTGTACATGTATATGCTCTGTGTAAATACACTCTGACTGTCAACATACAAGTGATGAATGGAAATGGCATATGACTGATGGCCTCCGGTCTTCCTCATGCAGTATTACCTAATATGTTAATATGTCTCAGGTGCTACAGTGAAGATGTTCTTAACGCAAATTTCTGCAGCTATTTTACCTTAAAAAATAAAAGCACCAGAACCGTGTTGATGGTACACTGACGTGTAAGGGATAATGGTGCCTCTTTCATTCCTACTATTATGTAACTTGGGTTATTGGGTACCATCAGGCCACTACATCACACACCACCTATGGAGAAAATGTTTTCTGGCTCTCCCTCTGACGTGGCTGCTCTGCCTCAGCTCTGGGTGAGGAGTTCCCTGATGGCCACATAGATTTAGTCATTGCTAAACAGCTGCTAGCGGTAGCTGGCATTAGCTAGTTAGCTCAGTTAGCTGTGCAGCTAGCTGACTCTTCCCAGACCAGTGGGGGCACGGAGCACGGAGCGCCAGGGAAGTGTTGATGTTTACTCTGCTAGCACAGGAACTTTGGAACATGGGGAAGAGGAGGTTTTCAGGCCTTGGGTCGGGGCACCCAGCGGGGAATGCTGGCTAGAAACGGCACCAGAGCCAGGCGGGTTGTCAACAGATCCGGGCTCAGCAGCTTCTATTGACATCATAACAGAGACGGAGAGACCAAAGACGATGTTGATAGAGGAAGCTTAGAAGAGATAAAGAGAGTGAGTGAAGAAAAGGCTTTTATTCGTTGGTGAGCTTTACAAAATAAAAGGCTGTAGAGAAACACGAGCTGGCCTTCTTGCTGTTGGACCAGTGAGTAATGTATTAGCTGGCTTGCTATGTAATGTTTTGTGTTGCAGCACTTGCTTGATGTTGGCTGCATGAGCAAAGTTGTCGAGTAGTTCGTTTTTTATGTAGTATTTTATGTGCATTATATAGTTGTATATAAATATAAAACATTTGCAGATTTCTTGTATGTATTGTATTTGTTTTACATTATGAGTTATTTTTGTGTGCATTGAAAAAGTTCATGTGGAAGGTGTCCTTTATATCTAAATCCTGATATAGATTTATGAGTCATTCTGTATGCATTCATTAATATTGAGGCTGATCCAACGCCAGGTAATCATAATGTGCAAAAAATGTGCATGTGCAACTGACTATATTTAAGTAGATTCCATTAAGAAAATATAGGGGCGCCAAATTGAAAAAAAATGCCAGCTCTTGCAGAACGTTGCTTTAAGCGTGTTCTAAAGCAAAACTAAAGCACGACATATTCTGATGCGGTTTCAGTCCACCCACACTGATGGCATGCAATAAAGCTTTACCTTATTCTCTCATCAAAGCTACTCTGACATATTTCTCTGCTGGAGCAGAAGCTTGTATCTTCAGTTTTACCCTTAGCTTATTTGTGCAAAACTCTTTGATCATTTAGTGAAGCTCTTGTGTCAGTTGACCTTCTCAAACAATAAAGAGATTCTGTTTCTGTGTGCAAAGAAGCACTTAGTCTGTCGAGCTTAAACCTAGGTATTTACCATCCTGTTCAAGGACTGGTGACCAGGGCTTACAGTGCTGCTGTTAAAACACCCAGCAGACAGTGTGTGGTCCCGGGGCAATGACACCAGGACCAGCACTTACTTCTGGCCACTGACCAGTGATTACACAAACATACTGATTAGAGTACAGGGAATAGCATGTTTCTGATCTGGATCGCTGTGTAGAGTTTTATCTTGGCTGTAGAACAATCTTTCTCCGAGACATAACTGATATGAACTGGTCCAGATCATCTTGTTCTCTACCAGGAAAGTGGGCTTGTATGTATTTGTTTTGCCTTTCATCATACAGTTGAATGTGTTTATTATTTCCAATAGGAAATGCGCACAGCTGTGGCATGTGTTTTAATAAAGTAAATTGTGGGCCTTCGTATTTTCCGTCATTATATGTCTTGGGAAACTGGACCTGGTTTGGATGGGTATTTCCGGGTGCCCCGTTTCCTGGATTAAAGGTTCAGTGTGTCATATTTAGGCAGATCTAGTATTTGCAGAAATTGAATATATGTTTTCATTGTGTAGAATCATGTGAAAATGAAAAGATGCCACTAAATCCTTCACATTGGAGCTTGAAGCTGTACTCAACGTTATGAATCTTGGCATTACGTTGTGTGGCTTTTACATTGTATTAACGTGCTTTTCATTGCCTTGTGTTGCTTTACATCCTGTTGTGTTGCTTTACGTTATGTAGCGGGGCTTTGTGTTGCACTGCATTGCGTTCAATGTGACGCCTTCTTTGCAATGAATGAATGCTAATGCTAATGTCAGTCTGAACATGGCCTTGGAGGAAAGTTATGGTTTTATACAACTTGGCCTTTGCTTTTGTTGTTTTGGCCTTTGTTGCCATTAGTAAAAAACCTTACACTCACCGTGTTAAAAGCTGAGGCCTGGAAAAGTGGTAACATTGCCAAGGATGATCACATGATCAGACAGGAAACAAACCCTCAGATTTTCCAATTTCTCGTTAGATTGTCTGAAACCACTTGATGGAGCTTGAATGATGAGCCAGCTGTAGCACAATCCAGGAGCGTGAATGTAAGTTTGATCTGCGCTGGGACAGTTTGGAAAGCATGCAGCTCACTATCCACCTCATGCTTTAAGTGGTGGAGCAACATTGAGACTGTTTGTACATACTACTACTTGAGATGTGTCAAACCTCCTCGTTCTGCGCGTCAGACTTACTTTTTGTTTTGTTTTCTCCTCTCGTCCCATAATTTATTAGCCCTTTCCTACAGATAAGCTTGATGAGTAACAGCTGCACAGATAGTGATTGGCCCTTGTCTTATCTTTCATGTTTCATTCCTTCCATATTTCTTTATAGTTTTATTAGTCTTCACAGATACCTTTTCACATGATGTTAGTCATGTGCAAACTTCAATGACCACACTCAAAAGTGACCTGCGGTGAACTATTTCTCTGTTCAGCTTCGTTAAGAAACATAGTTTTTCAGTGAGCCACTTTATTGATCATGCTATTAAAGTTATGAGTAAGTGACAAATGTGAACTATGTGTGGGTATTTATTGATTCACTTGATATTCCTGTAGCTGTGAATCAACATTGGTGAATGAGAAAGGCAGGAAATGGAGTTGATGACTCTCCTGTAAATGATTGATTCACCATCCAGAGCCACAGCCTTTTTCTCTTGTCGCTGCTCTTCTGGAGCCAGGTTATGTAATCATGCTTTGTGGGGGTGGGTAGTAACTCCTTACACGCATTGCAAATGAGCAAAAAGGTAGTTCTTTTAGCAACAGTAGCTTTCCATATTCCTTCTTAACCCTATAATGCCGTGTGTATCATATTCGATACATGCATTTCTGAAACGTTTTGCATTACCATATGGTAAAAACTTTGCTCAAAATGATACAAACAAAAAACATATTTGCAAATAGTTTTTTAAATAAAAAAAAAATTGTTAAAGGGCCAAGTAAAGTCTTCAAATTAAAAAAAAAAAAAAAAAATTCTGTCCATTATTTCTTGGGTCAGGCATTATAGGGTTAAAGCTACTTTTTTAAAAAACTTTTTCTACCCTACTTTTTGAATTTAAGGTTGTGTTGTTCTACTAATTCAACTCAAAACCAGTAACTGCACAGCACCACTCGATGGCCTGTTAAAAGCGTATTTAGCCTATGCAGAACAAATGTAAGCTATGCTCTGTGTAAACATCTAAGTCAGATGATCTCTGCATGCATTTGGAAATATTAACAGAATCCTCTTGTCGCACAGGACGTGGCTTTCTTTTGATGGAAATTAGCACATTTCTTTTGATGATGAATTCATTAAATAGGAAGTTGCTGGTGAAACTGATTTTGCCTTCATTGAAGAGGCTACAGTTGTTTTATATTCACACACACACACAAACAATATATTTATATATATTCAAGTACAGCGAGAGAGCAAATATGGGTGGATATAACAGTCCTGTCTGGCTTTACATTGGACTATTTTTGTATTGGCTTACCCTACTTCATTCAACAATGGGCTGCTCCCATGTTATTACCACAGTAATCCTTTACATTGCAAGGATTATGTTCACATATTCTTCAGGAATAATCATACTGTATGGGGCGTCTGTGATACTGGAGAGGACAAATCATACATCTTTTACTTAGGTAAAGATTATCAGTGCTCTACCTACCACTGATGCTTTGACAGACGTTGTCCCATGTAACCATCTGTTCTTGCAGTGTCAGCTGGTCTGTCTGTCCGCCTGTCCTACACTTTTGTGTGGAGGAAGGTATCTTGACAATTATGAATAAGAATGCCACAAATTTGATCCATGTTTCCATGTTGCCCCATGGATGATCAAACAGGTCAAACAGGTAGAACTGATAGCTTTAACAATGGCTGAATTCCATTCAAGTGGAGCAGTGCCAGGACTCTGGTTTTGTGTGTGTTGGCCCACTGGCATTTTTTGGCTCACGCAAATGGAATGAAAATGGAACAAGTGCTATGTGTTTCAGTTTAGGCCCTCTTAGCTTTTCCAGCAGTGGGCAGACTGACACTGACAAACTGTAACCTACACAGTACATTAACTGCTAAACTGAGAGCTCCAGTGCTAACCTTTCCACCAAAGTACCAAGTACATGTTATTAACCACAATGTACATCCAGATTAGTAAATAGGTTCAGCACTGATCAGAAAAGTGAGGAATGTGCATTAATTCATCTGCTCTGACTGTGTCTTGACAAGACATCGGCCTGATACCTGCAGACAGCTAGCTGGCTGGCATATCAAAACTTCCTGTCTGAGAAAAGTTTTGATGATTTGGTGACCGTCTTGATTGTTTTAGTATCTGTTCCATGAGTCTACAAATTATTGTTGCTTATAGCAATGATTAACTTGACAATGGCAGCATGAACTACTGAACTAGATTTATTGTGTCATACAAAGCGTGATGACAGCGTGATCCCCACTGTGGCTAAAAAAACTAAGGACTGGGGGGGGGGTATCAAAAGTAGAGCAAGGAAATCCCCCTATTTACCAATTCACACCCATATAGCAACTACACTGTAATTAATAAGAGTTCTGTTATTTTTTGAAATAGTCTTGTTATATAGTTGTGATAAAAATGTCATATGAAGATACTGAATCTGACGTAAATTATTCAAAAAACACGGTTTTGTTGAATGGACTTTAATATTTTACTGAATGTGATGAGTGATTGATTTCAGTAAAAGCTATATGTCAACATTTAGATAATGGTGTGATAATATAAAGTCACAGCTACAAACACGCAGCTGTCTTCCTACATCCTTACACAGACCTGAAATACTAATGACAGCAGGTAAGATGATGATTTAGCCCCAGAGGCGAGAGGAGAGCGAGCCTTTCTGTGAACTCTGCAGTTATGTAATACCTCTGCATCATGCAGCACCACAGCCGGGATGTCCCCGTCAGAGCTGCTGGATGAATATTTCAATACAAGAGCTCTCCTGCGTTTTTCAGAACTGTAACAGCACCTTTGGCTGCATTCAGAGACAAACTTACAATCACACTCCCCATCTGATTATGATGTGCAGTGGCACAAATATAAAGCAGTCAGGAGCGTCTCTCGCTCCTCTAGTCATCTCCTGTCTGTCTTCAAAGTGAATCTGGGATTTGCGTCGGCGGCTCCAGAACATCTGCAGGCGTTTCTTTTTACTGTTTTATCACAAGAAGTCGTCTTTTTGCTCTAATTGGCACCTGGGAAGACTGAAATGAAATGACAGGGGAAGCAGCAGGACACCCACTTCTGCCCCACAGTGTATAGCTGAGAGTCATCCAGCTCTGAGTTCTGTCACTGGACTGAAAGCAGAAGTAAAAAACCTGTTATCACGGATTTCAGCCTGACTTGGTGGCAGATGTCTTGGATTCAACAAATGTAGGCTGCTCCAAGTTTTTCTTTTTTCCTGATGTTGCCAATAGAAGTCCTGCTCTGATCAGTTACCACAAAGCAAATGTATGATGTGATTGGCTGATCAGAGTCACCTGCTGAGCTCACTCAGGCAACCCTGACACATCCCCTGTCATTATTTAGTGACTAGATGGTGTTCTAAACTGCTGACTTAATCATCAGATATTATTATACATAAATAACTTTATTTTTCCTAATCAGTTCTTCAATGTTCATTTTTATGCAGAACTCAACTCAATGTCATACTCACTTTGTCTTTGATGCTTTCCAAGTAGAAGTCTGAATCATATATGTGTTTTACATGTAGAAAAGACCAAGTACATGTTATTCACCACGACTACGAGTGTCTCTGACTATCCAGGGATTAAAACCAACCAGGTCATGAATAAGTTTTTCAGCATCTTTTTGGTTTATAAATGCTTGTACTGTAGGTCTGTTTCTACGGTAGAAAAATGAAGCTGTCGTCACCTTGTTAATGTGGGACCTGAAGCTTAGATCTGAATCCAGGATAACACCAAGACATGTAACCTCAGATTCAATCCAGAGAGTTAATTTCCCGTTCAGCTTTGTACTCGTTTAACTGCAAAACACAAAAGCACTGAGTCTGTCAGCATGTTGGCGTGCTGTTCACTACCGGGACTGTTTGTAACCAGTACTGACAACATTATCTTCACTTCACCTGTCTGTCCTCTGGGTCTAAAGTGATATTAATGGATGCAGAGTGAATATAGGGGAACACTACATGCTTGTGATCTTGGCACAACTAGTTTCAGGTATTCTGCACCTTTTAAGTGGAATGGACTACAAACTGCCCTCAAGCTGCATTCATTCATTCCCTTTGGAGATTTTAAAGCTTTGTTATCTGACGTTGACGTTGTGGTTGCGCGGTCTGATTTGTGTTTTCAAGTGCTGTTTATGTGGCTGCATGATTATGAATGTTTCTTGTTCTCAAATCTCTCTTAAAAAAAGAGATCTGAGAGTGTGAGACTACCTGATTGCAAAGAAAGAGCCACAGTGGGTAAAATGCATGCATGACTCCTCCCTCTGAGGGAATACAACACGATTAACTTGTGTTCTTTGGGTGGGATTCAGAAAGCAAAGAACCACAAAACCCCACAATAGACTCACTCACTGTTTTTCCACAGATGTGTGTTCGTTTATAGCCTCCCGGGAGCTGATAGCTATTTAACTATATTTGCTTGCTCCCTCTGTTCCCTCGCCTCCACCTCTGTGGCACCCAGAAATGTAATAAAAGAGCTGTCATGCTAAACGCATCACTCATGCACCAGTCGAGAGGCTGCTGCAGCCATGTGGGCGCGCTATACTCAGCCGAGCCTCCTCTGTTTGCATGGCAAGCAAATTAATCAGAGCGCTCAAAGTCTGAGAGGGCTTATCTTAGACAAACCTACCTGAGACATGCATGAAAAGGTGGTAAAGTATAATATCTTACATTCAGACTGTGGATTATAAATATTTGCAGCAAATGTGCAGAAACAACAGAATAATTTCAGTGTTTTCCCAGGAGTTTTCAGACTAAGAATGTGAGTGGCATGGGAAATTGTCATTTCAAAATTACAACTTGAGGGCAGACAAAGAAACGGGACAGAGAGGCCAAAAGGGCTCAGAGCCTTGCAGAAAAAGTCAAGACAAGAATGATGAAGGCAAAGGCCTTTCCAGTGTGACCAGTGAACAAACACCAGGATGTAACAGGAGGGTTTCGTGGCGTGGAAGCTATTGAAAACAAAATCCAATAAAAATGGTGTGTCCTATTTGCCCAGCGTAGGAATGCAATTCGGACCAAACCATATGGTTTGCTTTCTCTTCCATCTACTGTATCTGCTCTGACCAGCGGATGTGAGAATTTAACCATGTTTTAGGCTTTGTCTCATTGTAATGTGCAGCATTGGTAAAATAAACTATTAACTATCTACCAGTTAAACCTGGTCTCTGGAACTGCTTTGGCTATATAAAGGTCCTGTTTCCAGTAAAACAAAACTGTTATCCCCACTAATATGAGAAGAAGGGGCTCTGTTCCCAGGCCCCACCCCTCTTCACTGTGCCAAGTCTTAGCTTGTTCCCAGCTATGAAAAGTGAATGCTGAATGAATGAAACAGGCTTGTGTGTTGCGCTGTGTGTTGTTGTGTTTCCAGAGTCACTGCTTGGCTGAAAGCCAAACCAGACTGAAGAGCCTGCTGGTTTCAGAAGCTAATCACTAAATCACTGCTTGACACAGCTCTCACAACTGGCTAACATGTCCCCGCTAAACTCGACATCCGCCTCGAACTCTAAGTTCTCACTGTCAAACTCAGACTCTCACAACAGTATTGAAATACTCTGATCACACTGATTATCATTTGTGTGACTCACTAAACGAGGTGGGAGGTACGTTATCAAGTTCAACGCTCAACAACAGGGAGACATTCACTCAGAATCAAAAATTCATGGTGGGTTAGTCTCTTCTTGTCAGTGTGTGCTGATGATCAGCTCATTTTTATCAACAAAAATGCTCAGAATCAGAGTCACTGTGTCAGCAGAACTCTGCTGTTGAGGTGGAGCTCGGTTTGCCTCCATGAGTTATCCCTCCACAGGATCGCATGATGAATCTTTTTTCTTTGATGGATCATAATGGCTTACACAAAGTGGTTGCTAGTCTTCCCCGGGTGCTCAACAACAATAAAAATACCAATTAAAATCGCGCTGTATCAGTTAGACCAAAAATTACAATGTGAAAACACACCAAAAAACGGAAGAAAAACAAAAACAACAACAAAAAGATTCCAGAAGTGCTATAACACCGATAACATATGATAGATTCCTCAACTCTGCTGGTATTTTCAACAAAGGTGGCCGCCAATAATACAAAGCAGTCCACCTTTGAGTTAGATAGGCAGGGAAAACCCTGGTAACGACTGTCACATGAATGTAGGGAAGTGCAAAGTAACATGTAGTACAAAAACACTCGAGTAAAGTACATCAAAATTTGACAAAGGTAGAGTACTTGAGTGATGATTGGCTGGGATACTTCCCATCACAGTTTATCCCTCCAGTGGAGTTCCACACAGCTGGAGAGTCTAAAGCAATTAATTATTGATTAATTAGATGCTTTAAGTCTAAAATACAGTCAGCAGTCTTCATCTATGTACACTGGTGCTGTTTGCTTTCATGTAAGGATGTTCTTAGTTAGTAGAAAAGTGATGATTGTTGTTGAATTTAACACAGCATTCATAATAGATCAGAGTTAGCATCCAGTCGTGCCACATACATGCTTACTCGCACATTTGTACAAAGCGCCAAACGGTAACGATGGTATCAAAGGGCTCATTAGCACTCTTCCTCACGTGCTGCTGCACCCTCAGAATATTTGATCAAAAAGAAATGCCAACACCCCCTTTCACAGGCTGCCTTTTCTGCTGTGTGTCAAGCTCAAAAACTGATGATCTCACATCCACAGTGAGCACTTTGTGTTTTTGCAAAGCTGTCATTTTCCATATTACATTAAGAACACCTCATTTGTGAGTGAGACGTAATAAGCGACCGCGGGGAAACACACAGAGTCAGACGCGTAAAATAAAACTCGCCATAACTTTTAAAAAAAGCCCGTTATGTGCAATAAAAGCAGTGCTGTCAGCTGATGTCATTTTTCCAGGTGTATTATCCAAAGTGGAGCTCTGGTTTCTGTTAGCCAAGGAATGCGGAGGGCACGGCGTCTTAAGCAAACCGTGGCTTCAGAGTGCGTGACACTTTTATGAAAGGTGAGATCACGGTGTCCGGACTCACTCGGAGACGTCACAGTGTATGCTTATGAATGTGCCTTATTGTAAATTCTAGTGATTTATTTCATTTAAGTGGCCAAGAGGGGAGTCATTCTTCGCAGTCAGGCATCCTATCAGAATCAGAATTAGCAAGTATGAACACATAAAAGGAATTTGACTCCAGTATTTCATTGCACTAAATGTAATAGACCCAATATGGTATGTTTTTAGTGCCTGAAAACCAAACAAACCTTAATTTAATAGATAAATTGTTAATTTGTCAAGGCACAGTATCACATGTTCATCTCTGTATACAACCGTCTTAAGGTGTCTGATGACGTTAATGCTCACCAGTCTTACTTATGGGAATCTTCCCCATCTCTACCGTCTATCTCAGTTCTTTCACAGACAGTCTGTGGCCATTAAACTTGTCATTTTAATGGCCGTTAGTGACAGCCAGCATTGACAAAATGTTTCCTTCATTACTCGCTTGCTATTGAAAATAGCGTGGAAAGGTTTAAAAAGAGTCATCAGCGTTGGAGCTTAGCAAATGTAGGTGCTCTGGGAACTGGACTCGGGTATCAGAACCCAACCCTCATAGGGTGTGTTTGTTGCGCCGGTTGTTCCATCAGCGTGTTTTCATTTCACCTCTCATCTTGCTCATCTTCCCTCGGGCTCTGTCTCTCGCTCCTTACCCCTGTCATCTCCTCTTCTTGTCATTCTCTTTCTCCTCTCCTCTCACCTCCCTCCCTCCCTCCTCTGCCACCTCCCTGTGTCTGCCCTGAACAAGATTCATGCATTGAAGCCTCCGCTACGCCTCTTGAATACCAACCAAAATCCCGCATTCTGTGAGAACACTGGGGGAAATTCTCTGCGTTTGAGGCGTTGCCCTGTGACGAAGCACCGAAGGGACAGCCTACTATTGCGTTAATTGATCACATTAACAGATCAGTGGCTCAGCCCTTCACACATGCCGCTGCTCGACACCAAGAGGCCAATATGGACTACAGTCTTGACCAACTCCCATGATGAAGATCAATATCTTCTCTTGTATCAGTGTTTTCTGCTGTGATGCAGGACTGTCTTCCCCATCAGACCTCAGTGAGGCAGTCATGACTCCACTGGAGGGAGAAACAATCAATATCAGTCCAGCAGCCAAAGCTCTCATTACCCTTGGTGTGTATAATGCAGTGTTTACCCCAGTGCCTCCAGTGAGCCATACTGGACATAAAGATGAATAACGACTGACTATGCTACCATGGTAACCCCTCCAGAGTTCCTCTCATCCTCTATC
Organism: Chelmon rostratus; assembly: GCF_017976325.1. Taxonomy (NCBI): domain Eukaryota; kingdom Metazoa; phylum Chordata; class Actinopteri; order Chaetodontiformes; family Chaetodontidae; genus Chelmon; species Chelmon rostratus. The sequence continues at coordinate 23,519,880 of NC_055672.1, read as the reverse complement.
GTTGCCAGCCACCCGATATGTCTGCTTTCTGTCCTCTGGTGCAGCAGAGTCACTCTGGACTGAGGCAAACAGTAAACATGCTGCAGTGCCCCTCCTTCTCCCAACAGATAAAAAATCATGATGCTATTTAGACCTGTAATTATCATGACTCACAAAACCATTGCATGCCTGCAAGGTTAGCATGACTGAAACTGTTGGCTAGTGATTAAAGTCCGTCTTAAAAGGGACATCCTAGAGAACTGTTTTACATTGAGTTTTCAAATCATGTTTAAAGGGTTTTTATGAGGACTTTCATAAAGCTGGTGGGGGGAGGGGGGGCTCTTAAAGGGTCAGTACACCCAAACATATCCTCTTTCTCACATACACAAATAAAGCCACACAGTGCGGACAATGCTAATACCAGTCTCTCCAGCCTTTCTCCACTCACACTCAGCAGCTTAGTTGCTCGACATCTCAAAATCATTGATTGGCTGCTCCACTGGAACACACATCACAATGATTTGCTGCACATTTTGGGTTCAAACAGATCATCAGGGAGGTGGTTGGGATGGATGAATGGATCAAACGCAGGACTTTCACCCAGGAGGCAGCTGTTCGTGTCCCGTTGGAAACCAAAAGTCAACATTAACTTGTATTAACTTACGTATGCAAGTAAACTTCAGTTACGCACGTTACGTAAATTACTTTATGTAATCTAGTGTATGTTCACTTACGTAACATGCTAAACTTGCAACAGGAGAACGAGATTCATGGATTCCAACAAGATTCCGATGTGATATCGGCAAGTTTCTCACTAAAGCGAGTGATGGCGAGTCTGATCAGGACTCGGATCGGTATCGGGACTGAGCAATGTGTCCTGGGATCGTTCATCTGACAGTGATCCAGAGCCTCAGAGACAAGTGAGGCGGACTGACTCGCCACTTCAAGACAACTTCAGCAAATTTCGTCTTCTCACAAACTTTAACTGTGTGTAAAAAGTTTTTTTTAGTCTACAAGGCCATTGCTTTAGCCTTCCTCTGTGTCATGAGTATATCTTTTTATATGTTATAAATAAAAAGAATTTACCTCATGTTTCTTAGCGATGTTCTGTCATTCCCTCATTGCTGAAATGCCTGTATTAATAATTGATTAGGTGAAATTGTTCACTTGTTCAAATTTGTTGAGACAGTAACAGAACCATAACTGTGGTGGTTGTTTATTGTTGTTATTATTATGGCTATTATTGTCCATTTGTGATATGTATCTTTCAGTTTATCTGATTTTACCAGCTGGTCATTTCAGGTAAACAGCAACCTGTGGAGCTTCTAGGTCATAAAGCCATTGGTCAGAGGTGTGTGTTTGGACAGCATTTCACATTGGGGGAAATTCCTGATGGTTTGATCAAATGACTCTCCAAATTATCTCTTGTCCACATGTTCCAAAAGCTGAAGACACTCGAGCTGCTGGCTCACTTTGACTGAAATTGCAGTTAATCAAATGGCCAAAATAAACAAAACATTTGGCAAACAGTGAACCTGTGACTTTTTGGGGCTGCGGGGGTTCAGGGGCCCAGGGGCAGCTAACCACTTTGACAGGTTGCTAATCCTGCTTTGATCTCAACTATGTATTATGTGATGTTGAGATTGACAATATTGTAGCTGGATAAATACTTTTTTTGGTTTGTTTGTTTCAGTCTTTTGCCTTTTTACTTTTTTATGAGAGACGGTGACATATGGCAGGGGTTGGGAATCCCTGTGTGGACTGCTTCTCTTTGGTGATGTGTCTGATGTCAGCTGGTAGTGATGATGATGATGATGATGATGATGGTGATGATGCCGTTTGCAGCTGGTTTTCCAGGTTTGTGTCAGTCATTCTTCCGTCAGTCAGTTTTGAAAAGAGCTGCTCACAGTAGCAGGTTGTTGCTTTGCAGCTCAATGACTTCATATTGTGAGTTGTCTGGCACATCAGCTGGTTTCACATTAAACAGCGTATCAAATATGTCCAGGTGCATTCGTCTACTCTTCACGTCCTGAAACCTTTTACCAAATGCCTGATGGAGTTATCACACTCAGCAGCAGAATCAGATGTCATAGCAGCTTTTGTTCTGTATCTTCTAAGTAATGCATTGTTTAGATCAGTAAATTAGGAAGCACACTGGTGAGTTTTTACAGCAGCAACAAGGCACTTCACAAATTCTCCTTCTGAATGAGGTTTTAGTTATATAGCTATTAGCTCACTCCCCACAAAACCTGCATCCATACCACTGTCTCTGCCAGACTGTGGTCTTGCGAAAGCTTCTTGTTTGGCACTCAAACTCTGAAGCAATGTTCAATTTCAGCTCATCCAGTTTAGCATGTTTCAAGTTTGATCAAGATTGGTCTTTTTCATCACTGCTACCACCATGACCTCCCCACAAACTAACTTCAACACACTGGCTTGCCTTCACAATGAAATAGTCGTCTGTCCATTTCTCAAATGCAATACTCTGCGTCTTCTTTTTTCTTGATAGGCGCCATGATGTGCAGCGATGTGATATCTGCTGCTATGTGCGAGTTGCGTTCAGGGAACACTCAGAAAAACATGCTAGTCTACTATTTTATGTTATTTATGTTATTTTCTTTATTGCTAAAAAAAATCATGCTTTTTTGTATTTCTGAATATTTTCCATTATAAATGTACTCTGTAACAAAACTGAAAAGCTATGCAAAATTACAGATAAAATAAAGCATCAAAACTGATGTTTACTGTAATTAAGTATGGTCCCCTGCAACACATTACATTCAGCAAAACTCTTCACCAACCATAAACATCAATTTTGTTTGTTTTTAATCATAATTTGTTTAGAGTCGATAAATAGGACGACAGCAGTTATTTCCCGGCTGCAGAAATTCACAATGTAACAATTGTGGATGATGTTAGAATTGCACATTATATGTAATAGAAAAAACTCATAAAAACTGATGATATAATAATCTGCCTGCAATGTAATAAATATTGTGATCAAATAATGTAATAGCTTTTTGTGCATTACAACAATTAATTACATTTTATGCAAGATGTTACAAGCTGTAACTGTCAAAAAATGTGATAACATGCTGTATATTGTAGAAAATTCGGTACAGTGTATGTGATATGTATCACATAAAGTGTGCTGTACTGTGTATTTGGGACACAGTGCACCACCACTCGCTTCCCTGCCCTGACATCGTGGTCTGCATGATCCACATTCCAATGGTGCCCCATGCATTTCCACATATAGGGTTGCCATTCAAATGCAAACCACATACAGTGATTGCAGATTGTTCCTGCATGTGAAGTGTTTTATACACTGAAATAAAGGAAACCTTTCCAGAATCCACCTCATTAAAAGGCCAAAGCCAAAAACAGAAACAAAGTATTGGCAGACAAGCCAATGAATGTTTGGATATAAATGTAGGCCTACATATAAAATACACAGGAATTTTATATGTAGGCCTAAATTAAATATACAGGAATTTAGTTTGTCAGTATTTGCTGTCCCTAAGTTTTAGTGAATCATCTTTTTAGTATGTTGTCAGCAAATTATTACATTTATTACATTTTTTACTACATTATTCATACTTTGTACATTATCATCAGCTATTACACTATGACTTTCTACACCAGCCCTAATATGAAGACAGTTACACTTGTCATGGCAGTGTCTTCTAAGTAATGCATTGTTTAGATCAGTAAATTAGGTAGAAGCACACTGGTGAGTTTTTACTTTGTTGGACTTCTGCCTCACACTGTGTTGGCTTTGCTTTTGTTTGGCAAGGACAACTAACAGCTTAATCCTTCTCAATGGTACATGCAGTTTGACGATGTCACATAATTTCCATCATAGCTCAAAGCCAAAATACAGCAGAGGGGAGCAGATGTGTAATCAGACAGAATGCAAGGAGACACCTGTGTGAGTGTGCAGGCCCCTTAAATGTTCAGCACAAACGGTTTTGTTCAAAACGTGGAGATTCCTACAACTCGAGTGTGTCTTGTTAAAAACATCCAAATGCAGCGTTGAAATGTGTTGCCTGTTTAATTGCCCTAAAAATCATCAGTGATGTCTGAGAATGTATTTTACCGTCAGGATGTAAGAGAGTTTCTAGGCGTGTGTGTGTGTGCGTGTGCACTGGCTGCTGTTTCTTTGCCATGGTGATATGCCTTTGGCGGGAGGTGATTCATGCTTACTTGCGTCTTCAGACTCTCTGATGAGCACTGCGGCCCTGGCTTCAGTTTCCTGATGGCTGAAATCTTTTTTTCTTCTCTTTCTGTCTTGCAGTTGAAAGAGAAGTGGTTCAGAAGAGGACCTTCACGCGATGGATGAACCTGCACTTAGAGAAGGTTTGTTCGTACCTTCATGAAACAGCGGCTGCAGAAAATACAAAAAACAGTGGCAACAGTAATTATGGTCTCTGCACTCACTCATTACAGAGCTGCTCGTTTACTACCTGGGTGGAACAGGACAATTTCTTTCTTTTATTGCCACTCCACCCCAAAACACAGGGCAGCTCCATTGTCACCACAGCTCATGAGGCTGAGATTACTCTACCATGCTCACTGTATGTGTTTTGCACTGCAGCTGAGACACGTGCCGTTCATGAACAGCAGCTGCAGTCTCTGCATCTCGCTCTCTGAATTATACATGTGGTTGTGTGGAACTGCCTCTGTGCAGCATTAAAGTTTCATTAGGCTGTAAAGTGTTAATCTGAGGGAACAGCGGCGGTGTTACCAGTCTGGCTAACGCAAGGTGGTCGTTGTGCTCGCCCCACCACCCAGATAGCTGCTGTTTGTGAACAATGGCTGGGTGGATGAGGGCCCCCCTCCTCTGTTGCTTGGGGGCTTTGGGATAAACACAGGAGAAATGCCCTGAGGTAACCAATGAGAATCCAGTCAATGAATGGGACTAGAAACGAGGCAAGTATGGTGGCCCAACGGGGACACATGAATATATACATGTGATTAATAAATGAGAAATAAACAAATTGACATCACATAATACTATTTTCAAATTAATAGATGAATGAAAGATGTATTTTTCACATTTATTTATTTATGCATTTATTTCTTTTCACATCTACTGTAGTCATCAGAAAGGGGAAATAAATAAGCAAAAGAAATTGAGCCTATCCTACATATCGCCCAATATGAGTTAACTGTATCATCTGCATATATGTGAGCTGATTAAGAAATTTTTGTACAGAAATGACAAAAATATGTTTGATGTAATTTAGAAACGTCTCATTACATAGTTTGTCCATAAGAGCACAAACTGATACTCACACAGTAAAATGTCAGTCTAACCACATACAGCTGAAGTTAACATACACCTTAGCCAAATACATTTAAACGCAGTTTTTCACAATTCCTGACATGTAATCACAGTAGACAGTCCCTATTTTAGGTCAGTTAGAATCACTGCTTTATTTTAAGGATGTGAAATGTCTGAATAATAATGGAGAGAGTGATTTTTGTGATGGCCACTCCAATACTTGACTTTAGACAACTTAGGAAGTATGCTTGGGGTTAACCATTTGTGAAGTGCACCCGTCCCTCTTGCAGCAAAACACCACAACAGCATGATGCTGCCTCCCCTGTGCTTCATTTTTAGACTCATTATGACACACATGTCACGATCCAATGCCCATTGCTAATACATGTCCATTAATCCACTTAGATATCATAGAAAAATGACATTTCAGAACTTGTCTGAGAATCATTCTTCAGTGTCAAAGTCACCCAGTGGTAGTTGTCTGAAGATCCATGGCTACATTACAAAACGTGAAACTGCTAACGGCTAATTCCAATGCTTTAATGGTACCAGGTGTCTCAGTTTTGTCTGCCAATATAATGTCTTCAGATGTCTTATTTTGTCCAACTAAGCAGTCCAGAGGGAGCAAATCCTCACAGCAGAGAAGGTGGAAGCAGAGAATATTTGGTTACTGTAGCAGTTAATCGATGATCAGAATAGACAGCTGATTGATTAATCGATTGATTGAAGGTCTGCTTGAAGAGTGTATATAGCATCAGCCCTCCATACTGATAGGTTGTTCATATTAAGTGACTGCACAGTGAGAAAGTAATGATTTCACTCCCTGCCACAGTTACAGTATACCTGTGCATCTAAACACAGAGCTCCAGATGAACTGTTTACACTGAGTCACTCCTCAGCCTTTCTGGTTTCAGTCTCCAGCCAGGGGTGAGTCAGGGCGAGCTGAGAGTCTGAGCGTCTGATCAAATCTTTTGTTTTCTCTCACACAATGAGCCTCTCTTCTCTTACTCACTGTTTGGCCCTGCATCAAATCTCTGACCCACTAATTGACAATCCTACATTTGTCTTCTTGTCATTTGTCTTCTGTCGTCTTGGAAAGTTCCCGTCATTTACCCGCCCCCCCCTTCACACATTCATCATGTTCAGACGAGTTCACAAATGCCTTTCAGTTAGTAATGACTTGTTGTGATGACAGGGCTAAATGTTGGCTCAGGCAGCGCACGCTGTAGGTTACTGACTGATTATTTACGATAAATCTGCAGACAACCCCGATACCAAAAACATCAGGACATGAAAGCAGAATGCATTTATTCACACAGGAACCATGGTTACTGAAGAGCTTCAGGACGGGTTCCTAAGCCCATGTAGTAATCTCCTTTACCCAATCATGTGTTCACAAAGTGGTGCACCTCGCTCCATCCTAGCTTGTGAATGACTGAGCCTTTCCAGGATGCTCCTTTCATACCCAATCATGATACTATCACCTGTTACCAATCAACCTGTTTACCTGTGGAATGATCCAAACAGGTGTTTTTGGAGCGTTCCACAATTTCCCCAGTCTTTAGCTGCTCCTGTCTCAACTTGTTTGAAACGTGTTGCTGCATCAGATTCAGAATACGCAGATATTTACAAAAATCAATGAAGGTCAAACATTAGATTATTGTTTATTGTTACTGACAGCATACAGCAGTGAGTGTGTTGATTTTTCAGAGGTGGTTGTTTGAAATAGACCAGTGCTAATTGGAGAGCTGTTGAGTGCCATTGCATGTGTTGAATTAAAGCTGAAGGGTGTGTTTGAGAGGACTGCTGGCACAGTGCTGATTTTGAATGCTGATTGGGCTCTTTATGTTCTCTTTGAAACAGATTAAGAGACCTGCCACATGCAAAATTCACCCAATTGAACAATAGCGAGCTGTCTTGGCGGTTTTAGCCTTTTTAGAGAATTCAGCATCTTAGAGTCCAAAACAGCTCTCATAGCTTTGTTAGCTGTGTATCTCTGTCCTCCTCCGTCAAAGTATACACTGAGCCACAAATGAGGCATATTGATAGTTATGAGAAAGGAGTCAATGGTATATATCTTTAAAATAAACTGTATTGTTTTAGCAACCGAGCTGAAGAGCTGGCTAAGCTAGTGAGTGTTTCCATCTTAAATAACCCTTTATTAAATTAAATTATGTGCAATCCTAGCAACAAGTTGGCAGGAGGAGTAAGCAGCCCAGGACAGAAAAAACTGAATTTGAAGAACTATTGTGACGGACCAGAGCTAGCACCAGCTGGTTTAGTTACAGTAGCAGTTTATCTGAATAAACTAACTTAAACTCATGGATGATTTGTATTTAGAAACTATGAGCAAGACAAACGTTTCATCATCTTCACAGGCACTCATTAAAGCTCCCTCGTCCATACAGATCACTGCTCTCTCATGCACACAGGTTATTTAGTGGTTGCGCTCATCTGTGATTAAATGCACACCACAAACACGTGCTGGATGACTGTGGAAGTGGATTTGTTTTTCCTGTGGCTTTAATGAGACAGGGATGATGGCCATGTATGTGTCATGCAGAGATGGATTCATATGCACTTTATAAACATCAAGGTAGAATGCAATCAGATTTTATGTCCACCTTGGATGCTTGTCAGTTGCATTTACAGTTTGCATGGGGTTGGGTTGCATTTTGTCCGCCCTGCCCAAGATGCAGAAAGTGTGAATGTGGTCAAAATCGGTGAAAACACACCCTTGTCATGCTATCCATTTCTGTTTTCATTTTCAGGGTTGATTACCGATTAATGTGCTGAACAAAAAGATTTTCAGTTGACAAAGAAAAGCATCAAATCCTCCCATTTAAGGAGCTAGAAGCAGCAAATGCTTGACATTTTTGCTAAGATTAAAACAGACTAAATGAAAATCAAAATAGCTCCTGCTGATTGACTTTTTCTCTCTCTTCCCTTCTCTCCATTTTCAGTGTGACCCACCCATTGAGGTCCATGACCTTTTCCGGGACATACAGGATGGACACATCCTCATGGCCCTGCTGGAGGAGCTGTCCGGCTGCAAGCTGGTCAGTATTGTGCATATTAATCACATTATCAGCTCCTTTAGCAGTACTGGTAGCAAAAGTCATTGTTGGCTGTTTTTATGCTACCTGACAATACTTTTCTAATTCTGAATGATTTTCCAGCTTCATGGATTCAAGAAGTCCTCCCATCGTATTTTCAGACTCAACAATATCGCCAAGGTCCTGTCTTTCCTGGAGGAGAGAAACGTGAGTACCACAGCAGGTAGAATGAAGACATGTCATGGCTGAACTGTTAACACAGGCACATGTGTTCTCAGGTAAAGCTGGTCAGCATTGATGCAGCTGATGTTGCTGATGGAAACTCCTCCATCATCTTGGGACTCATTTGGAACATCATCCTCTTCTTTCAGGTAATCTACTTTTCTTTGAGTCTGTCCTCTCAGTTAATAGCTCTTCATCCAATCACATCTGTACTTTGACTTTCCATCTCCCCTCCTTTCCTCTGCCCTCTTTTTACTCAAAATGACGTCAAGCGTAAGAATAAAGTGTCTACTTCACAGCTTGTGGACTTTCCATTCACAAAATCCCATCAAAGTGCAGCTCTCTGGGTAGTTTATGTAATCCACGCTGCGCTTCAATGCCCTGGACAGACACCATGAGGAAACAATTATCTCTGCAGTTCACGTACACTGTCGTCTCACTTTGGAGGCATTCCACTGTAAGAAGCAGTCTGCACTGCCAGGTCTGAGCGAGGATGAATGGTCATAATGAGCAAGATACACTAAGCTTCTTTGATGGCCCTTTACAGAGGGTTTTTTTCTGCAACTTGCTTGGAAGAACTGATGGGAAACGTCACCAGAGTGACCCGATAACATGAAATCATCTCAGAATGAACCTGTAAGCCTAGATCCCTAGATTCCCCCCCTGAAAGTCAGCACATCCCTACATTTCATTTCAACTCTGCCATTTGCAATTTTTTGCTCACGAATAAATGTGGAATAAATGAGGTACTAATGATGTACCTTGGGAGCAGTAGTTTGACAAAGTAGTCACTACGCACCGACTGCACTAGCTTTCATTTGCAGTGCTTTCATTTTCTCTCATCTTTTGTCTTACACATTTGTTTAATGACACCTGGTTGTGTATTCTGTTTTATGTCAGTATCCAACAATAGACTGACCCTCACAAAATCCCCCTTTATTTCACGTGGACGAGGAGACGTTCATCAGAACCCAAAATGACACACGCTCACCCACGTGACGTTGATGGGGCAGGAAACTTCTCGAAGTAGTGGCCACTCGCAGGGCCGGTGAACTGCTGCAGCTGGCAAGCTAACTGCTAACTCGCTAACCATTCCACGTGGGCTAACAGTCAGTTAGCGAGCTTGTTAGCTGGCTAGCTTAGCGTGGCCACTAATGGGACAAAAAGTTCGTACAGTTTATTCAAAACATGGCTCACTGACTGTGTGCAAACACAGGAAGCTAAATAAAAGTGAATGGTACAACACAGCTAATAATTTATCTGCTCTGTGGTCGTATGTAGTCATGTGACTTCTTACGATTGGCTCATGCATCTGTTCAGGTTTCTGGCTGCGTTGGGATGCTTGCTGCTGCTGTTGCTTAGTTGTATTGTTTTGCTGTGGACTGGAAAGATCCTCTGAGCATTTTATTGGCTTTGATTCTGACACATCTCTGTTGGGCCCCGCGTCCATATGGCCCTTGCTCCTGCCACAACCCCACCCTTTTCTGTTTCTGCACCACCGGCAGAGATACCCACTCCACCTGCTGCATCACAGAGGGAGGTCAGTGGCGGGCCTGGGCCCTCCATCACCACCTCTGTCACCATCAGCAGCCCTCTCTGTGGTCCAGCAGGGAGTGCTTCGTGCCATCAACAAAGACAATGCAGAGGAGGAGCATTCTTTTGTTTGTGCCCAGATATTGCAATCTGTAAAAATACATTGCATACACAATTTTTATTTTTTGTTCAGCTGCTTAAAAATGTACCTGTGCCTATGTTGTAATAGTAGTAGAAATCAAATTAATTATCAGTTCAATCACTCAAACATATTGATATTCATTCATTCAAGTGACTGCACTGTTAACCAGGTCAAGGCCTCAGCATGTCTCCTCTGAGATGGAAGGCCTTAATTGTCATAGAGACATGGGGGAAGGGGCCCAGCTCCTCTGTGCAAGGGAGAGGGGTTCTTCACGCCATGCCAATGCTTTTTTGACAGAAAAAAAACACCATATGGATTTGGGGCCTTGATCATTTGTTAAAATGTGTACAGCATGTGTCATAGTTGCCATGGTATCCATTATGAAATAAATCCTGTTACTTACTTAGCCTTTAACCTGTTTGCTGTCTTTTCACAGAATTTTAAGACAGAACAGATGATGCTTTATACCTGGGATAGTTTCTGTCCCAAGTCGAACTCGCACACTGTTATGCTCAAATGTTAGCATAAAACACTTGGGAAAATAATGTGCTGCAGAGACATGGATGCATCTGATACTCAACATCTGAACTGACTACTAAAGGGAAATGTTATCCAACTGTCCTTCCAGATTAAGGAGTTGACTGGCAACATCAGGAGCCAGTTCCCCTCCTCCTCCAGCCTGTCATCCATCCCCACCAGCTCCGACTCCGACACATCCTTCTGCAGCACGCCTTCAGACGAGAGACAGTCGGCGTCCACGGCCATGCGAGAACATGGCAAGGCCATCAAGAAGCTGCTGCAGTGGGTACAGAAGCGAACACGCAAGTGAGTGTGGTCTGCCATTTCCGATAAAGATTGCTCTTAAAAGTCTGGAAAAGTATTCTGTAGTTTTCTTCTTGTGAATATACAGTACATAGCAATAGACTACATACTGTTCCTCACCAAAAGAGTAAAAAAGGGCCAAGCAATAATTATTAACCAGTAACCATTGGTGTGCACTTTTAGTCTACCCCTTACAGCTGTCTGTCTAGTGGTCTTTCTGGACTGACCCTGACCACTGAGTATGTCCTACCATCCTGTAGGTTCAGTGTGGCAGTGCAGGACTTTGGGAAGAGCTGGACAAGTGGTCTGGCCTTTCTTGCTGTCATTAAGTCCATTGACCCCAGCCTGGTGGACATGAGGAGGGCACTGCTGAGGACCGCCAGAGAGAATCTGGAGGACGCCTTCAGAATAGCCCATTACAGCCTGGGTATCCCACGCCTACTGGAGCCTGAGGGTAACGAGGAAATGGCAATTTTTTTATATCAACATAATGCCCACATTAAACTGTAATACCATGGCCAACCGAGTTAACACAATATTTTCCTTGTGGTAATGAATTACTAATTTTCTAATAAAAGGGAAACCAACATTTCCAGTAGTATGTACTAGTTGATCATCAAAATGTTTCCATAATGTTTGAGTACTTGTTTAGGAGTAAAAACCAAAAGTGAACGGTGTTCCCAGGTGTTTCCTATCTAACATAGCCATAAAATAGACCTCTTGAACAGTTTTCTCGTAGTTACATAATAATCTTAACAAGAACATATAGCCCAGTTGTAACATTTGCATGTGCTCAACCAAATCTAGGTTGCAGAGAAAGTAGCCTAAGAGTGGTTGTCTCCATGCATGGAAACTGCATCATAGTTATTCCTACTCAAAGCTCATGTTGTGCCTCTTTGTAAAAGTGGGCTGAACAAGTGATCAAGTCATGGAAATCTTCTGCCATAGCTGTTAGTACGAAGCCTAACTGACATGGGAGTTCATATGTACATGTAAGTTACCACTGTGGTAATAGTTCTTTATCTGCCTAGATGTGACCATCAACGCACCAGATGAGCAATCAATCATGACCTATGTGTCCCAGTTCCTGGAGCACTTTCCTGGCATAGAGGAGGTAAGAATCCCTTCTTACATTACAGAATTTGATTTTGACGAAACGTTAATTTCTGTATTTGAGCACTGACAGATTTCTGCCAACTTCTTTGTTTCTCTCTTAGCCAGAGGAGCCCTGCCAGCTGATTGAAAGAAGTGTCTCTATGTGCCGACTCAACTTCCGTGAGAGTGACTCTGACTACATAAGGAATGGCGCTCACAGAAACAGAGTGAGGGAGAGGTCCTATATGTTCCAGAGGGACAGTGGCCAACCCCCACCCAAAATCTTAATTTCTTCAGTGTCAGAGGACAGGAGCACTATGTCACCCCCCTTCAGAGCGGCTGCAGCTCGCTCGTGGTCCAGTGAAGACTTCTTAGCAGATTCCCCACATATGGGGGACATCTCCAGCAATGTGGCTGAAGAGCCGAAGGAAACTGCCAGTGAGGTCTTAATCGACTCGACAGCTGACTCCCTACAACTGTCTTGCACTCAGTCGCCCACTGGCTCATCAGTACCTGAATCTGTTAACACTGAGTCAGTAATTGGCGACTCAGCTATCAGCTCACCTGACTCATGGGTGGATAGTGAGTTTGGCGTCATGCCAGAGAAGTTTTGTGAGAGCCGAAGCGACAGCTCTTTGTGTGACAGTGGAACAGCCTGGGATGTGTACCGTGCCACCCCTGTGGAGATCTCTGCTCTTGATGAAGGATTTGTCCCATCCATAGAGGGTAGAGGTCCTGATGAGCAGTCGATTACTGAGTCGTCTATAGATGAAGGGATTTATTCACTGAGTTCATTGGAGAGCACCCAGGAGAGAATCCAAGGACAGTCAGTGAAAAAGGAAGTGGACGTAGAGAGGGGGAAAGAGGCCGACCTTGAAAAGCACAACCAGGACTTGGCACTAGAGCAGGCACCTGATCATAGTGAAGCTGGGATTACAAAAGAAGAAGGCTCTAAACAGGTGGATACAAGTCTGCTTCAAAAAGGTGCGGCAACAAGAGAGAAAGAATCTTCTTTTGGACTGTGTGATGGAGAGGCACTGGTCAACTCTGGTGCTGAAGTACTCCTTGAAACTGAAAAAACTAGCCACTCCCAACTCATCTCCAACAAAGAAGAATTAGTAAAGCAAACCAGTGTTGAAGAGAGCACTTTCAGAGAGCAGGAAGATCTAAAGAAAGCTTTTGACTTCACTGGGGATGCACAGGACCATGAAGGACAAATAAAAGGCCGAGCTGAAAGTCAGAATGAAAGAAGTGACTCTAAGGAGCTTGAAGTGGAAACTAAATGTCAGAAAACGGATTCTCCTCCAGAGGAGACAAGAGGGAAGTCAAGAGAAGAGTCAGGCATTTTAATAGAAAGGGATGAGGGTGTTGCAAAAACACAAGACAAAGGAAGTGAAGAAGTTCTAAGAGATAACCTGGATCATCAAGAAAGCTTTAGCTCAGTGACCAACCAAGACGGAGCCTCAAAAACAAGTCTTGACCCAACCATGAACATGAATATTCCTCTCATCTCTATTTCCAGTGAGCCAGAAGAGCAGGACAAAGAGGGAAGATGTGACCTAGAAAGACATGCTGAAGATGAGGTACATCAGGCAGAGGCAACTGGAAGTAAGGGAAGTGACACAGATGTTAACAGCTCTCAAAGTCCAGATGAACTGAGCTGTGATTCCAGTGACAATAATGACAAAAAGCCTGTTGACATTACTTCTAAACCAACAACTTCAGAACAATTACGAGGCATAGAAAGTGGGCATTTGGGTGATACAGATGAACATGACATGAGCAAATCATCAAATGCAGATATATGTGGGCCAGACACAGCAGACAACATGGAAAGACATGAGGCCAAACAGGAATGTGAGCCTTGTCAGCACGAATCTCAGACAGGTAACACTGAGAAGGACTTGATAGCTCAGACCTCTTCTACAGATGCTAAATCTCAACCTGTCATTACTGAGCAGGAAATAGATTTAACTGATCAACTGGAAGGACACCAGGACAAACTGGGTTCCACCTTTTCTGACATGGAAACAGCTACCACACAGCAGAAGACAATGGATCCAGTCAGCTCAAAACACAACGGTACGACAGGGACTTCATGTTGTGAAGCAGGTACTGTGTCGAGAGACGTGGACTCGTTTTATACAGACTTTGATCGAAATTCTCCCACAGGTGATCTAGTTGGTGACCCTGTTGAACCCATGGATCTGTTCTATCCTGACAAAGAGGAGCCCATGTTTACAGAGCCACCTGATACTGAAATGCAGAGTTGGCCATCTGTTTTGAGTGTATCTGCTCTCCAGCCAGCACCAGCTTCAGAAAGTCTGCCAGATGACCAGCCACTCAGTCTGCTGGGTGAAGATTGGAGTGGAGTGGATTCAATACAAGAGAATGACAAGGTATATATGAATTATTCAGCAGTGCCACGCTACAGTCACATCACTTCCCTTTCATATGAGAGCTTTTAGACAGTTTTAAATATTTCAGTTTAGATTCAGTGTAGTTTTTGTAGGCCAAAATCTTCTATCACGGTATATCCCCTGACTTTTCATCCAGTGCCATGATCAGGTCTAAACACCAATTTGTCCACTAGTTGGGTTTGGGACCAAATGTGTGAAAAATGAATTACATTCTCATCAGTCTCTGCTATCTTATTTTGGTGGGCCCTGTTGCCAGCTGTGCTTTGTGTTTAGTGCTAATTAGCAAATGTTTGTATGTGAACATACCAAATCAAAAAGGTGAATGCCAACAAGTTTTCTTGCACACAGATCCGCATATGCTCAACATGCTATCCATTGCAGTATTCTCCCAAATGACAGGAGATGTGCTATCAAAACATTCTGTGGAAAAACAAGAAGTCATTGAGTGTTACCTGAAGAACGCTATAGACCAAACATGGCTGCACACTCTGCTGCTCAGAGCAGAAAATGAATTGTCATTAACTGTAACATATCTATTCATGGACATGTGGTAGTTCATGGCCTTTAAAGAAGTCATTTGGAATAACAAATGCAATGCAACAAAATAAATAATTATATATATCCTGCAAACAACTTCATTCTACTGGCAAAATATTGTGCACTCAAATGTAGATTTTTAAGATCTCCTCCTGTTTTTTAAAGCATTTAAAAATCAAATTGGTATAGATAAAGTAAAAATGCTCTTTCCTCCTTAAATTAAGTTCTTTGCTTTAATCGGGTAGTGGCAGTCATGTTGTCAGTTGAACTAATATCAAGTTTTACAGATTCCTGTTTGGACTGTTGTGTTCAACTTTGAACTGTGCAGTAGGCTCCTACTTGCAAAAATTGGGAGGTACATGACCACGTGTGGAGCACAATGACGTCACTTTTGGTCCATGCAACTCGTGCCAATAGCACTGGTTCAAGCATAAACAACGCTTTACATTGAGACATGGAGAGTTCTCAATAACGTCCTCAAGAGCACATTGCCCATGCACGGTCCATTCATTTACTAGGTCTCAACTTGGTCTTGTTTTTTTTATCATGTGATACATGAAAATAAGTAACAAAATAAAATAATGATGACATATGCAACTAGCTTAATTTGTCCATTGAGAAAATAAGTCATTTTCACATTTGAAAAGCTGGAATGTTTTGCAGATTTACTTGATAAATGGCTTTGAGGAGTGGTCAGTTCAGATACATTTCAAGATCAGTTGGATTTTTCTCCTTCAGTCCTCAAAAATGGCTGCTTGAGCACACTAAACAACCGCTTGCTGTTATGTTTTGTTACCAATATGGTGATTTGGGTCCATCATCGGTGAGTAACCAGCGCTAGCAAAATATTACATGTGCTTCAGGCTGATTGAATCACGCTGTGCTGTATTTCCATAGACTACGTCACTTTTCTTGCTACGTCACTTTTTCTCAGTTGATCTGGGAATTAGAACCAGCAACTCACTAGGGACATGCCCATTGTCACCATTGGGCAGTTTTTATTAGACTAGTACTGTCTGCTTTCAGCCTGCGTGTGTCAGTATGTATTTGTCGGTCCAACTGCCCAAACAGGAACATGAGGCAATGTGACATTTCACACTTCCACAGTATCTCACTTAATAACCAGATGACCTGCTGAAATTCATCATCCACAGTCACACCATTCTGTCCCACTGATGTTCTTTGAAAGCTTGAGGCCTGTCAGGGCAATGATGCAAATGTTCTCTGTTGTTATGATTTATTGATTGGAAAAACTGGATATACAGAGTTAAACAGACGGTGAATACCGATATCATGACAATTATCTCAACTAGTTTGAGCCATTTGAGTGCAGCCATTTTTTGTGCATTTTACTAGATGAAAACTCCATAATTTTGAACAAATTCATGTTCACAGTGATTAAAGATGTCAAATGTGGTATAAATGGAACTTATCATTCACTTGGACATGTGAAGAGTAGGAATTTGTTGAAAGTCTCCTAGTCTTAATTGTGAGGGTTTTGTCCTCAAAGGACTGGGCGACTAGCTGCATACGTGCCTCAGTGCAAACTTGGCTACACTGTCATACATCAACTTTTTGCAGTTTCACAGGATTACACAGGAAGAAAAGAAAGATGATGCAGCCGATTCAGTTGTTGGAAATGGGGGTTGTTGGGGTTTAAATGATGGGATAGAAAGGATTTATCTTGCCCAGAGATCAGTAACTTTCATGCATGTCAATCTGCCCATTGAAATTAAGGGTTTATTTTAAAACACTCACAGTCTTGGCCTGAGAGTGGTGCTAGAGAAAACAGGCTAATCCTCCTGAGACAATGACTAAAGTAAAAACAAGTTTGATCAACATTTTGTAGTTTGTTTTAGAGATGCATTGTTGTGGACTGGTAATTTGGCCAGTAGTTGTTGAAATGTCTTGCTCTGGACTTGACTGACTGATGACCCACACACCATCGCCATACTCACACAACCCTGTAAGTGGGACAAAAACATGATGCACATTGACTCCATCTTTCCCTCCTGGACAGTACGAAGCTGCTTAAAGATCTCTCTTTCTTTGTTTCTCACTCTTATTAGGTCATCTCTAAGACCAACCAGGAGGCTGACAAAGCATCTGAAGCCCAGGAACACTGTTGGTTGCCCGGGGAGAAGATAGGAGGACTCTGGGGTGGTGATGTTTCCGCAGACGGCAGTGATCTCAGTGAGGCTGAGCAACAGATCTCAGGCCGCGCCACAGAAAACACAGAGCTCGTGAGGTAGGCTTTCTATTCTTAGTCAGCTCCCTGGCACACTGAGAAACACACTGGACCCTGGAGGATACCAGTGTTGTGGCAATGGATGGGACTGCTCTGACCTGGCCTCTCTCAGTTTTCTCGGATATTTCCTTAAATGTACCGAACAAAGTTATCTATGTAGGCTGCTGATGCGAAATAAGACAGGCCTTATGAGGGTTGAGGGACTGTAGCATGAAGAGAGGGGATGGGGCTGACAGACATTCATGTGGCTGAATTCATTAATAGAAGAGAGTTTTGATTCCATTAATGTTCAGCAGTGGAATTAAAGTTTGAATCCTTCATACTTTCATATATCAAACTCCATTTTTTGCATTATTGATGGTCAGCATTTTATTCAGTAAATCCTGCTCAGGGTATTTTCATTCTGGAATTGTGTAAACAGTATATAGTCGTTTTCACTGCTACTGGCAGAGTCAGCTGCATCCCTACACACAAGGTACTCAGAGGCAAGGAGGCATACTTGGGGAGGCAGGCTTTCAAGTGATGTGGAATGTGATGTCATTTTTTCATACTTTATTATCCTTAGTTTACTCATGTCATTGGTGGGTTTTTAACACAATTCATCATATTTCTTACATTTTGACAGTGCAGACTTTCAAAATGTTTAACACAATAAAACCAGAAACGTAATAAAGGTTAAAAAGGTGTCTCCTTAGCAAAGAGAAGCCAAGTTTAATGAGATTGAATTTATGAATACTGGACCTACATTCATCAGATGCCAAATGAGTGCTAATATTGGATGTGTAAAAGGCAATAGCTTGCTAACACATGAATCATATGGACTTTATGACGCCACAGTAAGTTAAAAACGTGACTTTCAGCTTGATCTGTGGCCAAACAAGAGATAAACACAGCTGTGGAGATTAAACTTTAAACAGAGACGTTTAGACCTGAAGTTGCAGGTTGTAGTAAAATCACTGAAACACATGTATTAAAAGTAGCTTTTTTGATTCTCTTATTACCTGAGAGGTGTCACAGTATTCATAGTGGCCTCTACCAGTGCATGTCCAGGGCCTGCTCTCTCTTGTTGAGACCTACCCTAATGGATTTTTTTCTTTGCAGGAGCGACGCTCAAAGTTGCAGCAGGCGAGACGAAAGCCAGATCCCACCGGTTCTCCGTCAAAGAAAGGGACCTCGCTTCCCCGAGTCCACGGTCGGTTTGACATTCCATTTCCTTCTCTATGGACACATTGCTGTCCTTAAATAAATATTCTCTCTGAGTGGACTGAGGATTTTTTGTCACCCACAGGACAAGCAGACTGCAGCGACCAGAAAACCTGACAGTGGTGACTCTGAGGTTTGGTAAGAACGTTTCCCTCCTTGCTTCAGTACAGTCTGTATACTACACAAGGCTTTCACAACTACACATTTCTGCTAGTTACAAGGATTTCCAGAGTAGCTGCTGATTAGTAGTCGTCTTCTCATGTTGGAATACTGTACATCTACTGTATCTACAGATCCAGTAATAATAATGTCTCACTTGTCAAATAAGACTTTTATGCACAATGATCACCATGACACTAAGACTGAATGCATGCATGTGAGCAGTTAAAACAGTGAATGATGATCACTTGATGACAAGCCTGGAGGCACCAGGTTTCAGGACTCAGAATGCAGACCACAGACAACTCAGCGAGGTTTCAAAATAAAGGAAATTTATTAACTCAAAGCGCTCAGGATAAATGACAAAGTACAAACTAAGAAATGTAACAAAGTGCAACAAAAAACGCTAAGGATAACTCGACTAGGAAAAGAACAAAACTTTCAAAGGCTCAAAGATGGCTCGATACAAAGTAGCAAACAAAAGGTACAAGGCTGGACTAATCACTTAAGCTAGATACAAAGTAGCAAACAAAAGACTCAAGGCTGGACTAATAACTAGACTTACAGGGACACAGAAGACAAGGATCATGGAACGCTATAGATAGCAAGGCAAGTACAAGGCACGAGACAATCTGGCACAGGACAAAGGGAGACGCAGACTATATATACACGAGGTAACAATGAACAGGTGGAGACAATTAGGGCGGGGTAGACAATCAGACAGGCGGGAAACACACCGGGAAGTCAAGGGCCTGAAACGAGAGGAGAGTTAGGTTTCACAATAAAACAGGAAGTGCAAGACAAGACATGACGCTCGTGAACAAAACACATGAACACATCTGACGAGACATGACACTTGAGGGCAAAGCATCTGTTAAATGTGTCGAGTTCACATCACACACGTGATCAGCTTGCAGTGGATTGTTGGACACTGAGGGCAGCGTAGGATACGCTGCTGGTGTCTCTGTGTCATTCCTAGAATAAAATAACTGTGTCAACTTGATATGAACTGAAATGCAGACTGCTGATGACCTGGCCTATAAACTGGGACGCATCACATGAGAAGACCCAAAATGTAAGATGAATGTAAATGTAACAAATGTGTGTGTGTGTGTGTGTGTGTGTGTGTGTAGGTGGAGTGAGAGCTGGGAGCTGTATCTGCTGCTGCTGCTGTGGCTGCTGCTCTACTGTTTCTGGCTGCTGCCACAGATGGACCTGAAGACACTGCCCAGCCTGCTGCTGAACCTCAACCACTGAAACACACTCACACTCACACACACGCACACACACACATAGTTACAGGAAAAGGAGAATATTGTCCACCATATAAACACCGTCACAAAGACCAACATATACACACAACAGACACACATGCAGCTCAACTGCCACTCCTCTTTCCTTTTCATTACACCGACTGTACTCCAGATCAAGTGAAGGCATTTAAACGATGTGTATTTCAAACTACTAAAGCTTTTTTTAGGTTTTTGCTTTTTAGCTTTTGATGTGGCTTGAAGTAATCTGTATGACAGTGTATCAGGACCGCTGCTGGGAAAAAAGAAGTCTGAGATTTTGAGAAAAACATCGCAATACTTTGAGAAAAGGTCCTAATCATATGAAAATGAAGCCATAATTTTGCAAAAAACTCATTGTGGTAGGGGAATTAAAAGTCTGATTTTTTTATGAGTAAAAAGCCGTAGTGGTTTAATTTCAAGAGTTAAGTTGTAATAATTTGAGAAAAAAATCAGTAGGACATTGTTGTACGTAGAAAATATAAAGCTGCAATTTAAACAAGAAAATGTCAGAATATTTCAAGAATGAATTATTGAAAGAAAAAAAGCATTCATATTTTAAGACTATATTGTAATTGTACATGGAGAAATCATGATATTTTGAGAGTTAAGTTGTAAAGGTACAGAAAAAAGTCAAAGGTCATACTATTTTGAAAAAAAAAGTCATGGTATAAAAATGAATGTTATTCTGAGAAATAATACATCACATTAATGATAATAAGCAACATTATGACATAAGTCATAACTTCTTTCTGTTAAGATGTATTCTCATACAGTACAACTTTATCTCTTAATATTATCTCTTAATATATAGTCAAATTTGGATTTTATTTGTGTAACATTATAGTTTTCCTCAAAAAGGCGTCTTCCGTCTCATAACATTGCCGTGTGTTACTCATGAAATCTCTGAACGGTGGCCCTGATACTCTGTCACAGATGTGCTCCTGTTTTAAACACACTATACAAGTTTGTGGTTTATTGCTGTGCAAAGCCAACAGAGCTAACCTTGTAAGACTATATGACTGTACAGCACTCTGATCTGTAGATAGAGATATACACAGTGGATATATTATGGTATTATTGATGCACAGTTGCCTATCTGAATAGCCATTTAACCCAGATGAAGATGTTCAAAGTAAAACTGCGTCAGGCTGATAGTAATAACTGGAGATAGTGGAGCTGAAAGAAAAATGAAATCAAGGATATAAATGATAGAGCCAGGCTTTTTGAGCTCATGTACCTGTACTATCGTAAAGAGAACTAATCAGTCTGAATGAAGGGGTATTCTTGGATCTGCTGCACTTTTGAAAACAAATACAAAACTGCCAAAGATAGTGCTGAAAGTGCTGAAGACAGAAAGTACACAGCTCACCGCAAGCCCGATAATGGAAATCCTGTTTTTAACACGTAGAAAGTCTAGTATAACTCTGGTACTAAAGCATCACCCCAGCTCTATAATGTATAATAGATGAGGCAGAATATGTATTTGTAATATTTTATGGCTCATAAGATGTATGAATGGATTTTTAAAAAGTTTTATGACAAAGAAATGTTTTATGCGACTGAGCTATGCTTGAGCTTGCCCAAGCCTGCCAATGGAAAGAGAATGTTTTACAATGAAATATCTTTCTATATGTTATTTTTGAACAATGTCTGTAATGAAGCACTATGACAAAGTGGATATCCGTCATTTGATCGTTCCTGCACACCAGCCGACCTGCGGGTGAAGTTTCTGTTTACTCCCAATATAAATACAGCTCGTCCATCCGCCGACTGGGGGGCAGCAAAAAAGCCATTCATCCCTATAGCACAGTGTATCAAAGTGTTTGTGTGTGTGTGTGTGTGTGTACTTTTATCCTTGTGAGAAGTAGAGCTGTGTCCCAGTTCCATCATTTTTTTCTAACGGCATTCAGATCTAATTTCTAGCTGTTTCCTGAGCATCTCCAGTGTGTTTTCCAAACACATTTCCAGTTCATTATTACCACAAGCCGACTGTCACCGAGTCAAACTGGAGCTTCCAAAGCGTCCACCTTACTACAGACGTATTATCACCAAGCATACACATCCAAAAATAGGAGTTTATATTTGCCACTAAAATGGACTCTGTGAGTGATACATGACATTATTGGGTTGCGACTGATGCATCAATGCACGAAAGGCATTTTATTGTGAAAATGTGTCAGTTGTAGGCAGTTTTAACTACTGCTGCTAAAAATCTCCCCTCATGGTTGACATTGTTTCCTTTCTATCCTTTTTGTGAAATCTTGGACGGTTTTTGCTTTGTGGCCCTTAAAAAGCTACTTCAAATAATGTCACCAGTGTGGTGGATATGCAAGGAGCTTCAACCACACTGCATTTTTGTCACAAGTCCAGCAACAATGTTCAATCCAGTGTTCAGTGTTAATCTGAAAAGCTCCAGAAAGTTGCTCCAAAGTGGCATAAAATGGAAAGACTCAAAGTACAAAGTACTCCAATTTGTACGTAAGTGCAGTTCTTTAGTAAATGTGCCTTGTTACTTTCCACCACTGACTAAAGTAGGAAAAACAAATCATTTTACTAATACTGTCAGTAAGAATATTTTTCAGCATTTCAGATCTCTTCATTGAGTTCCCCACTATGGTGATAAAATAAACATAATTCAGGTGGCGTCACATTTCAAAATGAATGGGACAGAGCTCAGCTGTACAGAAGAAATGTATCCAGTCGTCACTTTAACCAAGGGCTAGTTTAGTTTAGGATTCAGCCAGCCATTAAATAATCATTTGGATGGTGAACGAAAGCTATGACGATCATTCAGCTATCCAGTAAACAAACCAGAAAAACATGCTCTTTCTGATCTGATTTACAGTTTAGTCAGGATTAGGATCAGCATACATTGCAGAAGCATTAAATAACATTTATCACTGTAATAGGTTTAGGCTTTAGATAAGATTTAGGTCTGGGTTAGAGCAAGGCTTAACTTTACATTTAGAGTGGAACCTCTTTCAATTAAGATTAGAATATTACATTTAGGTAGGGTTAAACTGAGGTTATACTTGTAAAAGACTTTGTTATAGACTTAAATGAAGTTCAATGGCTTTTCGTGTGGTCCATTGGTCATTAGTATAAGTGTAGGGAACTCATCATTGTGGTTTTAACAAACAGCACCATCCAAATCTTCAGTCATTCTAGGTATTTAGCATTATCCTAAATGTGACTTAAAAATGAAGTAATGTGCACGGCATGACTGAACTTCAAATGCTGTCTAAGGAACGGGGAAACTATTGGTTTGCACTTGATGTACCTTTGAATTGCAAAAATGTCATCTCTTCATACCGTGCCATAAAGAGCAACTGGCAAGATACATTTTTTATGAAATTTATACTTAACGTTGGAAATGACTATTTGAAAGTGACAGAACAGCAGTAAAAATTGGACGTTTTGAGCAAAAGCTCCAAAAACACAGCACAGTTAATACATTCATCATGTGTTTTCATGTGCTGTAATGTTGGTGTGGTGTCAGGTTGTGGGAGATACTGCAGTAATGACGAATGCACCGTTAGCCAGTACTGCAGTGTTTGTACTGATTCTCTCCACCTGTGCTTCACCATGACTCACTGCAACCTCAGACCTGTCCATAGTTCATCAGGTAGTATAACTTTACTTGTATATTTAGCATTAGCTGTGCTTATTCTGTCGGACACAAATTCACAGCATTTGCATTAGGCCAAATTATCCTTGATACTGCTGCTCCAACCACTGATTACTACTGCTCAGACTCTGGCTCCCAAGAACTGCACCAGAGCAAGATGGCTGCGCCCAGATCCAGGACCAGCCCTACTCTTACCCTGATAGTCTTCCCCTAACCCTAGCCAATCATCACTTACCATGCCCAAACCTAACCAATCCAACCAACAAAGGAAACGAGTACTAACCAATCAGAGGCAGTGTGGGGTGGGTCATTCCTTTGCCATCTCAGGAAAAAGTTTAGTATTTTGCCTTCATTTTTGTACAGCGGGAAGGGGACTGCATCTCCACCCAGAGTGCCACAGGCCATGTTTCTATGGCTATGGTTCACACAGCGTCCCAACTTTTTTGGAACAGGAGAAAACGACAAAGCATTTTCATGCACAGATGATTTTAGTCCCGAGTTTCCCAAGATACACTGGGTAAGGTCACCAGCTGCTCCCAAAATGCTGTGGTTGTCCTTCAGAGGTGGAGATAGGAGTTAAGAAGAGAGGGGAGGCAGTGTAAGGTCTTCACAAGGATACAGTCGACTGTGTGTGTGTGTGTGTGTGTGTGTGTGTGTGTGTGTCCAGTGACCATGGCCACAAGAGCCGCCTCCACCCCAACACCACCGCCAAACACTGAAAGGACTGACCTAGTAAAAGCATATTAGCTTTTGTATTGGAACCTCAATCCTTCTAATTGTTTCAACAACACCAGTCAAGTGCAATAAATGACACGTTTTAAACCAATGGCCTCTTGTTGTGTGTGTTTTGTTTCCACTTGTTTTTTTTTGTTGGCTGATCATTTAGATGTCTACGAGTAGTTTAAAGGTATTTAACTATAAAGCTTAACTCCATGTTTTTACCATGTTAATCAGGCTATTTTTTGTTTCAACCTGCATGAATCAGTGACTTACATCTGGTGAAATGTGTGTTTTACAGGAGAGAGGTGTCTCGCAGTGACAAACCCACAGAGAATTATCTCTGACTCTGTAGCTACCCTCAGCTCTAATTACTTTTTTTTAGCCTCGTTTAGCTCTTTGTTTTGGTTTGACGACCCAAAAGGAAATGTACTGTTTTGGTTCACTCCCTCGGCTCTCTCAGTCGGCAGCAGCCGTTTTCAGTGAAACAACAAACGCTCAGTGTTCACTACCTGCTCAGCACCAAACAGCAGACAGACAAAGCTGGAGACATAAGAGCCAGGATTTACATCCATCACGTGGACGCAGAAACAGCTCCAGATGAGCGCTAACGTGGCTCTGTGTCTACTACAATACATCAGATGTGTAGAAGCTTGTGGTGTTCTGCAACCAACAAAACTAAACTAAATAAAAAACTGTTCAGTGCAGCTTTTGAGTTTTATTTTGACACAATTTAAAAACTAAGGAGCAATATTAACAGATACTTTCAGTGATGCACAGTCAGGTATATAAAATAACTAAAACAAACTGTGTCAAAACCATCAAGTGTCAGTATTTGATTTTGATTTGTGTTGATTTTTCTTGTGCTTTTTTTATATTCGTTTACTAATTTTTTGTTGGATGACTGATATGCACACTAGTGTATGTGTGCACATGTTCTATACCTCTTTTTCCTCTTTCATATAGAAATGTGAACAAATGAAAAGCTTGAATCTGCAAAAGAATAAGAATATCTGTGATATAAGGGGGCAGCCTCCAAAGGCTCAGCCGCTCACAAGCACAAAACCAAGTTGCGGCATGATTCAGAGTGAGCCCTAGTAACATCTCCAAACCGAAGGCCAAGTTCCATATAAGGAGGGATGTCAGAGAACACCGTTTCCTCACACTGTTATCACTTAGAAACCGTAGGCAGTCTTCTACAGATTTGCAGGACGATATGGCCGACGCTCTCTGCCCAGACAATCCGGGAACAGCCTGCACGCAGCCAGTCTCTGGTCTCACAGGGCTACCAGGAGGCCTGCCATGACTGGCATTTCACTGTCAAGCCGTTAGGATCATAGAGTCAAAGTGTGGAGAAGACGTGGAGAACGCTATGCTGATTGCTGCACCGATAGAGTAACATCTTTTGGTGGAGGCAGTGTGATGGTGTGGACTCCCTCACTGGAGAAACAAGGCTTGTCATCATTGGAGGCATTCGAGACGA
Source organism: Chelmon rostratus (assembly GCF_017976325.1). Taxonomy (NCBI): domain Eukaryota; kingdom Metazoa; phylum Chordata; class Actinopteri; order Chaetodontiformes; family Chaetodontidae; genus Chelmon; species Chelmon rostratus. Next base: position 23,494,057 of record NC_055672.1, on the reverse strand, counting down.
GATTCTGCACCCATTGGCAACCCCATATCTGGGGCCGAACTCTACTCTCCAAGATGACAATGCTCGCCCCCACAGAGCGGGATTTGTCAGAGACTCTCCAGAATTTGGGAGTGGAGAGGATGGATCCTGACCTCAACCCCATGGAACACTTATGGGATCAGCTTGGACGTGCTGTTCGTGCCAGAGTGACCAACACAACCACGATGGCTGACTTGCAACATATGCTGGTTGAAGAATGGGATGCCATCCCACAGCAGTGTGTGACCAGGCTGGTGAGCAGCATGAGGAGGAAGTGCCAGGCCTATGTGGCTGGCATGGGCGCAACCCACATACTCAGCTCTGCTGCTCATCCCACAAATGTTCCATACAAATGTAGCACCATTTAAAAGGGAACAACAACAAGTGTGGTCCAACAAGTGTGTGGAAAACTCAACTCATAGTAATAGTAATTGCTACGTTGTTTTTTTGTTTGTTTTTTGGCTGTTACTGCCACCTGTCCACCAGTAGAATGCTGTGAAAGTGCCAGCAGGAATGCATATCATGCCACTCACATGCTCATGGACATGCTAGTGGAGCACAAGGTACAAACAAAACAGGAACCCAGTCATCAAAACACTGCTCCATCGTTCCTCCAGTGATCCACAGGGTAACTGTTATGGAACTTGTACACTGTGCACTCCTGACCTCTTGTGGCCGAAACTTGTAGAACACTCTTTCAATGAGCTGCTTTGCTCCTATTTTCTCACTGGTTCATGTCAAGTATGAGATGTGAAAAGCTGAATAAAATAAACGTTGAGGGCCATCCCTGTTTATTTGAACAACAGGAGGTGTCTGTTTGGATGGATCATTGGCAAAGTGTTATGGTTTGGGAGGGTTAGACACTCCTGGAGCTCTTTGCTTCTGTTACTGAGTCATTAGAGTAAGTTCACCAGCAGAGCAGTTAAGATGGAACTGAGACACAGGAAAAGTCATCAGGGCATAACAGTACTGGTACTGCTACCACTGCTAGCAGCAGTATCATCAGTTGCACTAGTAGTAACAGGAATGGTTGTAGTGATATTAATAAGCAGGCAACACAAAATGTTGACTTCATATTTTATTATTATTATTTTGGATAACTTCCCGAAAACAAGACATGAATGAAATGATTTTGTCTCTGGTTTTAGAACGATCTTTATTTTATTCAAATAAATCTAAAGCTATAAATTGAAAACATACTTATGGAAGTTTTTCACAACGAATATTAGAAAAAAAAAACAGATGGATAATAAACTGTAGGTAATGTGCTGCTCTGTTTGAAACTGTTGTCTGCTGTAAACCTGATCACCTGATATTCTGTAAATCTATCCCCTCTTTCAGGTTGTTAGGCTACACAGTTGGCTTTAAACCCAGCTCCAGGTCTAGTTATTGTATTGCCTCTTGCTGCAGCTGCAGATATAATATATTTCTTTCTTTTGTTCAGGCCTGGTAGAGTGATTGCTAATGAGTTAGTTTAATAGGAAGTGTTTGAGAAAAAAAGTTGTAAGATAACTATACAGACTTCACACTGCATTGAAGGCACCTGTTAGGCCTACTAACTAAACAGCAACTCTGCATCAGGAAATGTGTCGTAATACTTCTGAGGGACATCATGTAACACAGTCTTAAGAACTTGTTAATAAGTATAAAGGTTTTACTCAGATTTTAAATTCCTTAAAATGAATCCACATAGACACTTGCACAACTTTGGTCAAATGGCTTGGAATCTTTTCTGTGTATGATGCACAAGTAATAATACATTTTAAACTGTGTCTTGGTTCTTGATGTGTTCTAATAGTTTGCCAACTTGCTTCCCTTTTTACAGGCCATGTACTGGTAATGCATATTTTACAAGATAATATGTTATCTTTTCCTGTGTCTGCAGGAAACAGCTGGCCACGTATGCCATCAGAAAGAGGATGAATTGTCTCACAATGTTTCAGTGTCACGTATTCTCATCCTAAACTAATGCATGTTGACACTGATTAATAGCACTGTATAGGGAGCATGTCAGCATTTAGAGTGATAATATTAATATAGTAAAATAGTGATTATATATATACACACACTATGGAGATTATGTCTCAGTATTTCTTTTACTATTTTATTTCATTGTGTATTTAATTTTTATTTGCCTATATATGCTACTTATCTGTTATTGATATATTTCATTAATGTGTTATTGTAATTTAACTAAATCTGGTCGTGCACTTTAATGCTGCGCAATTATAGAATTATTTTGTTTTTGCGTAGGGTCAAGATCAGCAAAGCTCCCATATTTTGCTTTTGCGCTATAAAATTAATTTGGGTCTGCGACTGGAGTCAGAAAACTTTTCCTGTCTTCCCTCAAATGAGGCCAGTGGAACCGCAGAGACCTCGACAGACACGGGTTTACGTTCACTTTAGTAGAATAGCGTGCCAGAGTGCGGTAGTTACGCAGTTTACGTTAATGTTTTTGCGTAGCAGAGGCCCAGGTGAAAGGAAGTGGTCCCACCGTGGACGAGTAGCCACCAAATCGAGACAGTAAGAGTGAATGGCAGTTAGGATATCCAACGAATGATTTGAAATCTTTTTAGCCAAGACCATCAATTGAAAAACATCCACCAGGTAAGATAATGTACCGAAATGTAGGATTTGTCTTTCTGGAATAACGTTACTCTTTTGCATGTGTTGGCCTTGCTAGCTGTTAGCTAGCTAGCTGGCTGACATGGTGATGGTGCATGGTGGCTGCAGTTACTGTCCAGACGTTGTGTTGCGTTACACGCTGTAAATTTTGTGTGAAGCCATGTTTCACTTTAGATCTATAAATCACACAGTCGGGGCCTGGCTAGCACACCAAGACATACATGCCTTTGGCCATTAAAATAGTGAGGCCAATAACTGGTTCCAGACAGGCGCGATCCATATGATTTAACATTCGCTAACCATGCTAGGTGAAGTTACCCTGTTGATCGCTGCAAGAGGGTTTCCATTGCAGTTACGCGAGTCTTTGCACAGTAACGCCATGTAAGCAGCTAATATGCTATGTGAGACACTGTTTTGCTACTTAATATGAACTAAGTCTTTAGTTACAACATAGTATCAGCTGAGCTAACGTAACGTAAATACGCTAATTTGCCATACGGTAACGTTAGCACCCAGTAGTTTTTAATGAAAGCTAGGTAACGTCACGGTTCATAATTTTTTCTAGCAATTATGAGGCCAAGGACCTTGAGCTTGCTTTAGTATGTATATCATTTCAAACAGCCATCTTCAAATATTTAATAAAATTGATTTAATGTTAAGGACGTGTATCAGCTCGGCTAATGGTAGTTGTCTCTAGATGCTTGGCAGAAATGGAGCTGTTTAGTTGCTAACTAACTAGCTAATGTTACTCAGCATGTCTTCTTCTTTTTCCCGTGTTATGGCGGGTGGCAACCAGCGTTAAGGTGCATTACCGCCGCCTATTCTGTTGAAGTGTGGCGTTATTTGTCTCATTAAGACAAACACAAACAAAAGAACCTAAGTTCTATGTATCTTCACTTCGCACTACATTATTTTGACTAGTCCAGTTTCTTTCAAACAGTGGAATAGACTCCCTAACCCAATGGCTAATGTAATTTTTAGTCTTAGTTGTTACACTTACACTCCTTATTTCCCTCATTTATGTTTCTCACTCTTGAGAGTACTTTTGGCAGTTAAAAATGACCCAGAGGGGTGTTTGTTCATCAAGTGCAGTGTTGGTCTGGTATGTCCTACCCTCAGCCTTGTTCAGATGTTCTCCTTGGAGCTCCTTTTAACTGTCCTCACTGTGCCCACTGAACGCTGTGCAGCATAAAGGTGTGTGTCCCGCTCTTTAATGACACATCTGATGGGTAAAATTTCCATCATATCCTGTTTCAGAGCCTGTTTTGCAAATGCATCCACAATATTGTTGCACTTTATCCCCCTATGGGCTGGAGTGCGCAAAAGTGTTACTAAAACATTCAGACTTTTTAAATCTGCAGTTTAATATATGTCACTAACTATATCCTGCATGCTGTGAGAAGTAAATGATTACAATGTACGGATTGGCAATATTAAAATTTATACTAAGGCATTTTTTATTTTAGTTTTTATGGTGATGGTATTATGTTACAGAATAATATAAATAGAAGGGATAATTCTGCCTTTTTGTACTCTATTAATAATTGAAAAGGAACATAAAAATAGATGTATTATAGGCACACATCCACATGGCAGGAGTAACCTGCTTCATAATGTAGGTTAATTAGTAAATGTAATGTGATTCATTCTCAGAGTTAGACAAAGGGTAGGATCAGGCATCTCGCAGCATTTATTTGGCAGAAAACCCAAAGTATATTATGGTAAATGGACTACAAATAGTACTCTTCTCGTGTTACTGAACCCTCAAAGCGCCTCACAACACAAGTCAGCATTTACCATTTCACACATACATTCATACACAGGTGGCAGAGGCTGCCATGCAAGGTGCCACGTGCTCGTCAGGAGCTATAACCATTCACACACACACTCAAACATGGATGGCACAGCTGTTGGGAGTAAGTTGGGGTTCAGTATCTATTGAACCACTGACCTTCATTATATAAGTGCAACAGTCAGTGTACCACATGGCACGTCTATCAAGTACATTTACATACGGCAGCAGCAGCAGACACACATACCAATGCAGCACGCAGCAGAGGGGGCTTTCCTGTAACAACAAAAGCAGCTGAGCTTGTGTTGGAGTGAGTGTGGAGATGCCATTAGGTCTCGCTGTTTGAGACAACACAGAAACCAAAGAGAAAAAAACTGTTTCCCTCCTAATTTAATTTCCGTCAAATGAGGCTTAATGTTGACAGTTTCTCTTGATCAGTCCATCAATACTAAATATGCCAATATTGCTCCAGCATGTGGATCAATAATGGATGCTTCTAGCCACGTCAGCCACAGAATGTGCTATCACCAAATTCTGCAGGGTAACCAGCAGAGTAAACAGTAAAGCATCATAAAAATGGCAAAACTTGTTGATTAGTGCGCACATAGCCCAAATGATCTGGTGTTCTTTTCTGGTTTTCTTTTGAAAGGAAAAAAAAACCTACTTGGATGGATGTTGAATATAATGTTTGTAACTCGTCTTCAACCAAAAACTGCAATATTTCCAAAACCTTTATGTACCTGCATTTCTTCCAGTACATAAAAATCTGGAGAAGTTCCTCTTGTTGTTGGATCCCGATCTTCAAAATACCCTTGAAGATGTACTGAGTAGTGTTTTGTTAACTGTTTGTGTCTAATATGCAGCAGCATTTCACCCAGCTCAACCTGAAGTGCAGATACAAGAGTCATTTTGAAAGTACCACAACATAGTCTCAAAGCTTTGGCTTTCTCTTTTTGCTGCTGAACCAGAAGCAGTATGGCCATAGTCTAACACTGATCTAATCAGCACTACATAAATATTTTTTATTGCAGATCTGCACACTCCCCCCTCTGACCCTGTCAAACATCCCATCACATTCAATATCTTTTTACACTTGATGTTTATCTTATGAATATGTTCATTCCACATTAACTTTGCATCAAACCACACACTCAAAAGTCTAAAGACTTTCACTTGTTCTATTCTTTGCCTATAAATCTTTATGTATCAGCACCTCCTTCTAGTGAACATTAATGTATTGTTTTTCTCTAGTGAAAACTTGAATCCTCACAATTATGACAATTTTTCAACGAAGTTATGCTTGTGTTTTTTTTCCATAATGTGATTAATATCCCTTTGGAATTGGGCCCTGAGCAGTACCAAAACCTACCATATAACTTTCTGATAAGGCTATGTGAGTTCTAACTTATATAAATCCATGATCCAAGTATTTAATCCAATTGCTACAAATATGTTGTTTCTGCTATCATATTTAATTTGATCATTAATCCCTCCTTCCAAACCATATACTATGCCTTTTCTAATAAAAACACAACAGGGTCCATGCTTCCTCTACCATTCCTAAATCCACTCTGATGAGGTGATAGAACCTGATCTTTCTGTAATATTCTTTCCATTATTTGTTCTATATGTGATGTCATTGCTGTCGGCCTAAAGTTCATTGAACTTCATGGCTCCTTCCCTGGTTTACTGATAGGAATAATCACATTCTTTCCAACCAATTAGCAATTTTCCCGCCCCCAATACCTTTATATTATAAAACTTTGGCAATGTTATAGATGCTAAATGCTTTAACATTGCATAACAGATGCTATCCTTCTCAGACCCGAGATCCTATCATTGCTCTCCTCATTTCTTCCAAGGTAAATGGAGCGTTCATTGTTCTGTAATTGTCCTGCCCTCAGTAATTCCAGGATGAGCTGATCTTGTCATTACCCTTACTCTCTTAGCCTCCTCAGTGAAGTTATCAGAACATCAGGCACTGCTGCTTCCTCCCCCATCTTCAGTACTGGATACTGCCATTACCTTCTAATTCCTCTCATACTCCTACTCCTGCTCAAAACATCTCCCACGGGTGTTGATGTACCAGTTTTCTTTTTAACTTTTCTAACCTTTGATAGTGCTTGTTTGCATTTCATGAAACTTATTTTATTAGAATGTTTTCAACTTTTTGTCCTCAGTTTATTTAAGTCGATTTTGTCTATTTCAATCTTGCTTGCATATTGAAACATTTCCCATTTTCGATGCTAGATACCCACCTTCCCAATATTTCCTTTTGTTACATGTTTCTTTTTTTTTTTCTTACACAGCACTGGAAAATAATCACTTCCAAGTTATGGTTCAAGTTATGAACCAAAGACTCAAAACAGTAACCCTAACTTTCTTTCAAAATGGAAGCCCTAAGGTTCCCAATGAGAACAACAGAGATGTAGTGGAGGTGTATTCTCGCCAACAAACTGTCGCTCTTGTCACGTGAGAACGTGGTAACCTTCCTGCTGCCCAAATCACATGCCCTTTAGAGGCAGCATGATTGCTTCATCACGCTGCCTGCCAGGATATATAGCAGACACCAAAGCTATTTTCTCATATGAACACCAGTCAGTGTCCACAGAATCAGGTCCAGACATTGTCCAGAGTTGCACTTTCACACATGTAGCACATTTGTCTTTGTCAGACGCAGTCCAATTTACTGGAAATACCCGTTTAGGTGAGGGTGAGGGTGTTGCCTGGGTAGAGTGTGCAGGAGGAAGAGAAGGACTTGGAAATGATGATGGTTTTCGTGTTGGTATCAATACTACATGTATTTGCATCTGTTGCAACATACAGACAAGCAGAAAAGAGTACGAAGCAGCTACACTCCCTGTCCTCAACACACCCACTGGCTGGCTATGTAGCAGGGTAGCAGTGCATGCAGTGGGAATGATATTGTGTTGATGCAGCTTAAGGGATAGCTCTCACGCTGGAAACCGTATTGCCAAATCTCCACTGGTGGACACATTTCACCCATTGCATGCTATATACCACCATAATGCCCTGGCCTAGTATTTACTCTCTTACTCATGAAGCGTGAAGTCACCTTTTGGGAGCACTTCATCCTCAAAATCAAGCACAACAGCTCACTGTGTTCTCACTCCCTCTCTTACATGCAGCCAGCGAGCACCTTTCAGAATTCCTCCTTTTAGGTTTGATTTAAATTCATCCATTGAGAAGCTGACTGGCACCCCCTAAATCACTGCCTTACTCTGCTCCTACCTCCTCTTTCAATCCAGCTTGGATTCTCCACCCTATTTCTTTCATCCTGCCAGCCCACTTTCTCTGCTCTTCATTACTACACGCAATCAACAAATGTCAGTTTTTTAAAACCTTAGCCATGTGTATATCCCGGGCGGGCTGTGGTGCAAGAGAAGGCTGGTGGTTTGAATCTGTGCAGTCTATGTGTTGAAGTGTCCTTGGGGATACTGAACCTCAAATTGCTCTGGATGCTGTGCCATTGGTGTGTGGCTGTGAATGTTTATTACTCCTGATGATCAGGTGTGCACCTTGCATGGTAGCCTCTGCCATCAGTGCATGAAGTGTGTGTGCGTGTGCGCGTGTGCGTCCTCACCCAATGTCATTATGAACTTGAACTCTGCCCTCTATTCCTCATCTATAGCCTCCACTGCTCCTGATTACCTTTGCACTGGTCTTTTTCTCCCTCATTCTCTCACTACCTTGGCTTATCTCCATACCATCATCACTATCAGCTATGTTACAATCTCCCCACTCTCGTCCATTCACAATATAGTCGGGCTATCAGCTGCAGCTTTCTTCAACTCGCTGGAGTTCTCCGTGCTTGTTTGTTCTTCTCTTTTCCAATCTCCAGCTGTGCCTTTCTCCCCTGATCCTCTTTCAGATTTCTCTGATTGTTTTGCTACAAACTTTTAACCATATATTCACAAGTGTTATACGTGCCGTCCTTCCCGTTACCCAGCATGGTCTCTGCTAGAAACTTTGATTTAATGGTCATCTGTAACCAATGAGTTCCTGCTTACATATTGAGAAAATAAGCGAATATGGTGTCAAAATGAGAGATGAAAATGTGTTACTGTTTTAACACTATGTACTGCACACAGAGAATCATAGAAATTAGTGTCATACTGGCTTGAGGTCACAGAGTTGATGACAGCTATTGGATATGATGCAATGAAAATGAATTTTTGTGGCTAGTGTTTTGAACATTGTGTTCTGCATGGATGCTCTGCTCGACATAGCTGACAGACACGTTCCTCTCTTTCTGGTAGCAACCACTGTGCCAAACTGTGAAACAATTGCAAATGTAAATGTGAGGAGTGAAAGATTCACTAAATTAAAGCTGCCCTGACTTCTCTTTTGTAAATAATCATGCAAACTGAGTTTGCCATTGTCATGTTTGAAAATAAGTTTAAATCCCCTTTTCGTTATGTTGCTCAGGCGCTCTGTCTGCTTTGGACCAAAGATTTCTGTAGCTCTTCCTGCACGACTTACGACTGTATACAGTACAGTCACAGGTCCTTCTTCATAGTGTTAAGGTCTAAATATCTTAACACAGAAAGTGCGTCTTGTTGTGTAAGATGTATGATTATATTTATAGTTTTATTTGTTGTGTTCACATTAGGGCTGCAACTAATGATTATTTTTGTTGTCGACTAATGATTATTTTTTCGATTAGTCACAATTATCTTCTTTGTTTACAAACACCTATTTTGGGCTTCTCTTTAACCTAACTTGCTTAATAAACCTTCACACCTGTGAAAGTTACCCTGTTATACTCTAACAGCATACGTTTTTAAACAAATATATTAAAATAATGACACATAAAACATGTATCTGTAACAGCTGATATATTTTTGAACATATAATATCACTGTGACCACAACAAAAAAAAATTAATTAAATAATACAAATTTAAAGTGCAAGTGGTAGTAAACAAAAAATCTCTGTAAACAACTAACTCAAAAAAGCTGCAGTTAACCAGCCTTGAAGGTTGAAGAGACAATAATGTTTCAACCAACTAAGGAGTTGCTTTCACTTAAAGTAATTAAGTCCATAAAAGTAAAAACACAAAAAACAAAAACAAAACATCCATTTTGACAGTTGGCAGTTAAAATACCTGAAACACATTATCACTGATTTTTTACAGCTTAAATATGGAATTAATATGCTCCAAATCACACAGTTGATAAGTGAAAGATGTTTACAATTCAGTATAAACGCTAGTATCGACAGGGGCTGAAATTAAGTATGTCAAAGCAGCTTCGCCTGCGATTCATTGATTTCTGCCGTAAAATACGCATTAATGTAAGTGACCTAGCGTTCCCTCAACAAGCTTCTTCCATGATTTTCCGACTGATAGACGTACGACACAAACCTATTATGTACGTGCATCATAGGCGGACAGTTAATTAACCAGTTAGCATTGTCTAGTTGCTTTTGCTAACCTCTACTACAAACCCGTCTCACCATTTTTTGTCATGGCCTACGAGCCAGGTCGTGATAATGTAATTTAATAATAAAAAACATCTACTCGGCATCACCGTTATTTGTGAACTCTGATCCAGTGGCTCCGGGGTGTCGGTGTTTAAGGTGTTAGTGCATCGCCGTTGTGCTGCCATGAAATGATAGTTGAACTTCACAGAATTTACATTTCATGTGTTTCGCTGGATTATTTTCTGTGAAATGTTCAAACTTTAGTTTAGGTCGGGGTTTTCGGGCCTCTCCTTCTGTTTGTTCTGCCATAATTCATTCATTCATTCTTCTTCTGTGCAATGTAAACGGCGAGCGTTACTGCCCCCAGCACTTCCTGTAGTACACTGCAGTTACAGATGAGCACGAAGCGGACTGTGTGTTTTCATCATACATGACTAGTCGACACTTAATTTTTCACTTTGACAAATTTTTATTGTCGATGTAATCGATTACGTCGACTAATCGTTGCAACCCTAGTTCACATATAGGCCATCTGATGTGTTCTTATGCAAATCTGCTTGATTACACAGTGTTAGGAACAAAATACAGTGAATGTGCAAATTAAGGAGCAGATGTTGTCATGTCTTCATGTCTGGTGAGGATACTTTTGGAGTGACACAGGGATCACAAAGTGTTTGATGACTTTCCACTCTTGTTGAAGTGGTATCTGTTGATTCTGAATGCTATGCCATTGTTCATCCTTGTGTCTTATGCCACTTACAAACATTATGATGTCACTCACCTTCCACTGTCATACTTTGTCATTGGAATATACAGATTCTTATTGACATGCATATGCTGCTGATGTGTCATGTTTTCTGGCTCTGTTTTTGCATTTGAAGCTCATATTGAGGTCTCAGATGACGCTTTGAATGTCAGTCATTATATTTTACCCTAAAAACAAAAAAACAAAATCCTCAATTTGAATAGTGTGGTTAATTGGATTAAATGTCTTTTTAACAAAAATCAGATTTCTTTAATGAATAGCATTTGTCAGTTTCATCAACATGAATACTTGGAGGCAGCAGGCTACTCCAATAAAGGCAACCAAATTTAATTTTCTGATGAATTTATCCCCTTGTTTCTGGGATTCTCATCAAATTCTGCCTGCTAAGTGCAATTAGTAAAGACTAAGACTATTTACAGCACTGTCAATTATTAGATATTTCAGTATTTGTTACTGTTGTTTCAATAATGTAGATCAATGCCTCTCAACTTTTTGTAGTAAACTAAAATTCTCACAGAAGCACCTCCCAGTACATTTCCACAGGGAAACGGAGAATAATTCTGAACTCTTATTTAGTCGTTAGTGCTCGGCTCTGCACAGTAAATAGTGAAATTGAGAACAATAACAATATTTTATATTCATATGTTGTAGTTGGTATATTTATAGTAAGTATATTTATTTACACATAGCATGTCTTTTAAAAGATACCTACACACACATTCTAAAATTGACTGATAATGGACTGATTTGCCATGAAAAACTGAAAGGTAGGCTACTGAGATTATTGACACTCCTGAAGCGCTGGCATAAAAAGAAGAAAAGTAAAAACTAAGACTGACTCAGCTTTTTATTCCATTGTCACTGACTCTCAGGCCTTTTTATTCCACTGTCACAGTCAGGTTTGAAGGCCTACAGGTTATTTGCCAAAAACACAAGGCAGTCCGCATATGAAGAGGCCAGTGCCAATCTCTTCTTATTCATTATATTCCCAGCAGAAGAAGTGTTCAGAACGCACTGAGGATCCAGGGATGGAATGATATTTCCTTGCCATCTGGGTGATGTGAGGGTTCTCTCAGAGCCCGAGGTTTTCCACCACACGAGATGATTTTGTTGAGCAGTCATCGGAGACTCTTTTTCATACGTCGACGTCTCTCTTTGAACCAGCAGAGTGTTGTTCTGGTCTGGCCTGTCCATACAATATGTGTCTCTGAAAAGATTTTCCATAGCTTTTAAAGCAGTTTTGCCAGTGGTTTACCCATTAAGGGTTGGTCCAGCACTGGCAGAGGGCTCTGTATCACAGCCTGTGCCTCTTGCAGCTGCCACATTGACATTTTTCCTTTCTCCCAGCGTGGCCACCTGCACCTCCCGCTTTTGATCCTGTTTTAAATGAATAAGGCGATGGAAGCATGGATCCATGTAACTTGCTTTGTTCAGCAGCATAAATGCGCCCTTTTCCTCACTATATCGCTTCTCCAAATCAGTGATGATCTTTGTCTTCATCTCTCTCTCTGTCAGTACAAGTGGTTCTGGTTGGTATGGTGTTTGCTTGCACAGTTGAGGCAGCAGAACATGCTTTGAAAGCCCTTAATACGCAGCTAAGTTGATGGTGTGTGCCACACATTGTATATTCACTGTTTTAAGATGTCTCTCCACTGCATTGATGTAACTGGCAGCATTGTCCGTTGTAACTGCAATCACAGATTCCCTTTTTATGCTGTAGACGTCCGAATGAATTCACCTACATTCTGTGCAGTGTGTTTTTTTCTAAACTCTTTTATTTTGGGTACATAATCTTGCACTTCCCAATAATCTGAAACATAGTACACCCTCGCTCTGTAGGTCTTTGAGTAATTCTTTTTTTTTTGTTGAGGTGGTGTTTTGCATTTCTACAGTTCTATTTGTAACTGTCTGGGAATGTGGTACCTCAGTTCCAGTTCCTTACAAAAGTCTCTGAAGCACTCTTCATCAGCTGTATTGATCCCCTTCACGTCCGTGAACAAAGTAAGCCTCTTGTCCTGCTGCAGGTGGTGAGCTTGTGGCGACCGGTGTAGAATATGGGTCGAGATGTGCTTGTTTGGGTGGAGGGGTTCTGGACATCAGGCCTTGCTCATTTGGGTGCATATTTTTGAGATGTGACCTCAGGTTGCTGTGGTGGAATGGTAGGCTAACTGTAGCTTACAGAGCTTGCGTACAGCTTCGTCTAGAGGTTTCACAATTTCGCTGTCATCTGAGTAAAGTGCCTCCCCCACGTGCAGCCACGGAAGATCTGCAGGTGGTGTGTCACTCTTTTAAATGTCAAATTTAAAATCTTGGTGATATGCTGCTTTGATAAGTGGTATGTCACTGATGTTCAATTAGCATGTGGCACATAATTACGGTATGTTACTGGTTTTACACTCGTACATAACACTAGCATTAATGGTCAAACTTTGTCCAAGGCTGTGCTTGCCACATACTCACTATACAGGGTTTATCTGTAGCTATGGCCCCACTAGGTTCGATCCCAGAAAAGTATGGCATCCATCAAATAAGTGACAGCTGCCTGGGCTGAATGGTCCTGTATAACATTATAGCATAAGCTACTAGTTTACATGGGACTTGCCTGTGAAAAGTACTCCCTGTGTGTGGATCATACGTTACGTGTTTTTATATGGCACAAAGCATCGGCACAACAAAAGTCAGCAGTGACAAGTCAGTGAGTAAGAGCTCTTTGTGCTGGTGACGTACCGTTTTATTTGCTATATGCACATAGAACAGCAGCAACATGCGTTCTAAAAATAGCAGTGGCAGTAATATTAGTGACAGTAGAATCTGCATGTGACACGAAACTGTAATAGTGCAGCTGTAGAGAGGCAGTTGTCTTGGTCCTGGAGGTGGACTTCATCATGTCACAGGTTGCATTGAGGTTCACAGTTGCGTTAAACCACACTGAGCTTGAGCTTTTCCCCTGAATTCCTAACGACGTCGTTGACAAATTGTACGTGTCAAATTTTGACGCTGCAAGTATGTGAATCACAAGTGTGGTTCTGTTCTGGTGTGAAACAACACTTTGTCACAGAATGTGTCAGAGAACTCACTTTGGGGCTGTTTTACTTTGTTCTTCAAGCCCACTGCTTGAATGAAGCTCCATAGAGGAGCTTCACGTTGGGTTATGTTTTTTTATCACCACCAAATATGAGCTGCGCCATTAATGTAATGACTTAGTTTTGCTGCACCAAGCTGACTGCTAGAATTGGTTACAGCTGTGGGGCTTAGCAGTCTTCACGGCAGAGTCATGTGGTCTGGTTGTGACTTTGGGCTGTGTCAAATGTGTTGTTTACTCTAGTGGTGGACCCTTCTTCCATTTGCTCAGTGTACCTTGTTCAACACCTGGCACCCAGCAATACCATGCCATTCTCATTTTGTTCTCTGCTTTTGTTTTTGCAGAGCTGGAGGACCTGTTCACAATCCCCGCCACTTTCCATTTGTGTAGAGGTGAGAGATTTTCACTTTTCAATGTAACTGTACTATTACTTTATGATAATCAGCACAGAAGCAACAGTGACAGAAGCAGTCTCTGCAGAAGTCAGACTAGTTTCAGTGTTTCCTCTACATATTCGTCGTGAATATAGAGATTCTGGTGTAGGTTCTGATTTGTAGGTCCTTCAGAGGGCTGAATCAAAATGCAGCTTTCTAAAGCCAGACTAACTTCTCCATTGTCATTTATTACACTGTGATATAAATGTCATATAGACTTCTGTGTCTGTCCTGTGTCTGAAATGCATGATTATCACAATATTCTCTGGTTTCTCAGGTCTGTTTCCACCTAAATGTGGGGGAACATCAAGAGTTGATAGAAAAGAAATATTTTATCATGAAGCCCAGATTAAGCGTTGTCTGCTTATCCAGAAAGTCTCAGTTATTATCTGTAAGTATATTTCCTAAGACATTCATTCTGTAAGCGTTATTCCTGCCTATTCACCAAGTCATTTTCCCATTCAGCACTTTGGTCTCTGCTGTGTAAAGGTTTATCCCAGGCTGTGGTTATGTTCTAAACAAGCGCTATATAAGCTAGATTCAAGATTCAGCACTTTATTGCCATTCTAACATCATCATAGGAATTTGGTTTGGTGAGCTCCCACAAAACAAACACAAAGCAAGAGGCTCACGCCACATGCAGTAACCCCTTTGAACATTGAACAAGTGATTTTCAAAATAGCAATAAGAATAGAAGAAGAATAAATCAGTATAAATAAAACATATAGCAAACATTTCCAAAAACTTTCACAAAAAGAGAAGTTTGAAGAAGAGATTTAAAAGATGCGAGAGACTGGACTTCAATTTTTTGGACACTCTCATAGCAAAAGTCCAATCACCCTCAGTCATCAACCGTGACCTGGGAGTAGCCAGCAGGGCTCCATCCACAAATCTTAATTGGCGAGAAGGCACATACCAGGTCAACGTATCAGAATTGCATTTAGGACCTTAAAAGCGAGCAGTGCAATGTTAAAATCAATTGGAAATGTAACAGGGAGCCAATGTAGGGATGCAAGCGCAGGGGTGATGTTATCATGCCTCTTTGTTCCAGTAGTGAGTCGAGCAGCAGTGTTTTGTACCGACTTGAGACGGTAGAGGGAGCCCTGGCTGATACCTGAGTAAAGTGCATTGCACTGATCAAGCCGTGTATTGGCAGAAACATGTACAACTTTTTGTAGATAATCAAATTATAAAAATTACCTAATTTTAGAGATTCACTTGAGCTGGAGTCTGCAGGCTGCGGCCTGTGGCTGGGTGTCTCTTCTCACCCATGGCTCTGCTGATGTGGTTTTTCAGCTTTCTGAATAGAGAGTGAGACTGTAGTATCTGCTGTCTACATTAATACAGTATCCTCATCTATCCTGCTAGTGAACTTCTGACAAGAAGAGGATGATGAAATGAGATAAAGTGGACGACTGGAGGAGCCCAGCCCCCACACCTCCACCTCTTTGAAGCATGGCAGGACTACAGCTCGTCACCCCTGCCACTTCACCCATGGGGCCTTTCTTTGGTCTGCCATGGCAGCAGGAGGCTATCCATGATAACATCTATACACCTAGGAAATATCAGGTCAGAAGGCTGCCATCCACTTGGATGTGTCTACTAGCTGCTTGATGTATGGTATATAATTGGCATTAATTTGACAGAAGAAAAGTTACTCATTGCTGTGCTTTTGTTTTAGCTGGTTAGTATCGTGTTTATTTTAATTGACGCTTTGCTTCATCTCACTGTCTGTAAAACTGGATGTTCCTCCACAGGTAGAACTTCTTGAAGCAGCTCTTGAACATAATACTATCGTCTGCTTGAATACTGGCTCAGGGAAGACCTTTATTGCAGTACTTCTAACAAAAGAGCTCTCCCACCAAATCCGTGGACATTACCAAGAAAATGCAAAGAGGACTGTTTTTCTGGTGAACACAGGTACCTGCAGCACACTATGCCTGCTGATTTTCCGTGTGATTTACTTGCACGTACATTTGGGAACTATAAAAAAAGATTTTGAAGCTGGCTTTGTTCATGCTCAAGTTACATCCATTTCATTGTTCAGCTAAATTCAAATGGAGTGATTTTTTTGAAGTAGTTTACCTTGTCTCTGGTCTACATTGTCCAGCTTTGTCTGTAGTTCAGCAAGCAGCTGCAGTCAGGACGCACTCTGACCTCCAGGTGGGAGAGTACACAGATTTGGAGGAGACCTCAGCATGGACTGACCAACAGTGGAGTCAAGAGATAATTGAGAATCAGGTGTGTTGGTTATTCTCATTGCCTTTTACAATACATGTTGAAATTAGTTTATATTTACTTCATACTGGTTCCATGCTTACATGTCTTGTAGAGTTCTGCCAGGTTTAACAATAGGCCTAGGTGTTCCTTCAGTATAGGTTTACATACAAGGAATTGTAAGAAAAAATGCATATCATTAATGGCCTCAAGCCAGTTTCAGCACATCGATCAAGCAGTCACTGCAGATTGTGCATTATCCAACTCCTAAAATACCTCTTAGTCTGATATGTTATGGTAAAAAACTTTGTTTAATGTCTCTATCTAAGAAAAATAAAAAGTGTTGTAATCCTAGTTCATTATTAAAATAAAGCAGCTAGCAGTGATTCCAGACTTTTTTTGCACTTAACATGAGGAAGCAGCTCAATTTAAAAATTTAAGATTAAGCAGCAAACAAGCTTGTCGCAGTCTTCGCAAAGGTGAGCAAAGTCCCTTTCTCTTTCTGGAGTGAGCGATTACTCACTTGTTCATCATCACAAAGTCTGTAGCATAACAGTAATCATGCTTTCAAAGTTCTGAAGTTTAAGCACAAAACTATTGAGCATTGCTTTTTTAGGCAAATTAGCAAAAAAAAAAAATACATATATCATGGCAGACTTTTAGGTTATTGGGCTGAGCTCATTGTTTCTAGCTCATTCCAGCTCACGGCAGTTTGACCCATTGTGGCAGACAAAAAGTTATAATATACCAGCACAAACACAACAAAGTTCTAGCCCCTAGCAGAGTCAGTACGGTTCTGGAGTCTACAGTTGACCCTACAAGCCTTGTCACCTGCACAGTGGCATGCATGTGGGTTGCACTCAATTGTGCACATTTTCCATTGCACCTAAATTTATTTCCATTACAGTTATGTTGTATGTATGTTGTAATTTGAGACAAGACTAGCTTTGTAAAACCTTGTTACTTTGTTACCAGTTGTTGTTCTATTGACTATGACTCATCAAACAAAGCACAGTGCGTTGACTGACAACCTGAGGTTGGACTCAGGACTGATCATTCGAATTGTTGACTTTTAGTAGGCAGCTCTAGTTATTTGACAACGATATCCTCTTCCCTCCTGTCATTCTCAACCTTCTCTCATACAGGTGCTGGTCATGACTTGCCACATATTCCTGCACATTCTGAAGAATAAAATCTTACAGTTGTCTAAAATCAATTTGGTGGTTTTTGATGATTGTCACCTGGCCATCACAGACCACCCCTACTGTGAGATAATGAAGGTGAGATGGTGGTTGCAAAGTCAAATCCTGTTTTTTGTAGGACTGGTAAACAGGGAACATGTGAATGACCTGGTTCTCCTCTCTGTGCAGCTGTTTGAGGGCTGCTCTACCAGTCCTCGCATCCTGGGTCTCACAGCTTCCATTCTGAATGGAAAGTGTGACCCATCAGAACTGGAGCAGAAGATCCAGAATCTGGAGAGAATCCTGAAGAGCAACGCTGAAACTGCCACTGACCTTGTGGTCCTGGACAGGTACTTCAAGCTTAGATATGACCTATACCAGAGGTGAATAACTACATCTGCTGTATGGCTAAATGTGTCCAGAAGGAAAAAATTGTAGAATCACCTGATGAATGGGAAAATTCATGACAGCAATTGAGTGGCAAGCCAGTTAGAAGCTGTGTGTGTATGCTGAAGTCTAACCTGTGCACTGTTTTATATTTCAGATACGCCTCTCAGCCAAGAGAGGTGGTGCTGGACTGTGGCCCCTACATGGATAAGAGTGGCCTCTCCTCCCGTCTGCAGGCGGAGCTGGATGAAGCTCTCCACTTCCTGAATGACTGCAACATATCTGTTGCCAGAGAGGACCGTGATCCCACATTCATCTCTAAACAGGTCAGAGTGAGACAGATCTAGTGTGTTTTATTTTAATTTGTTTCATTATTTGATCATATGACTTTTGCCTTTTTTCAAATTCAACTTTGTTTGTGTGTTGTGAAAAGGATGTGTATGTCAAAGTCTCATGTAGTTACAAACCCACTGAGAATGTTCACCAACCCTGAGTTCCCCTCAGCTCTGCTGGTTGTCTCATTGTTTTGATTTTTCAGTGGGAGACTCTGCCCTCATTAGACTTGTTTCTCTGTCCCGTCCAGGTCCTGAGTGACTGCTGGGCTGTGCTGCAGGTGCTGGGACCCTGGTGTGCAGATAAGGCGGCGGGCATCATGGTGCGGGAGCTCCAGAAGTACATCAAACACGAGCAGGAGGAGCTCAACCGCAAGTTTTTGCTCTTCACCGACACCATCCTGCGCAAAGTGCACGCCCTCTGCGAGGAGCACTTCTCCCCCGCCTCACTGGACCTCAAGTTCGTCACCCCGAAGGTCCTGCGGCTGCTTGAGATCCTGCACGAATACAAGCCCTTTGAGCGGCAGCAGTTTGAGAGCGTGGAGTGGTACAACAACCGCAACCAGGACAACTATGTGTCGTGGAGCGACTCTGAGGATGAAGATGAGGATGAGGAGGTGGAGGCCAAAGAGAGGCCTGAAGCCAACTTTCCCTCACCGTTCACCAACATCCTGTGTGGGATCATCTTTGTGGAGAGGCGTTACACAGCTGTGGTCCTCAATCGGTAGGCCTCTTTCATGTCTGAATGCCCTGTGGTGTGACAGCTCTACTTGACGCAGTTTTTAAACTAAAAATAATCCTGATTTTCCATTTAGTAGACCTTCATACATGGTTGGTAGTGGCCTTTAATGTGCAGCAAATTGCCCTTGTCTGTTGTCCTGTTTTATCTTGAACTATGACACTGTTTAACACACTGTTTACTACGAAGACGTCCGAGGTCCCCTGTGAAGCCACCCACATGCACATGACTAATTCACTTTCATTTGTTGTGCTACTGCAGCTGAAAGAAACTGAAATGTCCTTTTTTTGTGTTTTCCTCAGTCTGATCAAAGAGGCCGGGAAGCAGGACCCAGAGCTGGCGTACATCAGCAGCAACTTCATCACTGGCCACAGCATCGGCAAGAACCAGCCGCGAAACAAGCAGATGGAGGTGGAGTTCAGGAAACAAGAGGAGGTACAGACAGACAGACAGAAACCATGTGGCCTCGATTTGTGGCCATTTTTTTATTTGCAGAACTGGGTGATGATTTTTTTTATGGCAAGTAAAATGCTTAGGAAAGCATTTGTCGACACATCAAAACATATCGAGTGTCTATTCAGTTTGGGCGCCGTCCTTCTCTCGCAGGTCCTCCGCAAATTCCGGGCTCATGAAACCAATCTGCTGATCGCCACCAGCATCGTGGAGGAAGGTGTGGATATTCCAAAGTGTAACCTGGTGGTGCGGTTTGACCTGCCCACTGAATACAGGTCCTACGTCCAGTCCAAAGGCAGAGCTCGGGCACCTGTCTCCAACTACATCATGCTGGCTGACAGTGAGAGGACCAAAGCCTTTGAGGAAGATCTCACTACCTACAAGGCCATAGAGAAGGTAGCACTCCCCCTTTGTCTTGTTTGATTTACTTCATAGTTGATCTTTCTGATTTTGTCTCAATAAGGAAATGTGATGTTAGAAATAGTCTGCAGTATAATGGTGGGAAGCGAAGCAGGATGAGGCAGTGATGATGATCTTATGTTACTTTGAGCAGATCTTAAGAAACAAGTGCTCCAAGTCAGTGGAGGTGAGTGAATTTGAAGTGGAGCAGGTGCTGGACGATGACAACATCCTCCCACCCTACGTGCTTCGATCTGAGGACGGAGGACCCCGGGTCACCATCAACACAGCCATCGGACACATTAACAGGTAAAGTGCTGTTTTTATCTTATCTTAAAGCGAATAACATGGACCAACAGTAATTGGCTTTAAAATAGCATTACTTAGTGTCGTTTTTGCTCTTGTGCTCAGGTATTGTGCTCGGCTGCCCAGTGACCCATTCACCCACTTAGCACCAAAGTGTAAAACGGTGGAGACGCAGGATGGACGCTTCCAGTCCACACTCTACTTACCCATCAACTCCCCTCTGCGAGTTCCTGTTAAGGTGAGGAAGAACATCTACATTTTTAGAATGCTGGTAATGGTTCCAGCCTGAAGCAGGTGGGTCCTGAATGATCCCCCCACATTTCAGTGCTTACTCCATTCATTTCATAGGCACACACCAATATGATGGACTTTCTCTGGGATTCAGTAAGAAGGAATCATGCAACTGCTCTCAGGGTCATTCATTTGATCAGTGCATCACTGTCTTTACAGGGTCCTATAATGAACTGTACCAGACTGGCAGAGAAAGCAGTTGCACTAGTATGCTGTGAGAAACTCCACAAAATAGGTAAAACCAGAATGGACATTTTGCAGATCTGTGATTTGAAAAATATTCACAGTCTAGAGACCTTTTCCCTGCACCTGTTTTAGCTTGTTTTTGTTGCCCCCCAGGTGAGCTGGATGATCACCTGATGCCGGTAGGGAAGGAGACGGTGAAGTATGAGGAGGAGTTGGACCTTCATGATGAGGAGGAGACCAACGTACCAGGGCGGCCCGGCTCTACCAAGAGGAGGCAGTGCTACCCTAAAGCCGTAAATCTTTTTGCCATTACAGCTAGAGTTCAGTGCCTCTCATTGGATGCTGAGAACTCGCATTTCAAAGCAAAACCAATATCTTGAATTACTTTTTTCTTTTGGAGAGTGAAACCTTTGACCACAGATGTACCCTCATTAAAACAACCAGATAGATTTGCTATACTTTTTAATTGCTAGTTGTTCAAAATGAATCATAAGGTTAAGTAATCAATCACCGCTATAATGTCAAGAGTTTCAGAGGCTAATAAAAAAAGATGATTGTTGGCCTGGAGGCTCTCCATACCTGTTTAGGTATATATGTAACTCTGATAATTGATGTTTTGTTTTGGATTGTGTCAGAAACATTAAGCATTTTTAAATTGTGTCTCTCTCTTTTTGCCCAGATACCAGAGTGTCTGCGGGACAGTTATGCTGTACCGGAGCAGACTTACTACCTATATGTGATAGGGATGGTCCTCACCACCCCTCTCCCTGATGAGCTCAACTTTCGCAGAAGGAAGCTCTACCCACCGGAGGACACCAGCAGGTGCTTCGGCATCCTGACTGCCAAACCCATACCTCGAGTATGTTCTGGTCAAAGCTTTCCCAAATTCTGTCTGACCTAAACAAACATGTTTTCACTTCTTAGAACGTTCGCTAATCAAAAGAAAGAAATGGCTCCAGCACCGTCCTCTCATCATTGGATAACTGATTCTCACCTTCTGTCCAGATCCCCCATTTCCCGGTGTACACTCGCTCGGGTGAGGTGACCATCTCCATCGAGCTGCAGAAATCTGGCTTCACACTCACCGCCTCCCAGCTCGACCTCATCACCCGCCTCCACCAGTACATCTTCTCCCACATCCTCCGCCTGGAGAAACCTGCTCTGGAGTTCAAACCCACTCTGGCTGACTCGGCTTATTGCGTTCTACCTCTGAATGTTGGTGAGTAGAATCACTCTGTCAAGCTTGGTGGATGACTTTTCCAGCTGTGTGGAAATGCTCATTGGTTTCTTTTTATTTTCTGCTTCATGTGCTCCTTCAGTCGGGGACTCGAACACACTAGATATGGACTTTAAGTTCATGGAGGACATTGAGAAGTCTGAGGCCCGCACTGGCATTCCTACAACTCAGTACACCAAGCAGAACCCGTTCACCTTTAAGCTTGAGGACTACCAGGATGCTGTCATCATTCCAAGGTACCACTGCACCATATGAGTCCTAATCACATACTGTAAGAATGGTTTTACTGAGAACGAAAGCTTTTGATGTCTGAGGAAGATTGTGACGAACAACTGGACACTGGTTTGATCGTGACTGTCACACGGCTCTTCCCCCAGGTATCGGAACTTCGACCAGCCTCATCGTTTCTATGTCGCTGATGTGTATACAGACCTGACGCCGCTCAGTAAGTTTCCCTCGCCAGAGTACGAGACATTTGCTGAGTACTACAAAACCAAGTACAACCTGGACTTGTCCAACCTAAACCAGCCGCTTCTGGACGTAGATCACACCTCCTCCAGGTCAGTAGCATCGGGGATCATGACAGTTAAATAAACAGTTGTCCTCTTTCTGTCAGTGAGATGTGATGGTTCAGATGACTTTCCAAAGTGTTGGGGAGTCAAATTTTATTAAACTGTGTGAAGTGTGAATGTAATCAAGTAATGTCACTTGATTCGGTGTCAGCTGGGGCTGAAGAACATAAGTTTGAAATAAAAAACACTGGCGACGTGGAGTTAGAAAGGAACTTACCAATCCTCTGTGGGCAGCTCCTCGTCTCTGCCTGAGGCACCAGGCTCCAGGCTATATTCAGCCACTACAAGCATAAAACACCCAGGACTGTAACTGAAGGGCATCCCGCCATCCGACAGGGACAATAAAAGATGCGTTTTAGGTTGGTCGCAGGATGGAAGGTAGAGCCAGCCTTTAAAAATACAACTGCGATTAAACCATAATTTTAAGCTCTTACAAAGTTGTCAATGTATATTGAATGTGCAAGCACTGTGTCACACACAGGCACAGCGAGAAAATAAACTGCAACAATGACGTCTGAAAGCAGCGTTTCTAAATGTGAAAAGAAAAATGTTTACGCAAGCTTTTCCAGTTGTTATTAAAAATGTGAATTTATGAATTCAATGAATGTCAGATTAATCAGAACAAATAAATTAATATGTATGTAACAAATTTACAATTACATATCATGTTAAAATCTCATTATTTCCATTGTGTTTTATTTATGCCAGAAGTTTTTTTTATAGAAAATGAGCCATTTATAATTGGTTGAAGCCCTGACACCCAAAATGCTGACAGAACTATCTGCAGTCAAGTTGCATTTTGGGTAACTAAGGTGCCTGGTTTTGATAAGGAAGAGGAATGCATGGAATAAAAACACCAATGTCTCCAGTTCAGCTGCTTTTTTTAAAATTGTGCACTGTGACTCTGAAAATGTTAACTGCAAAGCTAAATTAAAGTTTTTGGAATATGTTCACTGAGGTCTTGGAACTCGGTCTTGAAATGTGATGAGCAATGTGATGAGCAACAGCCAAATTTGGAAGCACAGTGTCATAAAGTCACAGTGTGATGACAGCACTCTGGAAGCATTCCTCTTTGTACATGCGTTGGGAAAAAGTAGTGACTTTTGTTTTCTTGTGCTCTCAGACTGAACCTGTTAACCCCTCGGCACCTGAACCAGAAGGGCAAAGCCCTGCCACTCAGCAGTGCAGAGAAGAGGAAGGCCAAGTGGGAGAGTCTGCAGAACAAACAGGTAACAGCTGCCTCTGTGGTCACACTGACTGTAGCCCCGTGCCCCCCTCCATTTGTTTCACTGAGACCACTGTCCTGGCTCCTGCAAAAACAAAACTCGGGGTCTGCTGGAAAAAAGGTTGCACCTGGCTGAAGTTTTGCAACAATGCAATGCAGCTTCATCCAATAATGCACTGCATTGATCTTGTAGTTGTGGAGAATGGGTATAAATGGGTGGATGGTGAAAATGGTGTAATATTAGCTACAAGCAACACGACTAATACTTGTTAACTTGGTGTTAACAGTTTCACATAAGACAGGTAAACGTAAATAACGTACCCTGTATGATTTCGTGACGGTCCACATCTTTGGTGGTGTTTCACCAGACCTTTGTGAGCAAACAACCGTAATGTAAACGGCAACATTCAACACTGCAAATCTTTCAGTTCAGCTGAAAAATCACTCCTCTTCATAGCATAAGAGTCACATCCAACAGATGTTCTGATTTTCTGTTTCTATCGTTCACTTGTAATTTCACCTAAACTAGCACGGTAAGGACTTTCCTCCATCTCGTCTATTGCGGTTTTCACTTCCTGCCCTCCATCTGAATTTAATGTCTCTTTTCCATCATGCATTTTTGATTTCCATGTCTTCTAAGCTTTCTGAGACTACAGCTTTGCTGTTTTTTCGATTTGTTCAGTTTACATGTATGCAGGTGTTGTTCTTGTGTATTACAAGATTTGCAGAAAAGGCACTAGTAACCAGTTTCTACCTGTTCAGTTTCACTATATTTAATGCTTGAAGTCTTGGTTTTCCTATGGAAATCTCTGCTGTTGATATAAATTCAGACATGTTGGCTGTACAGAAATGAGTTTCAGCTATATCCCCATGCATACATTCTGTACTGCAGCTGTCTTACAGTGTGTTGTGTGTTTCAGATCCTAGTTCCAGAGCTGTGTGCCATCCACCCCATCCCCGCCTCCCTGTGGAGGAAAGCAGTGTGTCTGCCCAGCATCCTCTACCGCCTCCACTGCCTCCTGACTGCCGAGGAGCTCAGAGCCCAGACAGCCAGTGAAGCTGGAGTGGGAACCCAGACCCTCCCGCCCGACTTCAGGTCCCCGTCACATCGCTGCACAACATTTGAGCTCAGTGTTTCAAGAAAATGAGCCACTTGCAGTTTTTCCATTGGCTGAATCTGGACTTTATTTAAAGAATGGAACCATGGCCCCTCAGCATTATAATCTATTGTAATACTACAATTGCATTTGTAAATTCAGGCAATTCATGCATAATCTCTTACATCGTTATAGTGCAACATAAGAATTATGACGGCACTGCTCTTTGCAACTGGAAAGACACCTGCTAAATCTGTAAGAATTAATTCAGAGGTATATTTGCATGGTGGCTGCCGCAGGTGGTACATATAAACACTGTTAGTGGAGTGTGGATACTATCCACAGCATTTCCAAATGCACTGTGGTGGCAATTCCCACTAGTGCAGGTATTCTGTTAGTGCCAAAGCAACACCATGGAGCTGGGCTTTAACAGTGTCCACAGTCTGAACCTTTATCAGCAAATCTTTAGGAAAATCCAGACTGAAAACAGAATCACTGCTGACAAAGGAATGTGATTTTATAAAATGCTTAATTTTGAATAGTATCTTCAGATTGTGACCATTGGTGTTTAAACTTACCCAGACAACATTCTAATGTAAAGATGGTCTGTGTGCATGTGGCAGGTATCCAAACCTGGACTTTGGCTGGAAGAGATCTATCGACAGCAAAACGTTCATCTCCTGTCCTGAGTCCTGCAGCGAGGATGGAGAGGGTCACTGTAAGCACCAAGAGACTGTAACCCCCGACCCCGATTCCCTAACACATCCCAGTAGTCACCACTCTTCCCTGCCCGAGCAAGCCACCTGCACGAGGAACCTAATCAACGGCACTGCCCTAGTCGCCGACTGTGACGACGACGGCCACCAAGATGAGCACCTTCACCAACATGACAATTGCCAACGCTCCCAGCCCAGCTCCCCTGGGCTGCAGAGCCCTGAATCAATACAAACCACTACCTCAGTTCCCGTGCAGCCCTCTCACAGCTTGAAGATGCCCAGCTCCTGTCCTCCAGAGCCTAGTGATGAATGTACACCAGGGAGGACCTCAGACCACACAAATAAAGCTACCTCAATCTGCAGCCGGGCAGCCACGGGTCCCAACGCTCCCACAGCACCTTCTCTTGACCTTGCCGCTGTCCCGCAGCACAGAACCCAGGCAGGAGACTCCCCCAAAAGCCTGGGCCCCAACCCAGGCCTCATCCTGCAGGCCTTGACCCTATCCAACGCCAGCGACGGCTTCAACCTGGAGCGGCTGGAGATGCTTGGCGACTCTTTCCTCAAGCATGCCATCACCACGTACCTGTTCTGTACTTACCCCGATGCTCATGAGGGACGACTCAGCTACATGCGCAGCAAGAAGGTGAGACACGTCACTACTTTATATAAGGACGTGGCATTATTTCTAAGAAAATACAGATACCTATCAGTTCATTCATGGATCGCTAGTAAGCGTCACCTGCTAGTCTGCTGTTGTACAGCGGCACAGATCCACAATCAGATGGGTCAGTAGTCAGAGATGTAATGTTGTAACGAGATATGCGCACTCTACCAGTCATTGCAGCTTCTGATTGGTCAGCTAAGTCAACCAAGATATCAGTTGAACTCCTTCTCATCTTTCATCCATCTATACCAAAACAGCAGATGAATAACCACTCAGCCCTCTCACCTTTTATTAGTCTCCATTAGTATCCACAAATAAATTGCACGTGACTTCTGTATTGAAACTACTGATGATGCCGTGCACACGACTCGACTCATGCTCTGTGGTTTGCCCATGCCCAGGTGAGCAACTGTAACCTGTACCGTCTGGGGAAGAAGAAGGGGCTCCCCAGCAGGATGGTGGTGTCCATCTTCGACCCCCCTGTTAACTGGCTGCCTCCTGGCTACGTGGTCAACCAGGACAAGAGCAGCACAGACAAACTGGATTCAGAGGAGGTCAGTGGGCTTCCTGCTGCACTCTTGCTTTATACTGCACTGCATAACACACTCTGTTATCACTTATTTTTGTCTCTCTGTTCTGTGTATGTGCATGCGTGCACTGGAATTGTACACATGGATTAGGGTTTGGCATTAAAAAAAGAATTGACTGTAGGTATTTGTTAGTTATAGGATTTAGAGAATTACTGCTCAGTGGTAGGCCATTCACAATACAGTATTTATGGTTAATAATCCATCCATTCATTGCTGTCTTAGATGTTGCTACTGTTATGATGTTGTCAGGCCACTAGAGGGCAGGCTTCACCTTGTCTGGCAGTACACCAGGTTTGTCCATAGCATTTAACTCCAGGCTTTGCCCTAGATTTAATACAATGAAAATTAAAAAATCTGAAATTCTATTACACTGAGATGATGATGATGGTACATAGCATGTGGGACAAGAGAGCGGCTCATTGGTTGTTAGAAATATAACACAAGATGAAGAATTTAGACAAATGTACCAAAGAGACTCATTTACAAGAATAGCACCTCTGTAGTAGGGTGGGTGATATAATTATCCAATACCATGGGATGGTATAAGTTTATCAACCAACTGATCTCATCATCGTATTATCATGGCTATCTTTTTTAAATATGCTTGTATACTCAGTATATTAGCATGTCAGACTATAAACTTTTAGAAACCAAGTAGAGTCTTAAAATGACCAACTACAAAACTAACTGTAATGGAACTAAAGGGGTGATGGAAACAGAGGGCAGCCCCACTTGTTCAGCTGCACCCTGAATTGTCAGCCTAAATTGGCGACTTTAAGTCACTGTGGAAAACTCTGATTCAGGTACAGCCCTAGTGCTTTTAATTGTATTCCCTGATGCTTAAGATTGTCATTTATTTGGACAGGCGCTCTTATTTCGGGCAAGGCAACATGCCTCAACTATATCACACTGCAAGGAACACTGCTACAAGCACAGACGAATGACGAATAATAAGATAGAAGTGCTCTTTAAAGACTTGAGTTCTGCAGTTGTCTTGGTTCAGACTATGGCAGAAAGAACAGGCCACAGATAAATGTTTTTTTAAGTTATAAATGATTGGCAGTGTCAGTATTTCGACAAATGTGTAAGTCACAACTCTTGTATTATAGCTTTATTATTATAAGGACCATTCCTAACCACAACTAAAGAGAGTGACTTGTCTGAGTCATGAGTTCGGTTTGGCAGCGTCTCCTTACACGCTGCAAAGGCCTATTGAAACTTGTAATCTGCTTGAGTTTCATCATTTTTACAACATGTTAGCAGCTCATATTGGAACTCTTACACCACGAAGGTTCATTTTAATGGCGAGCTCCTAAAAATGACTCTTATACTTCATTCTACTTCCTTTTTACTTGAACTCTGCTTTCCTCCTGCTCTGTCTATCATCCAGGCCAAAGAGGAGCTTCTGGCCAACGGGCAGTCTGGAAATGACTACGATGAGGACGATGAGGAGGGTGAGGAGGTGGACGAGGACGGTGAGCTGATGCTGAAGGATGAGCCGAAGGATGAAGTCAACATGGAGGACGATCTGGAGTATTACAATGAGCACATCAAATTCATCGACAACATGTTGTTAGGATCTGGTGCGTTTGGGAAGAAGATCTCTCTGAGCGGCTTCCCTCCCTCTCTCACCACGGCCTCTGGCTCCTCCCCTGCCATGGAGTCTCCATACGAGTGGAAGGCCCCCAAGAAGCCCCTCCATCCCACCACAGCCCACTACCCCTCAGAGCCGGTGCCCAGCGGGCCCTCTGCAGAGGAGTTTGACTATAGCTCATGGGACGCCATGTGCTATCTGGATCCCAGCAAGGCGGGAGAGGAGGATGACTTTGTGGTGGGTTTTTGGAATCCGTCGGAGGAGAACTGCGGCGCCGAACTCGGCAAGCAGTCCATCTCCTACGACCTGCACACGGAGCAGTGCATCGCCGACAAGAGCATTGCTGACTGTGTAGAGGCTCTGCTGGGCTGCTACCTGACCAGCTGTGGAGAGAGAGCCGCCCAGATGTTCCTCTGCTCACTGGGCCTCAAGGTGAGCGAGGACCTCCACTCCGTTCTGTCTCAATATCTCATCATTCAGCAGCGATACCTTGGCACAGAGTGCAACACTATATATAAAGATCATCTTATCTGGATTCAGAGCATTCAAATCTTAAAACGCTGTTGAAAATGGTATTAGTCATAGTATGTTCCTCTCTCTTCAATATGGCAGCTGTTCTCTAGGAATTGTGGGAATTGGCGTTGGATATACAACTACCAAGTAAAAAAGTGACGTGCCATCGATTCAGCTCTCACATAAAATGAAGTACACAAACCCTCACGTCATACAAACAAGCAGCTTTGATTATGTCCACACTGATGCATTTATTTTAAAGCTTAAGTGGTCTCTGTCCAGATGAGTGTTTAAGCATCGTTCCACACACACAATATGCAAACCCGTGTCTGCGCACGGTTGCTCCTGCAGGGATTCATTCATTGCACAGACAGATGTTTTCACAGCACATGCACACCCTGTCTTGCACCACACTTATTGGCTTTACATGTAGGGTTATGCTGGCTGCTACAGATAAACCATCTTTTTAAAAATCTCTATGTTCCATACTTGTGTTGCTTTTAAATGAATCTCTGTGGTTTGGAGTTTAGTGGCATTACTACACTCCAGTTGGGACTGTGATGTAAAAAGATCAGACTTAGATATATAATAAATATAACATCACATGACTAATGACAGTTGAGTGAAAAGTACATTTGTCCAATGATTTTGGGTGTTACAGATAAACGTTTGGAGGAACCAAAGCATGCAAGGCGCTCCTCCAAAACAACCAATCTCAAAACTATCAGCGGGAGTTTAGAGAGGTGTTAAAAGTTGTTTTTGTTGATAACAGGTGTTGCCATTGGAGAGAGGCATCCTGACAGCAACAGTGGTGCAGAGCCGTCAGACCACAGCTATCGACCTGTGCTACGGCTGGCTGAAGATCCCACCCCGCTGCATGCTGGACCATCCAGACGCAGAGCGGACTCTCAACCACCTCATCTCTGGCTTCGAGAACTTTGAACGAAAGATCAACTACACCTTTCAAAACAAGGCTTACCTCCTGCAAGCCTTCACTCACGCGTCCTACCATTACAACACCATCACAGGTCAGACTTCAGCTCACAGCATCATCACAGCTTCTTGACCACCTTGACTGCTGCTCAGCTCTGGTGCACTGGTGTCTCCACAGACGTGGATTTGACTGTTTACACATTCAGCAGAACGGCATTAGCAACAATCGGGCTCATGTTCCCGGCCACCTGCAGCTTGTTGCATCCTGCATTCTGGTCATACCATACACTACATACTAAGTGGAGATTTACACTGAATTAAAACAGGTTACCCCATAGGAAGTAGTTTTCACATCGACAAAATAACACAATATATCTCAAACTACAAAATGTTATGCCAATAAAGTTAGAATAAATTCACAAATAATGTATGTTAGATTAGCAGTAAAAGTGCTAATTCTGAAACGCACACATTTCTCTATGTACACTATGAAAAGAGAAAGAAAGAAAGTCATATCTACATTTGTGAAGGGTTGGCAGTGAAGTTTAATATATCCTTTGGCCTTAAAACTGCTGTTTTTGGAAGTGTCTTTACAGCTGATGCTGCCGTGAGAGCAGATGTTTCGTAGCAACTGCTTTATACTGGTTGTTTTTGCATTTGACATTAAACTAAATCAGTCAATGTGTATCCATGATCCTGGAGTTAAAACTATCCAGTTAATTCATTAGTAGCAGTTGATATAACCTACGCTTCAAAACCCTGCATAACTAACTGCATTATCACTTAGAAAAACTCAGTGGCACGCAACCACACGCTACATAGTCTGTCTAGCAGTTAAACAGTCCACCCTGCTTGCGTGATGCGTCTTGTCTGTGTCACATGTATCTCAGCTGTTAGGGTCATTTGAGCCGTTGTCAGTTAGTGCGTGAATGCGCTCTGCTTTGTTTCATTTCATCTGCCCACATCTCAAGCTGTTGTTTATTTCCCTTTCTCTTCAGATTGTTACCAGCGGCTGGAGTTCCTTGGTGATGCAATTCTAGACTACCTCATAACAAAGCACCTTTATGAAGACCCACGGCAGCACTCTCCCGGTGTGCTGACCGACCTGCGCTCAGCACTCGTCAACAACACCATCTTTGCCTCTCTGGCCGTCAAGTACGACTACCACAAGTACTTCAAGGCCATCTCGCCCGAGCTTTTCCACGTCATCGACGACTTTGTGCAGTTTCAGTTGGAGAAGAACGAGATGCAAGGCATGGACTCCGAGGTGAGTCCCGTCTCTACCAAAAACACAACTCGCATCAGTACTGTAACAACAGAGTCCTGTAGGAAGAAACCTAATCTTTGCTGTTGTAGTTTTTTTTTCCCCTAAAATAATAGTCAGCATTCAAAAAGATCTGCCTGAATAACAAGGCTGTCAGCTTCTATCAATCTGTTTCATATTCCACGGATTTCAGCATCGAAGAGAAAATGCAGTTGGATTTAATTTGCCTGGAAATGGCTATCTTGGCACCAGATCTCCTCTCATTCTGCTTGAGAGGTACTTCTATGCCTTGGGACAGCAGGCACATACACAAGCACACTGAAGAAACAGCTGAAAGAAATGAAGAAATGTGCCGCAGTAATGTGGTACCACTCCGCTGCTCGCTATTCATCAAATGAGAGTAACAATAACATGATGAAGCTGTTAATGTAGCATGCTTTAACTGTTACTTGTCATGTCAGTACATTAACAATCAGCAGTGGATGTTTGCAGTTGAGATTGTCTACAGGCTCATATTTGATACTTTTAAAAACGGTTTGCAGAACAGCTTCGCTTGTTTTTACTTGGAGCTCACCCCCTTCATATATTAAAAAAAAAAAAATCATTCAAAACCAGACTGTTTACATCATATGCCTTTCAGCCGTGTTAATACCTAGATGGAAATCTGGTGCTTATTTAGAATACATAGAATCGTGGTTACATTGGTTACTCTTGTTTTAGCGCCAACAGCAGCCAATAGGGGTTTTGCGATTGTGTCATGTGACCCAAAACCAGGGTTTTCCCTTGTTTTCTGGAGAGCTCAGGTGCTGTAGAAAATGTGACGTTATTCGACTAAAAACAACTCGAATCGTTCCAACATTTTAAAAAAACGTCCACAGAGGTTGGAGTTTTTCCACATGACAAAAAAAGTTAAACAAGGTCACAGATGAAGTAGGCGTGGTGTCCTGAAGTAGTCCTTCACATTTTTTGAGTGAGCCATAAAAAATAATCACTAAATAACATTGGTTAAACAAGGAACAAACACTGGAATTTACCCAAAGTGAGGGTGAAGCAACTAACCCGCTGTCTGGGTGGATATGGTTAGGATTTTATCTTTATCTTATACATACTCTTATTGGCCTGGTTCTTTAGCAGTAGTCTAACCTCTTCTTCTTCTTTGCTTTTTTTTAGTCAGCATTTGTAAAAAGAATTCATTTATAACAGGATTAGAATTGATTTATATTTCAAATCAAATAAAATATTGTTCCTAGAGCAGCACTTGTAAGGTTTACAACAGCAAAGTCACGATATACACTAAAACAAATCAGAAATAT
The DNA here is from genome assembly GCF_017976325.1 of Chelmon rostratus. Lineage (NCBI taxonomy): Eukaryota > Metazoa > Chordata > Actinopteri > Chaetodontiformes > Chaetodontidae > Chelmon > Chelmon rostratus. The sequence continues at coordinate 23,461,686 of NC_055672.1, read as the reverse complement.
CAGGAAAATCAGTACTATTTCAAATACAGGGCCAAAGTTAAGATGAGTTTAAATGAAGAACGCAGACATCCATCACTATCAGTCCTTCCTCTGTTGCTGCTGTTTTACTGCTTGTAGAGAGGAGGTGCTGCTGTCTCAGCCAGGAGATAAGACCCAACTCACCAATGCACCCAAATCATTTTCGTATTGACAACACTGACTACACACTAATTTTCATGCTGCATATGCAGCGATAAAGGAAAGAAAAGCACTGTAGTAGAGAAGGATCAGCATTTCATGCAGCTGATTGTAGATAAAACCGCTTCATTGCAATGTGCCCAGAGCACCCTGGGCTTCACCTCTGGACTCTGTACATAATTTACCGTAATCTCATTATTGACAGCTTGGTTTGATGATTTTGGCTACTGTATTTATCCACAACCTGCTTATTTTACTGAAAATAATTGTCTTCATTCAAAAAATCTTTTGTAAAGCTCTTTTTTTTTCTTTTAATTTGCCCATATCACCCAGCCCTAGGTGTGTGTTATGAAGGTATCAGCTAACAACTTTTTGTGTTTTTGCTACCAGCTGCGACGCTCTGAAGAAGACGAGGAGAAGGAAGAGGACATCGAGGTCCCAAAGGCCATGGGAGATATCTTTGAGTCGCTAGCCGGAGCAATTTACATGGACAGCAGGATGTCATTGGAGACGGTGTGGCAAGTGTATTATCCAATGATGAGGCCACTTATAGGTGAGAAAGAGGGAAAGCACATTTATTTATATATTTTTTCCCCAGCCATGATTGTTGAGCAGTGAATGCAGGGAACATGAGTGATCGCAAACATTCAGCATTTTTGCCAGCTGTGTTGACCTGTTACTCGCATAACCCTCCATCTCCCCACCGCCTGCAGAGAAATTCTCTGCCAATGTGCCACGCTCTCCTGTGAGGGAGCTGCTCGAGATGGAACCAGAAACTGCCAAGTTCAGGTAGGAGATCAGCACCTCCACAAAACTGTATTTGCTGTATGCTTATGTCATGACATTATATGGAAGAACAACCAAAGCTAAATGAATAGCATCTACATTTGAATTAGACAGAATGGAAAACATGCAGGTACGCAGGTGTTCCACCCGCTCCTATCATAGGACAGTCACAAATGACAACGAGTTAGGTTACATTCCAAGTACATGTTAAAAAACACACATTTACATATCATGGACATGAATATTGATAAGATCCTCACGGCACAGAAGAATAATATCTGGTCCACTGCTATCACACCTTCAATATGGCCAGATCTAGGGTCTGCTCTCACCGGCGTGGTGCAAAGATTAGATGCTCCTTTACACACAGCATGAGGAGGGTTATTGAAACAAGTAAAGGGTCTATATTAAAATGAACAAGTGTTTCTTTAAAACCTCTTCAATGTCTCTTCCCACTGTTGAGTACTGAACTGTACTGACAGGTACTGTAATTCTGGACTGATCGGATCATTATGGCGATGTTGGTTGGTTGATTTTGAAGCTGTTCTGTGGTTGTCTGGGCTTGTTATTGTGTTCTTTCTCTAAACGTGAAATTACCTCCATTCATTATGATTTGTGTACTTGGTTTACTCCAAAATGTACAACCCTCCCCTCCTTTGGGAATATCCGGGGCCTGGGTACTGTAGATTCCTTTTCCTATATGTTTAAGGGGGATCATACTCTGAATGCAGTGGTATGCAAAGCTACCCTTGGTCAACGTGAATAGCTAAGCAAGTGGAAGAAGACCCGGCTCCCAAACAGCATGAAGTTAAAGATATTATTTTAAGCTAGATTACTTCTTTATGTCTGGGTTTTATAGTTTCAAAATAACAAAAAAGGAAAAGGGCCAGACGTCAGGTCAGTTCTTAGTCACCAGCACCCCCTTCGGAAGGTATCTCAGCTTGTAAAGGCTTTCTGTACCCTGTTGAGAGTCTTTCAGTTCTTGTTTAGATCCAGGGACTGTGAGGGCCATGGCAAAACCTTAAGCTTGAGGCTCTTGAGGTAGTCCACTGTGAATATTGAGGTGTGAATGAATATAGGGCGCCACTATTCAGTTTAGCCATAGGTGTGATGGCTGTGGACCAGATGTTATTTTTTTGTGCTGTGAGGATCTTATCTATAGTCCTGTGTATGATGTGCATGTATGTGTTGTTTTTTTTATAATATAACTTGTGAGTTGTATTTCACTGATGTCATCATGTGACACTGGTGAATGGTCAGAGCATTTGTATTTAAATATTGCATCTCAGTATGTACGTCTAAGTCTGAAGAAGAGCGTACATTGGCGTCATTAAATTGCACTTAAGGGGGCCTCAGTCAGTGTGCAGGCCTTTTGTCAGCCTTTCATTGCTGTCTTCTCCAGCAGGTCCAGCTCCTGCCTTTTATTGTGTTTGGATGTGCTCGACTACTGTGCATTGTCAGCATTGTTACATGGTCATAAAAAGAGTTTTATCAGCAGCACGAAGGAAAGGAGGGCAATTAATGGTCGTACGTCAGTCAGTCACATTAGACAAAATCCAATTACTGTAAATGCATGTCACCCATGAGAGGGTCTGTGTGAATGCTGACACCTGCCCCTGTCCGGGAGCATGCTTGTGGTGACTACGTAGACCTTACACACCGATAAACGTGTGAGCATCTCCACCTGTGCAGAACAGAATTGGGTGTGCATCTGCTGTCTTTGTTCCTGCCCTCAAGCTGCTGGAAGGTTTTTTTATATGAAAATATCTGTGAGAAGTTATTTACGTGAACATAAAGGGGATTCAAGAACTTCAAAAGGGAAGCAACTGCAAACAAAATGTTATTTTTCTCAATGGAAAATTATTTGGTATGTAAATAATTCTGTTGTACCACTCGAATTAGTGATGTGGAAATGTAAATTATACTAAATGTATGAAGACAGCAGGTAAATATTGAGGAGTTGTTGTGTTTCATCATATGGGGAACAGGGGAAAGTACTAACAAATGTCTGTCACCAATAGCCTGTTAGAAATAAAGACTTGGCTCTCTCTGTAGTTGAGGTAAATAAAGGCCGTTGTTGAAGAATGTTCAGTATCTGCAATCTGAAACCGTTACCTTTCCTCTGTGTGCAGCCCTGCAGAGAGAACATATGATGGGAAGGTCCGGGTGACGGTGGAGGTCGTCGGTAAGGGCAAGTTTAAAGGAGTCGGCCGCAGCTACCGTATCGCCAAGTCGGCGGCAGCGCGACGAGCTCTGCGCAGCCTCAAAGCCAATCAACCTCAGGTCCAAAACAACTGAGCTCAGCATTAGCCCCTAAAGCTATTGACGCTAATGGAGACAAAGCAGCGGCGGCGGTGGCGGCGGCGGCTTCCCAACACAGCGCAATGCTAGCCCTATATCTTCAGCCTGCGATGGCACAACCAAGGCAGCCAGGGAACACTGTGTGGAGACGCAACAGAAGAAGCAGACTGATCTCATAACAGATTTCACATCAGATTTTGTACCTTTTTTTTTTTTTCTTCTTTTTTTTTTTGCGCAAACACAATCTTTACTTTCCCTCTCTGCTTTGTGTAATCACATGAGTGCTTTATTAACGTTTAGCAAAGTGTTTAAAAAAAAAAAGGTCAGGTCGCGATGTCTATTCCTCACTGTTTTTGATTTTTTTTTTTTTTTTGGTTAACCTCCATATCAGTGAGATGAGGCTTATGCTTATTGTGTAGTATTAGACTGTACATAGTTCAATCAAAGGTGTAAATCAAAGTATGTAGTAGGAAGAAAAAAAAAAAAAACAAACGCTAAACTCCTCAGCCTGTGCACTAGTGCCAGTCAGTTTTAAAGCGGTTTTTAAAACGCTAATGGCAGACATGGCTAACAGATACCACTGGAGCAAAAACCTGGTGGCACTTCTGTCTGAAATCTGTCTTGAAATGGTATTCTTAATCATTTTTGCACTTATTCCATTAGGGTCTGTTACTTTGAGAATTGTGTGGTCACATTGACACCAAAATCATATACGTAGCAAAAAATATAAATATATATAAAAATGATAAAATACATGAATGATATTCTTGGCCTTAGATGCTAAGGCTCACCCTCATATCCTGCAAAACGGATAGGAATTTCAACATTCCCAGTTACTGTAATTTAAACTAGTTTTTAACCGCACTTGAGGTTGCATGTTCTTGTAGCTTATGTATAAACCATGACAACTGGATGGCTTCTATAAATGTTCTAAATCTATGGATATATCTAGAGTGTGTGAACGCGAGATTAAATGTTTATGGCATTATCTTGATGATTTGGTTTAACATGTTTTGATACCAAGAATGGATGGAATTGAATTAGTCATTCTTGCGCACTAAATGTCTTTCCATAGAGCGAATAATCCAATTTTGATATAAGAAGAGAAAGACATATCACACATTCAGTATGCTGCAGACTTTTCTACAAATTGGATACTCGTGTGAGACACACAGAATCTTTTCAAATACAGTCTTTGTGAAAAAGGCCAATTCATTTCAACACAGTAGTGTTCCTCACATCCCTTACCTACCAAAGCTATAACAGATGTGACACTATGAGGTTGAAGTCGATTCCTAGGGATAAGGATACCAGCCTATTTTTTTCTTTCTTTCTGTTCCGACAAATTTTGCTTCTCGCGAAATGTCTTTTTTTTCTCATCAATAAGCCCTTTTTCACTTGAATACCTCAGTTAATTGCATGCATTTTCTTTTCTTTTTTTTTTTTTTCTTTTTTGTTTGGTGCTATGTTTTTGTATTAAGCTTGAATTTCTCATCTTTTTTGCACTGTAACTATAATACCTCTTTATTTGACCTTTTTTTTATTATTATTTTTGGAAATCTGTTTGATTTGGTTGTCGTCAGCCATCAAGCTGTAGAGGAGAGCTGCGTTGTCATCTTTTCCCCCTCCCATACTTGAGGTTGACACTTGATGATTTTTTTTGAGGGGGAGGGGAAGGGGGTGTATTCTCTGCACATAAGCCTAACTGTTTTTTTTTTCCCCCTCATTCATTGGCTGTTAATTTCATCAGTTGAGAATCTTTTTTTTAATTCTGGGTAAAATCCATTGACTGTATATAAAGATGGACGACATAACAGCTCAGTTAAGTCAAAACTTCTCAAGCGCCCCCTGGTGGCTGGCTGCAGTATAGGTCATAATACCTGCCTCCTCCATATTAGTGGATTTGACGTGGGCCAAACTAAGTAATCAATGAACATGTCGGATACATTTTCCCTAAGATCTTTTCTGGATTTATGTAGTTCTCATCACACTGGTGTATGTTCAAGTGTGGATTTTTCTTGTAAGTTTGATTTGAATTAGGTACTCGACGCTGTAAAAAAGGGGGTATGCCATCATGATTGACGGCCGAGACCTGCTCACGATTGGGTGGAACCTCAGTGCCGCAGCTCCGTCACCTGAATGCTACTGCACAGACTGTGGCTCCACATGGCATCTCCAGAGCGTGTGCAGGATATTTTGGCTTCGATTTTGTACAGTGGGAGGAAGTGGGGCTGTGTTGTCCATAGTTATTTACAGTCTCTGGTAAAGACAGAGGATGGATTGATCAGGCGTCAGTGCTTGCAGAGATGATCAGATTGCACTCTTTGACTTTGGATTTCTGACATTTACTTCAGAACATGGGTGGAGGGAAAACACTCAACCTATCTCTTCAAAGCTATTTTCATTAGCAGGGGTTGGAAGAGACAAATACCCCTGTGTGTTCTGAACTGTATGAGTACAGATATCTGAAATTTAATTCCCAGACATGTAATCCCAGCTACCTCAAGGACGGTGCAGTCAGTGTTCAGTTCTGAAAAAGACCAATTCAGTAAGTCACTGATAACAACACCCACTGTAGTCTTTTTACTGTGATAACTATACAGTCTACATCACATACGCAGTTGCAACACAGACAGTCCCTCACAGTAATTTGTGTCCCTTGTCCTGAATAAAAACCAAACAGAAGTCAGTGCCTTCTCTGTGGGAGCTCACTGTCAGCAGAGACTGGTTTTAAATGCAGTCAGAAAGGGGTCGAATGAATGAATCCAACTTTGAGTTTGTATATACAATCGTAATAGACTTGCCATTTAGTTTTTATTTAAAAAAAGCAATACATAAAGTGATGAGTAAATTGTGTATTTTCAGTGAAAGCCTTCCCTACAATACAGCATAGAAATAACAATAAATCCAAGTCACCCATGAAATCCTTCCAGCCGATTTGAGACCTGTAGAATAACACTTAACTGAGCTGACCCAACATTATCTGAGCTGCTAGAATAGATCCCGGACTCCTAAATACCAGTTACAGGGAATATTTCTGATGCTTTGCTCAGATTATCAACAAGCAAACAAAGCATGCAGCTATCTGCCCCGTGGCTCCAGAGGCTGCTGGGCTCACTCTGTAAAAATGAGTGTGTGGTAATTGATCAGTTGCTAATTTGTTTTGTAATAATGCACCAATAAAGCACAGTGTAAACTACATGCAGGTAATAACCTGCGTTATTACTTGTAGAGGTGATCTGAGTTCAAATCCAGTTGTAAGACCTTTAACAGCCAGTGAGCAGTGTCAGTATTTCAGAGGTAGTGATGCTCATTAATAGCGTGAAGATATATTTTAAAGGCCTCTAGTGAAAGTCACTGGGGCTGTCTTTTGCCACGCTGTGATTAGCTGACAGGAGACTGTTCTCAGGCCACGCTAACATTTAACTGGCGAGGAAGCTGTTCAGATTCAAGCTGAAAACGACACAGACAGGAAAGTTGGGGTCAGGTTCTCGGTGCTCAGATCAGCACGAACTCCTCCAGTCCCGAGTGAAATAAGGACAAAATGTCAGCCAACCAGTGAAAACTATGAGCAGAACCAGCACGCTGTGACCGTGACTGCATCCTGTTGGAACAGACAAAAGTATTTGTGAAGCTGCGGCTCTGGCAGCATGTTGAGAAGGTTCGTGTAAAAGAAATCTGCTCTCTCTTCGCTGGGACTGATCTTTATCCTTTATCCCAACAGCCGAACGTCTCTCAGGCCGCTCGTCGGCACGTTTGGGGTCCCACAGAGAACCGCGTGAATACTCAAGTGTGAATTTGTGAAATCTTTTCAGTTCTCGTGTCCAAAACCAATGTGAACTCAGCTCCACCATAAAACATGCACGTCTCTGTGCAGCCTGTCACGTGACAAGAGTGCAATCTGTCATTGTCATTGCAGCCCCCTCGTCTGCCTGTGTAAACCCGCAAATCTGGCCTTTGTTATTTCACCTTCCTGTCAGAGAGGTATTGTCAGACTTCAGATTTGGAGTATCTCAGTCACACACCTTCCAACACCTCAGTCTATAGTGCGCACACACACACACACACACACGCAGAGCCATTTAGACTTTTCCTCTGGCTCAACACACTAATTATCTAAGAGAAAAAGAATGTGAAATCACTCATACGGTGCCATGCCCACTCTGTTTTTGTCTGTGACTGATAAAAATAAGCATCACAAATAATCCTGTCAGCCACAACTGGCATCAGTATCCAGCAAACGTGTTTGTTTTTGTCTTGTTTTTGAATCGAGGAGGGAGGTGTGTGTGTGTGTGGGAGTGCTGAAGTTGAGCTAGTCCTGTGTTATTCAGAGCGGACTATGTTTTCTTGTACTCTCGTTTTTGTTTTTTTTCTTTTCTTTTTGTACATGTAGCACAATTGAGCATTGCACTTGGGCGCCATACTTTACCTCATGTCAGAGTGTGAAAGGGAGTGAACGATGGAGGAAAAAAAAAAGTGTATATATGATGCCGTAATGTTAAGAGGACTAACTTGTGGTTCAGGCTTTGCTGCTGTTTCAATTGCTGGTATTATACAAACCTATTTAAAAAGAGAATAAGGGGCTTCGGGAGGGGAGACAAAATGTGCCTGCAAGTCATCATCTGACAAATACACTGTAAAAAGAATCTCTGCAATTTGGGCCTAAAATGTCTGGACGGGGTGTACGCTGACGTCCTGCCTTAAACAGATGTTCGGACATGAATTGTAAGTCAAACTACCACACCCGGTCATGACTTGAATGATAAACTGACGCTCTTGGGTTAATTCTCTACTGACTACTTTGATGCGGACATGTCATCCCAGCGCTTCTCCCAGCCTCTTCCTCCGCCTGCGGCGTGTTAGTCTGGAGCGTGAGACAGGCCTCGCCCTGCCCTTTTATCGGGAACTTCAAGGGAAAAATCCGCTCGAGCTGGTACTTTCTGGATAAATCGCAGATCACAGTGGTGTGTCGTCACCTGTCGTAGCAGCTCACACTGGCCTTCACCTGTTTGTACGCCAGCGTGTGAATTCCTCTGAACACTTCCTGTGAAACTGTTCCAATTAAATATTCATTTTTTAATGATGTGTTCAAATACAAAATTCTCCGTGTGTAAGTGCAACAGGCCGTGCTTCCTCCTCCAGCAGGCAGGATTGGTTAAAAATAAACTAGCTTTTCATTAACACAAAGTGGAGTTAATTAGTGAGGATGGAAGATAATCATGACGCCAAACAAGTAGCCTAAAAAGTAATGTATAAAAGTATATAAACTAAGTATTTTTGAATTTCATTGCCAGTAAAAAGTGTTCATGGAGCTTGGACTTAATCATGTTTAATTGTAGTGTAACTCTGAATCACTGTGGATGTTAATTTGGACTTTTTGACAACAGAAAAAACATATATATATATATATATATATAACTATTCCCTGCCTTCAGTACTTAGCAGATGCAGCTTTGGCTTCAGTTCAGTTCAGTTTCTGTCCATCAGTCTGTATCTGCTTTGAACATCACATGGTCTGAGCCATGAAGCCCCGTCGCTCCGTCAGAGCGTCATCGCTTTTTGACAACAGCCTGCTCAAGGTAGATTTATAACTTTGTCATGTTCTTCCAAAAATCTCATTCTGATTATGCTCTTATTGTGCTCTGAGGGATTTCTCTTACATTTCCCCTGATTTGCCACAAATCTGTGCAGAATCCTTCTCTTGCAGCGTCTTAGTCCTGCTCCAGGACTGTCATGGTGCATAACGCAGTCCAGCATCACCGTCTCCCAGAACTGTGACACTGAGCAAACCCACTGAAGGCAGCGGAGGGTGGGGGGGATTTAAACCCTGCTGAAGTAAAAGAACTGCTCAGCAGCAAGACGTGGCTGATGTATTCATATGTGTTGAATTATTGTTACTGATGCATCTGTGTAAGCAGCATTTTACTGGTGGAGCTAGTTTTCACTACTTTATATTTACACCTGTATTCAGTAGTTCAGTCCAGTGGTTCCAAAGTAGGGGCTGGGTCAGCTAATCTGTAGTTGGTTTGTTTTGTTTTTTGACTTTTCTTACTAATCTGTTTTTTGTTTTTTTTTTAATACTGGATATGTTCAGAGGAGGATGTCTTTCTGATAGAACTGCTAACCACCCATAGATGCCTGAAATGTGACAGTGGGGCCTGAATCAGACTTTGTTTTTGTAAGCGGTCACAAGCCAAAAAGGTTGGGAACCTCTGGTTTTAACCTAAACAGCGTTTGTCATGTCTTCATCATGCAAAAAATCTTAGTCTGAAAAGTAACTGTGACTGACTGAGACTTTCTCAATCAGACACATCATGTTTCCTGTTACTTTGCACTCACCTGCTTTGGTTTTTGGTTTTTGGTTAAAGGGTTTAGTAGCCTGTGGTGAGTTTATTTTTCACATTATTCCTCTAACAAACTTTCTGAATGAGTCAGGGCCTGAGTCTGAGTTCTGGGAGATGGTGAGACAGGACTGTGAGTCCTGTCCTGGATCAGGGCTGGCATCCTCTGGAAACAGCGGGCTGCACCTGTGACGCTTGTGTTTGTTCTTCATTTTCAATCACTTTGACTGTATTGGATGATGGAAGTCTCCTGTCAGTCACTCGGTCTTGATTACATCTACAGTGATTCTACAGTCCTCGGAGTGCCTTTATCTGAACTGTATGTGGATGTGATGTTGTGTCGTCTACCTGTGGCGAGGTATTCGCAGGAATTTGGAAAATAATTACGCCACCAAACTAGAAAATGAACCCTGATAGCCAGCGTGTTTTCCAGCTGTATTAGTTTTCGGCGGATTTTTCCTTGAAGGTCCATGCAAACGTGGTCATTCTGAACAGAACTGAAAAGCCTTTGATAAACAGTGAAAGTGGGACGGGGAGAGAACTCTTTGCAGCAGGATATTGGTCTCATAAAGCCAGCATAGAGCACCGACAGAGACTTGGTTTTTGTCTTTGTTGGGGGGCTCACAGTGGAGCGAAACGGATCGAATGGTGAACTGTTATCAGTATGGGGAATTATGGGCCATCACAACTGCAGCAAATGTTTAAGGGACATTGGAATAGAAATTGAACTCCTCACTCATACTGTAATACCGTGCTGCAGTGGTTTGCGGTCTGCACCTTATTGGATCACAAATACCTTTAATTTTTTTTCTTTTTTTTTTGTTGTTGTTGTTTTTTTTTTTATAATTGTAGCCCAGTCTATCTACAATAAAAGTAATGTTATGGTCATTTACCTTAAGTCCTGTGGGGTTATTTCAGTGTTTGCTAATTTGTTAAAATATGTGAACCGCTGACCTTTCCTCTAGCACCACCATGAGGCCAACATTTCCACTTCTGCTCCGGCAGGACCCAAACCTGAAGGGAACAGTTGACCAGCTCAGTCGTGTTCATCCACGCTGTCTGAGTGTGGACGACGCAGCTGGAGTCAGGATGTGGCTAGCCTAGCTTAGCATGCAGAGTGGCAGCAGGGGGAGACAGTTATAGGTACTGATGAAGTGTCATTTGTTTCGTCTGTGCACAAACTAAAATAATAACGCTGGTTTTAGGTCAGTCAAGCTGGAACCTTTTCCTTTAGGACAGATTAAAATAAAACCACGATGCATTTTATGAGTACCTTCAGGGGGCTGTTTGTGCCTTGCAGCTCTGTGGCCACACAATGGTGAGATTTCTGATTGATCCCAAGTGTTTTCATCAGTATGACGTCTGATGGATGTTTACAACAGACAGTTTGGTTATTACTTCTTTGGCCATTTTTATGTGTAGTTGCATGGTTGAAAGTAGAAAGAGGAGGAAGGACGTGCAACATAGATCCTTGGCCGGTCACGAACAGAGGATGTCAGCTTTGAAGTTGATATGCTGATAAAGGTCCAGGAAATGTGTATTCTCTTTCTCGTGCCATTTCAAATCCGTGTCCTCCTGATAGGCTGTAGTGCTCAGCAGAGAGACCTGTTTTCACTCCCTCAGCCTGCCCATTGTGCGCTCAGCTCCTCCGGTCTGCAGGCTCTGAGGTTCGTCAGCAGCACCCCGCTATATTGGCTCTGTCTGAGGTGACTGCAGACGACACGCCGCGGCAGTGTAAGCAGGACAGCAGCTTTAGTGGGCCCCGGGGACCAAACAGCAGGATCAGCGAGAGAGCAGGTTCACCAAGAGGATCAGGTTTCAGTCTGGACCAAACAGTCAGCTTCATTTTTCTGTCAAACCAAAGTCTCCTCAAGCTTTGCATTTGCCCATGAATATTACTATTCCCATGTTTGAATATCAAACTGTTCATTTAACAAACAACATGGTGGTGGATGTTTTTCATCTCACCATATCAGCCACGTTCAATGCATAATAGGTTAATTCATAAAAAGGCTGACATATATGCTGATGTCATATGAAAGGTGGGTTGTTTGAGTGTCATCTCTGATGATGCAGGTTCCTGCTTCACTATTGAAACAATCTGAACTCTTGCTGTGTTCCTCTTGGCTGGATGTGAAGTGAAACCTGTGCAGGTCTGGCAGAATGAATGCCAGCTTTGATGAGATGAACAGGTAACGGCTTGCAGGTGAGGAGAAGCTCAGCTGCAGGGGGAGCAGAGTGGGGCGCCAAAGTGATCAATATTACAGAAATAAATCATCACAGCAATAAATAGTTTTTGACTTTATGTCATAATGGTGTTTTCTACGTCGCACTTGTATTCCATTTTTTTCATACTGTCACTTTTCATTACAGTGGTGATGTCACAGATGTCACACGCCCCCCTGCTGCTTGAGATAGCAAACTACAGCCACAACCAGTTAGCCAGTTAGCTCCTGTTTGCTGGATCAACAAAGTCACAGTCATTCTGAATCAGTTGAATCAGCCTACTGTATCTAGCAGCTGCTGTGAAGAGCTGTGTGTAATCAGCTCAGGCATTGATGGAGATAGATGGAGATATCATTACACAGATTGCACCATCCTGTAGCATCACATCTTGGCTGAAGAGGTGGTTAAATAACCTTCCAAGCATCAGTGTCACAAAAAGGAGTTCTTTTAGCCTATTTATTATTATTTAGTTCAATTATTTAAAGTATAGGGCGATCCGAATGTGAATATTTCAACACAGAGCCTGCATCCGTTTTCACCAGCATTGTTTCATTCTCGAGTAAAGAAGTACGTAACAAATGCTTTTAGAATCATTGAAGAGATTCTGCGAGTATGTCAAAAAGGAGCATTGAGGGGTTATTCCACCAAAGAACATGCAGACCAAAAAAAGTGCATCATGTTGCTTAAAGTTCAGTTCTTCCTCTACAATTTATCTTTGAAAGTGTTTCTGTCAGCGTGGGTCCAGATGAGAAGCTGTAGAGGCTGTGAGTTCAAGGTGGAGGTGGTAGTGGCTGTGCTGGTGGCCGCCGTGTAGGCCACCGGGCATCACTCGAACGAGACGAGCTGTTTTTTGGCTGGTTGAAGACCAGATGTGCTGTCACATTTTGGACATTTTGCAGGGGTTATACTGCAGACTGGCAGCCCTGCCAGAAGGACGTTATTTAAATCCACATTAATACTATAAATACATTGAAATAGCCCTAGACATTTTAGCATGATCCCAGCAGACTGTGTACTTGCAATATATTTGTGCAATACGTAATAAATATTATTCTAACTGGTCTAATGAGTCATTAAAAAGCTGATGTTACTCTGTTTTATTTATTTCTTTATACACGTGTCCCTCCAAAAAGTGTGTCCCAATACGCTGACACTGTAAACTCCAGCTCATGCAGCTCAACGCAGCGCCTCACATGTTCTGCATGTGAAACCTGTGAAGTGACTGTACCTGCAGCTGTCAGAGTAGCCAACTCATGCTAAACATAATACTAAAAGTAAAGACTGTGGCGATATGGGACTGCCACTGGGTGCAGGATCTCATCTCGATATCTCTCTGCATTGAGATGGCCCCCACTGATGACAAGCCTTGTTTCTCCAGTGAGGAGAGGTCTCCATCTGGGGGAACCAGAAGCTCAAAACAGGAGTAAATAGCAACAGCAAAATAAGCTGTTCGCCATTGATATGGAAGATTTGGCAGATTTTTCATGGGCGCAGCCCACATACTTGCATGCATGTTCCTAACAAATGTGGCGCCATTTAAAAGAGAAATAAACAGGCTTTCCAACAGTATAAGATTTATTGCCAAGAAGCAGAAAAGAAAGAAAAGATCTACCAAACACAAATTTCCTCACCCTTTTTTAATATACATTCAAAACTGCACTACCAACTTCAACACCATGAATTTTGACACAAGTGTGTTTCAGTCAATTTTTAAAAGAAGCAAAGAACATTTTAATTAGAAAAAGACTGAACAGCGTACTGATTCATCACCTGACTTGTGTAGTTGTGCTGTAAACCGAGTGCTCAGAAAGCAGAGCTGGTTGGGAACAGTGGAGGTCAGGGGAATGAGCAGGCTTAATGATGACTTATTGCCTGTGTTGATAATGTGCAGACTAGCGCTGTGTCACATGAGCCATTTATTCTGTGCTGGAAAAACAAAGGAGGCCACGAATAAATATGGGAGTTGAAGGATGGGGGGCGGGGGTGGGGGGGGGTGTCTGCCTGCATTGTTGCCCTCTGAAAAAGTCTCTCAAAAGTTCTGGTCTGTGACTTGCAGAGCTGATGTCCCCGGTTAGTGCTCAGGTGTCTGTCAACCGACAGTTTGTCCTCCACCCCCACCTCTCAAAGGTCCAGTGTGATGGCTAATGATGGACATGTGCATCCTCAGTCCAAACCGCATCCAGGTGTGAGATTTGATCATCATCATCCTTTCGCGAATGAAACCTTCAAGCTGCTGCAAACGTTTTTTTGTTCAGTTTACAGTCAACAATTCTAAATCCTGAAACGTGAGATATTTGTTCCTAGCCCGATTTCTCCTCATATATCAATTGGTTTAGATGTTTTTCTGCTCAGTTTATGCTGTGGTTTGTGCCACACAGGCCGATTTGCTTACACACAGGGACAGTGGCTCCCAACCTGGGGGTCGGGGCCCCCCAAAGGGTCCCAACATAAATCTGAGAAGTCACAATATGATTTAAGGGATGAAATACTGGCTGCAATAGAACCCCCAGAGAGAGGATTCTCTTAGTACGGAATAATAACTGATAACTTGACAATCACACACAAGAAAGTAACTTATGAACACAATATATGGGACAAGATAACAGCTTGTGCACATAGGCCAGGGGTCGGCAACCTTTACCACTCAAAGAGCCACTTGGACCCGTTTCCCACAGTAAAGAAAACACTGGGAGCCACAAACCCTTTTGACATGTCAAATAAAATAACGCTGCAGATAACGTTTTTTTTTTCCTTTATACTATGTACAAACAAACTATCATGTGTTGCGTTTATGAAATCAATGAACAATTGCAGAGAAAATGAAATGACATTTCTGCGTGCAACAAAAACATTTTCAAGTCCGACAAAAAGACGTTGGGTTGAAGGTTATTTTAAGTGAAATTCTCCATGTCTATTTCAGTCCTTCTTGTATTTATGAAAAAAAACACCGAACTCAAATTCTCCACCGGCAGCAAGGTAAAAATGCGTCCGCTCTCTGCGTGCCGTCATCCTTTTACTGGCGCGTGCAGTCAGCTGTCAGCCTGAATAATAAAAGGATTATTTCACTGAACAATGAAAAAATATGAATATATGCTAAATAATAGGCAATTCAAATATTAATCAAACGTGGTTAATGTGATTTCTGCTCCTGACCCTCAGCGCACTGACGGGCTGTGCGCCGTCACCTGCATCTTTACGCAGGATCGTAAGCTGTCATCTGTGAGCGCGAGCGATTTCTTTCAAAATGAACGAAATAAAATCAAATATATTTTAAATAAATTCTCATTAATTATTTTCAGGAGCCGCATCAGAGGGATGAAAGAGCCACATGCGGCTCCGGATCCGCGGGTTGCCACCCCCCCCTTCATCTTCTAGACGAAGATGGAGGGGGGGGGGGGGGATTCAAAGTGCATTACATCTGAACTAATTATACAATATAACTAGCAAAAACATAATCAATTATAACCATCAGACAGTGTTAACATACACTAGCAGTTTAGCCTGGTGAATCAACAGAGACTTTTGTAGCCTACTTTACACCGAAAACGGCAGACCTAGCTAACATTACATGTTAGTTAGCAAAACAGCGTTCTTCAACCTCATTGTTATCATCTTAAAATCAGCATTGCAACTATACTGGCAGTGTGCTTTAACTATAACTACATATCTTAACAGATAGACATATGGATAGTTGCTCAGTTTTTACCTCTTTCCTCCAGTGTCTTCTTTCCTCGCGACTCCTGGCTCCCTCGGTTTTTCAAAACAAATCAGTCTCTTACTGCGCATGCGCTGCAGCCGCTGCGGCCTCATCTCCTGCTGCATTCAGCACAGTCAGACACTGAAGTTCCTTAATCGTAAATTTCAAATTCGTCGCGGCCACTTTTCTAATGCGTTACCCTGAGCGCTGCTTATCAATCAGTGTGAGATTAAAAACAGGTGTTATAACCTGTTCAGAGAGTTGTCAGTGGTGCAGTCCTTTTGTTTACGTTTGAAAAAAGAATGCAATTTTCAATTTAAACATCAACAAAAAGAAACTGTACAGATCAAGGCAAAGATGACGGCAAAGATCAAGGCAAAATGCTGATGACGTCATTAGGTCGCTGTATGAATGAACAGCTGTTCAGGTGGATCATCACTAGAACAAGAGAGAGAAATACAAATCTGTGAGACAACATCATTTATTTTAGACATATTCTACCAGCCAAAGAAAATGAAGATTAAAAGAGACATGGAGAGAGCAATCCTTCCAAGACCACGCAGGTCTTGGAGGGATTGTGGTAAAGATGTTTGCAAGCCCGCAAATACGCTCGTCTGTAACAGCATAACGAAGGAGGGAAAGGACACGAAGAGAGAGCTGGAGAGGCAAGAAACATTCTGCAAACCAGAACCTCTCAACACTGCAAAGACCAACACTCAGGCAGGAAATAGTGCCAAGAGAACGAAGGAGGAGAGACACTGTCAAGTAGATCATAAGGAGGTGCAAGTAACGCAGAAAATCAGTAAGGACAACATCACAGCTGAGCTCCAGGCGGAGAAGCAGAAGAACAAGGCTCTCCAAGAAGAACTGGACAGAATCAGCGTTGTCAGACAGCAGGGTGAGAGCCTTCGCTGTCAGCTGGAGAAGGAACGCCAGCAGAAGGAGCTCCTTCAGAAAGATTTGCAAGAGCTTCAACAAACATATGCAGTCAGCCAGCAGAAGTTCACTGCTGAGCTAAAGGAGGAGAAGGAGAAGAACAAGCATCTCATAGAAGAACTGAAGAGAACCACCATTGTCAGACAGCAGGGTGAGAGCCTTCGCTGTCTGCTGGAGAAGGAACTCCAGCAGAAGGAGCTCCTTCAGAAAGATTACCAAGAGCTCCAACAAACATATGCAGCCAGCCAGCAGAAGTTCACTGCTGAGCTAAAGGAGGAGAAGGAGAAGAACAAGCATCTCCAGGAAGAACTGAAGAAGATCTATGTGGTTGGCCAAAAGATTGAAGCTGATCTCATCACCATGAGACAGCAGGCTGACACCCTTCAGTGTTCCCTCGACAAGGAAATCAAGTCTCACGCAGACACAGTGTCAGAGGGCTGGCGTGTGATCAACGCCTTGAGGGCTGAACAGGACGCTCTTCGCCAAAAGATGGCGGAGGGGACGAATCTGTGGCAGCAACATGTCTTTCAGAGGGAGAGATCGTTCGGGAAAGAAGTGGGGGAGCTGAAAACACAGCTCAGCGCTCAGATCTCACTCAACCTTGAGATTTCCACCGAGCTCCAGGCTGAGAGAGAAGACGGGCGACCTCCCCGGAAAAAGGCCAGGCGTGAGGAGAAGCCTGAGAATGAAGCACAAAGGGATCCCTCCCTAATGCACCCGCTTTCAAACCCATGAAAGAAGCTCAAGGCGCTGAGGAGAAGCCGTCAGCCACCACTGCTACATCCACCCTGAAATCCATGGAGGAGGATGAAGATGATGATGATGAGAAGCTACCAGAGACAACACAATCTACAAACCACAGAAGAAGGAGACTTCAAATCAGAAAGGACAGGAGAGAAATAATCAATAATAAATCAATAATCAATAAATCAATAAACAACCAAAAAAACTGAAAAGAAAATTCGATTCCTGCAATATTATTTGTTTTATATTATATCATTTAATATATTTGTTCGTATATTTGTTCATTTATTTGTATAGCTGTGATAAAGCTTTCATTTATGAAGAACTTGGTTATTTAAGTTTGTGCCTATACAGCACTGGCTGTGATCACAGTATATATGCACATGTGTGCGTGTTTGCTTATTTGCACACGTGTACGTGTACAGAATGCATCTGGCTGATATTTCACATTTGGGAGAGATGTGGAGAGTGGGTGGGTCAACTGGGGAGAAAATGCACAGATATGCGTCAACTCATACACACAAAGCTGTTAATTATGAAACAGCTGGAATGTATAAAAACAGAGGATGCAATATCCCAGAGCTGCAGGGTTTGGGAATTTGCATCATTTCATCTCATGTTATCATGAACGGTAATTGTTACAGTAATTTATTGCTTTTTGCAGTCATGGAGTAATTTTACTATTAAAATTTTAGTAATTGTATTATAACTACTATATCACATAACATATTGCCACCAGCTATTAAGTGTTCAACAGCTATCAGCAACAGAGGGAAGAACTCAAAAACACTGTTAGATACAGCTGGTGTCAGTGACTTTACAGGAAGTAAAAGTATTATTGGACTTCCTGTCAGTGTTTTACTATTAGGGCTGAGTATCGATTCAAATTTCAAGAATCGATTCGATTCCGATTCTTGAGATTCAGAATCGATTCGATTCGATTCGGGTTATATTATTAAAACTGTTTTTTGAGCTGTTTCCTGATTGTCTAGTTGTGCAACATATTAATAATAGTTTTATATTGACATTTGGCAGCAAATTAATGAAGTATTGGCAGTTAATGATGGTAATAAGACTAGTGAAAATGGCAAGGACCAATCCCCCTCCTAGAATGTTGATAGACGAGTATTTTACAGACATGATGTACGGCAGAATTACTGATGCATTATTAAAAATATGACATTAAGAATTCACCCAAAAGCTGTTGCTGTTAAATACAAATGTGCCTTTAATTTGGCCATTTTGTCCACAAACAGCTGTGAAGTAATTCATCAAAATGTATAAAAAATAAAGAGATTCAGTCAATGTAAACAAAGTGCTGCTGCTTACAGGCTAAGTGATCAAACTAATGGAAACAACATCAGAGGTAGTAGGGTACCTTAGAAAACTGAAGTGTCTCACAGTTTTTCTTCAGAGTAAATCTCACTGTAAATCTTTAGAAGTATAAGACATTCAATTGCTTTCAAAACGCGAACATGTAAACTGGACATTTTAAACGTGAACTGTAAACTGTCTAAAAGTCACATCAAAGCTTTAGTGCATATTGGTTCAACCAATATTGGTTAATTATGGCTATCGTAGTCAGGGGGCATGGCCGAAATAACAGCGGTAAAAGTGTAAAGGGCATTCCACTCTCTGCCTGCAGCCATCCTTTTACTGGCGCGTGCTGTCAGCTGTCAACCTGAATAATAAAATGACTATTTCACTGAACAATTAAAAAATATGAATATATGCCAAATAATATGCAGTTAAAATATTAATCAAACGTGGTTAATGTGATTTCTGCTCCTGAACCTCACCGCACAAGGTCTGCACATCAGCGCTGTGCGCCGTCACCTGCATCTTTACGCAGGATAAGCTGTCACCTGTAAGCGCGCGGTGTTTGTTTCAAAACGAATAAAAATAAATACATTTTAAATAAATGCTCATTAATTATTTTCAGGAGCCGCATCAGAGGGATGAAAGAGCCGCATGCAGCTCCGGAGCCGCGGGTTGCCGACCCCTGACATAGGCGGAGCTCCACAGGACGCTTTCACCCCTTAAGGCCCCTTAAAATCTTTAAAGTAAGTAAAATGCTGGAAAGTCTCATTTAATTCGGCCTCTGAAAATCCTTCAAATGAGACAAATTCATGAAAGAACAATCACAGCTCATAACTCATGTTACAGGGACTATAACCTGTGATGTGGGTTCACAGTAGCAGCAGACAATGCTTCACTTTAAGGGGTCACAAGACAAAAAGGTAGGGAAGCACTGACCTAGGACAAGCTGCTGTGGATGCTTACCCAGTCTGTTGTTGCTCCTGTCCAAACATGTTTGAAACGTGTTGCTGCATCAGATTGAGAATAAGCAGATATTTACAAAAATCAATGAAGCTGATGAGGTCAAACATTAAATATATTGTCTTAAAAGGTAAAAAAGGATCAGCAAATGATGACATCCTGTTTTATTGGTGTTTTACACAGCGTCCCAGCTTTTTTGGAGTCAGGGTTGTACCAAAGGGCTCAGTGAGTTTTTGTCTGTGTGATCTGCTCAGACCTCATTACAGAAATATTCTATGATGGAAGAGAAGCCATTAAAATAGATGACGGTTGGTACTTTAGTTACTGCTGTACTCACCAGATGAGTTCTGATCTTACACTAATACTTGCAGTTAGTGTAGAGACAGTAGAACATGAAAAATACAAGTAAGTGCATAATATGAAGCAAAGTTGGATAAAAAAAACAAAAAAAAACGGTGGAACTGTGATAAATAACAGCTATTTTACTCATTAATGCCAGTTATTGCTGACGCTTCCAGGCTGACTTTCATTCCTGCTCTGATTCAAACTGCGCCCTCTCCCTGTGACCTGCTCCCATTGTTTCCTCATGTGTCCGTGTTTCATTTCAAACATTATTATTTTAAGTTTTTTAAAGATTTCTCTCTTTCTTTCTGAAGCCAAACACTGCTTTTGTTTCCGGCTTCCGTCGCTGTTGTCAGTAGCGCCTGATCTCACAGCAGCTTCACACTCCGTGATGAAAACCAGCGCGAACCAGAAGTAAATGAGACTCAAGCTCCTGATTGAAGCCTTAGAGAGTGTTAGCGAATAGGAAAATGAGCCGACGGCGCCTGCTTAGCCAGATAATCAACGCAATGTCAACTTTCCCCCGACGCTGCGACTGCTGCTGTTTTGTTTGTGCGGAGGTCGCTGTGTTCACGTACACCACCCTCCACCCAAACAGGTCCTCCTTCAGCCTTCAAATACTCTTCCCCGTCCCCTCCGTCTGATGAGACGCAAATATTGAAATGAGGTTTGGGCATTGGAGGCTCGGGTAACAGCATGGGAACTGTGGGAGAGGTGCCACATAATTAAAAATATCATTTCAGCTCCTGCTTGGCCTATTTCCATTCAGCATTACCACGTCTCCACAGGTAAATTGCTCCCTGTACTCCTGCGATGACGGTAATGAGCGGTGGTTAGGTCCAACACCACGTCTCTTTGATTTAACCTAAATGAGAAATATGCCATCAACAGGGGGGACTCAATCATGGCAACTTTAAATATGATATGAGCCCAGCTGAACGAGAGGGGGTGAATCACAGTGTAAAAGTATGATATTAGGTTGGCTGATGGAAAGGGATACTCACACCATCAGAGGTGTGTGTGTGTGTGTGTGTGTGTGTGTGTGTGTGAGTGTGTCATCGCTTGAGTCATCAGTCATCTGTCGTGGAAAAAAAACCTTATTATACAGATAATAATATATGAAAAACATATCAGCTTTGGCGTTCGCTCCGTCCTCGTTTTTGTAGACCACAAGCTGTCACTGCATTTCACTCTCACTGCATTTCAACTAATTGTGCGCTTCATTCAAACACGGGGAAAAATGAGATTTGATCTCCTCCCACGAGAAGTGTGTTCAAGACATTTTATGGACTCTCTGATATCAAAACCTCCCAGAAACCCATTAACCAGAAATGCATCAATAATATCAAAAGATTTCATCAACGACATCAAAAGTTTTTTTTTTCTTCAAAGAGCTCTGCTTTTTGTTAAAGAGCTCAAAGCTCCAATCCCCTAATATTAAATCGGCCCAAAATTTGAAATAAATGACACTTCTGCTTTTAAAGTTGTGCTCCTGCTTCAGATGAGACCACGTTACCACATTTCTCATCACCGGTGGAGATGAGCGGGACTCGTGAGGAACAAACAAATGAGTGGAAGAAGAAGACACAGAGGGAGGAACAGCCTTGGCCAAAGAGGCGAGCTTTCAGTCTATTAACTACAACATGTCGGAGGCCTCTGTTCGGGCTAACTAGTGAATCCAAGAGACACAAAGAAACGAAGAGACTGGAGCTCGATTATAGAGGGTCATTTATTGAAGGGGTGGCTGGAAGTGTGGGGACTGGGCTGGTGGCTGGTTGTGTCGAGCCTGGGGGAAGCTGGGAATGAGCAGGGCAGAGGGTCAGAGGAGACAGAAGCAGAACCGAACAGGTCCAGGATGGTAACAGATGGTGTTACTGGGCTGAGCAGGGGTCAGAACCAGGGGAGCAGGGCTGACGAGATGAAGGCAGGGCTGCAGGGAGATTAGTTAAAGGTGCACAGCGATGAGCACATACACTATATCTTGTTAATGCAGACTGACGGAGCAGGAGCTATGCAAGGTGGATGTAGCACAGCTGAGACTTTGTAGGAGTCTTGATTGTGGAGGGGATGCAGCTGGTGGGGCTCCACCACACCTGGTCGCCACTCACACAACTCACACACAGACACACAGGCAGAGGAAGGGGCTGTCGGGTAGGCAGAGGTGGAGGGCGAGACAGCAACCAGCATCCTATGGACGTCACCCAGCACACGGCTAGGGTTGTCCGGATGCTCGCGATGGAAATCCCAGATGAGGGACAAGTCCACGCTCTTTGGGCCTGTACCCCTCCCAGTCCACCAGGTGCTGTAGATCATGACCACGGCAACAACATCCATCAGCTGCTGGACTGAACAGGCAGCAGGTGCCTTGAGTAGCATGGGATACACGGTTGGAGGAATGCAAAGGGAACTGATGATGGATTCTATTCTGAAAAAGGACCAGCAGTTTTTTTTTTTTTTTTTTATCCCACTTTGAGGGGACGATCCTTAGAGAGGAGTCAGACTTTTAGACTGGGCGTGAATCTGGGTACTGACTAAATGTACCAATGACACTATCTGCACAAAAAGAACAGCAGGGTTTATCTGACAGAGCCTTCAGGGATGTGTCCTGTAGATACGTTTGGTGCATGTGTTGTCTATTATTGCCTTGTCCATACAGTATCTAAAGGCTTTCATCAGGAAACCAGTAATTATAGAAACCACACTTTTGGCTCAACTGTGGAAAATTAATAGCATCACTGTCAGCTTAACCTTAAATAACAGGACTGTCTATACATCAGAACAGAGCAAAGGTGTGTCTGTCAACACCTCATGTATTTACCTAAATATGTACATGGAGAGACTAATGGTACTTATTTACTCACCATATGAATATTTAACTGTATGAAGGTAAATTAATCTCTCGAGTGTCTCTAAAGCGATTTTACCACTGTTATCTGTCTCTGGTGCTAGTGAACTGATTCTGTTTTGCACACAGGGACGCAGAAGAACTCCAAAACAAGCTGAAGAACTGGATGTCATTCAAAAAAATCCTGGTAAACATGTTAGCACACAGTTACACCTTCACACACGCAGCAGACACAGATCAGCATTAGCATTAATTCAGAGACGTGTTTTGTGTCCACTTGATGAATCCATGAATGATTTTCACTCTCTTTTAGCTCTGGTTTGGTCTCCACCAGCGCCTGAGAAAGATACCTGGCACCATCTCCAGCAGCTAGTCCAGTGAGCAGTGGTTGAGCTTTTTCACTGAAACTGCACTTTGTTACACTTACTGTCTGATGCCAGCTGAGCCGGGCTGAGCTTCATATTTCCATGATGTTAGCCTGGTGGTTATTAGCCAATAGTAACTCAAGATGAAAATATTAGCTTGATTGTGCCTGGTACTCTGAAGCCATATCACGCGAGCGGCAGACATGCATTATTAGAAGAGAAACTAAGTCGAATGATTGTTGTGTGCTTTGAGCGTTAGACCGCAGCGATTGCTGTGTCGCTTTGAATTAGACACCGATCACGTCAGGTTTCTCTGAGGATCATGTTTGCACTGCAACTCATGAAGCACCAGAGAGAGGGGGATTGGGAGTGACATTGAGGGATTTGATTCTGCGTGTGTATGTGTGTGTGTCTGCCTGCCGTCGCGCAGTGGGCGAATCTTGGTTAGCATAATGCCAGACTTTGAGGATGTAAGCACGAATTGCAAAGGGCAGATTGCATGTTAGCGCAACAGTACAAGTGGGAATCAGGGAGTGTTTGTGCGACAAAAGCATGAACTGGACTCACAATTGTTCAATGTGTTCCTCTTAATCTTATAACATGTAAATGTATTTTAAACATGCACAGAAGATGTCAGCTCACAGATCAGGCTCAGACTGATCTGAGCTGCTCATATAACCTCCCTCAAGGCAAACTTTACATCAGCCCGTAGCCCTCGGACATTGCTTATTGAATGAAATGGAATGAAACAGCAGTGTGTAGGGGACAGCATGGCTCTAAAAGCCTACCGTTTTATCCTCAATGGGCTGAACTGTTGTTCATAAAACTAAATCACGCGGGGAAGCATGAAAATCTGACTAGCTGTTGACAGCTGATGACTGCAAAAAGTTACGCTGTGGACATCTTTTTTTGGCCATCCACACACTGGCTGAGCTCCCACGGTCACTGAGCTCTGCAGGATATAATAGGACTCCCGGCGCCTTGTTGATCAAGTGTGACATGTCGCTTAAAGTGTGAGTGAGTCATGAAATGGGCCGTGAAGGGAAAGTGATGGAGGGAAATGATGAACAAGGCTCACTAAACTTTTACCTCCCATGTAAGAACTGAAGGTAAACCCCTGGAATCTGGGTCCTGCCTGTGGTGACCGCCGAGGCTGATGAAGATGAGATGGAGTTATCAGCCCAGATGGTTCTGCTGAGCATCTCAGCGACATCGATACCGCCACAGATAAGCCACAGCATCTCCTTGTCCAGAAAAACCGCAGCAGTCTACGGTGAGCTGTTGTGATTGGTAATACAGTGCAGCTGTGACCATGAAATCAGGACTTAGCGTAATTAGCCACTTTGAAGCGGAGATTTAATACCAAAATCTTTGACAAAATACCAGGGGATCTGGTGCTACTTAATGATAATCTGATCTTCAAGCCTCTCGTCTCATATGTTTTCCTTCTTAACAACTGTGCCATTTTGGGGCAGAGAGATGGGACCTGGGTTCCATTTGCATCGTCTGTTCATGAGCCAGACAGAAATGCCACAGTGCAATACCCTCAATTCCTATTTGTAGGAGGGAGCCCAATATGACACATGCACTTTTTGAAAGAAAAATAAAGAGTAAGTATAAGTATAATGTTACAGTGTTATTAGGGTGGCTTTTTTCCCCCGCTGTAAATACCTCTGTGTTGGCCCCATACAGCTATAGCATTGAGTTGATTTGCAGTGGTGCATTTGCATGAGGCCTTTGACAGATGGCATGCAAGAACAGAAGTCAAGGTGGGAACATTTCTCTCTTAGTGCTCCTTTGCACAATATATTTCCAAATTGTTTCATTATGTCAGCGTATCAGTAGATTTAGCATGGGAATTTGTATATGTTATACATTAAAGATGTGCTAATTGATATTTCTTTGATGATTCTTACGACAGCGGTGGATTAAATGACTATGTCTAATGTGACACAGTCATGAGGACCGTATCATCTTTAGGTTGCCTGGTTACAGACCTCTGAATCCCCATCCATATCTCCAATAGCGATTTGAACAGGTCTGGTGTTGTGCCCATAAATTATTATCATTATCATTATTATCTGAAACCCTCATTTACTTTAACAAATGAAGCTGATTAAACAAAACTACACAAATGAATTTACAAGAAACTCAACAAACAGTAAATTCAAAAAGAAAAATCTATGTAAAAAGAGAGGTTCACATTGGGATAAGCAACACTAGCATCTGCAAACATAACAAAAGGCTCCATCCGGTTTTGAACAAGTAGTCCAGCCGCTCTGTATTTGAAATCGGAGCTGAGAAGTCAACAGTCATTAACGTTGAGGCCCAGCCGGGCTCTGTCATCCAGCGGGACTCCTTCTTGTTTGGGCGGATAACTCTGTTTTCTGTTCCATCGGTGCTTCCCTCAGACCGCTACATTTCAAACATGTTGCTTCCTGGTTGCATCTGTGATGTGGGATTAGTCCCTCAAATGCCACGCGTGATGAACAGTGAAGATTTGAGACTTTGCTGAAACATTCGTGGCTTTAAGCCCGGCCCTGGCATCGCCTACAGAGGGATGATACATCACTGCTGACTGCAAAATGAAATAACTCTTCCTCCTCCTCCATGTCCTCCTCGAAAGAAGCTGTAACACGAACACAATGTCAGGCTAAGTGGCAATTCAGGCCGATTATCAGGCTACTTCTTAGCCTCCTTTAGCTCATTGTTTTGGTTTTCTCCACTCTCATCTACCTTGTTTCTAGCAGCAGCTGCTGTTCTGAACTAAAACCTTTTTCTGACACGTTTTGTCTGCACCAGATAACTGACAGACAAATATAATGACAACAAAGATCATTTTGAGGCTAAAGACTGAAGATAAAGATATTTTGGCAGACACCAAAACCAAGCTGTTTTTCTTTGTCTGCTGGATTTGTGTTTGTTTGCTAACTCGTTAGCATTAAGAACTCTTAGATGATAATATGTAAGTGCTAGTCTTATAGGCCGAAAAAGAAAGAAAGAAACAAATTGTACTATTTGTCTCATTTCTAACAATGATTCGTTATGACACTAGTTTTCAGAAACAAACTTGTTTTGACACTTTCCTCTTTTTGGTGAAGAAAGCGCCGCTGGTGGTGGCTCACAAAGAGGTTAGCATGATGCTACTACAGCATCAGTCCTATCAGAGGATTACCTGACAACTGGCTTTGGCAAGAGTTTTGCTCTCCCACTGTGTCATATGTTCGTCGATCTGATTGGCTGAAGTATGGACAGATGGGTCGTCCAATCACGCGCCAAGTATTTTTTTTTAAAGAGCCTGCCCTTTTCCAAACAATTTCCATGGACAGCTTGCCAGACTGGTCTGTGTAACAAACCATCTGGCGCGTCAGGTTATCTTTTTGGAGGCTATCGAGCTGAATTGTTTCAGACAAAGTAATCCCTCTGAATTTGCAACTGGTTGTTTGTGCAGTGTCCCTAAGCCAACGGCGACTCTCCACCAGCAGTGTAAGCTGAGACCCCGCCGGCTGATGATGAGGCATAAATGGACCAAATCAAGGCTCCACTTTGGGCTGAATTGGCTCAGGCCTCTCAGCTTTCGCCCTCAGCTGTTTAAAACCTTCCCGGAGCAGCCGGGGCAGAGCTGCCGTACAGGGAGGCCCTTAATGACGGGCTTTCAGATGGAAAGGCTTTTCAGGCCTCACAACGCTCCTATCAACCCCCCTTCAAGTCCAGAATAAGAGAATTAGCTAAGCCTCGGCCAGACCCCCGCCCTCGCCACCCCATCCTTAAAACCAAACTTTCAGGCCCCCACACCACCCCTCTCAAATCCCCCGTCCGATTCATTTTCCCCTCCAGTGCTGTCCATGTTTAATGAAGCTGTGATATATTTATGGCCAGCCAAATCCTGCTCTAATCCTACCCCTGATAATAACAGCTCGGTAACTGTTTTCCTTAAACATGCTTCACGAGCACTGGCTGGGGACCCACAGGCCCCGGCTCTGTGGATATTACTCAGTAACCTAATTTGCACTTGCTGTATGTAATGCACACCGATGTACAGAGGGAGGGAGGTAGCTGCACAGGTCAGTGGCGGGCTGCTGCGCTGTGTGGGGGTGGCTCTGAAAAAAGGGGGTCCTGTTTGCGTCACAAAACGTGCACCTCGAGAGGTTGAGGGGGCAAAGGCAACAGCAGGGCTACCTCAGCGAGTAACGAGGTGTTGCTGGACCTGTTTTTTAGAGTCGAATTACATCAGAGCTCCTGAGAGCCATTGTAAACACGAATAAACTGCGCCGGTCTCCAAAACGATATTTGAGAGAAAACAATAATACGCCTGTACAAAAATGACGTAAAGGCATTAATACAGCGTTTTAAAAAACATTCTGAAATTTCTGTTGGCAGCAAAAGAGGTGATTTAACATTTTCTTCTCCACTATAAACAAAAATGTAATGGACATAAACATGTCGCTGCTCAGCCAGCGCTCACACCGCTGATATGATGCCGAGGAGGGTCTGATCTACATGATGAGTTAGTGGTCTTAGTTAAATTTAAAGCCTGGTTTAAGGACACAACCCGGGATTAAAGGCATGACACAGTGAATTAAGATAAAATGGCTACTTTAAGAAAAATGGACTCTGATAATCTTTACGATCACATATTCCACAACCAAGTGTTGTTCGGATGCGAATAAAAGTTTTAAAATCCAAAGATTTAAGAAAAAGGGCACAAAAAAGACTTCTGGAATATCTCCATTTGATCAAATGCTACAAGCATGAGCAGCATGGTTCGGCCTTGAATGATCTAAAAGCATCAGATGCTGCAGCAGATAATCCACACTGAAGATTTATCAAAGGAGCCTGTTTTATTTCACTCTCCCTGATGCCAGATTGTGTCGTACCTGAATTGTCATCATCCAGGTGCTACACGCCTTCTGAGGCCATCAGGATGGCTTCATAGAACCATAGTTACATTCATAACTCTTGGTTGACTGTAAAAGATTTGGCTCAAAGTAAAAATACTGGTTTAACACCCTAATTTAAAGGTAAAAGCGGACCTTGTTGGTGGTGATGTATGTTTCAGGTTTTCTAGAGAAGGAAAACATGGTCACCAATAATGTAATAAACACATGTTGACTATGTTGTTGTGTTTGCAGTGTAACAGATGACCTTTACGGGTGCAATACCCTTACATTTTCCATCCAAACAGTTTAATCAGACTGGGCTGGTCCCTCATGTCTGCAGTGTGTCTGTCTGCAGTGTGTCCCCACTTCTTAGTAATTAAGCTGATGGTGTAAAATGTTATTTTAACCCAAAAATGACCAAATGTAAAAAGAAGAAAAAAAAATCCAGATTTTCCTTTTAGGTGTGAAAACAACGTAAAAGCCTGATTTAGATGTCGGCCGGCATCAGAGTGACAGACCTGAGTCGGTGAAAGCCTGCTGTGAGGCAGAGGAAGGCAGGAGGGTCAGAGTGAGGAAGCCGTCTGGTTCTCCGAAGGTGAAACTCTCACACCTGAGCTGTCAGTGGAGCGAGAGGGAGCGGGCGAGAGAGCGTCAGCTTCCTCCCCACGTCAGCGCTGGTAGTCCGGACGGCTGAGAAATCACAGAGACCCTCTCTGTGGACTGTTGGTGCCATTTCAGGCACGCTGTTTATTTTCACCGTTTCACACAAGAATTTTAATTCATTTCATCGTCCTTTCATTTTTCTCGGCAACGCTGACCGTTGTTTAAGGATACCTCGGCTCCCCGGCCAATTACTGTGTCAGGAAGAGTGAGCTTAAACATCTGCAGCCGCCGAGGGAGATTTAGCTGCATCTTGAAAGCTCCTCCATCTGAAGCAGCGTCAGGGACAGAGCTCTACGCAAACCACCCATCTCTGTCATCGCATTAGCAGACATGTGACCCGATGGGCCGACGGTGATTTAAACGGGTTCAACACATCAAATAATTTACGAGAAGAACAAGAACTATTGTTGTTCTTGAAAATAAAAAAAATAAAAAATCTTCCAAATGATGCCATTTGGCTTTTATCTGCAGAACAACACCTCTCGAGAAAATTTTCCGCAGGCCTTTTATTTGCCAAGCCACGGCCGGAGACTGAGCGTGGATTAGCATTCTTAGCTGAGAAATACCTCCCTATTACCCTTTTACACTGTGACAATTTCTGGGGCGATGCCTTACGAGTATTTCTTTGTTTAAGCTCTGAGCCTCTCCTATAAGAGCGAGTCAGCCGAACGCACATGGGCAGTGTCAGCCGTAATTAGCTTTGACAGGGGCATTTAGTGGTTGTAATTCAAATCTAATTCAGAACATCTTAACCCTGAAGTCTGTCAAGACGCTCGAAATGCACTGGAACACTCATGGTCCCAATCAGGGCTGCGTTTGTGTGGCAGCATGCTGATGTGTCAACAAGGCCAGTTAGAAAAACAGGCCCAGAAAACTCATTTACAGTACAGAGCCGGATGGTTCAGTGCAGCAGCATGTGGACTGTTTAAATCCTCCCCCACAGAAGAAAAGGAACATAAATACTGATAAATCTGCTTCAGATTTTGGCCCTGCCACAGTGATTACCTTTAATGCAGGACCCTCTTTTAGCTTCATACTTCGTGCCACCTTTTGAACTCGTCTACAATACAACAAAACATCATCCTCGCTTGTGGAAAAGAAAACACACAGAGGCCTGGTTGAAAGAGAGGAGCAGGGGGGATGGTGGGAGCGCCGCTGACCTTCAGCTGAGGAGACTCCTGGACCTTGAACAACACGGAGCTTTGTAATCCGCTTGAACTGCACATACGGCACTTAGCCTTCCGCGAGGAACACTTTGCTGCACAGTCAAGGTTTGCATTTGCTAAATAATTCTCAAAGAAGCCTCAAAGAGGCAACAGATACGCATCGACATGAAAGCGGACGCATTCGCCGTTTACTTTGACCACTAACCTGGAAACAGAGTCTTTCAGGCTGGCTACTCTAAGGTCAAGCAGAGTGCACGCTACGATTCTAACTTTAGAGCGAGTGGCGCTGTCTACGAACGTCTGGCCTTGGCTGAGGTTGAATGAACTTGTAAGACACGGCGCTACGCTGGTACGGAAGCTGAGCGAGGCCGTGGCCGCAAGTCGAAGCCTCTTTAAGACATGCGACTCGTTGCACAAGTGTGATGGAAATCTGACATTTCCGTGTGAATGAGTCACTTTTTACTGCACATAAATGTCACAACAGTTTGATCAGGCCAGTCCTGTAACATCTCTGCAACACTTTCAACACCCCAAGACTGGGACCACGGCATCACGGAGATGAAGCACACACCCTGTTAGGAGCACTGTGGTGAATGTGTTACTTAATGATCAGCTCGTCTGCACAGAGAAAGCGAGCTGAATGACCGATTTCTGCATGTTTTTGAGGAGATTCTTCTCACATCAGTCTATACAAATGACTCCCTGGGAAATAGGAGCTGTAGGTAACTATAACTGCCAGACGTTATCAGCAAGATGGCACAATTCTCTAATAAATGATGAACTGAAAAATGTGATGTCGCTCATTCTCACAATGCTCATTAATAAAGGCTTCAACAGCTAAATGTGGTTCCGCAGCGGCGCAGCCCGAGAGAGAACCCTGTTCTTCCCTCTGCCATTAGACGTCCATAAATCTCCACATCATCACATATCTGATTTCCAGAGCACAACACGCGCCCCTTCAAAGTGTCCTTTTTAATTCCACCCTGCCTGAGCGCGCCGTCGCGCCTGCTGCCAATCCTACCCTTCATTCAGCGGGACAAATCCTCCGCCAGACGACTGCTTGTAATTTTCTTTACAGTGAAAACAGTAAGCAGAGATCCAAAGAGCCGGGGAGAGCCAGCTGTCGGACAGCATGCATTTAAGCCGGCATATTTGCATTTCACCCATAATATAACACTTCTGCTAAGTGACACATGATTGATGATGGGGAGCGAGGTGGCTTTTCTAACCCCTGTAAGTGCACTAAAAACAAATTAAAGCTTTCATCATTGTAACATGTCTATTACAAGATGTGGTAATAGCCCCTCTTTGTATCAAATTATTTGTGTGTCTAAATAATTTTGAAAAATTAAACTATTAATCATCCTGGAGAGCGTGTGACAACAGATCAGGGCGAGGGCCCGGCGGAACGTGCTGAACGCCCTCACAATACACTTAGAGGTGTTTATGGCTTACTTTGTGGAATGGCTGTAATTGCTTAATTGCTCATCTGTTGGTGGCTGCGGTGTTTTCAGGCTAAAAGTTACCGTCTGACTTGAGTTTCAGCGGAATTATCCAAAGTAAAACCAAATGTTGCCTTTGAGGTTTTTATTGCTAATTTCAATGTGTTTGGAGGGTATTTTTACAGCGTGCACAGAGCCGCTCGAGCCCGACGCAGCCATTGTCAAATAAATTGTCAAAGCAAGAGCAACACACATACATCACGGGGAAGAAAAGAAATTCCCAATTACACTTCCTGCGTCGCAGCAACTGCGCGTAATACGCTCCTTGTTCAGTAACGTAACTCCCGAGATTGATTTCCTGAACATGCCTTATCCCGGCAACAGTCTGTTGTGGTACAGTAAGTAATAGCTCCAGTCCAGGAGAAAGCAGGGGAGAATGTTCACACATGCGGGTAAGTGGAGGTGTCGGCTCTTCATGCTCCGGCAGCTCTGTGAGACGTTCACGGGCAGAGCGCTCCGGCCCTCCTATGCTCTTTGTTATTAAGCAGGTCCAAGCAAAACACAAAGGGATACTGTGTTTTTTATGAGTAATGCATTAACCTGCTCAGGAAAAGTTCATGTTAAACGTATGGGCTCGGACAGCACAAGATTTATGGCGATGGCTGCAGAAATTATGCTTTTCTTCCCCCCAAAGGCACTTTAATTATGTAATTATTGCCAGCTGCTTTTCATTTGCGGTCACCGTTAATTAGGGCCCGGGGTCCACAGTTCAAGTGCTGGGTCTCTCGCTCTCTCTCCCTCTCTCTCTCTCTGATAAGTCCAGTTGTCCCGGGGCAGCAGCGGCCTGAGATGATTAGCCAAATCCTCAGAAAAACTCATTTATTATTCAAGCTTTACCGCCAGCCTCCCGCCAGGCCAGAGAAAGAACCCCGGAGCCCAATTTCCTCCACATCCTCCGCTCCTTATCCTTCTAGCTCATTGGCAACAATTGTCATCAAATAAGAAGCAGTGGTATCTGTGTTTGCTTTCCTTATTAGGCCCCCAGATGCAGGGGAAGCGTATCAGGAGTGGGGAGCCGAGGGGCCCCGGCACCTGATAATCTGAATTAATCTCTCCCATCACATTTTACAGTGTGCTTCAAGCAAACAGCAGGGGGGGCAATGAGTAGAGGTGGAGATGGATGGATGGATGGACAGGGGGGTTGGAGGGAGGAAAAGGGGGTCTAACAGAGACCCAGAAAGCAGATTTGTGCTTTTCCTCATGCTAATTGCTGGATTGATATTCAAGTCAAACTGCACTGAAGCACACAAATGAAGTGTGAGCCTCCAGGTTTGATCGTCGTCCTGCTGCAACTTTTTTCTCTATCCGTCGAAACAATAGAGGATTTGAGAGGGTTCATGTTCTCAGGATCAGTGTTTGTCCCATAAACCGTCAGACTCTCAGCACCAGTCTCACGTTGTGAGTCGATGAAAGTCAGGGACGGCTAATGGAAATGCATTTTTGCCTTGATGGTTTATAGAGTTTGGTTTGGAACTGCAGAGACTAGTGACAAACCTTTTCAAACTAAGTTTTCAATTGCAGATGCAAATATGTCGATTTTAAGAATAATCAGCATAAATAAAAATAATTGCAAAATTATTTTCTTAAAATAGACCCAATGAGGCATCACAAGTATCACATGGGCGCTTAGTGATTTTATATGGGATAAACAAAGTGCAACAAGTGTTGGTATGTGATTATTAATCATAAAAGCTCTGACATTATTACATTTTTCATGATTCTGCTATAAAGAAATGGCTAAATGTGTGTGCTAGATAAAATGAAATGAGTGAATACAGGTACATGTGGAAGTGTGGATGTGCATTTATGCTTATACAACATGCATAAATATGTATAGATAGATATCCATATGAATGGATGTGTGTGTGTGTGTATATATATATATATATATATATATCAGATTGTTATCAATATAATATAACCAGACATAGTAACAGGTAATATGTCATACACCATGACATATTTCTTTCCAAACTACAGGGATATGCTATTCATTCAGTCCATAGGATCGTTCAGAAATTGTTAAGTGGTTGTGTATATTTTGCTGGTAGGAAATCTGAACGCATACATTTGTAGATTTTTGTTGTTCTGCACCAGATGACTTAAAATACTTTTAAAAATACTGAAAATGAAATGGTTTAAGTGACGAAACGGTTTTATGTCGACAAATTATCAGAAAGTTTGAGCGACACCAAATTCATGTTTGGGAATTCAGAAAAAGACTAGTTCAGTCATTCCTACAATTTACTCCAAATCTAGTTTTCTGCAGTCTCACTATAAGCTCTCTTGGAAACCTCTTACAGCTTCTATAACGACTGAAGTGTCCGAGCAGTATGTCAGACCCGATCAGAGCACACGCTGACTGTAGATGAGGGTGTGTGTGACCAAAAGGCTGTTAATAAAAATACGTTTCTTTTTTGTAGCTTATATTTTGCATTAAATGTGTCGGACACATTGATGTTACTGAAAAAAATACATACTGAAAACTGCTTTTCTGCATTACAGCTTTTTTTTTTTTAAGTTGCTTAATTTTATTACAACTGTTGTCTTTTTATTATGAGAGGCAGCTGGTAATGGCTGCAACTGTAAGCACAGGACTACTGGGGGTAATAAAAAAAAAAAACATTAATAGGGATATATGTAGCATCCGGGGGGAATAAATGTATCACAATCGTAAATTTCAATTAATTTCCCAATGTGACATAAGATTAGAGCAGAATAAAAACATCAGCTAAAGGTACAAACAGGATCGTACACATGACTCTAAAACACACAGTGAGGCTGTGTATGTCTGTCTGGGAGTTTGGGGGTTGCACCCACCTGGGTTGTGGTCAGGCCCATAATTATAATAGGAGCCCCCCTCCCTCAATATATTGATATAAAAATGAGAATACAATAAATTATTCCTACCAGTTCTACTATTATGATTTGCTGCAGTTCACCCTGCTCAGGGTGTTAGGTAGTTATCATATGTTCCATGCTCATTCATTCTGAGCATATTCACCATTCATCTATCTTGGCTGGTTAGGATCAGTGAGTGTTTCCGGCAGCTGTTGATGGGACACTTATTGTTATTTATTATTTCTGTAACACCACACCAATAATAACACTTCACTTTGTCTGGATATGCATGAAAAGAACTGTAAATGTGGAAATAAATGATAATTCGCAGACGTTGACACAATCCTTTTAAGTGAAAATGGGCTGATTTGTACATGCTAATCAACCAACCATCTCTAACGTTAGCTATCAAAGGTAAGTTAGGCTACCTGCAGAGTTAGTTATCCGCACATTCACCCAGTGACCAACCACAGCGATCACAACCGATATAAACTAACGTTCATGTATTTGTCAGAAAACCCACTTGAATTCTGAACAGCCAGTCATTTACGATGTGCTGTTTGTTTAGTATAGTAATAATAGAAAATAATCTCAATAAAAAATGAAGAATGTAATCCTCTGTTTATTTTTTTTCTGTGTGTGTGTGAGTGTGTGTGTGAGGGCAAATTCTTTAACTCTGCACATTTCAATTTGACCACTTTCAGGCTAAAATAATAAATGAATGAATGAATAAAAGATTTAGTATTTCTGCAGGAGAATTTCTTTTCCTCTTCTTCTCAGCATGGAGTGAGAGCTTTGAAACTGAATTTAGACCTTCATGTTGGGGTTGTTTACATTTTATATTGCGGACACATCGTTTCCCAATTTTACAGTTTCCTGGCCAGAAATGAATTTCAGTGTTTAATATGGTACAGAGTCCAGGTGAAATCCAGACACTTATTTTAGCTGTAGAATAGCTTGTCATCTTGAGTTATAAGCTGTCGCTGAAATCTAGAGAAATGTTGGGATGTGCAAAAAAAAAAAAAAAACAGATCGGAGAAACATGACAATATGAAAAATCCATTGAAAAATGAAAATGTGGTGGGAGTAGAGAGGAGTTGAGGTGAATGCTGGGACCTGCACACAATACTCAGACAGGTTAAAAATTTATCTAATATCTTGAAATTTAAACTATGTGTAAAATGTATATTTTACCCCCGTTCACTCTCAGGGTGCATCATCATTTGGTCACACTTGTTGGCAGCTGCTGCAGTATGAAGTGGACTGTGAACTCGGCTCATTATGATGCATAAAATATGAGAGTTCTGCACCTCAGTGGCCGATAAACTGCTTAAAATCAGTCAAGAGTACAGGTATAAGGAGATGAAATGCCTAAGCGTCCAAACAGACATTTGCAGAGAAAAAACTCAGTCACTGGGGGAAGTTATTTTTCAAATCTGAATAATCATGTGCCATATGTCCACGAAAAAATAAACAACCAAAAAAAAGTCTGCTAGTGCAAGAATGAATGAAAACAAAGCAGACGAGACAAATGCCTTTTCTTTTTAACCCACTGAGTGTCTGTAAACGGTGCCAGCAGAAAACAAAATGACTCACAGTGGAGCTAAATGCTGCCATTTCTCTCCGTCTGCTCTGGGCCCCGGCCAGCCTAACGGTAAACCACCTGACACTGAGCGAAGAGGAGCGTCCCCCGGCCCCTCAGCTGTCTCATATGTGAATACAAATGCTTTCTTTCTTCCCATGAGCCATTGCATCCATTTGACACTCAAAGAAAAACTCAAGGGAAAAAAAAAAAAGAGCTATCTCGAGACATGGGTGGCGCAGAGGCTTCCCAGCATGCTTTGAGTTTGTGTGTGTGTGTGTGTGTGTGTGTGTGTTTGTGTGATGGTGTGTGGAGGAGCTGACAGGTCTGACAGGGGCTTGATATTTTACTCATGGAAATGATGCCCTCACCCAGCCATCAGTGTCACACAGTCTCCCTGGGTGTCCATCACAGGCTTTGAAGAAATAAAAATAAGCCAAAAGGGGAAAAAACATCTTATAAAAAGGATGTTTTTCATGTTTGGAGTGGCCAGCCAATTGGCCTGTCGGGGATGGGCGGGGGAGTGGTGAGAACTGACACACATGTGATTACCTATGCATTAGGGGAGATGATAAAGGCCTTACAGCTCAGGAAAGCTTCAGAGGAGCTGTGAAACATTAAGGCAATCGAGCATCGAATGCATAAAAGTATAGGACTGTTTATCTGAAGCTTACGTATTCCAGCAATTCATAAATTACGCACCGACACAAGTGATGTGCTGTGAGGCTCTCTGCACAGCCTGCTCTCCTGAAGTATACCACATGGCTTCTTAACAGTTAGCAAAGTTTGCTGTCGTTATTGCAACTTAAATATTCAGCAGCTTTGGTGCAACATTACATTTTCATTTCAATTAAAAGCTACGCTAATGGAGATTTTTATATGAACAATGGATCAAAGCACCATGCTGATGTGAAAGGTGGTGCTCATAGTGCTGCACCCACAGAGAATTATCAGCCCCACAGTGCTCCCACAGCTTCACCGGTTCGCTGAGTCTCAGAAAATGTATCTCAGCAGCAAACAGCAGGACACAGTTAGCGGCTGTGGACTTAACGGATAATTTAGCAGCTAAAGGATCAGACATCTTTCTCAGGAGTTGGTGGAGACCAAACAAGAGATAGAAGAAGAGTGAATATTAGACTTGCGTTCAACAGGTGGACACAAACACAGTCGTTATTTATAATTTATTAAGAGTCCAGATTTAAACTAATCTAGTTCAGCAGGACTGTGTGGGCGTGGTTTGATCAAATTTGATTGACCGTGATCGAAATAAAAGCCAAAAAGCCTACAGCTATCATCACAGCTATTACTAAACTACGATTGGTTCACGGAACTCCATGACATGACATTTTTCCAGGTAAGCCCCACCCACTTAAACCCAGTGTGAAAAGCGAGGATAAAAACAGAAATACAGACACGTGAAAAAACACAACATGCCTGAATCTGGGTCTGAGTCTCAGTTAAACAGCTACCAAGTTCATTGTTCTTCAATACCTTTTACCACAAATTCATCCTGTCAGGTAGTTACTCATTTCCAGGCTGTGGAGTGCTCTGAATAAGCTCCATAAATCACATCGTCAGCTTCTGGTGTCAGGTTACAGATGGTTCACTCAATTGATAGCTAGAAAATGTTTGATGAAAATCTGATCTGTGGATCTCATGAGAGAGAAGATGGCTGCAGTGCAAAGTCTTTGCTTCGCTTTGGTTTCGAACTACTCAGCCTCTGGCTTGAAAGGTGGCTGGAAGAAGTTTGTTCACAGCAGCTGAAGTGGATTCATGTCACTTACAATGGACCGCCCCCATAAACAAATGGTACGATTCCACGGCAAAAAACAGTAGAAAATAATTCACACGACTCGTGCAGCTCAATCTCCTCCATATATAACATGCTAGTTTTGTCAAAATAAGGCTAAGTGTGAGAGCTTCTTTGAGGACATGAAGCCGTAATTTGCTCTAACAATACCTGATGGACGTGTGCGAGCAGTTTTCATTCCATAATGTTCAGCGCCAGGGTTTGTCACCTATTGTTTTGCACGCAGTACCTACTGTGTGGTTATGGCTAGGGAAATATCCGCTCTTGAAAAGTGAACATTGCAGCTCTGTGGCTGAAGTCAGTCTCTGTTCTGCTGATGCGCTGCGCACCCATCTATCGTCCCAACCTCCACGCCCTTACTCTTCCACATATCCACATAAACAATGCACCACCTGCATCCTTTTATCACGCTGCAGAGCACTTTGGCTTGCTTCCGTGTGAGATCATATGCTACAAGTTAACTTGAGCTGCACAGGAAGTGGATGTTGGATCTGAAAGTAACCGGTGACCTGCTGAATTGCCCAGCACGAGAGATGACAGATACTGGGCTGATTCGTTGTTTTATTGTTGTGTTATTCACCAAAGTGTAACTGCTGTTGTTTCTGTTTGAAACCGGCGTTTTTCACACAGCTCTCTGAGAGGAGCAAACAGAGGTTTGCTCCTCTCAGAGAGCTGAGATTAGGTAAATAATCAGGATTTGGGAGCTTTTTACACAAAGGCCTGTTTCTGGCATTGATGTGAGCTAAATTAACACTAAACGTGAAAATAATCCCAGTAAAAACAGACAAATACACCATTAACCAATCAGGTGTTTTCATAAATCTCCTCATGCACTTTAATTTCTTCAGTCACAAATCACGCACATTCTTATGGCAACATATTAGTGAAGAATGAAAAAGTCATGCATTAGCTTCATAATGGAAAAAAGGATTAAGTGTTGTATAACAAAAAAAACTAAGGTCTGGTTTCCAACAGATATATGATAGCTCTCGCTGGGCTTTTTCTATCCACTTAACCAAAGCTTTTCAACAAGCAGAGTTATCAATAATAGTCCAAATATCGTACTCATACACAGTTGGATTGTGAACATGGTGGGAGAGGGTCATTTAAAGGGAGCATTAATCAAATGAAGGTTGACTTACGCCTGATGGCCATTTCCAAATACCTCATTAAGATTCCTCAGTCTTTAGGACATTTTGACTTGCTCACATATGTTTTAGGAATCAGCTTCCAGGCGACTTGTGAGGTTGACTTTCCCTTCAAATGGCAGTTTTTTAAAAAGCGGATTGTCTCCGAATGAGCAAACAGGCAGCGAGTGTTCATGCACTCAGGCTCAGTGCCTCCATGTAGCAGCCTGGGACTCAGCTCGCCAAGTCTGGGATATTTTTGACACTTACATAACTGAGTCAGGAGAGAAAGCGCCTTGGGCTGTAGCACTACAGGCGAAGACATTTCCCTACCAATGAACGTCCATTAGCCAGGTCATCTTTGGATCCTGCTCAGAAAAAATACTTAAGTTAGAGTCGCTCTCAATGCTCCGGCCCCTCACTCTTCACCATCTGCTGAGAGCCTCCTGCCTTGCTCTGCACTCACTCAAATGAAAAGTACCATTGTTGGGAATTAATGTTCAAAAAAGACAGGGGGGTGGAAAAAGAGTATATACAGGGAGGAGGCGAGGGGGGGTTCTTGATTTTTACAAACTGCAGGCCTCCAGAGCTAAAAGTTGGGAGAAATACCCTTGATAGTTCATTTTATGAGGGGTTTGAAGTCCTTGTCTTGTAATAATATATAATGCCTGCCTGGGTCATCTGCAGTGAAGCGGCGGCCGTGACCTGGGGCAATTACAGACAGGCATCAGTGAAGCCTCCCTTTAAGTCCCGCCGCGTCGAATTCTCCTGACAGTGCATATTATTCTGCTGTCAGGCCACAGCCACTACATGCATTTATTGGGGCCAAAAGCCTGCAACTTGCTCATGTTTGGCTCTCTTGGAGACTGCAGAACATTATAAATCTAATAGGGAGAAACACCTCGGCTTAAAAAACGGGGGCATATGTCGCAAACCGCTCTTGCAGTACTTGACTTTTAAAATCAGGGCTGCAATTCCAGGGAGATGGAAGGGGTGGTGGGGTCTGCTGGAAATCTGACAAACATATCGGGTTGTTTTTACTTGCCGGCATGTTTCTCGTTTGCGTTGCAATTTGTTAATTCAGCTAACACTCTCATAAAGCATAGCTCTTTCACTGTGAAGGT
This sequence comes from Chelmon rostratus, assembly GCF_017976325.1. Lineage (NCBI taxonomy): Eukaryota > Metazoa > Chordata > Actinopteri > Chaetodontiformes > Chaetodontidae > Chelmon > Chelmon rostratus. The sequence continues at coordinate 23,421,951 of NC_055672.1, read as the reverse complement.
GTTTGCCAAGTCGATGGTGGGTATTTGGATTGGACCTCTCAAATAAGTGCTGGTTAAGTTTTTTTTTTTTCCTTTCTTACACCCACTTATTTTCTGGTGGGAGCGCTTTTAGCTTGTGATAAAGGCTAAAATCCTCATGCAGCTGTCTATATCTGTGTGGCCAGCCTGCACAATTTACACCATCCCCGTCAAGCCACCCAGCAAGTATGACGGAAGACACGGCCGACTCATTCTGACAGTAAACGTATGATCCCTGTTTTCAATCCTAATCCTGGGAGATTTATTGGTGCCTTCCCCTGTGTTCATCCTGTTTTTTTACTCCCTCATTCTCCTGTTCACCCTCACACAGGAACTTCTAAAGGTTTTACAGGGTTCAGCAGCCATTTATTAGCTCCAGCTGCCTCGCTCCATATACTTTTATGGGATAGCAAGGATCTTCATCCTCAGGTCACGATGTTACAGCAGCAGTGGAGAGCCATCGGGCTGGATTATGTAATGATACCTGTTAGAATCCCTCTTTCTGTGGTACAATCCAACGCAGGGAGCTTAAAAAAACAGGACATGTCAGTTCCAGCTGTGGAGACAATGCAGCTTCACGGCATTACCTGCACTTTGTGACAGGAAAGGCTACAGGGATAAATCTACATTGTGCATTTTTGTGCACTTTTGTGTCACTTTGCATGTTGTGTTGATCATCATCTAGCTCTAAATAACTGGAGCTTGTTTCAAAATTCATACATACTCATCTCCTGCGATGCTACGATGTGCTGAGAGCAGCAGCCTAGCATGCACTTGTTTTACACACCAACCTTGTCCCTCGCTCATGAACACATTTTGCAGCATTTAGCTACTTTCCTGAAGTTTGTTTCCCCTTTGAAGGCGAATGTGCACGCCACACACTGACTGAATGTTGTGACTCTGGTAAACCTGTTTCCCTGCGTGCACACGTGTGACAGTGATGATGAATATATGCCTGCAACCAATCACGTGTGATGAAGGGCTAAGATCGTACCATCAAGGTTAAGAGCAGGCGGAGAGGCTGTCCAGCTTATGAATTACATCCATGCTGGACAATACCACACCGTCACACGTGATTATCTGTCGCCTATTTATTAAAAATAACACCACAATCTTTAACAAATGGTTCAGTTGCTTAACCTTAAAGGTGTCCTGTGGGTGTGTGCACATGTGTGTCACCGCGCAGGTGAGGAGATAAACAAAATGGGAACACACTCATAGAAAAACTGCACCGTAGCACGAGTACAGTAGAGGTCAGAAACAGGTGGAAGAGTTGGAAACAACACAAGACAGCTGATGAGGACAAACACCAGCAACATAGATAACGTGATATAAACCATAAAGACAGCAACAACAAAAAGGGAGGCAAGGTCATGGCTTGGTTACATATTGAAAAGCATTCCATGCTTCAAGAAAGCTGAACGTCTTCATGAGAGACTGCGTGCACTGTTATCCCCCTTTGCACAACGTATTGCGTCACGACTAGAAAGACGTGCAAAATGCAGAGAGCTGCTACAGGGAAGCCGTGCGATGCGGCCAGCAGGAGGCCATGATGCCTCGCTTTTCACTGCAGCTTCAGCTGCAGCGGTCGTGAACTTTTGCCGGTGGACGTGGTGGGATGACACGTACAGAGTGAAGATGATGTGAAGCACGGCGAGCCCTGAAGAGCTGCTACGGTCGAGGACTGACAATTTCATTTTAGGGGGCTGAACAGAGACTCTGAATAGGCAACTGATATTTTTTATGCAGGTGGCAGGTATGAGTGTCTACAAACACCTGAACTCTGATTTGGGTGATGTATTTACACGAGTTTTTGAAAATCGAACAATGTTTTGTAAAGCATGCACATCAAGGAGAAAACAAATCCTTGATCCTTGTTAATAGCGGTTATTGTGGTTCATGGAGCTCTTCTAAAGCTAATTTGTCAGATCAGGAACAATATCAACTCGATGAGGCCTTTGTGTGTTCATGATCATGTGTTTATCAGTTTGTCCTGGTCCCTGTTCTGTGATGATTGTATATTTATGTGTGTACTTGTCTGTAATCTGGCGGTGGATTACATCACACCCCTGTGGTTTTTCAATTACTCTAGTGACAAGCCAGGCAGTGGTAATGACCTGTGAGAGCTCGGTTCTGCTTTCTGGCTACGCCGGCCCTCCGTAAACCAGTTTGACTTTGGGTGTCTGTCAGAGCCAGCCTGTATTTACACGTAACTCAAACAAGTGGGGGTCTGCTCCCCGTGTGAGGTATTCTGGCTCTCGCTGACGAGACCAAGGTTGCCTATTTACCGTGCTGAGGTCTCTCTCGGCCTAGACATGCTAATACCAGAAGGCTACGCTGATGGAAAAGAATAATAAAGCAATTTCTTTGTCAACAGCCAGACGCGGATGATGTTGAGCTGTTGCATTTGGAAAGGAATGCAGATTTCTGAGGAGCCATCGTTTTTTTGTTTTTTTTTTTCTGCAGGCCTCATCAATGCTTGCACCCCAACCCCGGTGCCCTAGAAAATAATTCAGATGAAGTGGGCCCATTTTGAGCCTATCCATCCCCTCCCATCCCCATCCTACTGATTTGTAGGTAAATCATGGCTGTCAGTATAGTAGCAACCCTGATTAAAGTTCAGGGGTTTAATAGATCATTTTAAATAACCCCCAAATTACTCCCCTCTCCCCAGCCGATACACCTGGACCCCTGCCCTGGGTGCATGGCAGTTTTCAGCCGTCGCGGGGCGAGCCAAGTCCAGCCTCGTGGTTCCTGCCTATTCCCCCAGGATGGTGCGCTGCAGGCCTAGACCAACATTCTCAGCTGTGTTCAATCTGCTCTGAGACAAGCTGGCTATGAGAAAATGCAAAGGAAAAAGGCACTTGTGCGCACATGCACACACACCCACACAGCACACACACACACACACACATACAGGAGGAGAGACATGGAAAATCCTGGACAGTTAGCGCGCTTTGTTCACTTGGTTCAGCTGGAATCTGTCCAGAAACACCCTGACACACACACACACACACACCAGCTCTCAGCTCCCCGGGCAACTGGAGTCGAATCCAATTAATCGTGTTTAACCATTCTAATCACACTTTAGCACATTAATCCTATTTTCAGTCCAAAACACATCTGAGGCGACCGGCCTGCGGCCCGCTGATTTTTTTATTTTTTATTTTTTACTGCACTGCAAATCAGATGAAACCCAGAGCCGGCTGCAGGCCCCTGCTTCAGCCTGCACTCTCACTGAACTTGGGCTTTCAATCACTTTTTTTTTTCCCCCTCCTCAACTCATAGGTAGAATTTATAGCATGATGCTGATGCCTTCACTCAAAATACGTCCCTGCAGAATTTAACAATTACAACGGGTGAGGTAATAAGTTAAAGGCTCCGTTTGAGGAGGTGCAGTTTTTTTCCTTGATTATGTTGTACTATTGTGTATCGTGCGGATACAGTCACAGTATCTTATCAGTTTGACATCCTAAGTCACCAAGACAGCCAGATAATTTGAGCCCAATCCATCTGCTATTGGAGCACCCCTGGAGGCAGGTCATGATACTGAATCTACACTCTCATTTAATGCTCTTGGAATCCATCTGAGCTGTATAATTTCACCATGGATCATCTGGAGGCTAACAGTTATCAAGAAGAGGGAGGTTGTTGTTCTGTGAAATTACGTCTTTGGGGCCCTGAAAGAAAAAAAAAAGGGGGATGGGGTTCTGCCTCTTTTTTTTGTGTGTTTGGAGACTTTCACATTGGCAATTGCGGAGGTGTTTAGCGCCCCCCGAAGTTCCTCCTGGAAAGCCTGAGAAAAATCACAGATCTAACCTCTCCTGGAGCTCTTAAAACCCTGCAGCCAGGGGTCCTGTAAAAGGTGCTGGTGCATTGATAATTGAGCCCTGCAAAGCAAACAAAGCGTCAGAAATGGCGTTTTAATGGGCACTTTTCGGGGGCTCGCTGCAGCGCCGGCAGAATGCGAGAGACATTAAGCTAATTGAGTTTTAGAGTCGATGTAAAACTGGCAAAGGGTGATATTCAAAATTATGAAAATAAACAAAAGGGCTACTCATAGGAAAACAAATGGCTTGGAAGCTGAGTAAACTGAGTGACATCACTCAGCGGAGTCCCAGCTCAGCGTGTGGGTAGAATGATGTAATGGGAGCTGGAGCTGCACGCCTGCCATTGACTTCTCTACCCCCGAAGCCGCTCTGACCCCCCTCCCTCCGTTCACACCACGGCGGTGCTTGGGGGGACATGTTTTAATTAATCATAGGTTCATTAGTGCAGAGAGGCGAGCCTTCAACCGCGACTATTAGACACAGGAAAAAACACTTGTGAGGGCATGACAAGTTCTCCTCTTAATGCGGCTGCTCAACATAATGGTGAGACAACAGACATTAATCCACGAGGAAGTGGGAGGGCGGGGAGCTGCGACGGCTCTACATGATCTCTTGTTAGTTGCAAACACACAGGAGTTAAAGTCCGAGTCAGCAGCTTCCGTCCTCTGTCTGTCTGAAGTTAAACTGAGCTTGACAGAAACCATTAGATCGTAAGTAGCCAAAATAATAAAATATTGCTAGGCTTTACTTCCTGTGTGCATGAAGGGTGTACTTGATTCCAGTGCATGATTAATCAGTGTGTTATGGAATATTTTTTATTTTATATCTTAGACGTAGTTATGGCTGCCATAACAACAAACTGCATGACACAACCAAAATGCAGAAGTCCCCTATTTGTCACTCCCGTCCAGAATGACATATAAAACCATTTTTTTTTCATCTAATGCCTTTACCAGAAGGGCTTAATATGTCCTCGTCCATGCCATAACCATAACAAATCAAAAATAAAACGTTTAGGTTTGATTAGGTTTAGAAACACTAACGCAAATAGTTGGTTCGAGTTAGGAAAGGTCATGCTTTGGGTTAGAATAATTAAAGTTAGGGAACGATTGTGGTCATGGAGCATAAAAGAAAAGCTGACTGCCGGTAGGAAGGGGGAACCAAACCGTCTTATTCCCATTTCTTTAAATTTATGTGGACATGACTGTTGAAGCCACATGTAGTCTCACTTACATATAGTCAATGTGTGATACAACATCAAATAACATCTCCTGATTAGATAAATCTTACATTTATATTGACTATTCGCAGTCTTTGTGGGTGTGATCAAAAATTCTCACGGAAATGTGACACACTTTCACTCTGCAGGTGACAGAGAGGGTGTGAGGCCACCACAGCAACAACATTACTGAGCAGAGCAGTCGGATATGCTAATAGCATGTTTAATGCAAGTAGGTAGTGAAACGCTGTCAGTCATGTCCACATGAAATAAAAACAGTTTGTTTCTTCACACAGTGATGTTGTATAACTTGCATCCGTCAGTTTAAGAAATGAAAAGAAAAGTCCAGAGATATTTTACAATAAACACAACAAATCAGTTCTCTTCAAATGTGCATTTACTCAATCCTAAAGTGTGGAGAGTCGCTTTTCTAATAATCCAAAATGATAAATCGAAAATATCACATCACTAACTTTTCATTTTAAATGTTAGGTTTAATTAAATGGATAAATCAGATTATCTAAGGTCAAGCATTTTATTTATTTCAGTCGTACTTTACTCCGGCAGCCTCTGCACAGTCGACCGGCTGCACATTAGCACAAAAGAGCCAAATCTCACCTACCAGTTACACTATTGTTTACCTCCAGCAGGAAGTGTTTTTCCATTTCTTTCAATATATTTACGCCAAACTTTCTGATTAATCTCAGTGTTCCTTTACTTCTGTCCAGGAACTGCAGATGAGGATGAATGACTTTTCCAAATCTGGGGGAGGTGCTGCCAAATCTCCCTGGTAAATGATTCAACACACAAATACAATGGCGAGACACCAGTCGGTTTTGTTCTAAGAGCTGTAACACATCACCTTTGCGCCCTGCACCCGCTGCTTGTTATGGGCAGTTTCAGCTGTGGACACCTTCTCATGCTGCCTGCTCCTGGGTCGTTGTTTTGGGAAGATCCCAGGCAGTGTGGTCTGGTGACCCCTTTCTTCACTTGAGCCGGGACTCATGACATAATGCCCTCTGGAGTGGCGCTGGTGCACACACAGAAGCTCTGTGGGGGCTGGAGCCCGGCCTCCTGGAACACACTCCCGCTCGAATGTCTTCGCGACGGCAAAAGCTGGGCTGAGAGACGTTCAAATAGAAGCAGATCTGGTTACCTTGATTTGGTCACTGAACGGTCAGCAAGAGTCACAGTGGGAAAGAAAAGCAAGCGCTCACCACTTGTGGTTTTCTTGACCGAGACTGTAGAGACAATCAGGGCGGGACGGGGTTTTTTGGAGGCCTAAGCAGTCAGCCCTCCATCCCTGCCAGACCATCTAAAACTTCGCTGTTCTTTCAGATCTCCAGAATTCCTCGTGAAAGACACCGCAATGTTGCATCGGAAATGTACTGTACGATATACATGGCATTTAAGAAGATTCTTTAATGTCACATACAATCATACTTAGAACAACACAGGGAAATTTGTTCTCTGCATTTAACCCGTCCCCGAGGACGCAGTGGGCAGCCACCAATTAAAATAGGCAACCCCTTTAAAATGATGCAGCGGCTGAAAGGAGAAAAAATCTGCCTCTAACAAATGAAAACTTGGATTTCTAAGCAATAAAAGGCACGCTCGGTGTGGTGTGACCAGTGACTTACGGTGGCTGGTGTTAGCTCAGGGTAAACTTCAGAGTCTGCGTCACTGATCATCAGTGAATCGGTTTGCAGACTTTGTGATTCGTCTCTGCTTGTGCTGTTGTTTCCAGGTCTTCACAACAACAACAGAGAATGTCTGAAAATGAGTTTAAAGGAATTAGAGAGTGATTACTCCATAAGAAGTTGACAACATTAAAATACACAGAGCAACTGTCAGGTACAACTCCACACATAGAAATAAATAAACACATATGTGTAACTGATGCTTGTGCAATTATCAATTAATTAAAAAAAATGTTAAATAGTCAAAATTAAATATAGAGTTTGATGACAGCTCAAAAAAAACTCTTGACATTTGATATCTCAGTTTTCTTCAGCCATTTTCTCAACCAATATGAAAATAAATGAAAAGAGTGACAGAACTCTTTTTTTTGGAGACTCAATCATTTTACCAATCACATAACTGTCTCTGCCCTGTTTGTCTTGATTGACGGGCAGTGACTTAGTGATAAAAAGTGGTGTTATGAGATGAAAGAGTCATCGGGGGAAGATGCCTTCGTAAAATAAAAACTGAAATAAAAGCTACTGGAATGATATAAAAAAAAGATTTTGAATCACTCCAATTGTGAAAAGAAGGAGGGTGAAAATGTTATTGAAAAGTTGTATAAATGTATTGGATTATTTCACATTTATCTCATAGTTCTGTATTTTCCAACGTGCTATGTATTTATTTAATTTTGAACATTTCTGGCCTCCATACTCTTCAGCCTAATTTCTTACTTTTTCCTGCACAACCACATCTGTGAAAGCAGAGTGACAGTCAGTGGAGAACACCATGCTGTCACTGACTAGGCCTCGGTGGAAGCGTAGATCAGTGTCACTCAGTCTTATAGGCTCAGAGAGACTCAACCAAAACATTACTGACAGCTTGGATGTCACTCGGCCATTTAAACGGATGATGTAAAACGCTCTGCACTTTCTCAACGCCGGCTGTGTGAAATGTGCGCGAGCTGAGAAAGGCTTAAAGCGGTCTCGATTTTCTCACCCGGCGGCGGAACAGCGTGCAAAAAAAGTTTTTCTGTTAACTTTACACATGGTCTGAGAATGACTCTTTGTTTCCTCTCTTTTCCACAGCCACCACTTAAAGCCGTGCAGAATAAATAAGCTGGCAACACGAGGAAGCACTGGAGAGACAGAGTGTGTTCTCTGGAGTCGTGCCACCGCCGGGTCGTCAATGTGAATGCAAGTGGGCTGCAAGTGTGAGCAATCACTGGAAATTATACGCTTTTAGAGGGATTTGATATAAAGGTATTAAGCCGGTCTGAGATGTTTGGCAGCCAAAAATCGATGGGAATTATATTCATGGACATGATGTGCACCACAACTGTGGCTTCTTGTCAGTTCCACCGTATTGCATATTTTCCGACCGTGAGTGTATGAAGTGGATCCCAGCAGATTGGTGTAATAGGATAAATGCGGCTATGGAGTGGGCTCGGGCTCGGCGAGGGCACCACATGGTAGGTTGGATGGAAACTCTACTCTTCAGCTCGTATCCCTTTCCCAGTGCCGCTGCTCGGCTTGTAGCGTCATTGGAAACTTCAGAAAGCCTCTAACGGGCTGCTGAAGGGAGGATGGTTAGGATGAGTCAGGCCCACATTCATTTAGACTTCACTTTTCTTCCTCGTTTTTCTTTAGACTTCAGCTGCAAAAAGCCCTCTACGATGGGGGCGGACGGCGAGCTAAAAGTGATGTCTGCTGCATTTAGCACGCGGGACGCTATGGTTCAGTGTACCATCAACTCCCAGTGTGGCCAATTGCAGTCGGCATGCAGCCATGCAATCAGGTCCGAATTTCAAGCTCAGTTTAGTTCAGCGTTCGCCGTGGTTTCCCCCGAGCACGCAATTCCTGGGTGTTGTGCCAGAGCACTCCTGGTTATCAGGTTGTAAAATGGCTGGGATGAGGCTGATGAGATCCACTAGGGTGTCTATGTGTGCAGGATCACCGCACAGCCGGAGAGGTGATCTGCTTTGCTGCTTCAGGTTTGATTGTAAGTGGTCGAACCTGACACTGAAACCCAATAGGCCCTCATACCGCAGTGTTTCCTCCGAACGCTGACGGAAATTCAAGCTCTCTGCAGTCTGTTCAGCTCAACTTAAACTCCTCTAGTTTCTACCTATCCTCTGTCTCTACTTTGATTTTTTTTTTAGAAATGACAACAAATAATGGCTGTTAACTTTGGATGGTACTGTAGAAAAACCAAACCAATCTTTGTATCATGTCCTAAGAAAAGGGATAGCCCTGTGTTTTCCTCTGACGAACCTGAAGTTCTGATGAAAGCTTCTGGTGAATTGCTGCCACATTGTCAGGCTTCATACTCGTCCAGATATATCCATTAAAGTTGGTCGCATTTTTTTTGGTTTAGGTTAGATGAAAGATACACTCTCTGAGGTGCAGGGGTCCGTGATGCTAAAACATACTGCTACAAAATCAGCAAAGGTTACGTGTCGAAGATTGTCTTATTTTAATGGAAAATCTCAACCTGACTGAGGTCACAGTGTTTTCCTAAATTAAAGAGTAATGTCTTACCATGCACCTTTCTGCCTGCAGGGTGCTAGCACCATGTGCACATCATGGATGCACCTTTGGCCATACTAGCAGAATAAACAGTGGTAATGCAATATGCATGTCATCCAAACACTCTCACATTTACTTTTTTACTTTATTTCAGTCTTTGTCTCACTCAGCTGGCAGTGTTAAGTTGCTATGGCAAAGACACAAATCCACCTGAGCACTGCTGATTAAGGAGTTGAAAACGTCTCCAATTCATGAACACAACAAGACAAAAATAGATAAATAAATAAGTAGGAATAATGGGAGGGGTCTGGAGGGAAACACCTGAAGGAACCATCACGTGCCACACACACTCAGCGTGTGCATTGCTGGCTGGCTACAGCTTACATCTGCACATTCAGTACATTAGTAGCTGAGGCACATAAACACAAACCTCCCCAACAGCTCCTGCAGTCACATTTGGAGCCAAATTGTGCTCACAATTCAAGCAGAACCCAACTTTAAATGCAGTTTAGACCCGGGACTGCTTTCATCCTCATGCATATCTGCTCATCTACCAAAGGATCGCCTGCTACAAATGATCCAGGAATAATGCCCGGCACAGTATACTATTAAAACCCTGCAAATATGGTGTCCTGCTAACTTTGAAATATGTCCTGAAAACTATAAATCCACGTTAATTGCAGGGGTCTAACTATCACAAACAGTACAATTACTGTATATTAAATTAGGAGGACCAATCCCAACCAAGTGTTAAAGTGTAGACAGAGTATTTTTTGTGTGTAAATAAGTTAAAGAGGGGATCAAAACCGGTGCAACTACTTGACTTTAAATTATGTGGAGTCTCTGCATCTTACTCAGATGTTTTTCTTGGCCACCTGTATCATCATTTGTGCAGAATGCTACTTCATAAGATGACTATCAAGTATTGAATTCCACAATATCTACAAGTACCATGATCACATTTCCTGTCTCTCTCAAAATAGAACATCTCTTAATTTAAAAAAAACCCACATTTCTTATGGCTAAATAAATGTCTGCCGCGAGGAAAAATAACAGCAAATGGAATAACCTGGACCACATGTAATGAATATGAAACAAATTAAGCATTATGGCAGAAAGTATGCCCCTTTAATTCTCTATCTCCAATACATCTCCTCTATCAATACAATCTAATCCAGCCGAGGCCGAGGCCAGGAGCAATATTCAGTACGTGGAAATGCTGCGTGTTTGTGCCGATGGTGCATTCATAAGGCACAGCGGACAAATGAATAGAATTTTTTATTCATCGCCTGCATACTGTTATCAAATTCTTATGTTTGCTACGTGAAGCTGACTTGATGCGAAAGCTAAAATGACATTTGTGGAATTACAGCGGACGGGCCGAGCCATTACTCTGTGTAACAGATAGCCTGTGCCTGATATGCACCTCCAGCTCTCATTTCTCATTCAGAGACTTGAGATTTCCCAAACCTCATGTAGGGATAAGAAACTTTTATATTGCTTGTTTTGACGTATGAGTGTGTTCAAATTGCCTGCCAATGCAAAGCCATTCGCTCTGTCAGAGGAAAATGTATTTACTGTTGTGGATCCGGTATGACTTTTCGTCTCCAAGGGAGATGGAGAAGGAGAGCAGGACCATTCCAGGTGCTTTGGTAGTGTTTTACCTTCAAAAATGTGTCGTTTTGTCGTGTGTGTGTGTGTGTGTGTGTGTTTGCATCGTAGACAAGACATTTTGAAATTTTATCATTTAGTTAAAATAATCTGGGAGCACGTTCTTTTTAATAACCAAATGAAGTATTTCTAATATATTCCATACACGCAGCCTTTGGGCAGAGGGCAGAGGCAGAGCGGACAGATCAACCATTATTATACATTAACTTGGCTCAGTGTTTTTACTATTAGCAGTATCACCTTCAGTATTAAATGGCTCTGTTTTCATTGAAAACATATAAAGGTATAATATGTAACCTCCACCTCGTTTATAGATTTTGTTGAGATGTGTACTTGCATTAACCCAAATGTTTCCAACAGTGTTCGAGCTCGGACAAACGTGTCACTTTTTTCAAGGTAAGGGTGCGTTTCGTTTGGCTGCCCGTCAATAGCACCGTATCCCCTTCACTCCCTCCAGTTGCTATAACTTCAGGGGAAACACAGGAAACACTAGATGATACATCAGAAGAGCCCAGTCTCACTCCAAACGCCTTAATTATAGCTTGCTCATCGGCCCCATGCTCCAAACTGAATATGATGGTCTCACACGGTAACTTATTCGATCTTTGCAAAGAGTTGGAAGCAGCGTCAACGTTGAGGTAATTTACTTCCTAAAGCCAGTCTTGGATTGAGTGTGTTAGCTATCTATAATGTTGATAAGTCCAATGAATAGACTGTTGCTGTGAGGAAATAATGAGCTCAGGCTCACTGCGATTTCTCCACAGCATGTTGTGAACTGTTGGCCGTATGTTTGTTAGTATCCTGTGCCTTTGTGTGAGGCTCGCTATCAGTGCATTATCATTTTACAGCAAATGCAAGATTCTCTATGAACAGCTAAAAGTGTTCCCAGTGTTCATTGTGCATACAATTTCTGCACATAAATCTATCCCAATATTTCTCTGAGATGGTAGCTTATAGTTATTATTGACCTGACAGGGTCGAGCTCCACATCACAAGAGACCGGCTCTGAATCTCCTCCATCCAGACCCCAGTGCACTGAACAAGCTGTTTTTCATTTATTAGACCAAACTCTTAAATAATGCACATTTGCAAACACACGACGCTGCTGTTAAAGATTATATTTTGCCTTAATTTATAATGCAGCTCAGGACGACATGTGGGATGGCTGCTGCAGTTGGGGACGTGGCCTCAGTACATGGTGCAAACGCTTTGTCAGGTGAGCTACAGGGGCACCCAAATACTGACTGTTCAAATGTAAATACAGCCAATGCACATCAACATTTCTGCTCCAAAGCAATAATAATCTCTCCTTCAAATATAAGTAAAAGAAAATAAATTTGTCTTCTGTCGCTCTTTTCCTTTCTCCTGTGGCTGTCCATCTCGCTCATGTGTCTTGCCTGCTGCTGTGGGGGGGTCCAGGTCTCATCACCAACTAACACTGAGACACCCAATGAGAAGCCGTCTGTGTCTCCCTGCAACATAATCACGTCAACGGCAGCACTTAGAAAAATATTGAGCTACATTTTGCAACACAGCAACACTAATTTATTGATAAAATACTCCAGCATTAATCTAGTTTACTGTGACATGCTGCTGTGAGAAATGGCTCATGGCAGCCACATGTGTGCAATAACATTATTACATTATAACAACATTCAGCACGTGCATAAAGTTGTTTTTAGTTTTTTAGTTTAGATCGTTGTGGCCACAGATAGCAGTTCTAGTCTATGGAAAATGCTGATCTCATCATGGTCGCAGGGACAATCAAGCAACGTCTCTCTGCTGAGGAGCACTGCTACATGTGGATGAAAGTCCTGGAAAAAAATAGCAAATAGACCTGGAGTTAAGATGTTTTTTTTTTTTTTTTTCAGGAATTAACTTTCACACTTTGGAAGCTAAACTACATACATCAACAAAATACAATTCCCTTTAAAAAAAACTTCACCAAACACATGCGACACACCAAGAGGGATTTTTCAGCTGCTGATTTCCTGGAGGGACGCCACCTGAAAAAGCCCCCTGGAAAGTCTGGAAAACCGCAGTAATCAGGTACAACGAAATGTTCAACACGAGATCACAGCTCTCCTGAGGTCGGATCTAACCCTAAGATCTGTATCTGGTGCCCACAGGGCATCATCTTTAGATAATCCATCAGATACAAACACAGAAAAGTATCACGTTTTGAGACTTCGGGGGTCTGTGCACTAAAAATGTGCTCGACGGCTCCACAGGAGGTGAACTTCAGTCTTATTGGTACCTATAACACAATGACACTTCACTATAGTTTTTTCTAGGAACAATAAGAAGCTTTGCTGTATGAATGTTAATGTTTGTATTGACAATGTATTAGCTCTCCTCAGACCTCTCCCCCCTCATCAAAGCCAGTCATCTAGCGCTCTATAATTATTTTCATATGGACGGGGCTCTGAAAAAGCAGGTTTCATCAGCCACTCTCATCTGTCACTGAAAGTAAGACAAATGGGGGAGTTGTTCATAAGCATGTACATTTTTGCGCAGGCTACACAAAGCCCATACATTAGGCCCGCTGGGTTCACTGCAAAGGCTAGAGCTGGTTTCCTGCAGCCTGAGATCAGATTCACCTCTTTGATTTTTTCATGTGTAACGCGGCCCGCCAGCTGCTGAAGCCGGTGTCAGAACGGCTTAATTCTCCTGCAGGGAGGTAATGATGAATTTAGTGGAACCCTCTAAGTTACAGCTCAGTTAATGTGAACGCTTTACGGGACATAATGAAATGCCATGTGTTTTCATTCAGGTGGAAGCTATACAGACAGTCTCTGACACCATTCATGATATTGATTTGACCTTGGACCAACAGTTAGATGTAGGTATTGACGTAGATATTAGACACATTAGCTCAGATCAGCCCCGTCTCCCCCGTGTCTCGTTCCCGGAGCATCATATACCGCCGCTTTGTCTCGCCCCTCAGTGTCATGTACCGACACTCAAGGTAGCCTTGAGCGTCGGCGTGAGACGCACCAAGCTTTCAACAAACTCAGTGTCAACTCATCTGCAGCAATGTTTCTAAGCCTTCCAGCCAGAAACCCTGTCTAACACGTGGTCAAAATTGTAACGCGGTTGCTACAGTTTGGTTAGGTTTAGGTATCGTAATGTAGGTTTAGACAACAGTACTACTGCGTTAATTTTAAATGCGTTGGTATTTGACCAGGCACCCTGTCTCCTGGACATGTAGATGATATACAACTGGTTTGCAGCAGAAATGTGTTTGAAAGTAAATGAAATGGATCAGTAACATAATCAGAATGTTGTTAATCAACATAACTGAAAAGTCGCAAAACTGTTGACACTGAACTTATGTTTACTGACAATGTATTTCATTTGTTTCCCACTAAAATATCTTGCAATGCACTATCCACACACAGTGAATATTCAGCCGATTATGGTCTGTTTTAATAAAGCAAAAGTCAGCAGACCTGACCACAGACAGGAATCTGGATGCAAACTCTGGACTCTGGTGTCACAGTGCTGCTGTGTATGTCCACCGTCCACCCCGACCACCTGCCTGTGACTTCAGTGTTTTATTCACTCAAACAAACGCTGGCTCTGAACATTATTCCAGCAGCGGCATAATTTCTAGGCAAAGCCGAGAATTGATTAATTCTAATGAAGTTATCTTAAGATCACAAGTTATTACAAGTTTATTTTGTTATCTTGAGAAATGACCTTTTCTATCTCAGAATAACGAGATAGCCAACCGGTTATCACAAGAAAATAAAAGGCTGTTTCCTCTTATTCTGAAAATGTCAGATGAAGGAGTCGACGACTCATTATTGATCAGTGTATCAGAAGTTGAAATATTTTGGTGTCTTGACTTACATCGTTAATCTTTATCAGCTTTTGGCTGCAAGGAAATAAAGCTTTCATCCCTTCGTGTGATCCATTTTCATTTGAGGTCACATGACATTCTGCCAAATTAGCTACGCCATAAATTTATTGGTAAAAGTCCAGGGACCCAGTGAACCGGTCTCTGTGGGTTATGTGGAGATGCTGTGGGGGTCAGTGAGATGGCCTGAATAGCATCTTTACCTCTGCCGCCATTGCAACAGACTTTATTTGATCAACTGCTGGCTGAAGCAGAGATTTTGTTTTCTTAAGACAGCGAGATAAATTAACCCATTATCATGAGCAAACAAGCTTTGTCATCTCGAGGTAACAAAATGATTATCTTGTGATCTCGAGATAACGGCATTAACAAATGAATTGCAAACAAGGCTGTTCTCAGCTTCCGTATAGACGAATGAATTAGGTTAGATATACGTAGATACAGAGAGGTCGGAGACATACAAACTGATATATACAAACCCGTGTACATGCAAGCTTAACTAAAGACAGGCAGTTGATGAGACAGAGATAACAGACACAGTATAAGACCATTTAATAAAGATAAACACATGGTATTATATATTTATCATATGTCAGTTATCAGTTCAATGCATTTCAGATGAGCCATTCCTGGAAAAAACAGAATGCAGAAATGCTATAGCCTGCTATATATGCTGTGTTTTCTGACTATAACTAACTAATCTCATTATGATTTTTGAAAAACTGGCCCCTCCACCCTCAGATCATTTGGATCAAGCGGTGATGTGGATGCATCTTCTTTTATATATATTTTTGTGAATACTTTTAAATATACTATTACTTCTTTTAAAGTGAATTTTTATTTGTTTATATGCTTCTTTGTGTTTGTTGGCCTAATAATGGTGGAATGTAGGAAGAGTGAGTGTGTAGGATGTCGCCCTGTGTGTAACTGTTGATTGTGTTATTGTAAGATTTGAACTGGGAGAAGAAAACAGTGGACATGACCTCAGTGTCCTCAGCCCTGTCCACATGCTGCATGATGAGGAGCTATTACTACTGTAAAGTCATTTTTGAATGGTACTGTCAGTGTCATTCAGATCAGCATTGCCTTCCCATTGATCCCTCCTCCTCTCTTATTAGAGAAAAGAGGAGACAAAGATTAATATTCACAGATTATAGCAGGAAATGACAATACTGAGGTTTGTTTTTTCATTCAAACACGCTTAAGACTTTTATTTTAAGGTTTATAAAAATAGAACCATTGTAAAGTATTGTAGCAACACCTAATGTGCAGCTCTTTTAATTGTTTCTGGCCTTTGATCACTTTCCCAGCAGGCATTTGGACTGCAAAGGAAAAACTCTCCTGTAATAATAACACTAACCGAGGGCTTTGTTCTATTCCGCCGTGCCAGTAGCAATAACAACAACACAGGAGCCTGAAACTCAAGCAGCTGAATGGAATTCAGCCATCATCAATTTTAATAGTGACACCTGAGCTTTTCTCACTGTGGAAAAATGAAAACTAAAGTTGTGGTTCAGTCTTTTAGTTTCACTTGAAAAATCAGGGGATGTATTGATGCTATTAGGGCACATAAAGAAGCGAATAGTAGAAATAAACAACACCTGACTGACAGTCCTAATTAAAAATAGAATTTGCATTGCAAACACTGCAGTTTGCCATTTATTCTCTTCCTGGTGAATGCATAGCTGTCTCTTCACTTTCAGAGATTTCATCTAATAAAAATAAAAGTGGGATTCTGTATTTCTCCATGGTGCAGAGTGGAAAATGTAATGCTAAATGCAGGGTATACAAATCTTATATTTTTGACAGGCTTTTTATGGTTGTTTGTCTAAAATGTTGTTCGGGGGGCACATCTTGGCCACAGCCCTGACTGGAAAGTGTTTTGGACAGCGAGGTCCTGGAGCTCGAAACACTGTGTTGAAATGTAAACTCTGGCTGAAAATCAATTTAAACTACTCTCCTAATTGTTAAAGGTTAAATATGTATTACCGTTTATATTTCTTTCAAAGCTATCATAGTGTAAAGTTAGTGGAAGTTAGCATTATATGGGTTTTCAGACGGATACATGTGTGACTTTTCCATATTCTGAAGATGTTTTACTGTTAGTCCACAGCCCTCAGTGGTTCCATTTAACATGCTGTATAAATCCATTGAGGAAAATCTCCTGACATTTTATGTTTTGTGTTATCTTTAAAAAAAAAAATACATCCATCTCTAAATCAGGCAAATAGAAAACAGCAGCATTTAAGAAAAAGGCGTATAAGCCGCGGTCCCCGACCACATGTACTCCCCTTCCCTCCCGTCCGGCTCATTTCGCTCGTTCCTGCAGACTCGGGCGAAATCCACACGGCGAGAGCGTCGGGGCGGAGGAGGCATCTAGATCTGCGAGGTTTAGACTCTAACATGGCGGCGCTGGTCAGACCACCCGTAAGGATCAGATAAGTGTATGTGGCAAGCCTGGCCCGGATCAGCATGGCACTTGGAATTACACTGATGTTGAAGTGCCCCCCCCCTGCCCTCCGCAGCCATATAACCACACTGTTCCCTTGTAATAGATTTCAGCAGGTTTTTTGCTCTCCTCTGCGCTTGTTTATTATTGTTCCAAATGACAGAGTGCAGAGCAGAGGGTGGAGGAGTAGGCCTGATGGTGGTGGTGCGTTTGAGTGTGTGCCTGCTCTGGGTTTTCTATACTTATTAGAACCAAATGTCATGTCAGGGATCAGGAGAAGAGGAAAATCATCCAAGGTGACGATATGCTGGCTGACACCTTCACAGGTACAGTAATACAAATGTATGTGTGTGTGTGTGTGTGTGTGCGTATCACTGAAAACCAGTCATTATCAAAATAGAATATGCCAACTGTCAGTCCACACTCAGAACTGAGTTTTAGCCTCACAGCTCAGGAGGTTTATGGGGTTTTAAAAGCCACATATCCTGAAGGTGCCATCCATCTGCTCATCTAACGTTCCTCAGTCTGATGGGCAATTTGCTACTGGAGACAGCTAACCCCCCCCACTTTCCGCACACATACACACACGCATGAGTGATGAGCATGGCTGAAAAGGGGTCATCCTTGTTTATTGCTTCATGCCCCTTCAGACCAGCTAACCAGAGCTATGGAAATCAATGGCTGCCAATATTCAAATTAAATGATTCAACTGAAATTTTCCATTTACGATAAAAACATCAAATCCAGTTTTCATTTGCAAATTTAAATATGCATAAATACTGCCAAAATGAAAATCTAATGAAAATGTAATTGACAAATTATTGTCAGTGTGTTGGCCTGTTGGCATCATTAAAGCTTCACAACACCATAGCATGTCCTCATTTTAGGTCATTTCAAATTCAGATGTTCGTCGTGGCAGGGTTCTCCCGAGCCTTTAGCGAAAACCATTATGGAACTAAACATTATGAAAACGAAAAAAGGTCATTTCCAATTTATTTTTACCAGAAAGAGCAGGTCGTACAAAGTGCAGGACAGCAGAATCCAGCGCTCGCGTCCAGACTGTGGTTAGGTTTAGCAACAAAATTAAATCAATTGGTTATGGTTAGGGAAAGACTGTGATTGCTGCTGTCAGTGCCTAAACTTAACCATAAACAAGTTGAATAATGCTGTAGTCACTAGGAGAGGACAGTGTATTGCAAGATGAAATATGTTGTACGTAAACATATGTTCAGAATCACCTTTTTTTTTTTAACTAATGACATTTCCTCATTATGTTAGTATAAAATGGAATCTGGTTGACATTAAGTTTCCATCAAAATGTATTTGCTGTTGCTCATTAGTTGTATATAAATGTAATTTCCAGCAGACAGGGCTCCATATTTTCTGTTTTTTTTTTATGTTCATCAAATTTACGATACTGATATCAGTTGGCTTATCGTGAGGAGTCTCAGTCTGAGCCTGTGCCACCTACTCGATAATGCCCTCTGTGGTTCTGGAGGAACTGCGTTGTCTCAGAAAATAACCTTGACGGTGTCCTCAGGGTTATTGCCTCTTCCTCATGTGAAAAGCCTGTATTACAAACTGGGGGTGGAATTTGAGAGACCTTGTAATTTGCTACGCGGGAGGGTCGAACAAAATCAAGATTCAAGATTCAAGATTGCCTTTATTGTCATTGAGCATGGACATGTCAACGAAATTTGCATTGCAACCCCTGTGTTAGAAAGAAAGATAATAATAAAGATAATAAAATTAAATAAACTAACATGCAGTAAAAATATGAATAAATGCAATAAAAATATACTTAGAAATAAAAACATACTAAGATAATAAAATCTACCAAGAACAGCTGAGAATATACAAAAATGTATACACTAAAATGCAGCTGACAATGAGTTGCATCATGGGAAATATAGGGTTTAGTGTAGGAGTTTGACCAGTACTAGAGACGGATTATGAGGATATCCCTGATCTTGAAAGTGAAATACTAAATAGTAGGAAGGCCCCTTTAAGTCATTCCCCTTTTACAAGCTGCAACATGCTCGTCATGATAAAATCCAGTTGTTGTACTTACTTCTTACAATTTTGAATACAGGATTTTTACATGTAATGGAATATTTTTTTACAGTGAATTTAGGGTCACCACTGAGAGAAATTACACTTGAAGCAACTTGAAAAAGAACACACATACACATGAAAATTATTAAGTTTAGTGCTTGGACAGAGGACGTTGATGTGTTTTTTCTTAGTGTAAAAAGACATATCAATTCTGCTCAACAGCGCCCCCTGTGGCCTGTGTTGCAAGATACTGGTTCATGCTAAAACATGGTGGAACAGTGGCAGAAATAAACAATTGTCATCAAGGGGCGTGTGCCGTCATTGTTAGCTCTCTGTGACTTCGTTACTATCTCTTTAAGGTAATTATCGTTTGATGCACTGTTGATTAAAAAAAAGATAATGTAGCTTAAAACTTTACTCTATACTCTATATGTCTTGAGAGCATCCGCTAAGACTTGTGCTTTCAACATCCAAACACACACACACACACACACACACACACACACGCACACAGCTGCAGGTCTAATGGCTTTAGCACTCTAAGACGTTTGTTCCCCGGCCTCCTCCATTGTCAGATTAATTACAGGGCTTCTTATTAGTCCATTCTGATTGAGATGGGATTAGGCGACTCCATGGGCTGCAATTGGCTCTTCTCAGCGTTTTTCAATGGACTCCGCTGAGGAGGCTGCTGTTTGCATTTGTATTGACACTACACCTATTCAGCACAGCTTCATTTGTGACAACAGCTCATACTGACTGGATACGCAAACTGAAATGTAAAGGAGGTTGTAGTTGGTGGAATAGTTGTGTTCATTAATTGACCCAGGAGGGGGAATTATGAAAAGTTGGATTTATCTGCAGCTGCCAGTCACAGTGAAAAAGAAAAATGGTTGGCGAGGACTATCTTATTTATCCCAAACATTGTACGAACCCAGTATAATTAAATAACTCTGAGTCTGCGGGGGAATCAAACTGCAACCTGATACACAGACTTCAGCAACAATTGAATTTTCAAAATATCACTGCTCACCACCAGAAAGTGGCCTGAGTCTCTTTAGCAGCATGGGGAAACTTTATCCCAGAGTTCCCTGTCCTTCGCCTGGGCAGGACGCTTGAGTTTCACTGCTGATTTAATAGAAATGAAACAGGATGGATTTGAGGATATTTCATTAATCTTCCTTCTCTTTCATTGCAGAGGAAATTAAGGCAAATAGAGTTCAAAACAAACTTTTTTTCCCCCCTCTTCCCTCCTTACTTGGGCTAAAGTCTGCCAGGGACTGGCCTCTCTCTGGAAAGTTAAGACCCAATTAGCCGGCCAAATTCCTGGCTGATCCCTCTGACTGAGTGGATGTGTATTCTGCTGCAGGTGTAAACACAAGCAGAGGGGTTAAACTACCAGGGATTTCACATCCAGCCCTTCCCTTTATAAAACTGAAAACAAGGCAGTCTCACAATCAGCACTGGCTTTATTGTCTAACGAGGCTTTCCAGATGACAGCAGGTAGGTCAAAGATCATTGTGTGGATTTAGACATGTTTTCACCAGTAGTGGACGAAGATCCTTCACTCAAATAAAGTGGCAATACCACTGTCTGCAAATACTCTGTTCAAGTTTTACTGAAGCTGAAGTACAAAGGTTTTATTAGCAGTGTGTACTTTCATCAAAAGTGTTCATCATGCAAAAATACCACCATGTTATATTATTGTGTATATTTGGACAATTTGGACGCTGTGGAAACACATAAATACGACAGGATGTGATCATTCGCTGATCCTTTTTCACATATACTCAATTGAAAACAGCACAAAGACAATATATTTAATGTTTTAACTCATGGACTTCATAGATTTTTGTAAATATCTGCTTATTCTGAATTTGATGCAGCATGCTTGTGAACACATGATTGCATAGAGGACATTCCTACAGGAGCTCAGGAACACTGAAGCAGTTGTTGTTGTTGAGCTTCTGAATATTTTAATGAACCTTCAGATGTTGTCATGTTTGTCTTTTGAAAGTTGGACAGTCAGAGGACACTGTTTATAGAGACCTTAGTGAGTAAATCAGACAGAAACTGTAGAAAGAGGATGGAAGTTACAGCCTTACGGAGCCCCTGAAGTCCTGAAAGACGATGTTTTTCCTCTTGTACAAGCATGATATTAAAAACAAATATAAAAGCATTGTTTGAGGGACTTCGGGGGCTCTGCACACCCTTGTAATAAAGCAAAATGTATGAAAATATAAGATTGCATGAAATGGACACATGTAAGTAGGTAAGTACAGTACTTGAGCTGATGCTACATACCACCACTGAGTGTTTCTCAGTTTCACAAACACAGTTAAATGCTTCTTTGCTTTGTGTAGGTTTCCATATATTTAAGACAAATGTTTATTGTCTCCCAGTTTACATGGAACTGAGCATTTGTGTTGCTCATGCTGTTTTGCATTAAAGCATTTGATTGTGAAGGATGAGAAAATCATTTTCTATGAAGTCTGCGGTTTACTTCTCTGTTGTTTCCTTTGTGTCTTCACAGAGGGAGAAACACACACACAAAAAAAGCCTGTGTTTGGAACTTTTTGCTGTTTATTCCAAGTTGTATTATCTGCATATCTCCCAGATTTTTCCCATAAATGCATATTAAAACAGTATTACATTAACCATAACATAACCCAGCGAATTGGTTCAAGGCTATCGCTAGAATGCCCTCATGCTTATTGAATTACCCAACCTGTGATAGAAATCTGCAGCAGTTATGTGCCAATAACAACATACCGAGGGGGCTCTTATTGGAGAGGGTGCAGTTTAGGGCTGAGTAAAGGGTTTAAAGCATTACCAGGCATTGTTTATTGCAACAGATACGCCTGCTGTATTCGAATGTTCTCTTTCAGGCATTAAGTGTTGTAAATGGGGGAGACGTAGCGAGCAAATTCCATCCATCAGACACAGAGAGCACGGCTCGCTAATAAGATCTGCTAAATCCCAAAACCGGTAAATAAATGCCCGCGCGGCGCTGTATCTGCTGCGAGTTTTCTCTTCTTAAAACAACATTTGTCTGTGTGATTAAAATCCATTGGAATGATTATTTGAATTACCCCAAAACCAACTCAGTAATTGAATTTTACACAGATTCTTGCAGTAAAAGCCTCCCTCTTCCTCTCTGAGAGTGTGCTTGGAAAGGAAGGGGGGAAATATGGAAGTTGACCTTGTAAACTCCTGGGAGAGAGAGCACAGATCCAGAGAGCTGCGGGGCAAAGCTCTGACAGTTTTCAGCTGCGGGGGAATGCTAATATGCATTTCCAGGATTATTGAATTATGTATATGACAAACGTCTCGAGGAACGCTCAGCATTAGCTTCAGGTTTACGAGCAGAGCCTGGTCATCTCCATGCTCCAGTTACCCCTAATGATGGTAATTATTACATGGCTTAACTGTAATACTGGATTGATTCTCAGGCTCCTGAATAACTCCCCATGTTGGCACGCTACACCCACCCCGGACCCCCCTCCTTCGCTGCCCAACAAAGGCCACGTTGAGGCTGGCGAACAAATGCACCTCGCCTCGCAGAGGGGTCCCTGGAGCGGGCTGGCAACCTGTGTGTGAGTGTTTTTGATGGGGGTTAATACTCAAGCCATATAAAGATGGGATTAGGGCCCAGGTTTACACAACGAGGAAGAAAATTGAAAGTTTGGAGGGAAATATGTGGCTAATTCCATTCTGTCATCAGTGGATATTAAAGATTTTCGGCCGCTCCGTCAAATTATTTGTAAATCACAATGGCGGCACTGTTAAAACCAGCTTTAATTTCCAGGGGCAAGAAGTGACCAGGGAGTTTAAGTGGGTTATTGTCTCATATCAATCCCTCATAAGACCTCAAGGTTTTAAAAGGATTTACGTCATTCTGTTGAAAAGAATCTATGCTTTTCCTCTTTCTTCATTTCCCTTATTTTGGGAGTGATTGCTCTATTTTCTTCGCTTATTTATGTGTCTTGTGTATTTAGTGAATGTAAGATATAATAAAAAGCTATAGAAAGAAAATATCTTTACAAATTTATCTAAACGTATATTGAAACATCTTTTCCCCCTGCAGTGGGTAGACTGGGCTGTTTGGCACCTGTACTGGATTAATGGGGGACCTCTGCCAGTAGCTCGACAGAGTTAAGCTTTCAGATTGAGTTACACAGAGGGGTGGGACCCATGCAGGCCAGGTGCTGGCTAGGTAATACCTCCCAGATCTCAACAATCTGGTTCTGTTTCAGAGCTGCACTGTGCTCCCCGTCCCCTGCTGCCCTGGGTCTTGGTGGTATGCCATCACGCTTGGTATTTATAAAACCTCTCAGTAGACGAGGCAGGCTGTGAAGCACTGTGGGCCCACGCTTCATCGTGGAGGGAAGAGTTAACAGAGTGTAGAGTGAGGACACCAGGCTCCAGCAGCCTGTTGCACCAGCCATGCTGAAGGTCAAATGCAGCTTCATTTGTTAGGCTATAACTAAGCAAAAATGGGCTGTTCGATACAAGTTAGTTACAATGTAGAGCTAAAACAGAGGCTCACATGCACACCCTCCCTGAGCAGGTGGAAGTCATTATTATCATTATTATTAGTATTATTATTATATTCATTATTAACTGATTGCTGTGGTGGAACAGCTGGAAATATGGAAAACAGTAATGACTGAGTTGTGAAATTTTAACAAAATCTTAAAAAAGAAAAGTGAAGAGCGATATGAGACGTGGTTTTTGTTGACATTATGATAACAGCAAAGTTGCCACAGTGTGGGGGAAGCTACTTTGAAAGCATAGCAACCAATTGCTTCACACTGGAAGGAACTGAGCTGCAGCAAAGGTAGCTCAGGGAGGAGTCTGGTTTGGTTAAACTGCTTAGAAAATGTAGTTCAAATTACTTCGCAAAGAAGAAGAAGAAGAAGAAGAAGAAGATCAAATTAACAATGTGCAAGTGTTATGAAGTTAGTCACAAAAAATGCCACACTGAGTATATTGAAAAAAGGAATACTGATAGAATAGTTAAATAATAGTAAATAATAACAATAATTCCTTCCCTTTTATTGTCCAAAATTTTTTGTAGCTTCAATAGTTAACTGCAAAAAATTGGTAAGTAACTAAACTACTTCTATCCCTCTACAGATTTGAATGTAGTTGAACTACTAGCAAACTTTTTCATTTTTTTGTGAAACAATAGTCTATTTATTAATTTGTTGCCTGAAAGTGAGGCACACTTGGTACATGCGAGGGCAGAGCATTGACTTTTGATGCATCCACTTGAAACACAGTTTGATTGCCTGTAGCATTAACAGTCTGTGTGTTAGAGCCACCTTCACATTTGAAAAAAGCTCTTTTAAACTCTTTTACAGGTGATAGCACAACCCCTGTCTCCTAGAAATTACATTTATATCCCACTCATTTGCATGAGGATGGATAATGTTCAGAGTCACGTTGTTTGAGTGAGTAAAACACCGCATGATGTTATGAACGGCTCTGCAGTCGCAGCGAGGCGGTGGGGGTGGATGGTGGCGGTGGGGGTGGATGGCGGTGTAGAAAGAGCAGAACTGTGACACCAGAATCCAGGATCACATCCAGACTGCGGTCAGGTTTAGACAACAAAAGCACTTTGGTTAATGTCGGAGGAGGACTGTGATTGCTGCTGACTTGTTCTGTATTAAAACAGACCATGATAATAATGCTGTGGTCACTATCAGTGGATGGCACACTGCGAGACTGCCTACTGTGGTGGAACACAGATGAAATATGCTGTCAGAAAACAGCCGTTCAGCATCAAAATTTTTGCGACTTGCGAGGTACGTTAATTAACAACATTTTCTCATTATGTTAATACTAAATGTAAGTCAGTCAGCATTTTCTTAAACAATGTTTTGACTATTGCTGTTCCCTCAAGGATCAGTATTAGACCCCCTGCTCCCATTCTGGCTGATTGCCAAACCCATCCATGCTCTGAATGGATATGTAATTGATACAGAATAAGTAATACTTAGGAAGTTGGTCAGACATCTGATACTCAATAAAAATTCAGATTGGATTCTCATCCCAAAACAATCTACCACGCTGCCTGCACTAGATCACAATGATAATCATAATGTGTGCTCCTGCTGCCGCCACTACCCTAAATCCCAAATGTCCATTATTATTATTTTTTCTTTCTTACCTCCTTGACCAAAAACACCAAGGAGGAAGAGCTTGGACAGGAAACAGCAGGGTTTCTGGTAAATGTGGTTTATGGAAATGAAGATTTGCACAAAATGTTAGTGATTTCCCACATTTTGTGCGCAGGCCAGGCAGACCTCAGCTGTTTTGACACTGCAGTGAGAACAGATCCTACTGTAGATCAGTGCTGTGTGATAGAACTGATTAGCACCAGTCCTGGACCCTGTCCATGTCTGGACTATACACCAGAGCTGCTGGAAGCAGAAACACATGTTGAAATGCAGCTGCCCAAAAGCTGCTTTATGTCATCATGTCACCTCTCTCCTTCTTCATTTGCTCTCTCGGTATCTGATGGCCAGTCCTCCTACTGCTTTCTGAAAAAGGTTAGAGCTTAGCATCGAGAGGGGTTTCATGGTTTATTCTCTGCATTGGTGTAAATCACATGCAAGAATGGAGCACACTGAAAATAAGTGAAATACAGCCGAGGCACTCTGGCACTATGGCTGTTATTAACAATTATCCAGCTACAGTAACTCTGAACAACAGAGATTTGATATCTCAGGGCCCTTTCACACCCACCTTGTTTGGTCCTCCCCTGGATTATGGTCCAGCCCAAACAGCTGAACCTTGGTCCAACAAGATGAAAAGAGTTGGTGTCATACAGTTCTGGATCAAATTGATCCGTGGTTCAGTTTGTTTTTAGTGTCAAAGCATTTTTTTGGATGCTTCGGACCTTCGGACGAATTTCAGAAAGTTCTGGCATCAGAACCAGAAAACAAAAAGCAACGAGGCGAAATGCGCCATGGTCGCACATCGGGAGAGGAGAGCGCATGCTGAATGTCAATTGGTCCATAAACTTTGTAAAGAGTCAGCTGGAAAAAAGTCAGTTTTCTGAGAGGATGAGAGAGAGAGGAACTGAACTGAGCTGACAACACGCCGAGGTCAGACGCACATCCATCCACAAGGAGATGACGACAGGACATATATATATATATATATGTATATAGTTCTTTAGTGCTTTCACATACTTGTAACGTGAAAGCGAAATTAACCAGATCTAAAGTATACAATGCAACACAAATGTGATCCTTGGTTTGGACTCTGAGGTGTGAAAAGGCCCCCAGGCTCAGCTGTAATAGCCATGGTGCTACAGAGGAACAGATGTCCAGATGTGGGTTTTGTTATTTATTAGCCATGCTACTGCTGTCCTCTATGAATGTCAATGTCAGTCTATCAGTGGACTTAAGTTTCTCAGGAACAATCAGATGGATTGCTGTGAAATTTGATACGGACCTTCATGCTCCCCAGAGGACGGCGATCCCCCAACTTTCCTCTGACACCAGAAGGCCGGCTGACATTTGTAAGTGAAATGTCTCAGCTATTGAATGGATTACCATGAAATCCTCTTCAGACAGTCATGTTTCCCTCAGGATGAGGATGATGGATGTTTTGTCCACAGTACAAAAAAGGAGAAGTAGGTACCACAACATCACTATCTATTAAAAAAAGGGGAACATCCATCTTTCATCAGCGTTTATTACAACTCCACTCCAGGCAGGTATATTTTTTGTGTGTGTGATGTCTGGCTTTCCCACATTAATTCACACATTCAGTATGTGCATCAAAACGTGGAACTGTAACTAGTAATCTTCATCACACAAACTGACCACATTAACTTTTTCACATTAACTTGTGCTGCAATACGTTCACCCTGAAACTTGTCTTGCAGGATCTAGAACACAGCTATGGTGAGAAGGAAATGCGTAATGAAGTGAAAATGTACATTGAGCACTTAGAAGTGATTGCAGTTGGATGTAAATACTCACTGAATGCCATGGGAATGGTGTGTGGATGTGTAAAAGACATCTTGAAGAGCAGTGCCTTCTTGTGTTAAGACAGGGCTGAGTTTTAAATTCTAATGTGTTCAATCCATCCTGGCTGCATCGCTGCCAGCTTGTTTTGATAGAATAATTCTAGGTTCCATTATGTTCCTGCCACAGCCGGCAGAGCTGATTTGAATTTCTTATAATTCCAAAGTGTGTTAAGTAGCACCTCTGTAAAAAGAGGGGGGAGTCAGAGAGCATGTTTCAGACCTTCTAATGTGTAAATGTGTTCCTGATTCCTGACATGACACACAGTCAGACAGCTCTGTGCGTGTGTGTGTGTGTGTGTGTGTTTCCTTGATCATGCCACATGACTGGCTGCCTGTAATCAGTAATTACCAGGATTGGCTGATGGATTCTGGTTATAATGAATGATTGATGACCCCCTGAAAGAAAGAGGCTGGGCCTTTTCTGTCCTCTGACAGCATGGCGTTAGCACTGAATTGAAACCATTTAAGTCGAAAATGACTGGACACAGGCAATGGCTCAATAGCAGGTACCACACTGCCATTTTGAAAATGGACATGTTTGCATTTGCCCCCTCTTTGAATAGTCTGTATATTCATGTGACTCCTGAAATCTGAACTCTTGCTGCTGCCAGCAGCTCAGGGCTGTTCTTAGGAAAATCAACCCAAATGGTAGACGGACTTAAACGCTTCTAAAGTGCATTTCATTGACAAAACCACAGGAAATAAGAGCACGCTGATTTGTTTGTACTGTTTTCATCTGTGTAACCCACTCCCAGAAAGTTGTATAAAGACAATTTAAACTTTGAAATCCATATTATGTGGTAGCATTTATGTGAACACTGTTGTTTCTACGCTGCAGAGATTCTTACACCCTAGTCCTGTTTTTGTTTTCAGTTATTTCTAGTTGCTCAGAGTTTCCCCTGAAGAAGAATGAAGGCATCAGCGAATGGCACGTCATCTTTCCCCAAACATAACCAAGCTGTGACCCACTGTGTCGTCACGTCATAAACCTGATTTATTTTTGTGGCGTTTCTGTAACACGCAGACAAACAGTGTTGTCCTGCTGGTTCTTGTGTCAGATCAGAAAACGCTTCCATGTGTCCTTCTGGCACACATGGACCAATGAGGTGTTTGGAGGACTTGGTGGAAATCTGTTACAGCAACAGTCCAAAAAAATATTATAGATAATTACCTTCTTTTTGTAAAATATCCCCTATTTCCCTCTCTCTCCTCCACCCAGTCCCACAGCAACAAGAACAATGTGAAAGTATGAATGTGATCACAGCATCTGTCACACTTCTTTTCATAGTGTAAGTTTTTATTTGTAGACAAATGAAAATGTCCAAAATGTTGCTGCAGCGTATGTGTTGCAGTGTCATCTGTAATACTGCCAGTAGGAGTCGCCAAAGTCAGACATTTTACATTTACTCTTTAAATGCTTTACATTCATACATTTTACACCACATTGCTCATTCCACACCTGTTATCTATGATTTATACTCAAAAGAGTTGAGAGAGACAGATGATTGTGCATCTTAATGTGGCATGCAGCTTACGCATGCAACTCTCAATACGCAGATTTGGGGAGATCCATGTAGCTGTTTCAGCGTACTTTTTTGATTTAGATTGATAAAGTGGCTTTGGTGATTTTGCCTCACGCAGCTTTAAAGGAAGACCAAGGAAAAGTGAATTATACTGTGTCCTAAGAGTCTCTGTGTCTCATTGAAGAATCATGAATTGTCAGGAAGCATCGTTCATCACTGCCACTTGTTTTCCAGTAGGCAGAGGCATTCATGTGCGAGGATTATTCCCTTTACAACTTACTTGAACCTCATGTGTGAAGTACATGACTGCTGAACAGAAACTTCATTTTGTGATTCGCGTCCTTTGATATGTGAGGCAGATATAAAATTTGCGGTCGAGCCACAGGCACTTTGTGGTTTTGTTTGCGAACCAGACTGTTCTATGGTTCTCAAACAAAGGGGGGGCTCCTTGAACTGTAGCGAATGGTTCTGGGCAACACATGGGTTTCATCGTGGACATTGAATGCAGCCCTGGTCTGATCCTGCGAAAGGGACCAGTGCAGAATGCTGCAGCCTCTACATGACAGATCTGACATGTACAATAAATCCAGATGTCTGTTGTGGTGTTGTCTCTCTGTGTGTGTGTGTGTGTTTTAATCAACTGTAGGGAGTACATTTAAGGTTAGGGTTAGAATTAGGTTTATGTAAGGGTTAAGGTAAAAGTTGGGGTGGGGCATTAATTTGTGATGGTTTAGTTTAGGATTAGGGGCTAGGGAATGCATAATGTCAGTGACGGTCCTCACTAGTACAGAAAGATTGTGTGTGTGTGTGGATGTGTATTACTCACATTGTGTGGACTCGCCTTCCTTATGGGGTCCAAATGCAAGTCCTCGTTACATAAATACATTTTAGGGTGAAGACTTGATTTAAGCTTAGGTTTAGGTTAAGGTTTGGGTTAATGTTAAGGTTTGGCAAGTAGTGGTTATGGTTAGTCTCCAGGAAATGAATGTAAGTGTGTGTGTGTGTGTCTGTGTGTGTGTGTGTGTGTGATAGAGAGAGAGAGAGATGATAGATGGGATTGAAAGATCTGTTAATTGAGTTTCCTGTGTCTTCTTCCAAATACACAGGAAGTTAATACACACACAGGCCTGTCTGACACCGCACCAGCCTGCATGTGTAACTGTGTATGTGTCTGTCGCTCACATTCACACACACACACACACACACACATACACACACACACTCACAAACTCTTTCACAACCTCAGGTACACAGGCACATTTTCATAGCTTTATGCAATGATCTAATTTTAATTTGAATGCTACCACTATTTATTCAGCAGATTTTAAAGATTTTCTATTTATGCATTTTTCCTTTGAATATCGGTACTTGGCTGTGATTGGCAAAGTGCTACTTAAGTAGTGACAGAAAAAAATATCAATAGCAACACTGAAAGTAGCAGTAATTGTAAAAATAATAGTAACAGTAATGGTGAAGTAAGAGTAAAAGTAGCAGTAACAGTAAAAGTAATATTGATATATTATAAACCACACATTGATTTTTTGCCAAGTTTAAAACCGTACACCAAAAGGAAAGCTTTAATTCTAAGTAATGAGCTGATTTATTTCAAATGATAATAAAGGCCGACACATATAACAACACTCAGAGTTACTGGAGTTACAGCTTGGTTCTTGTTGTCGCTGCTGTTAATCTGCCAGCCCTCTGCAGGAGACCTGAACTGTGCACTCGAGGATCATTTCTCTGTCTATAATCCTGCCTGCTTTAATCAGACTTTGTGCCTCTTACCCCACATTTCATCCCTTCCTTTCACCAGATGCACTAAATCACATCTATGAAGGTCTGACCGGCAACCCACCCTCATCGGCACAAAAACACACACGTTTCCACGCAGTACCAACCCCCCCCCCCCCCCCGCTGGACTTGACAGTTCCCATCATGCAGCGGTGATGAGGAGAGTAGCGGGTTATCAGGCCCGGCTGCGCACAGAGGCTGACTGCCGCCTCTGTATGTTTAGCTGGGGAACTGGACGCTGATAGACTGTCTAGGCTTCCTGATGCAAAGGCTCAGCACTTTCACTTTTGAGATGACCTGCGTGTACAGAGAGACAAGCTTCACCGGACTGCTGATCACAAAAAGTGTGATCTCTTTGAATGTGTACTCCTTAGTCTCAGGAGATCTTAGGGTTCACGTAGTGAATAATTGCTTCATTCAGCAGAGATGGAGGTGGTGGCTGCTGGAGAGATGCTGCTGGTGCTTCAATGGCCCTGGCACCTGCATCCTCTGTGAATTAATGAAAAAGTAGGTAGTGCATTATTAAGCAAGATCAATGAAATAACATTACATTCAGTGTAAATCTGGGTCTTCGGGGTACATGAGGCTGTGGGGTTTTAGGGCTTTTGCCCGTTTTGCATGATTGCTGACGGGGTCAGCTGTAACTAACAACAGCAAGCTGGCACGCAAGTCAACAGCATCAGCTTCTTGATGGATTGTCTGACAGCGTATGAACCACCCCATCCTAATCAGCAGGTTTTTAGCATTCTGAGGCTGACAATCAGAAAACCATGCCTACCTTATGCAGTGATTGTCCAGGTGTGTGTGTTAGAGTGTGTGTGTGTGTGTGTGTGCGCTGCTGTCTGCATATTAATGATTCCCATGTCTTTGTAGTATCAACTCTGTGAAAGTTCTTGGGAGAGAGAGAGGTCTGGGGGGGGGCACTGTGATGCAGCAGGGTGGAGGCCATGATGGAGTCTTGATTTAAGAACAGACGCACACCACTGTCTGTTTCAGTGTAAAAAAGCGAGGCAGCAGAGTGATTCTTCTTCTTCGTCTTCTTTGCGGTAGTATTGCGGGATGTGTAAAGGGGTTACAGAGTGGGACGAGATGTGATGAAACATACAAGTGGGGGGTAAGTCCAAACCCTGCTGACTTTCACACCTCCACACACCTGGCCAGTCACTGTGTGAAGTAGAGTTTGATTGTCACAGTTTCAGAAAGCTACAAAAATCTATCTATCTATCTATCTATCTATCTATCTATCTATCTATCTATCTATCTATCTATCTATCTATCTATCTATCTATCTCGGGTATTTTTCGGATGCTGTGATTATGTAAATTATGCAGATGCTCCTGCAGTCAAATGTGAGAGGACATGAGCATGAAAGCCTGGACAGCCCTCACCATGTATTTATCCCCTCTTGGAGGGATGCATTACCAAGTCTCCCTGTTTTATTTGCCGTATTTAACCAGGTTTTACAGATCAGGGCTCTGATATATAAAGATGCATCCGCTATTGTAGCTTTGTGAGTCTTCAGCCTCCATCTGCAGCCTGATTGACGCTTCTATTCACCTATAAGTGCTGCCTTCACTGCACTTTTCCTCAGCTTTTATTTTCAAATGGACGTTTCGTTTTAAAGCAATCCCTTTTGACTCGGTCTTTTCACTGCCACTTGGAAGTAGAAATGTAGAAATAAATGTGAAAATAATAACAGCATATGGTCCTGTTTTTTTCTCTCTCTCTCCCCCACTCTCCACTGGGCTAGAATCACAGTGTGACTGTATTACAGAAAAGGCTTTTCAGCAACAAGAGCATGTTTCCATATGAAAAGGCGCCAGCGAACAGGGCTCCTATCAGCTTCATGCATGCAGGCGAAGAGGAAACTCATCCTTGTGTGCTATTACATGCAAAATAAAATGTACCACCTTCAAAAAATGTATCCACCTGTAAATTGTTTGAGCTGGAATGTAGATAGGGAATCAATTTTAAATCTAATTTTAAATCTAAAAATCCGGTTTTGGTTTTGGTGTGACCGGAGTCGTGTATAGAATAACTATAATCTCAGGGCTGAAACTGCTGCGTTTACAGTAAGCTTTAACAGACTATAAGAGCAGCTGCTGAACGTTCCTCTGGCCTCACATTAGTGATGAAGATGTGAGAGAATTTAGTCTACAAGCTCAAAAAAAAAACAAAAACGATGCACTGAATGTCAAAGTTTAAAAGAAGCATTACTGAATATCATTGTCTTTTTAACCTTCACACCCAGCATTTATGAATATCTCAATTTTCATGCATTAAAGAGTATCTCATGACATCTTTCTGATGAATCAAACAAGGAGCAGAAAGCTGGTGTAATGCTGCATTTTTTGCACAAGAGTTTGATGACAATTTAACACCTTTAAATCATGGCAGCTATCTGGCAAAAGCTACAAGCGTGTAGCCGATTCTCTAAATAAGGAGAATTGATGTTTTAAAGACACATTTTATTTCTAAATGAATGTCAACATTATGTTCCCTTTTTTGTCCAGTTATGGCAGCATCAGTGATGGAGAGGCAGGTATCAGTGCAAATGATGCTGCTCTGTGTTTCTGCTGTACTCACAGGTAACACTCCTGCATGTGATGGCGTAAAGAGGTTAAAGGAACCCGATGGAGTGATTCACTTGGTTTCCTGCTGGTAGTGAGGACAGTGAACCTCTAACCACTCCAGTCAACAAGAAAACACACATTCTTCATCCTTAATACAATTAGATATTTCTTAAAGCATGAATGATCGATACAAGTAGCATTTTACAAAGTAGCGTGAAATTATGGAGCCATGTAAGCACTGATATCGCCTACATGCAAAGCCACAGAGCGCAGTGCCGACAGTGTTTCAGGACCAAACGCAGGAGAGAAAGAACAGAAAACCAAGTCATGTGGTTCAGAAACTCAAGAAGTATGGAGCAGGGTGATCATTTGTTTTTACTGATACAGTATCAGCAGAGCCGACTCGCCAAAAAACAAAACAAAACAAAAAAAAAACTGTTGGGTTTGTTTTTGTTGAGGCTGCAGGCAACAGGGATACATTTGTATTAATAAAAGAAACTTTAACACCCCCCCAAAACAAAACAAAACAAAACAAACAACAAAAAAAAAAACATTGAGGGAGGAACAATTTAAACGTCTTCTTTCTTTTTTCCTCCAGAAATCAGAAATTATCTGGCAGAATTTTATATCTGCGTTTTGTTATTTATTTTTTCTCCACAATTGGAAATAGCTTGTAAAATGCATAGAAATCATATTTTCGTCGCCTGCGCGGGGTTCTTGTGAGGAGATGATTGAAATCAGTTGTTCTAAGGCATTAGTGGAGCACAGAGCTGGGGCCGCTCATCACTGGCCATGTCTGAACGGCGCGTTTTCACATCCTAAACTTATCTGTCAGCCTGACGTGAGCGCGTGTTTAGGACCCCATTGAGAGCTAAATGCAATCAGCGAGTCCCATTAAGGTCTGAACAGGGAATCCACGTTCCTCCACAGTCTCCCGCCACCCTCCAGCACCTCCACTCAGCACATGTTGATTAGCGGCGTAAATACGCAACACGTTCTCTTCTTCCAGGCTGAATGGAGGCGATAATGGCCCGTTATCTTATCCCGGTCGGGGGGGGGGGGGGGGGGGGGGGGGGGGGTATGTTCGGAGATGTTGACCCGAGGAGAGCGAGCTGTTGGAGGAGAGGTAACGCGCTGATCTGCTCCCTGCGGAGAAGCGAGCGGAGGCTGAATAATGAAATGAACCCCAGATATAACGCTCAGCGGCTTCTGTCTGACATGGAAATATGGTTAATATTCATTTATACTCATGCAGGGAAGGAGAGAAACAAATGAATAAAAGCGTTGATTACAGTTTAACTTAACTCACATCCTGTCTGTGCAAATCTATATGCTACAGGTCAACAGGTTGTTTATAACCTTTATAATAAGAATATAATAATAATAATAATAATAATAATAATAATAATAATAATAATAATAATAATAATAATAACAGGCTATTTTGTTCATTGATACCCTTGGCCTGGAAAGCGTGACTCCTCACACAAATCGCCTTCCAACATTGAGGCCGATATATTTCGTGCATAATGAAGGAGCTAGAATTCGATGTTTTTTGAATTGAGTTTGGTGTGATCAATTCCACTGAAATTGTCTAAGGAGTTAAAACGTGTATCTTAAAAATAACATTTATCTTGAAATAACTGAGGCACACTTAACCACCGTTGGGAATTACTGTTAAAGAGCTTGTTAAAACGCGTTTTCCTCCTCTGCACCTACCGGCACCTACTGAAAACATGCCTGCTCTCTGTTGATATTTTCGGCTGTCGTTTTTGGGTTTGACTCTGGCTTTCTGGAGGCCCTTGGTCGCCCCCCTGTTGTAAACACTGATGTAAATGTGTTCCACAGATTATGCTGCCTTCGCTGACAAGGAAATAATCGGATTACTCTTTAGGAAGAGCCTCTGTGACTAAACAGGGTTTCCAAAAGTCTGCAAACAGTGCGGATTATTTTAGGCTAATTGAATTAATTCGCAATACACAGCTCTGCGGCCGCTCACGCCGCGAGCTGCAGCAGCTGATCTCAGAGCGGCCGCTCGGCCGTGACGTCAGCAGGCTATAAAAGCAGCCCTGCCCTCAACTGGTCCCATTAAAACCAACAGTCCGCATCCCCGAGACGACCCCGCGGAGTCGCGCATGCAGGGAAGAAAAGTACCCTCCAGAGTCACCATGACGCAGTTTTAGGAGAACTTTTTTTCCACGGAGCGCGGAAACCTTACAGTCCAGGACATTTTATTCCCACTTTCCCGAGTTTCCCCTTTCGCCGTTTCCGAGCCGCCGCGCACCGGTGTGATGCCCGCCGGGATGTTCAGCATAGACAGCATCCTGTCCGGCCGACCGAGCTGCAAGGAGCCGCTGCTGCTCCACCGGAGCGGCCCGGTGGTGCTGTCTGCCGGCCTCACGGACTCTATCTACACCGACTACAACGGACTGTACTCGACCACCTGTGGGCCCTCTCCTCCCGGGATTCAGTCTGTGAACGGGACCAGGATAGGATATAACGGCTACTACTACGGACAGCTGCACGTCCAGGGCGCCGGAGGAGGTCCGCCGTGCTGCAGCTCTGTGCCCGGCCTCAGCCCGCAGCAGTGCCCCTGCATCCCGGCAGGTAGGACAGCCTTAACTCCTGTTCTCTTCACACTTTTACCTATTTCGATTTAGGCATGAAACTCCTCAGTCGAGGAATCAACACAGAATTTAGATTCTTTTTATATGTTTCTATTTTAAGATCGGTCGTTTTTCTCGTACTTGTCTAACATTAACAAAAACAAAGTGGTCGTATTGCAGACACTGTGCAATAAACAGTGGTTTCGTTTGCCGCAGCAGGCCTCAGTTCGACCCCCAAATTCCGAGATCAAGCTTTAATTGAAAGACTGATTGCGATTCCTCAAGTTGATTTGCAACACACGAGGCTTGATATTTTGTTTGGAAGGCAAAATTCTTGCGTCCGCAAAATATTCTTCCCAATTTTGTGCGCAAAACAACGAATCGCACCGTTATTTTACGCGTGTCCGAAAATGCGATTTACGCACAGAAACCTGTACAGACACTCGAAAAGAGTCACATGTCAGATGCATGTGTGATGTCTTTGTCTTGTTCGTGAGTTGACCCAAGTGCTGCTGTGGGTTTAGAGTCCAGGATAAATGTCACTAACCCGTCTCAAACTGTCGCTTTACGCATGAATGTACTTGTATACACAGAAGTAAAGAATGTTTGAGTGCGTTCTTTTTTATGCATGAACTAAAATCGCTTAAAAGGAGTTTATCCCAAAGTTTCATACTTCCGCTATTTTACGCACCAGCTGTAATCTGCATGTACACAACCGAAGCCAGAGTTTCCAACCAGTCACATTACCCATGCACACTGTTTACATGTCCGCATACGCTGCGGTAGTTTAATTGGTCCACTCACCCGCGTGTGATGCCTCTCCGTTCCTCCGCCGTGCAGGCTACGACAGCGCGGGCTCGGTGCTGATCTCACCGGTTCCGCACCAGATGATGTCCTACATGAACATGGGCAGCCTGTCGCGCACCGAGCTGCAGCTCCTCAACCAGCTGCACTGCCGCAGGAAGCGGAGGCACCGCACCATCTTCACCGACGAGCAGCTGGAGGCTCTGGAGGGCCTCTTCCAGGAGACCAAGTACCCGGACGTCGGCACCCGGGAGCAGCTGGCCCGCAAGGTCCACCTCCGAGAGGAGAAGGTCGAGGTCAGTGCGGCTTCCTACTGCTTCTTCCAAACACTCACTCCGCTCATCCGGGTTGTTTTTGATTTCTGAACAGGCAGAACAACTGCTTCTTATTTCAGAGCTGAGTTTAATGTAGCATCATCACAGTAACGAAGGCATTAAACACCAGAGTCAAGACTAATTTAAATCGTCAGTCTCTGAAGGAGACGGCACCCTAGAACATCTGGCAGGCACTATTATTATTACTATTATTATTATTATTATTATTATTACAGATACTACTACGATTAACCATATATTTTCGTTATTATAGGGAAGTTTTAATTATAATATACTCGGATTTTTGTCTCGCCCCTCTGGAATTGAACGGCCTATCAAGTTTATCTCAATTAAAAGAAAAAAAAGATGGAAAGGAGGTCACAGAATTTAGTTTACTTTAAAATAAGTACACAGTCAGCTAGTGAGATATTGCAGTCGTAGGTTTTATGGGGCTATTCTATTTTTTTTTCTTTTTTTGCAGAGCAGTTTGAATTCATTTCCAACAGATTCATCTAGAATATAGTTTTGCTGTGGGTCAATATTTGTCCAAGTGAATTAAAAACCTCAGACATTTTCAAAGGAAAACCAGGCGAGGCATGTACCAACAGAATAATAGTAATAATAATAATAATAATAAGGTAAGGTAATAATAAGGTAAGAAAATTGACGTTATTTGATCGCAAAACTAATCGAACTAAAGCTCATCCGACGAGGCCTCTCTCGGGTGATATCAAATGTTTTTTTTATATTGGTTTGTAAATAAAACAAACACAAAACTGTATTTCTAAATAGACACTAATACTCCGCGAAGCCCTTTGACGAAAACGTGTAATTTTGGGTCGTATAAATAAAAATGATTTGACGCAATGCGGAGTTTTCCACACATCAACACACTGATCCTCACAAAGTCCCAGTGTTTGAACGACGCAGGCCATGAATATACAACGAAAACAAAAGTTAGAGGCTGTAGAAATAAACTCGTAGAGCGTCACTAAACAGTGAGGTTTTCAGGCTGAGGCTGAGTAATCCTGAGACAAACACGCTCTGGTGTTATCTGGCAAAATCCGGTGAGGGAGGCCGTGACTGAAGCACCGACAGATGACAAACTGTCGGAAAACTGTGGTTTAAAAAACGAAGGGAGGAAAAGCTTTCAGGCGTAGGTGTTAAAACTGTGCTTTTTATCACGTAGGTTTGGTTCAAAAACAGACGCGCGAAGTGGAGGAGGCAGAAAAGGTCTTCATCAGAGGAATCAGAGAACTCTCAGAAATGGAACAAATCGACCAAAACGTCCGCGGAGAAAACGGAGGAGAGTAAAAGCGAGGTGGACTCGGACAGCTGATAAAAAAAGCGACCGAACACGGCCACATGTGTGTGTGCGTGCGTGCGTGTGCGCATACGGTGGAAAGTGATGTGGACTCCACGACATGCTGGTGGTGTGATGAAACTTGTTGCCATGTTGCACAGTTGTACATATCTACATTTTATTATTGATTCTGTCTATTTATATTTAATTTAAGTTC
This sequence comes from Chelmon rostratus, assembly GCF_017976325.1. NCBI lineage: Eukaryota > Metazoa > Chordata > Actinopteri > Chaetodontiformes > Chaetodontidae > Chelmon > Chelmon rostratus. The sequence goes on along the minus strand of NC_055672.1, from coordinate 23,383,461 downwards.
TTTTTGTAATGTTACGCGCGCCAGAGGACGTGACGCCCGGCGGGTTGACTGACATGTCTGAATATATCGTGATGTTATATGTGACACTTTTGTGGATATTAAATGTTGTAATTCTGGTATTTTTCCCGCTGTAACATTATTCAGTGCGCTCAGCCGGCCGCAGGGGAAACATGTGGAGCCTGTAAAAACATCCAGAGGCGGAGCGCAGCATCACCGCACAGCTGTTATGAAGAATATGCCGAATTTCTTATGTTATTTTACAAAAAGAAGAAAACCTACTTAAAAGGACAACGAGTATACATTAAATACAAATGAAACATCACGAGCACGTTGTCTGATTTTTTCTTTGAGGTGGTTGGTTGGACAGATCCTCTCTCAGGCCCCGGCGGTGCGTCGGTTGCCAGCTCGGCTGATTGGCCGGGATGAAACGTGTGCATCAAAGCGGAAACAGCACACGGAAGCTGCAGTAAATTTTAACCCGACGGTATGATCGCTGTCTTTCTTCACACCTGATCGGTTGCTCGCGCGGCCCAGCGTTCAGTGGGTGAGCGGGGCGCACGCGGCACGAAGCAGAACGTGCAGGAGAAAACGAAATGCTGCACAAGTACCACACATTCACAAACGAGCATATATATCAGTGTTAAATTATGGTTAGTGTTTGGTGATTATCGCTCTCAGCACGTCTTCCCTTGTTCAACTATTTTAGATTTTTGTGCGCAGGAATAAAACTAAAAGACACACTCGGTGCTCACGCCTCTGCAATCTACTGCAGTCCAACGCAACTGCTCTGCCATACATCCTCCTCTTATAATGCATTTAACATCCAGGCTCATGTATTTTAGCATTCAGGTGACAGTGATGTTGCTGACTCGGGCTGTGTTAAATTCTGCCCACCTCATGCTGAAAAGAGATGAATCTGAATGTAAAGCGATGTTGGTTGTAATGTACAGTTAGGATTTATGGCGGAGCAGGGCAGCAGATTGTGTAGGTGCAGGTCATGAAGCGAGCACTGAGTGTGTGGCGCTCGCAATAACAGCACACAGAATAAAGTATTTCAGCTGAACAGTTACAGAATATTCAGTGTGTTGTGAGTGTGTGAGCTTGGCCTAAACCAGGCATGTCCAAACTATTCCATAAAGGGCCGTGTGGCTGCAGGTTTTCGTTCCAACCAAGGAGGAGCACACCAGCTTAATTAGCTGAGCTCAGTCTTCAGCTGATAACTCAGTGATCCCTTGATGTTGATTGGCTGGCCTGGTGTGCTCCTCCTTGGTTGGAACGAAAACCTGCAGCCACACGGCCCTTTATGGAATAGTTTGGACATGCCTGGCCTAAACTGACGTTAACTTGCAGCCTGCATTAATATCCAGTCTGGCACCTGCACCTTTTAAAGTAGAATTACCTACCACAAAATGTTAGGCAGGCTGTCCGAGAGGCAGCTCAGGATTTTTACATTCTGATTGAAATAAAAGACAGAGTTGATATGGAGAAATAACAATAATAATAAAGATAATAATAAAAAAACATTCATTTTTAAAATAAGACTCACTTATTCAGCATTTGGACAGACTCTAACATAAGTGCCACTGCTACTGAAATCATGTACTTTGTTTTTGTGTGTGTGTAATTTTAAGGTTTTGTTAACTTAGTAGTAGTAGTTTACTTTTTACAGTTAAATAGATAACCTGTTTTGGGCATTTTCTTTTAGTGTTTTTAGACCAAACACATTTAAACTCTTGCGAGAAAATAAATGAAATGATAAAATGACAATATTGAGAAATACATTTTGCGCTAAATGCGACTGAATAGTTAGCTGAATAAATGAAATAAGAAAAAAATCCACATAATGATAAAGAGAGAAAAGATTTTCTTGGTGTCCGCTCAAAGATTGGTGCTGCCTGGATGCTTGCATTTGGGGCTTTGGACTCTCGATGATCTCAGTATTTCTAAAAGTCTCACTACGGCCCTGCAACTAATGATTGTTTTCATTAGACTATTTGATTAGTCTGTTAAATATCCAAAGTGATGAAGACAAACGGCCATCACATACAGTACATGGCTAAAAGTGATGAAGAGAAAGTGCTTAAGTAGTCTGAAAATCTAGAGTTAAAGCAGCAGCCTCACAGTGGAGAGGCTGGACTGATTTTGTTGTTTAATACATAGCTTAAACAATTGCTTACTGACTTCTTTTTCATCAGTGAATTTTGTGGATGGACTAACAGATTAATTGGACTGTAATGGTTTTGAATATTACTGTAGTGCCACTTTTTTCACTGTATATATTCACATTTCAAAATGTCCTTTAAAAAAGTCCTTTATAGCCCCTCTCACCACAACAGAAAATGGGAATACTAATAAACTTAAGACAAGGTTAAGTACTGTCTGAAATTCTAGATTTAGATGCAGTAGTGGTTATTAAGAATAATGTAATTTATGCTTAAAATAGGAAATCGAATAAAAATAATTAATTCAGAATGTTTAAATTTCTGCTTTCTGTTTCTCAAAAGACCAAATCTTCACGATTCTTACAGTGCAGTTAACAGATGTTCAGACATTTTCTTCCATATCTGCTGCTCACGTGGATGCTCCAGTGCTCCGCTTGTTTCGTTTCCATGCAAAAACAAATGCAAACAATTCAATATTTCCTCTAATTTATTAGTTTTGTCAGTTGGACAAACAGCAGAGAGATGATCGCGTGAAGCTGTACTGAAAGCCCCACACTCAGTTCTGTACTATCCGTATCAGACAGCAGGCACGTGTGTGGATGTGTGGCTGCATATACTGTTTTTTTTTTTTGCATTAAAAGCAGCACTTCAGCCTGTAAAATGACTTGATGCTCAACTTCACAACACCAAACCAGTTCGTGCAGGTCTCTGGATGAACTTTCAGTTCACGTGGCGGTCTAAATATCCTTCATTATTACTGACACGTGACAAAATAAACAACACAAAAGCAAAGACCAAATGATACAGATGAATATGACACAGATCGTTCAAAATTCTCACATGAGAGAAAAAACCAAAAGGCACAAAGTCAGCGGTCGTTCTCCAAACTTGCTCAGCTGCTGCTGGGTCGGGGTGACCCGGCCTTCAATGGTTGGAAATACACAGATACATTACTGAATTAAAGCCGTAACCGAGCAAATAAATGAGTAAACTCGAGCCCATCCTGGTCATACAGCTGCAGGGCCAGAGATGGAGCCTCCATGCCTTTCGGGAACAAGTCAGTGTTCATCTCAGCAAATGGGGAAAACAGTCAAGTCCTGAAATGTGGCACCAAATGCTCGGTCAGAGTCTTGCTCTTATTAACCAACTCTGTCATCAGATGTTCCCTGATTTCGATCAGAATTTGATTTACAGTATTTTATTTCAGCAACGATCCCGAACAGCAGTTTGTATTAACCCCTCCAGACCTGATTCCTTTCACTCATTTCACTTTCCCCACGTTTTTCTTCCTCTTTACCCATGAAGAACGATAATAAGGCCACACGGCCGAGGCTGTGCTAAACATCTGACACACTGTAGTGGACTTTTTAAAATGTTTAATTAATGGCTATTTTAACCATGTACAGTATGTGTTAACAATCCACATGTGTAGGACAACAATGTGTTGTTCCTACTAAAGATTTGATATTATATGAAACTGTTAAAGAAGCACTTTTAGCAGTTTGGTTTCTATATATTTGTGTTTTATTTGACACTCATTTAAAAAGGCTAATAGGCTTCTAATGTCTTGAAACCCTTCAAGCAAACATGTTGATCCTGAAAGCTCCGGTCATAAAACAGCACTGCTCTGCAGCATTTTTCCTCCCACTCAAAGACGAGCTAAAGAGCTTCAAAGACAAAGCAAGTGCGATGCTGGAGGAGGACAAACGCCGTCTAAAGGGATTTATTTACAGCCTGCAACCTTAAAGTCGCTCTAATTAATGTCTTGTAACTGAACTATAAAACATCAGTGATTGATTTATTAGCCATCAATAAAGCCTTTTACACTGGATGCCTTATTAGAAAGTGGTATTCATTGCATAGGGGGACCTGAAAGCTCAGGAAAAAGCTAGTAAGCTGACTTAAGCGCATCAAGCAGAGTTGACCATTTTTTCCTTTTTTCAAGGTCAACAATGAACTACAATGATAAATGACTTTATCTCAGTATACATTTTCTACAATAAAAGTCAGATATTATGGAAATAAAGTGATAACTTTTAAGCATCATTTGAGATCATATCATGTTTTATGAGGTTAATGTCTGTGCCAGCTTTATAGACCATCATGTTGTCATCAGCACCAATTGACAAACAATCCTATGTTCTCCACATTGAGGAAATCTACAATTTAACATTTAATCGGATGAGTTCAGCATGTAGTCCTACAAAGTGAGGCCATTATGTGTATTAATATAGATTTTAAAGGCTAAATGTCTCTTATGCCGCTTCCTCTGCTGGCTGTCTGCTGGCCTTGTGTAACACCTTAACATTTAGAACAGTGCTGAGTAGATATGTGATGTTACAATGGACACAGGATCTGAAGGGGTTCATGAAGCATTTGAAAAGTTTCTAACTTTTAGGTTGTGCTAAAAAAAATGCAATTCTATTACCAGTACCTAAACAAAGCCATTATATTAGTACTGATATATAGTGATATATAGTACTGATATTGAGAAATACACAGTATCAGTCGATGGCCTCTGAATGGACTCTGAAAGTTCTCACAGTTCATGCGCTGTACGTGAATCACAGTGCGGCGGTGGGACAGCGTGAGCAGCAGCTCCTTCAGTGCAGCGGTGCAGGCATGCCGCCTGACAGCTTCACTGTGATCTCTGCTCCATTCTAATCAGATGTGACTGCACGGCACACTCTGCAGCCCACACTGCTAACCAGAGGTGGACACAGCAAACACTGTGCTGTCGATCGTCCTCACTTAAAAAACAACAGCTACTGCAGCCGCGACTGTAATCAAGCTGAATGCAGAGAGCAAAGGTGTTTTATTCTGGAGGACTGGAGATGAATCAAGTTAACTGTATTACTTCTTTTCAAGTGGACTTAACGACACCTTCTTCATTAATGAGGTTGCACAAGTGCTTCAGCATGTTTGCACATGTTTTTAAACCAGGATATTTTTTCAGGAACTTTCAGTCGGAGCAATACAGCTGCGCTGTCAGAGGTCCACTGTTGGATTACCCACAGGGTCACTGTCCGGTCATTTCTTTCAGGTCATTTGATTAATGGATTGGAATACTTGGAAATTTGCTTGAGAATCCTTCATGCACCACTAAAGATATGAAGTGCAATGTTAAGGGCCTTTTGGAGGCTCCTGTATTTTTACCTGATATTGTCTTGTTGAGGGGCCATGCCTCACTTTTAATTCCGTCATCGGTTTATATTCTGCTTACGAGGCCAATGTTCCTAAATTAATTCGAGTGTAGAATGGAGTGAGAGCCCACAGGTTAGTCCAGCCCTGCTGCTCCTGCGTCAGTCCAGTGAGCAGCAAACTAATCATAGCACATTTAAAAATAAAATGAGAAAATATTAAAATGTCTGAAGGAGCAAGAGCAGTTATTTATCTCCCTTTAGCGTAACATTTTAGATACGACAGGACTCTGTGTATGTTGCACATACAGTAACAATAGAGGCTCATAGCATGTATTTGCTTGAAGCTGATATACAGCCAGTTAGAAATGTGACCTGGAGTACAAATCCCTCGATGTCCACATTTAAATATGATGCTCATTTGACATTTTCTACTTTCAGCCATACGTGCGGATCACGATGGTGCTCAGGTAATCGAGCTCCCACGAGGAAGGCTGATCAGAAACTAAATGAATAAGTACATAAAACTGCATCTTTGTGTGTATATGTATGTAATTACTGCATGATGAATACCACTGTATGGTATTCATATGCAAAACCATGTCAGAGCAGTTCATAAAATAGTTACGAAATCTAATCAATTTGTGGCAAGGAGATGATTTTTGTGTTTTTGTGACACCCTGCACGACTTTCAAATGTATGTATGTATTTATTTGTGTGTGGAAGCATATTTAATGTCAGCACGACGCCCACCGCGCTCTCATTCCACAGTCGTGTTAGCAAAAACAAATATGCAACGTCCTAAAAGAGAAGGTTTGAGTTTAAGTGACTACTTGCTTAAACCAGTCAAAGACCACATTTGTTCTTTTCAGCCAAGCGATATAACCAACATGTGGCAATATAACCCTAACCCTAAAGCCATGGTGGCCAGACCAGAAGCCTGAAAAATCTATTACTGCAAGGCTACCTGCAACTAGAGGTCTGATCCTACTACGGTGAAGGCATGATCCACCTTCACCGTATTAAACACTCTGTCGTCACAAGTCGAAAACTCTGTTGTGTTTGCATGTCCACCCTGCAAACAGAGTTTCTGAATATTTTCTTTGTTTTCTATGACCTAAAACCGCGTTTCTGTGTGGACAAGAGGCCAAAATGCACAGAAAAAGCTACGTTTTGATACCTCCTCCGTGTGGTATAATAACTGAAATCCTGGCAGCGCCGCTGCCAGAAAACGTTCATTGGGCCGGCCAGATGAGGCCACTGAAAAGTTTGGGGTGGCACACCAAAACCAAAAGCCATAACTGAATTTCAGGAATCCCATTATGCTGTTGTGGTATATAGACCAGTTCAACACCATTCTCCTGCGGAGGAGTTGTTTAAATTTAATGACAAATGTCTTCTTAACGTTGGCATAACAAGGGCTTTTTAGGCAGATTTTTGGGTGGGGGAGCCGCACTCGGCCCCTTGGTCTGGGCCAAGCTTTTGCTGATCCTGGCTCCCTGGAGATTTTGTGAGTCCAAAAGATTACTCCCACTTTTTATCTGAACACTGCAGCAAAACAGATCACATTCTAAACTCTGGTTGATTACAGAACAGTAAAAAATACGCCCACACATTTTCTCTTTGTAAATTGATCCACGCGGGTCAGGTGACATTCACGCTGGACATCAGCTTTTCCGAGCAGATATTGATCTCTCTATCAGCCTGTCTCCGTGTGTTAATTCATCTTCAACAGACTCTAATGAGAAGAGGAATTATCACCTCGCTTTCGGCTCGTTGTTCTTGGATCAGGAGGAGAGCGAGGTACTGTACCAGCAGGCTTTTAACGTGACTTTTGAAAAACAGATTAGAGCCGGGGCCAGATCAGGCTCTCTGAGATTTGGCACCAGGACAAACCATGAAAACACACCATCCCTATTAATTCCTTGTATGTACAGCGGTGATTTATTAAGTGCCTCACTGCACAGCACCGGTGAGATCCACAAAGCCCACAGCCAGAGTTATTAATCTTTTTTTCAGCAGCAGTAATTTTCTATTTCACAAATTTAATACAACTCTTTTTTTTTTTTTTAAACCGTTATTTCTTTGACCTTTTTATGCACAGTTCCCAGCACTTGGAAAAACAAAGGTGGAGTCCAAGAAAAATTAGGTATTGAGTTAACTTTCAGAGTAGATAAATCTTTGCTCCTTTCTGCGAGCATTTCAGAAAAGTTGTTTTTCATTTTTTTCCTTCTTTCTGTGCGACATTCAGTGGGCGAGCGGCTCTTACGTAAGCCCGACTGATGATGCGGAGGCCTGATTTATTTACTCTTTTCTATGAAATACCTCCACATTTGACAGTATCGGTGTCTGTGTGTGTGCCTGGTGGGCGGGTGGATGTCTGTGAATGATGCTGTTAGTGTGTGGGGGTCTGGAGAGTTTTAGCAGTCATGGATTTGGCTGCTGGACTGACAGCTCTTGGGTGGATTCCCTGCTCTAAAGATAGACAGGGGTGTTGGCTGCTCTGTGGTCCACGTCCAGAAACATTTCAGAAAAAGGCCTCCCTCATCACCGCCGGCTCAGCCACTCATAAACGAAAGCTAAGACAAATAACGCATATTTTTACAAAATGTAAACTTCCCCCTATATTATTACCATATTTCACTGGGATGACGCGCGGTTTGGAGTTTGTTTTTGTTTTTGACCAGGACTATCTTTTTGGCCTCTGGATCTTTCCAGAGAGGCCGAGACTCGAGGCCGCATTAAGGCTGGATGGATGCACCGACGCTCATAAAGGCATGTGCAAATACACGCTGCAGAGTGCCACCGCAGCCTTTTAAATACCCGGCCTGTGGCTGCAGCGCACGGAGCTGCCTGTTCGCTGCCTCGCCACCTCTGCCATTATTTCCAAAGAGATTTATTGAATTAAAAGTGCTTTTTGATTTATGGGACCATTTTCCACGAGACTTTACAACTTTATCTCCAACTTTATCTAAACTGAGCTGTGATCTTCCTCTGAATGTCATTATTGCATCAGTGCAAGCAAACGGTACAATAGCTCATATTAGCCACCGCTGGTTAGATATTACTGTGTAACTGGTGCTGCATTATATCTGATTACTTTACGACACTTAGGATGTCACATATAAACATTTGAATGGCTTGATGGTAAGAGTGAAACAAGAAGTAAACACACCGTACCCCGGCGATAGTTTGGTGTTTTCTGCTTGTGGTCCCGTTCTATCCACTTTTCTTATGGTATCTGTAAGAAAGCTGACTCAAGAGAAAATCTTGGAAATCGTAAATTCTTGGAAAAAGAAGGGCCGTTCAGTGAAGGCTTTCTAGTCCTGTTTTGAATACTAATTCTAGTTTATTACAGCTTGTGTCTTACTGTCATAGTTCTGGCCATGTTTCCTCTCCGTAACACTAACATTATGGTGAATGAATACCCTCAGCTCTATGGAGCCTTTCAGCATATTTCAGCTTATTGTTTTGGTTTCCTGGGCCATCGTGTTACTGTTTTGGTTCATGCAGCTGTTTTTACTGAAACATCTGATAAATCCGTTGCAAAGTATGTTTTATTTTTCTTATTTATCCTTTATTTAACCAGCAAGGTCCCATTGAGACACACTGTCTTTTCTTCCAGGGAGTCCTGCTCAAAGTGCCAGCAGGTAAAAAGATAAAAACGAGTTCAAAGTACAAACAGCATTTAAAATTGCAAAAACAGATCAAATCACAACAGACACAAAAAAGAATCACAGGAAATAATGGCAGCTGGTGAACATAGTGGAGCATTTAGAAGCTAAGGAGACTTTTTTTTTCTCAGGAGTCGGTGGAGACCAAAACAGAGCTAAAACGAGAGTGAATATTTTCACTCACATTCGTCAGGGGGACGCACACATGACCCTAAATGAGTGTTACTCTAATGATAGATAGGCAGCTGTTAGCTCACAAGTTAACCATATCAAGCTTATAAGGTGGTAATATATGAAAAACAAAAAATGTTGCTTCAAGAAAGATTTTCTGCTCCATTTTTTAGCTTTGGGTTTCTCCATGTGGATTAAACTGGTGAATAAGAAAAAACTGTTTATCTCTCTGCATTGTACAGTATATTAAAGTAGATCATAATCAGTATTCATGTGGACTCGATGGACCTCACTCAGAGCCTGTAAGAAAGTTCACATTTGAAACCGTCACATTTACTTTTTATAAAGCCTCCAGTGGACAGGTGTTGCAAATTAGCGTTTGGCTACAAAGCCTAAATACAGTGCATCTGGTGCTAATGTATGGTTGTATGTGCAGTCCCAATGTTATTGTTTTGTCCATGGCAAATACAATCAGCTTATTTCAAGAAATTCTTGGTAAAGTTCAAGTGCTTTCTCCCATTTCCAGCAACTCAGACGCTTCACACTGTCTTCTGGCAGTATGACCACTACGCTTGGAATAATTGATCTTCTTTGTGCTTTGCATGAAATCTATAAGCTGTATTTAATCACTCTCTCCTGAGCTCTTTTGTAGTGGTGATATGTCCAGATGTCTGGTCAAAGGAAGGATAAAGAAATGTGCTTAATTGCGCATGCACACCCCCCACAAACAGGCGTATTGCATTTAGCAGCATGGCAGCACTGCCCACGCTTTACAAATACCAAAGTGTAAGGATCCTTTTATTGGCCGAGTTAGCGCCCGCGAAAGCTCTTAACTACTGTAATGTTCTTTTTGACCAGCCGTGTAATTACACTGCCTGTCACCACACAAATCACAGCACACCCGTCATCCGCTGACTTCAATTAGCCTCCCCCTCCCGGCACCCCCACCCGGCTGGCTTAAAACCACTGAGGAGCCTTAAATCTGAGGAGCTAAAGTGCAGGTCAAAACCGAGCGCTGCCAGTGTTCACTGATCTCCAAGGTGGAGGAGGTGATCATAAAGCCCCTGACAACCCGGAGCTGGGCCGCCCTCCAGGGGACAAGACCTGCACTGTAAAAAATATCAAGGTGCTGCTAAATCAATACACAACACTCAGACAGAAAGGTTTAATCTCTAATGTTGCCTTCTGTTATATGTATACTTTCCATCAGTACTGCTTTGCTCTAATTCCTGTGTAACATGAAAACCAACTTGCAGAGGCCTCAAGCTTGATTGAGTTGGATCATCCAGCGCTGCAAGTATCACGTTTGCCTTCACTGTTGTCAGCGAAACATTGTCATTGGTAGTTCAAAAGTGCATTTTGATCGAAAAAGCCTGCTCTACATTACCACACAATAACACGAGGGGTCACAAAAATCTGTTATTATGCCCCCCCCCCAAGAAATTTCTATATGTTTTATTGGTAGAATTCATGTTTTAACTAATGGTTTGTAATATATTAATGCGCTTTTAATAGATTGTCTGAAAATCTAAAAAAAATAAATCAAATAATATAAAATCTTAAAGGATTAAATGGATTTTTTATTAAATGTGAATAAATGAACAGGTTTTTTTGGTAGGTTTTGAGGGTTTTTGTACTTCTTTTACCTCTTAACCCTTAAACCTTGGATCATTTTTGCTGTTCATTTAAAAAAAAAAAATCCCTTAATATTCTAGAATGCAGAATGAATTAATCCATTAATTTACCCCAAATTTGGGGTGAACTAATGTTATTTTGTAAAAAAAAAAATAAATAAATAAAACAAATGAAATAATTTAAGGGATTACCCTTTCACATCCCTATACCCAGGCAGGAAACCCATTAAAACTCCCTAATATATCAATCTATTAAATTATCCATGAATTTACACAAAATAAATACCTGAATAATATTTACTTAAATATCATTAAATATCAATATTGTGTCATTTGATCCTGGAAGTATTTCAGACCCCTAATGGTAACCAGATCCCCCTCTGGCCACCGTAGCAAGCACTTAAGGTGTGAGCTGAGTTTCCTGTGGTAAGTTAAGGCTTCACTCTGGATAATTTAACACTGTATGTGTGATGTTATGGCCATGCCTCATTTCTGAGAAATCCTGTATTTTCTGTTTGACTGATGGCGGGGTGTGAGTCACAGCTGTAGCAGATCAGAGCATTCAGTTTATCATTTGGAAACAAAACTTTGCGCAGTGGTTGCTGACTTCATCCATTGACCCAGAATGCAAAACTGAAGTGGTTTAAACCTGTGAATGCTCTATGAGGTTTCTACGAACCGTAAACTTTCCCCTCACCATTAGAAATGCATGTAAGAGAACATCTTTATAGTTTTCTCTCTACATTTTTCTGCACAGGCTTTGACTTTTTTTCAAAGAACTTGTTGGTTTTGAATTCAGTTGCTCATCTTTCAAGAATTTCAAGCCATACAAACCGCGTAGAGCTTCAGCGATCAGCCGTATGAAAATGTCTCCAGTACATAGACACAGGACTTATTAATTAATTCTCCCTCTAGTTATAACTGAATTCTCTGGAGGCTGGTGACAGGCCTTCTTGTAGGACAGTATTAACAGAACAGATGCAGATGAAGCAGGAAAACAGTGAATTTCACTGTGTTACAGTAAATTTCTTGGACTGCCGTTAACATGACTCACTGATGGTATGTGACAGTAGCAGTGAATAAGGAGGTGACTTGTTTCCACCATGCTGCTCTGTGGTTTTATAGTACGACTTCTATTCTGGAGGTCTTTAAGACTTGTCTTGCTCTGCTGGTGTGGTGGTGGGGTGGGGGTGTAATGTGTTTTCTGTGGTGGGCTCATGCCAAGACAAACACACCTGAATAATCTAGATGAAGTATACCTATCAAAACACATGTCCGCCTCACTCGCCCTGCAGGTTGTGCACCGCAGACTGGGACAATTGTGGGTTTTGAATTGGTTGGTGATGGAGAGCAGGGCAAGCACATACTGGGATGAAGGTCTGACCACTTATTACTGCCTCAGGGTGAAGCCGAGGCTGCAGGCCCAGGGGACAGGGTGTGGTTTGGGGGCTGTGGGGTTACAGGGAGTGTAAGGCATAAGAAGAGAGAGAAAGGCAGGGAAGGGAAAGAATACATGGTGATGAATGAGAAGTGAGAGGTGTACTCAATGAGGCAAAATGAGCTGCAGAGAATTGTGGCTAAACACTATTTAAGCTACTTCTTAGCAGCGCTGCAAGAGGACGCCAGAGCCTGCAAATTCATACACAACTCAAAATATTAAAGGCTTGAAGGGAACAAACAGTATGTTCATGATTCTGTACGAAAAGCATCATGGAAGCACATGACAATGCCCGAGGCTGCCAAACACTGTTGGCCATGAGGCACAGTCTCTGGGTTTCTGAATGTGGCATCTTTTGGCTGACACAGTAGACATTCCCTGTAGGATTCGTCCTACAGGGAACATGAATGTCTGTGCAAATGGGCTCATGGCTGCACAGGAACCCCCAATCCTAACCCAAACCCTACCCAACCCTAACCCTAACTCTAACACAGCCGATATTTTGTCTGGCTACCAACCGTGAGCCATGCTGATCCTGTGGCTAAAAAACAAAACTCAAAGACCCAAAAGTGAATGAAGACACATCTAAAAACTGACCAGCACAAACAAAGATGGACAACAAAACGATGGCCTAATTTTGGTTTCACCCCTAAAGAGGTGGTAGCCAATCTGGCGTCTTATTAACAACTTATTGGATTTTCTCACCACATTGGTGACCAGGTCGTGTCTTTGGGCATTGAAGCCCTTGTTCAGATGCAATTCTTCTTTGGGATGCACATGAATGCATGTACACTGGTGTCATTTGGGCACGTTTGGGTGTTTTTTTTTCTTTTACTAGTACAGATTTTGGTGTTTACACTTATAATATGTGTTTACACTAGGAAGCACTGTCACATTCAGCAAACAACGATGTAAAGACAGCGTAGAGGAGCTCAGGAAATGAAAGTCTGTATCGCCGGGGTGACAGTGTAAACAAACCTCTACATCTGGGGAACAAACGTGAAAGAGTTTGGATTGACCTTCGACAAAACGGCAAGATGGACATCCATATTAAGTGTCTTGAAGAGAACTTGATTTCCCATGTTTTGCTAGAAGATTACTTGTGGCAGCATGCCTTAACTCTGAAAGAACACACAGAAAAGTGTCCCAGCAGGATGCAGGATCATGAAGTGTGCACATGGGCTCCTCTGTGAGACTTTGCATCCGATGGTTACCCATAACACCCTTCTCTGTGCAGGTTCTCAAAGACGCTTTAACGAATCTCCACAGAGGCACAATTCCAGCTTCACAGAGTTAACAGAAGAAACATGACAGGAAATGAGAGCGATGCAACAAAGGTCCCTGTAGGATTCAAACTGGGGATGTCGCTGGGACTCTAAACCCTGAGGCCACAAGGGCAGCCCAATGATAAACTGTTTTTTCCTTGAATATGCCCAAACTAATTTTCACTGAATGCAAAGAATCAGTTAGTGCCACTATCTGCATACATAGCTGCATCAAAATGAAGATGCATGAATTAAAAAAAGGCTTTCGAAAATGAGGAAAAGCCTGCGATCGCTTGATTTGCAGGGTAAGCTCATTAATGTGGTTTTGGTGAGTTGAGGCTGCATGGCTGGACTCTCAGGTCTATGTTTGGGTGTTGGGGGTGGGTGGGGGAGTTGTAGGTGTACATGCCCCGCTGACCTGCGGTGGAATGTTTTCCCCAAGTTCAATCCCGCCCTCGGGGGGGTTCCTGAGTTTTTAGCTGCTGCTCACCTCTGTCACCGACATTATCCAGAAAACCTCCACCACAGCACCACCTGAAACGTCCAGCAGGCAGCATATTTATATCACCCCGCAATGTCAACCCATCCTCCCCCACTCGCCTCCACCCGATAGGCATGGACTCACAGTAGATTGCTTGTTTTTGACCCCAGAGTGTCCCCCCTTGTCCTCCTTCACTCTGTCTCCTAGTTGCTGAGAGCGAGGGGTAAATAAAACAATGTGTGGATTAATGATCAAGTGATTTGAAGGCTGTGTTCTTCCAAGGGCCAGAGCAAACCGCTCTTTATTTACCCAAAGGATAAATCAAAATTATGGGCTGTATCAACAATAGAACTGCACTCCCCAGAGGAAAAAAGCAAATGATAGATCATCAGTGGAAAAGAGTATGCTATGAATTACACAAAGTCCCTTCTGTCTAGTTATCTGATAATAGCTGCTCCTTCACACGCAAGAATCTGACACACTGATTAATCCAGTTTTTCTGTTAAATGCTCAGAAATGAGGAAATCCACTGTGGATCATGTCTCATGGTCAGAAGGGTGGAAGAAGAAAAATCACACCTACTGTAATTTCTCCAAAGTGATTAGCCGGTTTGAGTGAGAAGGATCAACGTTGATTTACTTTGCTTTTTCCACAGCTTTCAGCCTCATCTAATGGTCTTCATCAGTGGATGAAACTTTGGTCACATGATAACAGGTGGTCGTGATCACCTGACCTGAGCCCAGCCATTGCAACATTGCAAATAGTGCCAAGTCTTGGCCATGAAGCTCTGAGTCACGCCAAAAGTCAAGACCAACAAGTCCAAGTCGTAGTCCTTTCATCTTTTTAATGCACATATTTTGTATATTATACAATCAGCCGAAACCCCTCCACTGCACACATGTGAGCCCTGCCGCTGTAATTCATTCAGATCGTGCAGAGATCTGTTTTCACTTTAACACTTCTCCTGTTGATCAGGGTCAAAAAAAGCCACATTAAATCCATGTAGTAAAACAATAAAACATGAAAATCTGCACGGGTGAACACTTTTTATTGGCACTGCTCATTGTCTCCTGTTATGTCGTCGACCTCACACTCCAGCCGATGGAGACTTTTCCATGACTGTACAATGCACAGTTTATGTGTTAACATGTTGGATTATAATTAGGTGGTGGTGGCGTGTGTGTATGTGCAAGCTTTGACATCCTCCTTTGCTGGTAAGTAGTGCTCATTGCATTTCTTTGTTGTTCTCTGTCGATGGTTTTCTGTAAGTGGTGCTCTATTCTGCAACAAAAGGGAAAAAAAATAATTCCGCTGACTCCCTCAGAGGATTTTTCACATTCTCTGCGTCTCTGTGTCTGGGACACTCCTATCACAACTTCCATATATATCAGGACTTCCATGATTATTCTTGTGTCAGAGAGAAAGGCTCGTACTTGCGGACTGCCTATATTTAGTGTTGAGGGCAGTGCTCAGTGTTTCCTATCTTTCAACATGTATGTCCTCTGCAGCTTCCCCTGGAGCTGCTGCTTCACCAAGGAACAGCTGTATCTGCTTATGCCTGACATACAGGGAGTAGATCCTAATTGACTGTTGCATTAGATTTGCTTGTCAGGCTGCCAACTGCTGCTTTAAACAGCTAGTGGGCTGTTGTTCACTGCTGAAGAGAGGACAGCGCACACACACAGCAAAGTCATCGGTTTAACTATGTCAACTTTTGCAGAAGTGTGTGTGCGCGCGCAGGCTGCTTCTGCCCTCTTGTGGATGAAAGCTGTAATACAGTAAAGGTCGGATTGAGACGTGTAAGTGACAGTTGTCTCATTTCTTTTTTACAGTATTAGCTTTTGCACATGTGCACATAGGGGGAGGATATAAGGACGTGCATCAGTAATAAAATGACTGGAGTCATCTGAAGACATCAGAATCCACTGACAGCTTTTTTTGTATTTATTTCATGATGGCAAATGTGAGTACAAAGAGACAGCAAGAAGAAGATATTTTCCCTCTTACCTCTCGTGGTCATGCTCACATTACTTTGTGAGGTTGTGGTAAATTATGCACAATAAAACAATGAAGGGCTTAAAACTACATTTTAAAACTACACATTCCCTCTATAAGACAGTCAGAGGATAAAGTTACAGCTGGATCTTAGCTGAAGATGTATTTAAGACATGGAAACAAATAATCAGATTACCAAAAAAAAAAAAAAAAAAACTGGCAGTCAATCTGGAGCCCCTGGGGGGCTGCTTTGCCTGTTTGGGCAGCCAGCCTCGCCCATAATGATATCTTGCCATGCAGATAGTTTGGTTTTCTCAATGCACCGAAAAGAGACATTTAGAAGACGTGAAAGCAAACATCTCTTTCCAGAAACTGCACTTTTTTTATTTTTTAGAAAAGTTTAGAAGGAGAAAGCTCTTTTTTCTTTATTATAATCTGAGTGAACTGACCCATTAAATAATTAATGGGTCATTAATTTAGCCCTTCAAACATCAAATTAGTATACTTCATAAAATTTTCTGTTTATTTTGTGAAAAATTTGTGATTTTTTTGTGAAAAAGTGACATTTTCATGTTTGTGTGAATCTCTACTGAACTCTGGAGGCCAGTGTTCTGACAAGCTGGCCGTTTCATCATTTTATCTCTTCCCTTGATCATTTTTAAAAATAAATAAAAGTCAGTTTACTTAAGACCTAAAGCCAAACTAGTGGTTGCAATGTTGATCACACAGCACCGTACAAGCGCTAGAAAAAAAAACATACGGATGATTCTGCTGTTCTTCCAGGCGTCAGTCGTCAGTGTGGCTCGAACAAAGGTTGCTGAACGCTGTCTGAGACCCCTTCCCCCACACATGCTGGAACTGCTGGGACTGGGTTCAACAGTTTCCAGAACTTTTTAAAACAGCAGCCCCTCTCTCAGGTGCTTCAGTCACTCTGTGTGCAAACGACAGCAACACCGGAGGAGGAGTGTGAAGGGGTGTGCAGTTTGAAAGACGACTGCGTCTCAGGCCTCTCTGAGACCGAAGGCGTTTCACCCACCGCCACATGTGGCCATTTTCATCCGCTGTCATCATGTTTGCCTTCGGACGTAGTCAGATTTGTACAATGTAGCCCAAGCACACCCCAAACTTGGTGGAGCTATAAAGTTTGTTCCAATGCTGCTCCCTAAATGTTAGTGATTGGCTTCATCATTGAGAAGCCTCGGTTTTAATTAAATTTTTTTCCCACACAGAGCAAGAAAGATAACAGCACGGCAGCCTGAACCACTGGACTACTGAGCTGCTGAAATCGAGAAGGGAGATGGAAACAGATGACTGTGCGACTCAAAGGCATTTGTAACGGGGCATATTTTCAGAGCTCATAGGCAGCAAAGCAAAAAACACACAACAAATAAATGAGTCGTCATTCTGCGACATCGGCTGAGTAAAAGACTCTGTGACATAAATGATCAGGTAAATGGGACAGAACAAAAAGCGAGCCCCGTCCTCCTCGTTATGACCCGTACGATGATCACACAGTCTTTTCCCAACGCTGAGCCACCCACCCAGCCACCCCCGCCCCCGACATGTCCACAGACTGTGAGCCGCAATCAGAGCCGTGACTCTCCGAGGCCTCCCGGCTCCACATCCTCTCCTTCACCGCCGTGAAAAAAACAGCCTTGACGGACAGCGAGTTTACAGGGCTCGTCAGGTATTAACAGATTTGATCCTTACTGGAAGAGGAAGGGCCTGTGGGAGGGAGGCTTGGGGGATATCGACATCGCCGAGGAGGCTGATGGCCCGTGAAGGCGTGGAGGTCCAGAGCCAAGAATCCTCGCTAACTTGGCAGTCATGGTCGAGGAAAGGCTCTCGCTCTTGTGTCTGATTTAGGCCTGGAGAACGTTGTCTCGTGCTTTTACACAGCATGCATCAGCGCTACATATCTTTGCCATGAAAATATGAGGAAAATGAAGATTTAAGTATTGAGGAAGATAAATGTCAACATTGCTATTATTTCCTGTGCATTTACATTCAGTTTGTTGCAATCATTTCAGGGAAAATGTCACATTTATTATAAAAAACTTTGCAGTACACAAGAGAGTTTTCAATGCATAAAATTACAAAGCTGCATCTCTATAAATATTATATTGATTCGAGAGTTAAAGGTGCACTATTTAGAATATCTTGTATTATCAATCGATCAAATAACTGTGTGGAATGTGTCAGACGTGGTGTTTTCAGCGTGATTCGGTTCCCCCGAGGGACGATTCCAGTCCAGTTTACTCACTGCTGTCCCATTTCTTCAATTTCCTTTCACGTGAAATCTTTTTTTGCACTTCATTATGTGGGCAAGTGGGCAAACAATCAATTAGGGCATGTAAAACTGTATTTATAGATTGTTTTTGGGCACTTAAATACAGCACTGGCATGTTGTCACATTAGAATATTAAAACGATAACTAGTGTGGCTATAATTTGTCCATTTGATGTGATTTCTTATCAATCATTTTTCAGTTCTGGGTGACACATAAACATTGCCTTCATTGTATTGGGGTGGAGCCAGAAGTCTCAGATTTCTCACAGTCTCCTCGTCAAAGTTAACACTTGGCTCAAACTTTTATGAATAGGGACTTTGAAATGAACATCTACAGAGCAGACATTAATCTATTGTGTTTTCATTGACATTTTCAGATGATTAGATTTTGGAAACCAGTCCCATATTTTTTTATCTAGATTCATCTAAACACCTCTGTGATGTTTCACGAACTATGAAACTCACCTAAAAGTCGGCCAGCACACGTATAAATATTTGACTTTGCTTTTCAGGTGAGTTGAGTAGAAGGGCAGCGGGCTGTGTTTAAAGATGGCCGATAAGAGGCTGGGGGAGGTGGGGGAGGTTCATAGACACTGATACAACTCGTGATTACAGTCATCTCCGCTGACCCCAGAAAGACTGCGGTGTTGGCAGCCGCTCTCCTGTCTAATCTCCAGCTGCTAAGTGAGTAATTGGAAGTGAGAGCTTATGTATTTTTGTAATGAGCTGACAGCATATTTCCACTCCTTGCCCAAAAGGTCCGCCTAATCAACATGGTCACGCTGTTTCTCTGTTAGTGACAGCTCTCGCCACAATGGCCGTGACAAAACAAAATGTCAAGCAGTGGACGGATGTGTGTGCGCACGCGTGTGTGTGTGTGTTTTGGGTGGGCTTCAGCTGCTCCCCTCGGCTGCATCAACATCCCTCCCTCAGGCTGCAGCCTTGGACGAGAAGCCGAGCTTCCCTGCTTTGCTCAAAAGCCCTCTTGTCCCCGCTGCGTGATCGATGATTTAGACAGATGTGGCATGTGTGTGAATGTAACCTTTGTGTGTCACACCACGCAGGTCCCCCAGCCACACACAGCACCGCACTCACCGCGGCCCTATTCGCCCGTGGTGACGGTAACAGCCGTTGCAGATGAGGAGTGGCTTCGTGAGGCAGAATGCCTGCAGCGACCGATCAGGAGAAGCAAATAACCGCATGTGCATGATGTGGAGAATGGTGATGTAGGAGTTCTCCTCCACTGTGAAATTCAGCAATGAAACGCTGCATTTGAATCAAAAACACGCTGACACTCTATTTAAAATCCAAGAAGTTTTTTTTAAATAGATAAAACTAACTGAACTAATGAAAAGCCCCACTGTAACAAGATGACGTTGTCCTCGTTACATGCCGTGGTCTCGTGTTTTTTTCCTGCTTCGTGTGTCTCTCCAGGTGTGGCCTTCTCCCAGGTGCCTCCACTGACTCATCAGGGCCCACAGTTTAAGACGCAGGCCGGGGCCAGGAGGCCAGGGGGCCAGATGGCGGCTTAGTCTGCACTTGGCAGTTTAGACTGCATGTTTTTTGGTTGCTAATAAAATTCCTGACTTGAGCGAATACTCTCTCTTTCCTTACTTCCTCCCTCTGGTTTAGTTCTGTTGTTGCTCCTTTCAACCCCTTGACTTTCTCAGGGAACGATTTGAGGACTTGTCAGGGATTTGAAAAAGGAGCTGGGGAAACTGATTTGTTGTATGAATGAATGTTTCTCTGAGTTTTTTCTCTGACGCCTGCTGTGGAGAATATTGTGGCCTGCAAGTCCGTCCTCAGGCCCAGAGGTTCTCAAGCGTATTACTCAAAGGTCCACAATGACTGGACACAACAAAACAACTTTTAATCAGTGAATTAGCATCAAATGTCTTGTGATTGGGCCAGCGTGAAACCAAGGCAGCCAAGGCTCAGACCTCAGTTCGTCCAGATTTGTTTCTGCTGACTCAGACAGATTCTTCACTACATTTACATGAGCTGTAGAAATCACGTCAAGAAAATGAGACACATTAGGTATCTGACAGCAGCGGTGAACTCTGCAGCAACAACACACAGCACCCTCTGCAGCAGTTAACGTCGCCATGACAACAATAGGAAAATAAGCCACATCAAAACCACATTCAGCTGGAGACAGGATCACTGCGACTGATCTCCCGCAACACTAAATATTCAAGTCACTAACGATGTACTGAGTAATAGAAAAATGATTTCAAAATAGAAAATGTTACACTTAATAACATATAGTAGCCTATTCATAACACGAGGTGGCAGGGGTCCTACATTTGTCTAAGGGCTAGAATTTTTCTAAGTCGACACTTTGGGGGCCGGACTTCAAATACATTTCTGTTTCTGTGTAATATTTTCACTTTCTAACAAAATGAATGTGATTTTTATAAGCTTACATCTGTGTTATATGGAAAACACATTCCGCTAACTAGATACTCAACTAGAAAATGCTCTCAGAGCTCCAGTCAGAGCTCAATGTGCAGTTCAACTACCAATGAACGAGTCCTTATCTCAACAAAAAAACTCCTCTTCAGGATCCCAGGAATCAAATAAAGATACTCAGTTTAAGACTCAATACAAAAGTCAGCCAATGAAAATAAATCCAAGTGATGCCCCTGAGCCCCGTCTCCCAGAAGTGACATTTACATACAGCTAGTTAGCAACAGCAAATGCGTTTTGAAGGAAATGTATTGCAGACTGAATTACATTTTGTAACAGAATCAGGAAATGGTGTTAATTTGTTACTGAGTGCATGTTTACTGACAACATATTTCATTTGTTTTCTGTCATAGGCATCATTGTAATACTCTATCCACTCGCAGTGACTAAAGCATTGTTCAGCTTTTATTATGGTTGTGTTTAGGCACTGACAGCACTCGGTTAATGTTATGGGTCTATTTAAGAGCAGAGAACATCAGCAGCAATCACAATCCTTCCTAGACCATAACCAATTGATTTACTTTAGTTGCCTAAACCTGACCACAGTCTGGACGTGAACTCTGGTGTCACAGTCCTGCACTCTGTGCACTCGACACACACCCCGACCACCTCCCTGTGACTCCAGGGCTTTACACAAAACCCAGGCAGTGATTCCATTTGTCAGCACAACGTAATTATGAATACAAATCAGATGGATGGCAATGTCATTTCTAGGAGATAGGGTTGCACCTCTTGTGTCTAACAGACAAGCTTAGCGTGATTTTCCGACAGATCTGGAGTTCCCTCCTGTAGTCCAGCCAGTGCGCTGCTGCCGGCTTCAGGTGATGTCCAGTCTGGGTGGCGAGCAGTTTGATGGTGGGTCCACGGAGTAGCGAGGACGAAGTCGGAGAATAATCAGGTGAACTATGAATTATGGACTTTTTGGCTCGGTGTCAGGGGCTGGCAAGCTAATCAACAGTCACTCTCAGGACGGACTGGGCCTGGTCCACTGTGAGTAATGGGCCACCAGATGACGATCACTGAGTTATGGGCGGGGTCCGGCTTGACTTGGCCCTGGTATAACCTTTACAGAGGCTGTATTCAGAATCATCTACTATATACTATCCACCAACACTAACACTTGATTGATGGTATTTTTGTTCATGTTAATGTCCATGCTGGTTTGGTCAAGTATTCTTATGGCATGTCATACATTTTGGTTTTGTTTGCACACTGCATGCTACATGCAATAATTTGGCCAAATTAGTTTGTGCTGCCATTACAACACAGCTTCTCAGATCAGAGAGGGGAGTGTCCCAGCTCCATTGGGTCCTGGGTGGGGAGATGTGAGTCAGTCCATGTAGCAGTGAGGCTAAGCATTAGCTGCGCCATCAGCCGTAGCATTAGCCATATCATCCTCATAACTAGAGGGTTTCATGTTCAGACGATGCAGCAGGTGACTCAGGTGAGGACTGGGACACAGTCTCCAGAGTAGTTGTTCCGGTTGGTTGTGTTAGTTAGCATCTGCTAATTTTACTGTTACTCCTCTCAACCCCTTTAAATGCATGTTTTTAAATATGAGTGAAATGATGTGCTTCTTGTCCAAGATATAACATGTTAATTCAAACATGTTGCAGGATGTTTGCCGACAGTACGCAGTGTATTTCTTTTACAGAATCATTTGGTTCAGCAAAGTGAAATAAATTCAACTTCTAATTTGAATAAACCCAAATACTAAAATCAACAGTTTTTACAGCTGTTGGTGTGGACTCGCTGATTATGGGTGAGTGTCGACTCCACTGAGCATCATTACAACAGCAGCTTGTAAGCTTTGTTTCAACACAAAGACTTTTAGACAGTTAAGTTTGTATTTCTTTGTTTATTTTAGCAAATGCTGCAACACCAGACATGTCTCACTTGCACTGACTGCCTGCGCACGCCATTGTCTTTTAGATTCTGCTGAATCCTGCTCCGCTGTTCCTTTTCATCAGTATCTCTGCATAACCCTGATGATGTCGTGGTTTTTGTGCTTCGTTTTCTTTAAATAAAGCCTGCGTTACATGCTGGGTATGTGGAGTTCGAAAGACATGGATATATACCAGGCAGGAAGGGTCTAGGGAAAGAGACTTTTGAATTGCATTATTGGAAATGTAGGATCAAATGTTTTTGAGTTTGACCGATACTAGGGACTAAAAGTCAGGATATCTTTTTGCCTCTGCTACACAGATTTTTTAAAAATCTGTCCATTCAAATTCATTGGTAATTATGGAAGACCAATGCTAAATCACTGCAACCTTAGCAGCAATTCAATGTGAACGACATGAATGTTTGACTTGACTTGGATTCCAGATCAAAGTTAGAATTGTTAGCAATTCACTGAATGTAGTGTTTGGACACTTGAACTTCTTTTTATCTGAATAAGTGAATACTTGAAAAATGTTGAGAATTTTCTGATTTCTCCATTCTACTTCTTCAGAAGTAACTAGTTCCAGTGAAGAACTGGGACCATTAAAGATGACAACTTGAAATGCTCAGAAAAAACGAGAATTTGAACAACTGCGATGCACTCGAACACTCCAAAAGATCTACTAAATGGATTTTGTGGTGAAATTATAACTGCTGTGTCCAAGAATGAACCTTTGTACGTCACTGTCTCTGAGGAGATGCTGCTGTTGAATTTTAAAGATCATAATTCAAAGCTTAGAGCACCATAAACTAAATTCCGCTCACCTCCATTGTACTGGGGTGAGGGAAAAAAATCTCACAGACCGAATCTCAGAACCTTGACAAATAAAAGCAGAACTATGGGGATGGGTACAGTAAATACCACTAGAGGGAAGTGAGAACATTTTTTCAATTTGTGTGAACTGACCTTTAAATAATGTGTAGTGAACAGCGAGTTTGCGACAGTGCTCCACATCAAAACAACTAATTACCCTCAGGACAACTTTGAAAGTCCCACCAGTGTTTGTGCTCGGCCTGCATGTGCTGTAAGTCGAGAAGTCTGTGATTTCTTTTTGGATTGTGAATGTTAAATCCGGGAAATAACAGAGGTGAAAAGGCAAGTGATACAAGAAGGGTCCTGTCTTTTAAATCTGTAACTGAAGCTGATGGGGCTACGTGGGAAATCAGCTTTGGCTGAGGGCTTCACGGATTAGACCCTGTGTGCTGCGCTCCCTCCGGGCCCTCGCCCCCGACCGCAAACCCCCAGCCCCTCTATCTCCACCGAGGGGATAGGCAGGCACATGGGAGGTCAGTGTGGATTGCTTACGGAGGTGTTCCATTTAAAACGCCAAAACAATTTCCCTCTGACCTGCTGAGAGTCTGTTCTCTTGTGCCACTTCACCCACAATGCAGTTCCTGACATGCGACACCGGTGAACCCGCGGTAACCTGCGAGGGCGATTACGCTTGGTCAGAACCCGCTCCGGGCCTCACATGCTGCAAACCGCGAGCAAGAAGGGACAAAATACACTTGTGTCATGAACACCAGAGACCATCCCAGTGCGTGTTACATATTTCCTGGAGTCATTACAATCACAGCGGCTTACTCTTTTTCCCTCCGTGTGTCCTTGCAGTAATCTGGAGTTCTGGCGACCGCTCTAGGGCGGCTGAGGCTCTGGTATCTGCAGCACGGGGCACCAATCCATGCGTGACCATGTGTAATATAATCAAAAAGTCAGTGCTGTGTTTTATACAACCAATCAGAGCCAATCAGTGTGAGCCCAGTGTGTGATGGGAAGGTGGAAAAGGGGGGTTCAGGGGTTGCTGGGGCCCCGGCTGAGTGTGTTACTCATCAGTCTCCGAGGCCCGGCGCTCTGTTTGGATTGCTGTGTTTGGATAAAGCAGATTGGTTTGCACTTAACCCTGTAATATATGCAAAACTATTCTCCTGATAATACTCTTTAAGCCTGGCCAGTCACCACTGTGGCAGATGCCGTAAACGTGGCACGGCTTGAAGAAAAATGACACGTAATAAATTGTGACATGGTCGCCGAAGAGCCTGTAGGAACCCTGCAGCCCCCCCCCCCCCCCCCCCCCCCCCCCCCCGACACACACACACACACACACACCCCTCACCTCTATGACATTAAAAAGCAGGATATGACATACGGCTTTGCGATTCGCAGATGCAGTTTAAGGGTTCATTTTTTTTAATTATGTGTGTGCGTTTGTGTGTGTGTGTGTGTGTGTGTGTGTGTGTGTGTGTGTGTGTGTGTGTGTGTGTACAGGCGAAACAGTGACAAACAACAACTGGCTTCCAGTCATTAAGCCATGGAGCAAACAAAGGAACTTACTGGCTGGGTCTTCATGGTGTTTAAATAAAGTCTAAAATCTTATGTAACTCTAACATATACTGGGAGGAACACATTCAAATATGTCCAAAATATCACCTCTAATATACGATAAAATTATAAAAATAATTTTAAAATTCTATCACAGGCAATGCCATCTGAAGTAATCTTTGCAAATGTAACCATAAACACAACTAAACTTTATGCAAATGACAAATTGACTTTATTAATACCTGGTGTTGCCGTGCCCCAGCAGAAGTCTTTGCTCAGCTGCTGCAGGTAGAATCACTGTCACACACTGTCACACACTGTACTGTCTGTTTAATTCATTACTGTCAAATGTATAAAAAAGAGTAAAAAGTGGACATCTACAAGGTAATATGAATGTGACATATAACTGTTGGCAGAGATGATGAATATGATGGTTGGTGAGCAGGGGAACGCAGGATAGATTTGAGAGGAGTGGACAGAGGAAGACGTGGGGGAGAAACGAGAGCGGAGCAAACGGCCCTGCTGCCCACTCAAGTTTACCCTACATATGAAAATTACAACAACCTGCTGAACCTTGGCCACAATACTGGATCTAACAATGCAAACATTTCTGTTTGGAAGATTACACACAAGGAAACAAGAAAAGGAAAAATACAGAGGAACAAAAAAAAAACTATTATTTGTAATAAACATACAAGTTCATCCCATGTGTTAGTGAATTCTGATGTTTTAAAAAGGCAGGAAATAGGTTTTCAAATTTAGATTTTGTTCTTGGGGGTCGGGGGTCAACAGGACAAGAACCTGTTAGAAGTTATTATCTTTAAGAATTAGCTCAACATTTGAGGAAATATGCTTATTGGTTTCGTTTGTGAGAGTGAGAAGAGACGATGGCTGTAAGCTTCATGTCATGAGCTGGGGGGCAGTTAAAATGGAAACAGGCAGCCTGGCTCTGTTCAAGCTCGCTGATTAGCACCTCAGAGCTCGTTACTGGACGCAAGCAGAAACCTGGTTTTAGGTCATTTTATTATCATTAATTTAACATTAATAATGTTTGTCTTGTACAGCAGTTTGCAACTCTAAACTCAAAAGTTTACTCACTTAATACTTAGTAATTTGCTGGACCTCTCTACCGATGAACAACAGTTGGTGCAGGACTCTGTGCAGTGTCTCGGACTATAGTTCTGGTTGCCAGGTACACTCAGTGTCAAGAAATAGTTTCAGTGCGTAACGTCCCCTGAAAGTCCAGATAGCCTTTGTTACAGTTCTGTTTGTGTACAGGTCAGTGTTGATCAGTGGAGCTTCAGGCTGTTGAAGCTGATGAAGACATCATCCTGACTTCATTCTTCATGACATGACACTGATATCAAACTTACAACTCTTACAAAGCGAATAAATGTATTTCACATGCTGTAGTAACACTATCTGTGTGATACACCTGAAGTTGCTGTGCAAAACGATGCATTTGCTACTTTTTGTTTCTATATGAAATCACAGGTGTACTGCAATTTATTCTACATTCCTAATTCTTTAAGGCTGATCCACTTTTTAGGTGTCGGTTGTCATTTTTTAAGTTCTGGTTCTCGATATTGTAATGTTGATACTTGTCCCTTTGTCTTCTGTGATGCCTGTTTAATTTTTATTTTATTTTCGTTCGTATTTTATTGTAAAAATTAAAAATTCCCATCAGATTCTATCAGAAGGCAGGATGGAGGACATCATTTCCACAGGGCTGATTCTCCTCAGCTGGGCCTGCACTTAAAAATATTAGTCTGGTATCCATGCATATGGATTGAGAGCGAACAGAATTTCTATAATAGAATATAATAAATAAAACAAAATATATGACAATAAATGTAATTTATTAAGGAAAAATAATAACAAGTGTTTTTTATTTATTATTGAAGAGTTTGGGGGAAAGCCATCTTGTAAAGCGTCTCTTGCTGATGTTCCTCTGTGTTAAATCACTCCTGACACTCTTCTCCACCAGCTACACCCTGCTTGAACTTTCCTCCTCACCTCTCTGCTGCACTCCCTGTTACTTTGAACAGTTGCCCCCGAGTATTTAAACTCATCCACCTTTTCCAGCTCTACTCCTTGTATCCTTTAAGCTCATCCACACACTTGTATTTGCTCCTGCTGACTTTCATTAATCTCCTCTCTCCGGTGCATACCTCCACCTCCCCAGGCTCTCCCGAACTTGCTCCACGCTCGCGCTGCAGATCCTAATGTCATCTGCGAAGTTCATAGCCCACAGAGACTCCTGCCCGATCTCGTCCGTCGACCTGTCCATCAGGGGCTCAGAGTCGGTCCTTTATGTAAGCCGAATGAGCAATCAGCGCTCGTGTTTAAAAAGTCACTCCCTGTTTGAAGCTGCGACCTCAACATAGCAGACAGACCCAGGCATCCAAGTACAAAGGGGTCTTTTGCAGGAGTCCTTCATAGGAGGACAACTGAGGCAGCAGGTTAACAGTGTCAGGGCTAAGTATCATTTCACTCTGTCTATAGACCTCTTGAATCTTATGTACCCCACACACCCAACACCTTGTCACATGAGGCCTGTGGAGCCTGTCAGCTTCTACCTATTCAACATCCCTCTCATACTACTCTTTCTGGAACTCCTCTTCATGTCTCCGACCACTTCATATCCTACCCTCTCCCCAAAAAAACCCTCCAACCTCTCTCTTCTACACATATTGTCCCTATCCACCACCATCGCTCCCTGCGTTACCTTATCTGTCCAATCAGCTCCCTCCTCACTCGGCTCCTTCTCACTCGTGCCTCCCGGCCCTGCCTCAGACACTCTCCTCTCTACTTCTACCGAGCGACCATGCTAACTTCTTTGTAAAAAAGATCAATGACACTTGACTCCTCGCTTCCCCACCCACCCGCTGACTGCTGCAGCTCATCCAGAATGCAGCAGCCCAGCTGGTCTTCAACCTACACGAGTTCTCCCACGCTACACCGCTCCTCCGCGCCGTGCACTGGGCTGCCGGTGGCTGCTCCAATCCCATTCACAATGCATTGGTACTTGCTTGCCTACTGTTCTGTGAAAGGCTCGGGCCCATCCTACAGCCAGGATGTGGTCAAACCGAACACCCCAGCTGGTCCACTACGCCCTGCTACTATCAGTATGTTTGCTGCTCACTCACTGTGAACAAATGATGAATGTTTGCTGTCCTGGCTCCACAATGATGTCAATGACTGACAGCCTGTAGCGTGGCTCTTTTCCTCAGTCTTAATGCAAGTCGCTTTGGATAAAAGCATCAGCTAAATAAATGTAATAAAATTTATTTTCAAAATACCACATTATTTCGCTTCACATACAAATTATGTATGAACAATGAAGTGGGACTTGCACAGTCCCAGTTCACAGATTAACTGAGTCAGGTTGACTTTCTGTGTCTGAACGGTAGACTGATGTGAAATAACGGCTGTTTAGAGTCTGTGTGGGCTACAGGGATATTTGAGTGATGTAGAAAGTGATTGACAGCCATCTCTGTATGTGTTTGATTTACAGTATCATTAAGCTATCTGCTAAATGAAAGGCCCTGCTGTGGACTGCTGCCAGAAAGCTCCGCAGAGCCTCACGTTTTATCGCGGCCCAGCATCAGATGGGATCTCCCTGCATGTAATAAGTAGCTGTGTGGGTTTCATAGTCCACTGCGCCGCTGAAATGTTGGCCTAACCCAGCGCTCCGCTGCCAGATTTCTTCATGAAACCTAAGACGAGCCTGCTGCTCCAGACTGTGGGGGTGCAATGCAAATGATGACATAATCAAATATGTCTGTTTTCCCAAAGTTCAACTGCACCCTGAAGGTACCTCAATGGCCAGGCTCAGAGTAACAAACACGCTCGAACTCAACTGGTTACAGTTAAGATTTCCACTGTTTTCCAGTAATTGATTTTAACTTCATTCTGTTACCTTCAATCTCCATTTATTTACATTTATACCTTTCATTTTCTGTCTGTATCCCGTGGCGCTGGGCCACAACAACAGACCCTTTAAAGTGAGGTAATGTCTTCTACAAGCGTCTTGTAACAGGCAACATTCTGCATGTCAGTTCCACCAAAGGATGACGTTCCCTTCTCAGATTATTTCACTTGAATGGACAATAGAGGCCTGAGAAGGTGGAACAGTTTTTACATGAAAAACACCAGAGATAAAAAAAAAAAGTCTGAAAAACAACATCTTTCTTTTTTAAACCCTGTCTTTTTCATGATCTCTGTGGGGCTCCCAACACCCACGCTTGAAACCACTGCACTAAGCATTTTATAATAAAACCATCCACAACTTATTGTTGCAAGACTAAAAGCCTAAAGCCTGAAGTACGGCTGTTAAAGCCGACTGAAAGCTAATCCAGCTGTTATCTGCTGCTGCTCTCATCAGAAACGTTGTTTCACATGATGATTCAAGGAAAAGGACTTCTCAGATTTCCTCGTTTCTTCCCTCTTTGCATGGTTTCCTTCCCATCTTCTCATCTGTGCGTCCTTTCCTCACCTCCTCCCCTCGCGTCTCTATCCCTCTTGCCTGAGGTGGTAGTGGAGGAGGCAACAAAGAGGCAGAAAGGAGTCGAGGCAACAGGCATTTAACAAAATGAGGCATCCCTCGTTCAGAGCAAGCGACATCAGTTAAATATGACGTGTGGCACACATGCATCATTTGTCAGATAAGCATAGTAGTGTTCAAGACACTTCATGTATTTAATCCACAACATGGCATAATGTGACAAGAATGTATGGATGTGGTAGAAAGTACTGTACAAAGAGTGACATTATATATATCATAATTCAGTGATCCTGATTATATATTTATGATGGAGTGATAAATATTACCTACACACAAACACACTCACGTCAGTCTATCTATACTAAGTATATTGCCCCCTCTCTCGCTCTGTTTACACACATCATATATGATATTACTGATCCATTTCTCCTCTCCTCATCCAGCCCATAGCTAAGCAGTTAAGGACTCATCAAGGGCCTGACAGTATATAAGGTACAGGTACGCTCACATTTCCACCACACCAGCAACTAATGGTTGTGGCTGCAGATAACGAGGGAAAGCAGCAACAACGAGAAAACCTGAAACTGAAGACAGCTGTAGCGTGCACACTGTGGTGGCATCAGCACCTGTCAGCGCCATGACATGTAGAAACAATGAACATCAATGCTGAAAGCATCAACAATGTGCTGCACAGACATTCAGTGAGTTACTGCCGGGCTCTTTTGGCTGCATGCCCCTCGCCTGTAAACAGGTGATAATTTTCAGCCTGCTCGTCACCAGTCCTTGTAAGAAAAGACAGGTCAAGTTGACGTCAAATGAAGCCTACGACGCAGACTGCAGCTGTCCTCACAGGACTGAGCTGTTGGAATGTCCTAATTATAGCAGCTGAACTGAGTGTAGCTTACATTCTACAATTAAAACATATCAGATATCAAAAATCATGGATGAATTCAGTTAGAACAACACAGAGCAATGAAGGGCACAAAGTTTGATTGTGCATTTGATTATCCTAAATTATGAATACAACTGCTGTATACAAAAGGAAAACTTATGTTTCTACAGTCCTGATGCAAGTCAACCGTCTTTTATGTGTCACCGGTGCCAAAAAGACTTCCACAAAGGATCCACCTGTGCATCCCTGCTCGTAGCTCACTGTCAGGCCTCCTCTCTCCTCCAGATGACTTTTAGGACTTGAGACATCCTTCACATAATTATATACAGTGTAGCTCACACATGCAGATGCGTTGAAAAAGCAATTTCCAAACACTACTAAAACACGAGGAAGTAGCGTGCTTGTTGGAGACTAAAGGCCCTCACATCAGTACAGTCCTTTGGTTCAAAGAAGAAAACGGATTTCATCACTTTAATTAGAATTAATGATTGTGTTAGGGTGTTTTTCAAAGACCAAATCAAAGAGGAACACAGTCTTTGTACATCCTTGCCATATTCTCTTTGTTCTTATGCATATGTGGTACTTGTTCTCTCATAGTGCATATTACACGGTTTAAAGTTGAATTTTATGAGGGGTGTGATTATGTGGTTGGTTAGAGCCAACAACAATTCAGAGTGTAAGCATCCATATCAACAGCTGAACCAACAGTGTCGAGATTTATTTTGTTTTACAGTAACAAAAGTACAGTCACCATGGAAACAGGCCAGAATGACGTTGTTCCCCTGCAGGGGAGGTTGCTGTTGGAGGCTCTGTGTCACAGCTGGTTCTCTGATATTACTGTAAGAGCAGGGGCTTGTTGTACAGAGGGAAGAGTACCAGCAGAGGGCAGCAGATAACTGGGATAACAGCACAGCCGGAGATTTGAACATCCACTTCTAATCTATATGTTACCATTCAATAGAAATTTACTCAGAAATCAGAGGATTTTTTAATGCAGAATTGAAAAGGATTATTTTTTCTCAGTTCCTACTTACTAGTTGTTGTTTTTTTAAACCCATTTATGTATAGTTAATAACAAATTATTCTTGATTGGAAAAGGTAAAACACAGTCAAATAATAGCTGATTTCACAGAAACATGTGATACCAAAATGTGTTATGGTCATCATATATCACCAAAGATTAAAAGTATTTATCCTACTTTTGTAAGAATGTCACTTTTACTGATGATGATAATGGTGACATTAGTTTCTCATCATTTCATTACCATATTTATTATTATTTGAACAACAGACAACCCCTGTACACCTTGCATTAAAATGCATCTCATATCCAGATTTAACCGGATTGCATTTACACCAGGTATTAACATGTGTCTCCAGTGTCCACACTGAGATGGGATTGTTCATTCACACCTGCACTTTCATCTAAACTATCTGATTGCAATCCAATCGCCCAAAACAAATTTTAATGCACGGTCCAAAGGAACTCCAACAAGCAGCTTATTAGACAAATGCCACAGTCACAGCCGACTGACTGACAGCAGGCAGGGATCAGCTACAGGCAGCCTTCAGAAAAAACAAAAACAAAAAAGGCCAGTGTGATCCATTTTGACTTGTTCAATCTCAGAAACAGAGACAAAGAAGTGTTTGGAAGAAGTCTCACAGTCAGAATGATGTGTTTCACAGACTACCAGGCAGACATGGCGTGCTGGTTGCTGTTGTAGCTGCACCTGCCCTCAGTGAAATGGAGCATTTCAGACCGACTCTAAAAACTGTGAACGTTGCTTTCATCTCTTAAAAAACATGATCTTACACTCTACACTGCAGCAGATAGAAATCAGATTTGTTTTGTTGATGATATGTTTCATTGTTTGTGGTCAAAGGGGGAAATGCTGTTAGTGGGCCTGCATAAAAGCCATATTTATCATGTTAAAGAAATTATATTATAAATGTCTGATCTTCACTCACGTTATTATCTGATCAGGCCTTCCAGTGTTTCTGACAGCATCCCTGACAGGTAAGCATCTGTACGAGGAGACGAAGCTGGACATATGTGAACACAATAGCCTGATTCTCTCACTTTTATTGACCGTTCCATTAAAGCTGTAAAATATGACATGCACGGGGGAAATTAAAATTCTGTTATTGTTCTTGTTTTTCTTCTTTACCTCATTGTTTAATCTGCAAAAACAAGCAAAATGTTAGCAAGGACCAGACCTTGGGGACCTGATGGCGGTGGTTTTCACCGCTCCAGAGTCCGTTGTTGGCGTGCTTTACATCACTTAAAGGACCGGAGTGTGGGGTTTAGTGGCCACCTGAATACCCGTCGCCTCACACCCCCGCTTCCAAGTGCATTGGAAAACCTATGGATACAGCAAAACTTCATAAAAAGTGTGAAAGGCCGTCTCTAGATCCAGTGTTTAGTGGTCCCTCCAAACACTGCGGTACCACATGGCAGACTCTATGGAGGAGCGCCCACTTGCTTTGTAGATATAAAGAGCTCATTGTAAGGTAACGAGAGAGCAAATATTCTTGTTTTCAGGTGATTATACATGATGAAAACACACTTGTGAATATATCCCATTCCTGGGATATAATACACTGGATATACTGGAGCTTTAAGAAGAGGTTTGCCATTGCATATGTGCTGCTTCTTGGCCATGCAAACCTGTGTCATGACGCTGTTGTGCTGATGTTGCTTCCTCAAAGAGGTCGAGATCACTTTTCCCCTTATACACATAAACTGTGAGTAAATGACTGCATCATCTGGTCCCCGTATGTTAATGTAATACAAATGAGCTTTTGTTAAATGACAAAGTTGTTACGATGATTGAATTTAAGCTGCAGTTTTGTTTTCATTATAATCAATAATGAAATGAAATAATAGGAATAAGAATGATCAAGAAATGCACGTAATCAAGTAAAAAGTGTTTTAAACTGATGGAAAACAACTCATGATTTTGGGTGTGGTGACATATTAGTCATGTATTATTCCACTGGAGTGAAGAACACCACAGGGATACCACACACACGTTGGTCTTCTTCAACGTCGAGCCAACCGAGGGGAGTATATGAGCAGCCTCACATTGCAAAGAAGGACAATTCTGCTGTCAACAACAACAACAACAAAGCACAGGAGGACGAACCATTTTCCAACTGACTGTGGATTGTGGAGTCACAAGTTCTTTTCTGTTCACTGTGCTGCTGCGAGGATGAGACCTGGAAAGGCCTTGCAGACTATGGACGGGTTCGTGGGTTTTTCTTTAAGATTCCATTCCTCAGCAGGAAGAGAAAGGTTGTGCTGGCCAGAAAACCAATCTCTCTCTAATTGACGATCAATCATTTAGCCTCAGCTTTTCAACAGAGTCATTTACACTAGTTAATGATTTTATACTGATTGACTTTAATGATTGGTTAAATCAGATTGAGCTGTTTGCTTTACCCTTGTTTGCCCAACTTCCATCAAACTTCCTTTGATGGAAGTTGAATGTGGGTGATTGGGTGGGTGGGTAATTTCTCAAAGGTTCCTAAAGATTACTCTAGAATGTCTAGAATTAAATAGATCCTTGGGGCTTTGCTCCCCAAATGCAATCCTAGTACCTAGGACTCAAGGGCTCTTCAGTCAGATGCAGTATCAGAGGAAGCAGGGTTAGAAGCTAGGCGTGCCTCCTCACCACCATCTTAAATAGTCCTCAGATAGTGCCTATAGGGTACTACTCTTTAGGCTTGAGGGTCAGACCCTTAAAACAGAGAGCTGGTCCAGTACCTCCTATACAGGGGTGATTCAGGGTCGAACAAGATCAAGACAAGTAAGCAAGTGCTGCAAATGAGGACAGTTTGTGCTACTGTACAACCCACTCACCAGTCCCGTTCTGCGTGTTGCGTCCTGCAAAGACGGCATCCTTTGAAGGTGCTACACCGAAAGTCACTGAACTGGTCAGCACGACCCATTCTAGTGCAAACGTTTGTCAGTGGAGAATGCATACCGAGGCTGTATACCACCTGGTAGCAATGGGTGTGGCTGAGGCAGCTGAACCTGCTGATTGGAAAAGGGTCGTCCGTTTTGGAGGTACAGTGGAGTAGCTTTTCATTTCCCAGACAAGAGAGTGAACAATGTTCTTCTGTGGTTTTGCTAACAACACACTCTGGTAACACAGCAACATAACAACAGCGCAGAAGTAAGTGTAGCTAGCTGAAAAGAATATTTCATTTATTTCCCCATTCTGATTTTTACATTTCTCACACCAGACTGCAGTTACATCACACCCTCTTCAGGCTTTTCACAGGAAGGAGTGAGTGATACATCTCACACCGTCTGCATTTGATACGGAAAACAGGGATTTTCTCTTGTCACTGAGATGTGTTTGATGTCAAATGAAGAGAAAGGAGAACTGCACTGAGCTGTCTAACTTATGTCCAAATCATTTTTGAGGGATTTAGAACTTTCTCACATATAGAAAAGCAACCTGGAATACACACAGGAGGGAGAGATTGGTTGAAGTTACATCTCCTCCACCGCATGCTGAGTGGAAACTGGAGACAACAAAACTTAATACAACACCATTTCCAAAAAGTTGGGACCCTGTCTAAAATGTAAATTGAAACAGAATGTGATGATTTGCAAAACACTGAAACCCCATATTAAATTGACAATAGCACAAAGACAACATATCAAATGTTGAAACTGAGAAATTTCATTGTTTTTGAAAATGATTGAATGACATTTAGAGTTTGATGACAGCAACACTTTCCTATAAAGTTGATCAGGCTCATGTTTACTGCTCTGCTGCATCACTTCTTCTTTTAACAACACTGAGGAGACCCACTGCTGTCATTCTGAAATGTTTTCCCGTTCCTGCTTGATGTAAGATTTCAGCTGCTCAACAGTTCGAGG
Source organism: Chelmon rostratus (assembly GCF_017976325.1). NCBI lineage: Eukaryota > Metazoa > Chordata > Actinopteri > Chaetodontiformes > Chaetodontidae > Chelmon > Chelmon rostratus. The sequence continues at coordinate 23,348,186 of NC_055672.1, read as the reverse complement.
TCTCCTTTGTCGTATTTCACGTTTCATAATGCTCCAAACATTTTCTGTGGGTGACATGTTGGGACTGCAGGCAGGTCAGTTTAGCACCTGGACTCTGTCACCACGCAGCCGTCCTGTTAGGATACGAGCAGAATGTGGTTTGGCATCGTCTTGCTGCAATAAGCAAGGCCTTCCCAGAAAAAGATGTTACTTACTATGTTGCTAGAAAATTACCAGAGAAGGCGGCGGTGTCTCTAGATCTGGTTTATATAGTTTCCTCTTTGCATGGTGGAGTTTCAGCTTGCATTTGTGGCTGCAGTGATGAACTGTGTTCACAGACCATGGTTTTTGGAAGTGTTCCTGAGTCCATGCAGTGATGTCCTCTACAGACTCCTGTCTGTTTCCAATGCAGCGCCATCTGAGGCCTGAAGATCACGTTTATGAACTGTAGAAAAGAAAATCCCCAAATTCTCTGCAATTTTACAGAGAACATTCTTCTGAAATTGTTGCAGTATTTTCCAGCGCAGTCTGTCTCAGAGTGATGAACCGCTCCTCATCTTTACTTCAGACAGACTCAGCCTCTCTGGGAGGCTCTTTTTACACCCAATCAAGTTACTAACATGTTGCCAGATAACCTCCTTCATTCTGAGATGTTCACCAGCTGTTTTCTTTTAGAATTTCACAACTTTTCCAGTCTTTTGTTGCCACTGTCCCAACTTTTTTGAAACTTTTGTTTTTTTGCTGGCACCAAATTCTAAATGAAGATATATTTTCAAAAAACAATGAAATTTCTCAGTATCAACATCTGATATGTTGTCTCTGTTCTATTTTCAGCTAAATATGAGGTTTCAGTGTTTCATCACATTCTGTTTCTATTTCCGTTTTACACAGAGTCCCAACTTTTTTTGGAAACAGGGTTTTAGGTTGTCAATGGGAGTTAAAATTAAATTAAATTTATCCAACTTGGCCATGATAGAGTGCTAACAACAGCTTCGATTCCAGACACCTTGAAGAGTGTAATGAGGGTGTCCTTATATCAACCCACAATACGACAGTGTGAGATGGACCAAACAATGTACCATTCCTTTTTAAATTTTTTTTCTTCTCTTAATCTTTAATTTAATTAATTTGCCCAGAGTCTGTTCCGTCGTACCCCACCGGGAGCAGTTCTTGAAGTGGAGTGTTTTGCCTGCCTGATTTTGTTGACTTGCTTAGATTTTGCTGATCTAGTCATTTGTTTTTGATGTTTATATGTCTTTTATGGCTAAGTAGGCTATGTGGTTAAATGGTGTCTATTTTTGTCTTTTTTTTATCACCTCTTTCTTGTTGATATACAATGGGGAGTCTGCCCAGGGTAAAAGCTAGACAGATTATCTATGTCATTCCTGTGTTTAACTTCCTGCTTTGCCTGATCTGCTCTGTGCAGATTGATGTGGCATCCATCAGAAATAACCTCTGGGCACATCCTTACTACTACCCAGTTCTGGGACACTTCTGAAAACGCGCTGCGATGCTTCCTGTGGAATAAAAAGTATTGTCTCGAATGGCCGCGATCAGCTCCGGTGGCCACGTTGTGCCTGGTGGAATTTATCGGTTAGACTGCCACACTGATGGGGCAATAGACAACATACATTAGATATAATCATGACTCGTTTGTTCAAAGCAAGGATCATTCTAAGAAATTATGAAACTAGGACTCAAAGGTGAACTTCATTTGAAATATTACAAATTAAGGTTGAAATATCAGTTAAATAATAATAAAACATAAATAAAAAATGAAAAGGGTTTAACGCTGAGTTCAGTTGATGTGCTAACGATAGCTAATGGGCATGCACTGTAAGAGGTACAGTTGAACAGTCGGTGCAACAGTGAAAAACGTGTCAAAAGTGTTGATTTCCTTGCAGACACTGAAAGCAGTTGAAATGTCAGCAATTAGAGCAGATGAAAACTGAATTTGTTGAAATGAATCTCTGGCAGACAGTTCAGGTGTGTGCACACATCTGACGCTAGAAGTCAGTCCCTAATTTTAAAAAGCTGAATGTGGAAATTAGATTTTTAGCTAGTTAGGTTTGACTTAAATTCAACAAAGGCTCAGGGTTAGGCTTAGACGACACAACATTTCTTTCTGTATTAGTGTGTGTCCACAGGCACACACAGTTACGAAAATAACAAGGTAGTTATATCAACACAGAACACAGACCAAATTATGTCAGAACTTTACAAAGCCATCTGAAACGTCTGTCAGGAGGGTTTGGTGGAAGCCGTCAAGTAAGTGCCCTGCTGGAATCTATCAAAAGCAGATGCTCAGAGAAAAGAAGATAATTCATTCTAGCACAGTAAAGTGAGGAAGGAGAGAGGAATGCATCCTGCATGATCAACTCTGTCCAAATGAGTCTCCAGGGGAATCAAAGCAGAAAACACGTTGTTAGACAATACCGGCTAACGACAGGCCTAAGAATATCTCAGCTGTAAGCATCATTTACAAATCACATCGCAGAGAGGAATCATTTCTGACGGTTTACCACAGGGAGTTCAGGTTGTTACTGTTGACAACGAAGTTTCGACTGTCTGTGGATGCTGGTGTGGAAAGGAAAGTGAGGTAGATCTATGAGTGTGCTAATGAGGTAAATAAATAAGAGAGAGACGGGTGGATTACTGAACAGACCAACACTGCGAAACTCAAAAACAACAAGAAAAAGCAATAAAATGTGGGAAATGCTACTTAAAATGAGCAAAATTATCTGGCATCAGAAAAGAAAATGTCACTTAACAACAACTTAAACCAAGTGAATATATCTTGTCTTAAAAACCAGCAGTTATCATTACAGTAATGCAGCCAGATCAAAAACAAGCACATTTGATCAAACAGCTTTATCATTTTGGAAATTCAAGTTTCTGCATTAACTCCAGTAGTAAAATCTCAGTAAGGAGTTACATCATGTTAAGATAACTGGACAAAAATGATTAGAACAAGTGAAATGCTCTAACATAGCAACTGTCTGGTAAGAAGATATATCTTGACAGACAAAAAAACAACCATATATTGCCTTGATTTAAGATGTTTTATCTCACTAGGATTTCGCTTTTTGCAGTGCACCGGCCACAGCCTCAGGGGACCCCAGGTCCTCTGATCACAAAGAGGTGCTCAATAACCACAGACAGAACACAAAGAGAAGCAAAAGCACCACAGAGAGACACTAAATGAACACAAAGAGATGCTAAACAAACACAAGTAGACGTAAAATGACCACAAAGAGGAACTAAACAAACAGACAGATACAGTACGACTACAAAGAGATGCACAGTGACTATTCCTCCATTACAGATGTAAAACCAACACAAAAAGGTGCAAAACCACCACAAAGAGATTCAAAACCACCACAAAGAGATTCAAGACCACCACAAAGAGATACATGGTACATACAATATCTGTGCTCATAGGCCCTTTGTCTCATATTCCGCCCATACTTGAAGAGGTAGTTAGTTGTTCTTTGAGCTCTCGGGTACACCGGACCATAATAATTGGATTTCTCACTACTTGTCTTCCTTTGCTGAGAAGAGGCAGCTGTGAAATCACTGTCAGCCTGTATGTACCATCCTCTAGGTGGCACTAAGATGTCACACTTTCACAAACTCCTCCAAGCACACTCTGGACTGTCCATTTCCTGCTTTGTCACCACATTATTATTCCTCACCAGCAGGGACCCTCAGGCAGAAGGTGGAACTTTAATATGTATATTTTCCAATGGCCGAACCACATTTAAGTGTTTCACAAATGGGGATAATTATTTGCGAATGGCAGATTTGAGAGCACTCCCCGCTGACCCCTTTACCTTCAGCTGCCGTGTCCCTCAGTCCATTTCACTGTCATTTATTTGCGCCTCCTCCGCCTCCCTCAATTCTCTCTGTTCAGTGGAGTTTAATTGGCATGATCTCCACCAGAATGGGGGAGCAGCAAGACTAGTTGGGCCTGTGACAGCTGCTGAGAGAGTGGGAACACACTCACTCTTACACATGAACAACTACCTAAATCAGGATGGGGAACTTTTTTCCTTTTTTCAAGGGCATTGCAATTTTTATAACATCGTTTGATACTCAGCGGCACCCCCAGAAATATATCATAGGGATGACACTTGGGGACGGGGGGAAGTCTGCAATCAGGTGAGCTTCTAATTTGTAAGACAGAAGCTTATTATGCATATGCAGTGGGGGGAGGGGCAGCCTGGCCATACTGAATTATTGAACACATATATCAGACTAACCCCTGTAATGATATAGTGATGATGATGATGATGGTTTTCCAGGTTTGGGTCAGTCAGTTTTGAGCAGAACTGAGTCTTTGCAGGAGTCAGAGCTGCTCACAGCAGCAGGTTGTTGCTTTGCAGCTCAGTGACTTCATGTTATAGGATGTCAGACACATCAAACTTCCCTTCTTGTGAAAGCTGATTGTTGGAGCGTTAACTTTATCCGAGCACATTTGTCCTTGCAGCTCATCCAGTTCAGCATGTTTTTAGAGCTGTAGCAACACTCATCTAATCATCACTGTAAGCACGTCCCCACACACTGGTTTGCTTTTTACTTCAACTAAAAAATAATTGTTTGTCCATTTCTCTTGGAAAGTGTGACACTCCGCATCTGGTTTTGTTTTGCTTACAGTCTCCATGATGAATCGGTGTGATATCAATTACTACGTGTGTTGCTTTTTTGTATTTATGAATTATGCCACAGGCCGGATCAAACGGTCTCGTGGGCCGTATACAGCCTGGAGGTCTGATCCCCATCCCTGATCTACAACATCCATGCCAGCACAATGAGAGAGGAAGACCTCAAACCCCACTTTACTTAACCCGCTTTACTGAAATCCCTCTCAGTCTAGATTCTGCCCAGACTGATGTAGATACATAAATAGATTGACAGATTTACTATGTCGCGCAAATATATGTCAATATCACACGTTTTTCATACATTGCACAGTAATGTTGGCAACATCCCGCTGTAAGAACATACTGTATAAAAGCAGAAATTAAGTCCATTTGGCAATGTGGAGAGTTGTGCCTAATCCTTCCTGACTGCCACAGGATTGAACCCATCGTGTCTCTATCAGTCATCCAGAATAAAAACAACCATAGTTTCATGTGGAACACTTTTTTAAATAATTTAATAAGAGACAGAGAATAACAAAGAATTAATTAAAACTGAGACAAACAACTGGAAAGCATGGCTGAAATGTCTGCAAGTGATGTCACAAACACAATACTTAAAATGTCAAGCATGAATTAAACAAATTATGCACTTTGAATGATCATTAAGTGCATTATGTAAATGTAGCCTAATGTACAATTAGACCATAACACTTGCTGTGTTTTCCATCGTACATATAGTACAACTTAATGCACTTTGAGAGATCTGGCTGTGGTTTGTGATAGCTGTGGTCCTTAAACACAAATGAAGGTTGCCTCAAATGTCAAAATGGATTGTAGAAAATGGCCAGCAGAATCAACAGCATCGCAATAATTGTCACACCGTCATCCACTTAACATTGTTTTATGAGACCTCCATCAGCACACTGCAATTCTCTGTCAAAGGGTAACAAACATACTGCATAGAAGCATTAGAACTAATGAGGAAAAGAAAAAGGTGAGTGGCATTTCATCTAAACTAGTTTAATGTTATGTTGAAGGAAATAAAGGAAAAAAAGCTCATCTTCATGGGATTTGTTGATAATTGAGGATGAACTGAAAGTGTGGGATGACTTTGCAAAAAGTAAGATGATAGATAAGATGGTGACAAACAAAGTCACAAATTTAAGCTTTGCATGTTTACTTGCAAGGCTGGAGCAATCTGAATATAAGACGTGTAATGTAAAATGATTCATCATGCTGATGAACCCACAGAGAATCATCACCGACTCTACGGTTCCCCTCAGCTCTACTCAGTTATTTCGTGTCTATCAGCTCACTCTCTTGGTTTAAGGGCCCACAGCTTTGCTGTTTGGTTCAGTCTCAGCCCTCTTATCAACACTGTTTTGAGCAGCAGCAGGCAGTTGTTTTCAGTGAAAAACCTCTGATAAACATGCTGTACGCCACTTGTCCAGCACCGAACAGCTGACAAAGTTGGCAACCACCTGGTGAACACAGTGGAGCTTTTGGCAGCTAAAGAGCCAAATGTTCGGGAAATTGGTGGAGGCCAAACCAGCTAGAAGCAGAGGAAATAAACATGACGTTCTTTGAGATGTTGTTTTGTTCATTTGAGAACAGCGACATTTCTTTAACAAAGTCCAGGGGTCAATAAACAGGAGCAGTCAGACGATCAGATGTCTGCAAATCCCGACTGCTGTGTAGTAGTAACCATTTGGACAATGGTAGGAAATGACAGTATGCTGATGCAACAAGTTGCTGCAAAAAAAAAAAAAAAAAAAAAAAAATGGCCAGGGATACTGTATAAACACAAGTTTCTCTTAAATGCACAATATGAGACATTTCTACATCAAAATATCTAAAAATGGCATGAGCTGCGTACTTACATTATCCCAACTGTCTCCCACCATGTTAAAACCTGAAGAAATCTGTAATTTTAATTAAGGTAACGGTGCTTATCATGTGGCCGCCTGTCAAAGATGAAACAGGAAACAGAGAATGTGAGGAAAAGAAATCACCAAACATGACTAAACGCAACGTGAATAAGACTTTATGACATTATGTTGTCCGTGAACATTTCTGCCTGAATCACATCAGATATATTTTTATTGGTAGTGAAAACAACAACTCCCATGATCCCACACTACTTTTGTTTTGACTGAGAGACCACAGTAGAAACTACTATATATATTATGTGTTTAAGGCAACTAAAATGTTGGCCCCTTCTGTTAATCCTGAGTCCACATCTTTGTTCTTTGTAGTTTTTCGGCTTCATGGCTACTTGTGCTGTGTCAATTTCAAATGTTCCTATGTAGGTCATAGCCTCACAGTGCACATCTCATCTCATGCAACCAAACAAGATTTTACATTTACGAAGTAATAAACTCAAAGACAAACTTGGAGTGTCTTTTACTAAATGGCATATTTCATTCAGAGTGCTGGATTCCACACCATTACACACTTTGTCTGGTGATGTATTAAAGGACATACCGACACGTCTTCTCATGCAGATTATGTCTGCCAGCCCCAAACGTTTTCATAATAGCTGTTTACTCCTCATGGATTCCGCTCTCCTGAAATGCATTTTCTCTAACAAGCCTTTGTTCAAAGAATCCTCATTAGTCTTTGCTCTAACTATTTGAAAAAAAAGAAAAAAGGAAGTTGCGCTCTAAACCCCTTCTAACTTCGGAAACAGCTGCAGAGGATTGCTGCGAACTCAGTGGTAGCTTCCCTAAGATTCGTTTCCCCCCTCCCCCTTTCCCTGGTTAATTGTTTGTGCAGGATGTGACCCTGCTATTAGCAAATCCTCAAATCCCCAGCAGTGTCTTTTCGCAGGCTCAGGGGAAGCATTGAAGCACACTAATCCTTTCTCAATCAGTACATTTGGTGGCGAGAAAGAGCTGAGTTTCGATAACCAAAGCATCTTACTCAGTCGTGGCAGTGCAGCAGTGCTACGGCACAACAAAGACAAAGAGCTCTGGGATGTGTTTCCATGACTAAGCATATTTACATGTTTTTCCACTGTAGACATAATTAGGGCAAGTGTTTATTGTTACGAGACATGTGACTTAATGACGGACTGAACTCATTTCCCATTTCCAAGACGGTGAAATCTGAGGATTGGGTAAGACAGACTGCCTGTGGCTTCCAGTGCTAAAGTGGGTGATAGGCAGCATTAAACCATACAGCTTATGCAAATACTATTCAAATCATTCAGAAATATCCCACCATGACACACATTACATGTCTTCATGATCAACTTCAATGAAATGCTTCAATCTATAAATCCTATTTTAAGTAACAGAATAACCAACCAACACCACTAACAGTCATTCTTAAAATCTGAGGAATCAATGGCTGCAGATCTGCTGATGGAGGTCAAGGTCAAATTTATTTCTGGAGGGCTTTAAAAAACAAACCAGGTTTGTTCTAATGTGCTTTACAGCAAACATCAGTGAGCACAAAGATTATTACAACAGAGAGATTATCACAGAGCATGACTACTTAAAATACTTACTATACTATACTTAAAGGATAACTTTCGTTTTTTTACAACCTGGACTTTATTTGTAGCATTAAATACGACCATTTAGACACTCAGACAACTTTGGTGGCATTTGGAGTCGTTTTGAAGAAATTAGCCCCAGAGGAGCGGTCGTATATCCGTATAATGCAAGTAATCGGGGCACCTGTGCGTAGCCTCTATAAACGCATAATCTGCGGCGAAACTTGTTCATATTCCAATATTTTGTTATGATATGCTGGTGCTATTCCCCTCTGAGCCCGTGGTGGCATGTTATCAACATCCAGCGTCTCTAGACAACTACTTCTGACGTGGATGACGTCATTTTCGAGCGCTGCGCGCTGCGAGCAACCAGCCACAACGCGGCTAACTCTGCGGCGGTCGGCTAGTTTAGCTGTAGTTTGCGACTGTTATTTTTCCTCTCTCTGCCTCCGTGTCCTCCTTTCAACGAGCTCCTCGTTCGTGTACTCTGGCTCAAAACGGACGTCCTTCGTAAACAAAGTCATCGTCCACCACCTCAGAGCCGGAAAAATATTCATCCATTTTGTGAAAAATAACAGTCGCAAACTACAGCTAAACTAGCCGACCGCTGCAGAGTTAGCCGTGTTGTGGCTGGTTGCTCGCAGCGCACGGCGCTCGAAAATGACGTCATCCGCGTCAGAGGTAGTTTCCTAGAGACGCTGGCTGTTGATAACATGCCACCACGGGCTCAGAGGGGAATAGCACCAGCATATCATAACAAAATATTGGAATATGAACGAGTTTCGCAGCAGATTATGCGTTTATAGAGGCTACGCACGGGTGCCCCAATTACTCGCATTATACGGATAAACGCGCCGCTCCTCTGGGGCTAATTTCTTCAAAATGACTCCAAATGCCACCAAAGTTGTCTGGGTGTCTAAATGGTCGTATTTAATGCTACAAATAAAGTCCAGGTTGTAAAAAACGAAAGTTATCCTTTAAAGTATAGCAGACAGTGTGTGAATGTGAAAGCAAATCATGCCAAGAATCAGGAGCAGGGAAGGGAGTAAAAGTGGGTCTTTTCCATCATGATTAACGGCTCTTGATCTGTAGGGGCCTAACTGTACGGTATGGGGATAGAGGTTCTGTAATATAAACAGACTTTAAACAGACCATAGTACCATAGGACTAGATTCCATGCACTCCCCAGCTGTGAATTTGACAAATAGCCTATACTTACCTGATCCTTATTGGTTCAAATTTACCATAATCAAGATAAATGCTGCTTGCTAGCCCATCCATAAGGCTTGGGGCTCCTTAAAACTCACATGTTTTAGCATTACAGGAATCAGTAAGTTACTTATTGTAGCCTTTTGATCTGTGAGGCTATAAGGGGCCATCACAGGTAAGAAGGAATGTGTGAGTATTTAATTCAGCTTCCCAATAATCATAAAGTGTTTGATGGACAAATGGGGTTTCCTCAGTATAGCAAAGTGATACTGGAAACAAATTATTAAACTGGGGCAGATGCATAGATGTAATTTGTGTGTATTCTAGATTGTCTTATCACTTTGGTTGAACACATGTGAGTAACAAATGAAGATAAGAAAGCTAATTTTTCTTGAATTCTACACACAAAATGCCAAAAGTGCCCACAAGGAAGAAACAAAGAAAAAGATGTGCTTTGTCCCTTCAGGTTAACATTTCGGGCAAATAAATAAAATGTTTGTCAGAAAACATTTCTTGTTAAGGTTTGGATAGTGCCCTCTATGCAACATTAATGTGCTTTGTCTGTTTAAGTGATGAAATGCACAGCTTGTGGTTGTTTTTAGATGTTTTAGACAATTTTGTGGCTTGTTCTACAAAACTTTCAACCTCTGCAGCCCAAGTGTTATGTGCAAAAAGAAGTTAATGTACAGTCCTGACGTAATGGTGCGTTTCATTTAGTCACCTGTCAATGACGTCATGTACCTTTACTCATTCTACCTGCTGCAACTTGCAGGGAAACATGGGAAATGCCATAAGTGGAGAATGAATTTAGCGAACAAACCAGCCAGCCACTCTGTTTTTTTTAATATACTGTCTGCTCACCTGTCATGGATCACGATTATTCATTGCTGTTCGCAGCGCCCATAAAGCAGAAATGTGAACCAAACAACCCAAGAAGAGTATGGGACAAAAAGAGAGGTAAAACTGAGGTAAATACTGGTGTGGCATTTCCAAGATGGAAAGAGCTTCGTGACAAGCTGACTGCAGAGAGCCATCAATCTCACATGTGTTCCGCTAGAAAGGTGAGCACCCATTTGGCTAATGTTAGCAAAATAATACCAATGATGATTATTATAACAGAGTTTCACCTTCTTCCTCATTCTAGACACATGCTGAGTGGTGATACAAACACGTATCCCAGTATTTCCCCTGACAGGGTCGAGCTCTACTCCACAAGAGACAGGCATTCCAATATAAATAATGTTTTTACTGTATATTAAAAAAAAACAACAAAAAAACATTTGCCTTCTATATTGCAACTCTTTTCCTTTCTCCTGTGGCTGTCCATCTTGCTCTTCCCTGTCATGTGTCATTCCTGCTGCTGTGAGGGGGCTCCAGGTCTCATCACCAGTTGACACTGAGACAGCCAGCGAGAAGCTGTCTGTGTCTCCCTGCAACATATTCACATCAACAGAAGCACTTAGAAAGACACTGAGATATAGAGAGGACACAATTAACTGACAACCAATTGGCGGCTACATTGCAAAAGCAATAATGTGTTTTATCTGTGTAATTTTAGCTGTTTAGCTGTTGACTGTAGTAATTTTTACTTATTGATCCCAGAGTGTCAAATATGTTCACTTTGTTTTGCCGTATCGTGTCTCGAGCATCTGTATGAGACACACCAGGCTTTCTGCTCACTCCAATGTAAAGCCATCCACATTACACGTCCACAGCATCTGCTCCAGCCATCAAACATGTTCTCATCAAATGGTCGCAATCAGGTTAGGTTTAGGGACCAAAACCACTTGGTTCGACATAGAAAAAGAGACACGGGACATGAAAACCAGTCTCCTGGGTGAAAGTCATGTGTTTGTTTGACCCATCCATCCATCCACCCCACCTCACTCCATTTGTGAACTGTCTGGGTCACTTTGCTCTGTACTTCTAATATTGCAGCCGATGGGTTTACAGTGGAGTAGGTGACAGCCATCATCATCATGATCAAACTACATCTTTTGTAATTGTTTTGAGTGAGACTCCTAGTGGCAGAAATGACATGCTGTGCATTTAAATCTTAAATATTCCACGTGATTTTTCTTTTAAACAGCAATGATGTGCATGTGTAGCAGAATAAAGTGCTGTTCCATGGGGAGTGTGCTGTTTTGCCCTCCCCTACCTTATTAGCCAATCCGTAATTGAGGCCACCCTATATAGGGAGGCAGTGTCCACCCACCCCGGGTCGCCTCACTTCCTCCTCTTCGGCATTGTTTGTGCAGGTAAGGTAGCGGTAGCGGTAGCGGTAGCTGCCTGGGTTGTTGTTTGCAGCGGATTTGGTGCAGTTTTCACAATCATGATTCGTCTGTGTGCAGACGTCCGACAGGCAGACGATGCGCCTGTGCGGCGGGCTCTCCGGTAACCTGCCATCCAAACATAGTAGCGTTTTGCCACTGCCGCTTGGGAGATCTGAGGTGCTCCGACCCTCTCCAGCGTGTGTGCGTCATCAACGCTGCCTGATCAGTGTCTAGGGCCCATGTTGCCCAACCTCTCCTCCTCAGCATTAATATTTTCTTTTAATATTAATTTAACCTACCATATATTTTCATTGTAGATGTTAATTGGTGTGTGGAGTGACGCCGTCTGAAGAGCCGCTGCTGCTTTGCAGTATGTTTTGTTTGATGCGCCGTTCGCATCATTCCTGTGCTGGTTTTAATCTGCTGGGCTCTGTCTGGACTGGATGGGATACTCGGTGTCTGCCGACAGAATTCCTTCATCCCTATTAGTTCCTTTCTTTTGCCTCAGCCCTGATGCAGCACGTGCTGGTTTGATTTTCTTATGTGGGATTAATTCTTGTTTTGGTTTTGTTTAGTTAGATTTTACTTTCTTTTCTGATTAGTAATTAACTATCTTTCACTGACTTGCTCCTTTTTCTTTTCTCTTTCTTAAATTATGATTTGTTTGTTCAAGGTGCCTGAGTTTGTGTAATTTCTGGTAGCTGGACTTTCATCATTTGATTTATTTTGTGCATAACAGTTATTTTTGGCAAATCATTTATTTTTCTTTTTATTATTTTATTTTGTCAGCTTGTTTGTTTGATTGTTAAATTGAGTTAATTTTGGTAGCTACAGTGATTTTTTCTGTTAAGTCGTTAGCTTGTAATCTTGATTGCTGCCTATCCCAAAGCCTTATTTATTTGGTTATTTTGTTTATTGGGTTGTCTTGTTTGCCTTGTTCGATTGTTTTGATTTCCCCCTTTAACAATTCTTTTTTGTTGTTTCTTTCAGGTGCTGGAAACTTACCGTGGCAGTCCTGGTGTCCTGGTGGTGGGGTCCCCCCTTTCTTTTTGTGTGTGCGTGTTGTGCGACCCCTCCTCAGTTATTTGATTTTGATGTTTGAGTGACACGAGTGAGTGGGGTGCTCTTCTCCCTGGGTTCCTTCACTTCCCCGTTCTCCTAGACTCACTGGTAAGCTCCAGCCCTGTTTGTATATTTTCTGTTAACGAGCCATACGCACAGCTTCTTTTAAAATACATTGGTCTTCCAATCCTGTAATAAAAGAATATATATATTTTTATAATCGGAACCACGTCTCCTGCTCCTTGAGTAAAACGAACCTGAGTGTCCTTGTATTAGCTCAAATAAGGTAATACAAAAATTATTTCCTTGGGTGAAACTCCCAAGGTGGCGTTGTCTGGTTGGGCTGGTCGATTCCTAATATTTAAATCTTCCACTCGTATGCTTACCACCGCCACACATGCAACACAACTGCAGCAAGGTCTTTGGGTCAATGCTGTGGTCCAGATAGATGCCCACTACTGCTTAGATTGCTGTGAAATTCGGTGTATATTCATGGATCGCAGACTATGGCTAATGATTTTTGCTGAACCCTTAGTCTTTCTTCAAGTATCATTTTAGGTGGTTAATATCTCATTTACCAACACTTTGGTTCATGACAAAGTATCTTGAAGACAAGATTTCCATGAGCTGTAGAAGATAATGGTTCCCAGAAGGTGGACCTTAGGGATTTTCACGACCCCCTGATTTTCTCCGTCTCGTGTCACTGTCAGGCCAATTTCCTGCTTGCAGGCAATTATATGAAGATCTAATGGGCAGATTACCATAAAATATACTAAGCTCATGCATGCTCCCTAGAGCGTAAACCCTATCCAATTTATGACACCACATGAGCTTTCCTTTAGCCCCATCATCAGGCCATTATCAGGTTCATACACAATATACAGTATATCATGATGAAATGCGCAGCTTGTCATGAAATTAGCTTTCTATATGAAACTAATGAGATAAAAACACTTTTATGTTAATGTCACTATGGTTTTTCCTCTAGTGCCTCTCAGAAAAAACTCAAATTTCTAGTCTGGGTGAGACTTTAAAAAAGCAACTTCCACAGTATGTTTGTTTTCCAGTCAGCATCTTTGCAGCAACATCAAGGGGCTGCTAATGTGACTTTAGGCTTATTGTCTTGTTATGTGGTAAAATACACCATTTCACTGTCTCAGAGTTGAAACAAGGAGGAACAAAAATATACATTGCAGTTCAGTTCTGGTGCTATTTGTGTTTGCACTGACTTTTTATTTTTTTTCTTTTTTTTTACTAATGAACCAAGATCTGTAAACATTAAGTTATGCAAACTAACAGGTCACTCACAGTTTTGGTGACTTTCATCCTGTGTCATTGATGCATAATCAGGACTCACATTGGGAAATCAAATTCTGGTGACACACTAGGTAATGCTCTCCTTACAAGCCCCTTATGGGTTATGTGTTGTTTTCTCTGATGTCAAAAGAATTCATGAACAACAAGATTGCTATGTCACACACCTTTTAATCTTCAAGAACTGCAACTGAGGTCTACAGAGTGGACACAAAATCATACTAAAATCACACACATACTGTATATCTACTGTTATAATGCAGTGTTGTTGACCTGCTTTCACACAAAAATAAACCACAGCAGAGTTCACTTGGGAGTGGACCAAGTCCCTCTTTTTCAAGCAGTCTCGGACAGGTTGTTTGGTCCGCACCAGAGTTTGACTAACAGCGTTCACACCTGCCCAGACACATCAGAGTTCAACTGAACTGAACCAAATATCTTAGGTGTGAAGATAAGATAAGATAGACGTTATTAATTAAAATTGGGCTATTACAGCAGCAGGTAACGTCAGCTGGAAAAAAATAGCAACAGAAATAGACAAATACAAAATAAAAGCAGACTATATATATGTACATTTATGCAAATGACTATATAAAAATATGTAAAAGAAAAAAAATATATATATATATTGCCACCAAGAATTATATTGCTGTAATTGCTGTAAAAATATACTACCAAAATTACTATGGAATTTCACAGATTTTACACAAATTGCACAATGGTGGATAAGGCAACTATAGCATTTACGAAATTGCACAGTAATATATATATATATATATATATATATATATATATATATATATATATATATATACACATATATATGTCACAGTAAGTATGTACTGATAACCATGGAAAATATGGAAAACAGTGCTACATTAAGCAACGCTGGAGTTGAACACACTGACAGCTGTTGGTATGAAGGACCTGCGGTAGCGTTCCTTCTTGCACACTGGACACAGCAGTCTGTTGCTGAATGAGCTGCTGAGGGCCCCCACAGTGTCATGCAGGGGTTGGGAGGGGTTGTCAATGATGGGTGTCAGCTTGGCTAACATCCTCCTCTCACCTACATCCTCAGTGGTGTCCAGAGGGCAGTCCAGGACAGAACCAGCCCTCCTGACCAGTTTATTGAGTCTCTTTCTGTCCCTCTCAGAGCTTCCACAGCCCCAGCAGACCACTGCGTAAAAGACTGCAGATGCAACCACAGAGTCATAGAAAGTCCTCAGTAATGTCCTACATACTCCAAAGGACCTCAGTCTTCTCAGAAGATGGAGACAACTTTGGCCTTCCTGTACAGGGCATCAGTGTTAGTGGACCAGTCCAGTTTATTGTTGAGGTGAACACCCAGGAATTTGTACCCACGACGATCTCAATGTCCAAACCCTGGATGCTCACTGCTGTAATCTGTGACACCTTCCTGCAGAAGTCTATCACCATCACCATCAGTCCACACCAATTGACAAAGTTGGTGATACACATCCAACAAAGGCTGTATGATCAGAGGACTTCTGGAGGTGGCGGCTGGTTGTGTTGTGTCTGAAGTCTGATGTGTAGAGGGTGAAGAGGAAAGGGGAGAGCACAGTACCCTGCGGAGACCCGGTGCTGCAAACTGCCACATCTGCCACGTCTGTCGGTGAGGTAGTCTGGTCAATGCAGCCAGGTGACAGTCTACTCCAGCTCCTTCCAGCTTCCCCCTCAGCAGTGATGGCTGGATCGTGTTGAAAGCACTGGAGAAGTCAAAAAACATGATCCTCACTGTGCTACCAGTGCTCTCCAGGTGGGAAAGAGAGCGATGGAGCAGGTAGATGATAGCGTCTTCCACACCAATGCCTGGTCGGTATGCGAACTGTAGGGGGTCCAGCTCGCTGCCCACCAGGTGACGAAGATGTTTAAGTATAATCCTCTCCAGTGTCTTCATCGGGTAGGAAGTTAAGGCCTCCCTGGGATGCAGTCTTTGGCACTGGAACCACACAGGAAGTTTTCCACAGGGCAGGAGCTCTCTCCAGGCTGAGGCTCAAGTTGAAGATTTGCTAAACAACTCCACAGAGCTGATTTGCACAATCCTTGAGCAGTCTGGAGCTGATGCCGTCAGGGCCAGTAGCCTTCCTCATCTTCGTCCTCTTGAGCTCCTTCCTCACCTGATCAGCTGTGTAGAGACCAGGTGGGGGACAGGGGGGTGGTTCCTGTTGGGTGAACACTGGGTTTGAAGTCTGTGATGTGGATTGGAGGGGGGTGAAGTGGAGTGAAGATGGAGCTGCTGGTATCAGGGAAGGAGGAGAAGGGAGGGGATGCTGAGAGGTAACGCTGTCTGGTCTGGGCTGTGGTGGTTGGGGGAGGAAACGGGGGTAGAATCAAACCTGTTAAAAAACAGGTTCAGCTCATTTGCCCATTCCCGGTCTCCAGATTCTGGGCCCCTGCTGTTGTCACTGCTGAGGCCTGAGATGGTTTTCAAACCTCTTTGGCATTGCTCCCCTGCAGGCATTCCTCCAGCTTCCTCCTGTAGCTCTCCTTGCCTTTCCTGATCTCTCTCTTCAGCTCCCTCTGCACCCTCTTCAACTCAGTTCTATCCCCAGACTTAAAAACCCTTTTCTTCTCATTCAGTAGGGTTTTCAGTTCAGAGGACACCCAGGGTTTGTTATTTGGGAAACACCGTACCTTTCTGGTTGGCACAGTGTTGTCCACACAAAAGTTAATGTAGTCTGTGATGCATGTTGTCAAACTGTCAATGTCCTCCCCGTGAGGACTGCACAACACTGGGGTCCGGCATGAGTTCGTTCAGCCACGTCTCCGTGAAGCACATGACGCTACACTCCTGATACTCCCGCTGCAGTCTGGTTAGCGCTGTTAGCTCTTCCATTTTATTAGGGAGAGATCTCACATCAGATCTCCCATAATAAGAGACGGTATGGATGGTTTATACCATCTTTGCTTGTCCTGGCACTTTACTCCAGCTCTGCATCCACTTCTCCATCTCCGTATCTCCGTGGGGATCTCAGGTCTTTCCACTGGGAGTAAGCTTGTGTTGCACATCACTAACAGCTGATCCCGAGAGTAAACAATAGAGTGTTAAACCATCCATCCATCCATTATCTATACACCGCTGAATCCTTTGCAGGGTCACGGGGGGGGCTGGAGCCTATCCCAGCCGTCTCTCGGGCGAAGGCATAGGACACCCTGGGCAGGTAGCCAGCCTACCTGTAGACAGGTATTTTATAAATATATCTACTGATATATGCACGGGTATACATTGGGAGTAATAAATATATATACTGAGATGTAAAGCAATTGTAAACAACAGGTAACCAGGTAAGTAAGCAGGTGGAGAAAGTGTGGAATATGTATGTAGTATGGCAGTAGTATAAAGTTCATAAAGTGTAAAGTGGCATCCATGTATCAGTGCAGTGCCAGTGAAGTGTCACTGTGATGAGATCCAGAGTTCCGGACTTCAACAGTTGCATGGCCCCGGGATGTGTCGATCATTTGTCCAAACCACTGTAGATCCACTTCTGTATGACAAAAGCCTCCACCGCTGTGTTCCCATGAAAACTCACACGGGTACAGCGACATATGAGCGACAGTTGCTTGGATAATAGAGACATTGGTCACTGAATTTGATGAATTTGATATATATTAGACCACAACTGTTAATTAGCCAGCGTGCTATTTTTCTATTCTATTTCTATTTTCTATTCTATTTCTATTTCTATTTTTTTGTTTAGTGGGTGTCTGCCATAGCTGTCTTGGGATTTTGAAAAGCTGCAGAAGGGGCAGTCTGTATGGAAACCGCTGTTTCAGTAGATTCCACGTTTATTTAAAGCAGCAGTATGAGCTTCAGTCTAAAACTGGCAAGCTAACTAGGTAAATGCCATAAGCCTTGCAATAATTTTTTTTGCAGAGGAGGATGACCCCTGGCCTCGCTGTTTTGGTGATGATGCTGGGGCGGTGCGTCCAGGTAAGGGTTCTCATTCTTGTTAATGACGATGCGAACCCAGAGGAACCTGAGCTGCTGACTCTCTCTACCATACGCCCACTGGTGGAGTTGGGAGTGTGTCCTGTCCACAATCAGCTCCTTTGTTTTGCCTACATTGAGATGGAAGTTGTTGTTCTGGCACAGCTATCACAGCTATGACCTCCTCTCTGTAGGTTGTCTCATCGTTGTTCATGGCTGTTGAGTCTTGTGCAAATCTGGCGATTGTGTTGGAGCTGTGGAAGTCCACACAGTAAAGCAGGGGCAGAGTCAGCGTTGAGGTCGAGGGGTGTTATGAGTCAGATTGAAGAAAAATGCTGAGTTGAGGACAAGCTCAAGACCCTGCAGCTGTCCTCTGCATCATCAGCTCCAAGATACAATACATGGTTAAAATATGGTGTCAGTAAACTGACAAGAGCTCATTGGATTTAAGAGTATTGAAGTCTGACTGAGACATGCAACATCCTGCCATTTGGGGCATGTCAAAATACAACTGTTTTATCAGCTCATATGGGACTGCAACAAACTCTAGTATAGATATAATTCATATAATTCATCTAAAATGAAAGCTCCAAGATGGCGGCGCGTGCAGACGCAGCGGCTCGTAGCTCCCGTGTTTACGTTTTTGTTTGTTTGTTTTTACTCGTTTCCACTTTTACTTCTCTTCTGGAAGCTCTGACACAGTACAGCAGGTCTGAACTGTGGAACTTTGGAGTACAGTTCGGACTTCACACACGCCCTAAACTGGACTTTATTCCACCGGAGCTGCTACGGACCCCAGAGCCCACCACCATCCCCCCACTGCTGCCAAGGAGACGGAGGAGGCACCGTAAACAAAAGCGGGGCAAGAGAGCCGGCGTGCGTGCTAGGCTACAAGCTAGCCCTCACAGACCGGCTCTCCCCAGTCTCTTCCTCACCAACGCCAGGTCTCTCACCAACAAAATCGACAAGGTCCGTCTAAGGATAGTCTCTCGCCGGATGGACAGCTGTGTTACCGTTGTCACAGAGACCTGGCTGGACGACAACATCCCGGACGCAGCGGTGGAGATAGCGGGGCGCTCTCTGTTCCGGGCGGACAGGACTGCAGCTTCAGGTAAGAGCAGAGGCGGAGGCTTGGCGCTGTATGTACACAATGCCTGGTGTACAGCCACACGCACCGTCAGCACGTTCTGCTCTCCTGATTTGGAATACCTGGTGGTGAAATGCCGACCGTTCAAGCTGGTTAGAGAACTCTCGTCTATTGTTATTGTGGCCGCTTACATCCCACCGCGGGCTAATGCTAAGTTAGCATTAGAGGAGCTGTACTGCCTGATCAGCGGGCAGATGAACGACAACCCGGAGGCGGCCGTGATTGTGGCGGGGGACTTTAATCACGTTGAACTGAAGGCGGTGTTTCCCAAATTTCATAAGTACATAAAGTTTCCTACCAGAGACAGTAACATTTTGGATCAAGTTTACTGCAACATCCCTGCTGCTTACAAGGCTGTAGCAGCTCCACACCTGGGCATGTCAGACCACATCTCCGTGAAACTCATTCCTGCCTACAAGCCTCTGGCCTGCAGAACAAAGCCGACCACCAGGACAGTACAGATATGGACTGAGGAGGCCTCCTCTGCACTTCAGGACTGCTTCGAACTGACAGACTGGACTGTGTTCAGAGAAGAGGCAGACCTTGAGGAGTACACATCATCTGTATTGTCTTATGTTCAGTTCTGCACTGATGCTGTCCTCCCTGTTAAGACCATCACAGTGTTTCCCAACCAGAAACCATGGCTGGACAGCACAGTGCGGTCCCTGCTGAAAGCCCGGGATACTGCCTACAGATCTGGAGACAGGCTGGCTTATAGCAGGGCTCGAGCAGAGCTGAAGAAAGGAATCAAGCAGGCCAAGCTCCAGTACAAAAACAAAATTGAAGATCACTTCAAGAACAACAACCCACAGAGCATGTGGAGAGGCATCAGAACCATAACGGACTACAAGCCGAACACTCAGCTCACCAGCCACGACCCCGCCCTGCCTGACACCTTGAACAGCTTCTTTGCCCGCTTCGACACATCAGGCAGCAGAGAAGTCACACACCTACCCCGGCTGGAGGAGCAGCACCAGCCCCTCGTCCTGCAGCAGCACCAGGTGTCATCCACCCTGAGGAGGATCAACACCCGCAGAGCTGCAGGACCGGATAAGGTGTCAGGCAAGACTTTGAGGACATGCGCTGACCAGCTAGCAGGAGTGTTCCTGGACATTTTCAACCTGTCCCTGCAGCTGTCCACGGTTCCTGAGTGCCTCAAGTCCTCCACCATCATTCCGGTACCGAAGAAGACATCCATCACCTGCCTGAATGACTACCGGCCTGTTGCACTGACCCCGGTAATCATGAAGTGCTTTGAGCGGATTATTCTCAGGTACATCAGAGACTTCATCCCCTCTGACCTAGACAGCCTTCAGTTTGCTTACAGAGGGAATCGGTCCACAGAGGATGCTGTCTCCATCACCCTGCACACAGCCCTGACCCACCTGCAGCAGCCCAACACCTACGTCAGGATGCTATTTGTAGACTTTAGCTCAGCTTTTAACACCGTCATCCCAGACAAGCTGGCGCTGAAGCTACACACGGTGGGTCTGCCTGCGTCTCTGTGCCACTGGATCAGAGACTTTCTCACCAACAGGCCTCAGGTGGTGAGAATAGGGAACATCACATCATCCCCTCTGGTCCTCAGCACGGGCACGCCACAGGGTTGTGTGCTCAGCCCAGCCCTCTTCACCCTGTTTACTCACGACTGTGCTGCCATCCACCCCACCAACACAGTCGTGAAGTTTGCGGACGACACTACAGTAGTGGGTCTCATCTCAGATAACAACGAGACCCACTACAGAGAGGAGATACACCAGCTCACCCAGTGGTGTTCAGCCAACAACCTGGTGCTGAACACAGGGAAAACCAAGGAGGTCATTGTGGACTTCAGGAGGTCCAGGAAGACGGATCACGCCCCCCTCCTCATGGACGGAGAAGTGGTGGAGCGTGTGGACAACATCAGGTTCCTGGGCCTCCACATCACATCTGACCTCTCCTGGTCCATGAACACCTCCCGCCTGGTGAAGAAGGCACAACAAAGGCTCTTCTTCCTCAGGAAGCTGAAACGGGCTGGACTCTCCTCTCGGTTGCTCGTTAACTTCTACAGGGCCACAATTGAAAGCATCCTCTGCCTCAGTGTGACAGTGTGGTATGGCAGCTGCACGGCACAGGAGAGGAAACAACTGGCACGGGTGGTTAAAACTGCACAGGGCATCGTGGGCTGCCCCCTCCCTGACCTAGACTCTATATATGAAGGTCGGGTCAGAAAGAGGGCGAGATCCATCGCCACGGACCCCAGCCACCCGGGCCACAGACTGTTTGTACCTCTTCCATCAGGAAAGCGGTACAGGAACATCCGCACCACCACTAACAGACTGAGGGACAGCTTCTTCCCCAGAGCTGTTAGAGCTGTCACCCCCGGCAGCCCCTCACTGCAGTGAGAGACTGTGTGAACTGTGAACACTGCACACCGCACTTTACACCTACACCTACACCTCTACCTCCGCCTGCACCTTCTGTGTACTTGACTTTTATGTACACACATATACTATAATTATATACATTTTAGTATATCAGCACATTTCAGTTTCATTGGCATATTTTATTCTGTCGGAACATTTCACTGTGTATATTTTATATTTTATTCTGCTTGTATATTTTATTCTGTTTGCACATTTCACTTCCATATTTTATTGTTTATTGTTTAGTATATTTTATTGCCTAAGTATATTTTCATTCTGTTATATTTTTAATTGCTTCACGAATATTTTTTTTTATTGCATGTTGGTTTATTTTATTTTATTGTAGTTATCTTAATTTTATTCACTCTTTCTAGTCTTATCTTTCTTACCATCTAACATGGGGGTTGCAATAAAAATTTCATTGACATGTGCAATGACAATAAAGACTCTTGAATCTTGAATCTTGAATCTTGAAAATGCATGTCAAGTTTGAAAAGTGTGAAACTGAACTTTTGAGTATTTTGAAAATTAAATGCTGCTATGTGATTCAGCCCAAGTGTAAAGCTGCATTCATCAAGGTATGTTGGCAGCTCAGGTTTGTGAGAAAATACACATTTCTCCATAGCTGACCCTAATAAGTCACTGCAGAATAGTAATTGGTCCCATAATCTCCAAACAAAACGCAGTTGAATGATACGTCGTCTTTGGAGATGAGGGAGTAGTCTGGAGAATGATGGCCTATTTTCAAAGTAGAAAGTGATTCACAGGGGTTTCAACAATGAGCTGGTGACAATCCCTGTATGATGAAGTCGAACTTGGCATTCTATACTGTACCTCTCATTTGTCTTTTTCTCTCCCTCCATCTGGCTTCATAACTCACCTCACCACCTCACATTTATGTATCAATGTTTCTTCCCAGCAGTCTGGAAGAAAGAATACTGACTTTATGTCTTTTATTTTGCACTGCTCAGAGTGGGACCTCAGGATAGTGATGTTGATGTTGGGTGATGTCTGTCGTATGTTTCGGTCTAGAGCGTGATATTTCAACAACTTCTGGCCTGGTTGGCATGGCATTTCCTATGCATATTAATGGTCTTGAAAGGATGAATATGGAAGCCCATAGGGATTATAGAAAAATGATAATGCCAACTTGAAATTGAAAATGCAATCCCACAATATAATCTTCCATTTATGAATGTGTTATTTGGGTAAAAATGAAAATGAAAATGCAATAATCCAATTTGCATTTTTATTTTTCTACATACTACATGGGTGTTCAATGACCACATCAAAATGAAAATGAAAAACGGTTTGACATTTCATTATCAAAGCCTATTGCATTGTGTGTGTGTGTATGCATATATGTACATATATGTGTATACATACAGTACAGGCCAAAAGTTTGGACACACCTTCTCACTCAATGCACTTTTTTCTTTTCATGACTATTTACATTGTAGATTCTCACTGAAGGCATCAAAACTATGAATGAACACATGTGGAGTTATGTACTTAACAAAAAAAGGTGAAATAACTGCTTCGTATTCTAGTTTCTTCAAAATAGCCTCCCTTTGCTCTGATTACTGCTTTACACACTCTTGGCATTCTCTGATGAGCTTCAAGAGGTAGTCACCTGAAATGGTTTTCACTTCACAGGTGTGCCCTATCAGGGTTAATTAGTGAAATTTCTTGCTTTATCAATGGGGTTGCAACCATCAGTTGTGCTGTGCAGAAGTCAGGTTAATACACAGCCGACAGCCCTATTGGACAACTGTTAAAATTCATATTATGGCAAGAACCAATCAGCTAACTAAAGAAAAACGAGTGGCCATCATTACTTTAAGAAATGAAGGTCAGTCAGTCCGGAAAATTGCAAAAATTTTAAATGTGTCGCCAAGTGGAGTCGCAAAAACCATCATTGCTACAACAAAACTGGCACACGTGAGGACCGACCCAGGAAAGGAAGACCAAGAGTCACCTCTGCTTCTGAGGATAAGTTCATCCGAGTCACCAGCCTCAGAAATCGCAAGTTAACAGCAGCTCAGATCAGAGACCAGATGAATGCCACACAGAGTTCTAGCAGCAGACCCATCTCTAGAACAACTGTCAAGAGGAGACTGCATGAATCAGGCATTCATGGTCAAATAGCTGCTAGGAAACCTCTGCTAAGGAGAGGCAACAAGAAGAAGAGATTTGTTTGAGCCAAGAAACACAAGGAATGGACATTAGACCAGTGGAAATCTGTGCTTTGGTCTGATGAGTACAAATTTGAGATCTTTGGTTCCAACTGCCTTGTCTTTGTGAGACGCAGAAAAGGTGAACGGATGGATTCCACATGCCTGGTTCCCCCTGTGAAGCATGGAGGAGGAGGTGTGATGGTGTGGGGGTGTTTTGCTGGTGACGCTGTTGGGGATTTATTCAAAATTGAAGGCACACTGAACCAGCACGGCTACCACAGCATCCTGTAGCGACATAAACCGGATGGTTTGGGTTTAGTTGGACGATCATTTATTTTTCAACAGGACAATGACCCCAAACACACCTCCAGGCTGTGTAAGGGGCTATCTGACCAAGAAGAGGAGTGATGGAGTGCTGCGGCAGATGACCTGGCCTCCACAGTGTCACCGGACCTGAAACCAATCGAGATGGTTTGGGGTGAGCTGGACCACAGAGTGAAGGCAAAGGGGCCAACAAGTGCTAAACACCTCTGGGAACTCCTTCAAGACTCATCGAGAGAATGCCAAGAGTGTGCAAAGCAAACGTAATCAAAGCAAAGTAATCAGAGCAAAGGGAGGCTATTTTGAAGAAACTAGAATATAAAACGTTAAAATGTTTTCAGTTAATTCACCTTTTTTTGTTAAGCAAAAAACTCTGTGTTCATTCATAGTTTTGATGCCTTCGGTGAGAATTTACAATGTAAATAGTCATGAAAATGCATTGAATGAGAAGGTGTGTCCAAACTTTTTGGGCCTGTACTGTATGTATATACAGTCCAGGCAAAATATACATATTTTCCTCTACCTGCAAAATATTTGGTTTTGCTACTGCTGCTTACCATCTGTGCAACTGGGGGGACCAGTGGGATTTAGAGCTGGGAGTAATGTGCTCACTGGAACAGGAGGGAAACACGGCAACACAGTGGCTGCACCACACATGCAGCCACTGCACTGGACTGCTGCCTTTTTGCCTGACCCCTGCCTAATTAAGTTTGCCCTGTCTTTGTTTTCCTACCTGGTTTCCTGACTACTGTCTGCCTTTATGTATTTTTTTTTATCCCCATCTATCTATGTATCTGCCTGGTTTTTGAGTTGTGCTTTGGGTTCCAGAGTGGTGAGTACGATATAACTCTGTTGTATTGATGGAAACATGCATAATTCTGAATTGGTCAAGACAGCAGCAGTTATTTAAACGGAATCAAATTTGAAAACATATATGCTTAGAAAACAAGGGCAATTAGGAATAAAGCCTGTATAACAAATACCTGTTTCAAATAAATACCTAAAGGCCTTAGCAAGTAACTGCGAGGCATTACAGGCAACATACAAGCTTACTGATTGTTGTCTTGTCGGGATACATACTGTCATGCACATGCCCACGCAAACATGGAATCACAGCACTCCTTTCTAGTTCAGTGGCACCCTGTGGAGCCCTATCTGTCTCAGGTTTCCCATGCATGTGCTCACCCTTGCTTTCTCACCACGAGACACTGGGATGGACAGGCCCATTTCAAGTTGTGGACATGGCCTGTCAACCTGGAAACATTATTTCCTGGAGCCGTGTGGACACTCCAGCAGCAGCAGCGAACAGGGTCCCAGTCAGCGCGTTGTTCAGCGATATGCTTGGAGCAGCCTTCTGAGCTGTTGTCATGTTTCAGGCTGCCACTGACTGCTGATGAAAGTCTCGGATTGGGACAGAGGAGAGCAAACCGCCTGCGTGACCTATAATAATTGGACATAGAGCAGTGAGGCACCCTGGGGGCAAGTAAGAAGAGAGGGGGGAGAATGATGTGCCTGAGAGGGAAACACAGGGAGCTGCAGGGAAAAATGGAGAGTGAGAAAGCCCATGTAGGGAGGGGCCAGGGTGGATGGATGGCTTTGATTCCCAGGTGAAACAAATAGGAAAAGCTTGTGATTTGAGTTAAAAGATGACTAAGGCTAGCTATGACCACCACATGACTAGACACTCTTCCTCTGACAAAATGTACTTCAATCATAAAACACTCAAGTGCAGCATATGAGAAGGATGGTGGACGTGGTGAGGGCACAGATGATGCTTCCAACTGAAACACATCATATTGAAAGTCGTGTCGAGTGGAAAATTTGCGGCCATGTGGGTAAATCCTATAATTTTGTAACTATTTCTGTAGTCCACAGTGATTTCAACCCAAACACTTGACCGTCCCTTGTTCCACAGCTAATACTGCACACACGAATCAAGAACCACCTGAAAATGAATTCATCATTAATGAGTAGATCCTGAATAACACAGTGACTGAGTAGATTAGCAGAAACTGTAAAGTGACACTTTACTGAGTAGTTAGTAAGTAATCCTTCATAATTTAATGATGATCTAATCGTTAACCCTTTTCGTGCTAAAGTGATATACTGACTTGTTATTAAGTTTAGTAAGTTACATTACGTCATGATTTTTTCACTGAAATACTGCTATGATGTTTTCTGGTGCGGTGTTTGGCTCATCTGTCTAGAGGAAACACTTCCCACTAACTTTAATTATGATGAGTCATGAATGACCTGACTGTAAAATTGGGATGGATTTTGGATTTGGTCTTGCATTCATTAAAAAAAACCCTCTTTAAAACAATGGGGAAAGGAAATTAAATATTCCCAAAGTACTTTGTCCAGCATTTTTTTGCTGTTAATGCTTGATATCACCTCTTATTTTCTAAATTTAACAGGTCAGGATTTTTTTTTTCTTGTTTCATACTGGCAATCATCTCACTACACTGAACATATCAGCAGCCCCTCTAATTTATGATATTTTCCTTTGACTGCCGACATGGCCGGCATCAGTGGCCCTTAACACACTCACATTTCATTAATGACCTACCTGCCTCCAACATTATTTTAAACAAAGAAGGCCCCAATTATGCGGCAGCATTAATATTCATCTGCGATGCATTCCACCTTATTGAGCATTTAGAGTAAACAAACTGTGCAGGATCATTAGAGTTGAAATGTAAAGACAAAAGGTGGCTGGGAGGCAGTAGAGGGGGTCTTTGAGAGGCCAGAGGGAAGCGTGTGGGTCTCTTGCAGCTGCTGATAAAGAGTGTGCCCCAGCTAAGTGGATTAATTATTCAAATGCTGTCGGGATCTCTTGTGATTCAGCAAACGTTAAGATCCTTTATTACCTGCAGTAAATCCTCGAGGTGTGTGCAGACTAATGTTTTCCATTAATAAGACATAGGAACAACACAAGAAAGGGCGTCTGGGATGAAACATTTGTGACTTCATTGATCATGATGATACTGAGATCACAAAACTCAACAAGATGAGAGCAACATTTTTACATTTCTAGGACTTTCACTTCTTTGTTTGATAATATCATCTTAATATTCTGAGGGTTTGCTGGCATCTAGATATACATTTCAATAGAGCAGAGCTGTTTGGAGCTACATCTGGCATTGTAGCAACTCATATTCTATTCCTTTTAATCAGTGCAGGATTCCTTCCCTGTGGACGTAATTACATGGTTCATAATCCAGAGCAGGGGCTCTGCAGCCAGCTTCACATAACATAACACTCGTTCCAGCCTCACAAACATGTTCTCTGTACCTTGACACAGTCATTGTTGGATGCTGATCTAATTATTAACCTCAAAGCACTGTGTTCACAAAGAGTGCTATTAGAGACCTTGAAGAAAGAAACATATTTTTTATATATCAGACATTGGCACATTCATTTTGTCAGTACAGTGTTCTTAAGGCTCGGTAACATCAGCGTTCAAAGCAGTGAAATGTTTGAACGCTTTTTAACATCTTAAGATGTTGCTGAAATCCACTTGCAATTACTTACATGTCAAAAACATGAACATGTACCGCTTTAGAGGAACAAACAACTTGATGACATACCAAGATGGGTTCTCCGAGGGGGGTTGAATTTCTGGCAACTACACCTGTTGACCTATGTGAAAACCTTTTGCCTCTCATTTAGCTCTAAGTGACTGGTGGGGCGTCCCTCTTTGTGGTCATCATTAAGGTCATTGATACCACCTGGTTTGTTAGTGCTGTTGTAATGGCAGTCACTGGAGTCACCTGAGTGTAAACCACAGTCATTGGAGCTGTCAGATGAGGCCAAATGTGAATGGTTGTTAAATCTGCTGGGTAGGGCTGAAAGGACAATGATGCAGGTTGGGGATAAGTGATGTTGTAAACTTCCTCCTCTGAGGAATGGCTTCTCTCCTTTGACGTAAATAGCCTCATTCAGTCCTCGTTCAAATGATCTGTCCTCCCTATCCAAAATATATACGTTGCTGTCTTTGAAACAGTGGAGCAGCTTCTGTCGCAATGTTGGGTTTGAAAGACACGGCGAAAACACACACAGGAAAAGCAATCTAATGTCGTCAAGATTTAAAGCGTGTGTGAGTGGAAGAATGGGCCTAAATCCCACCTGAACACTGTGAGAGATTAGGCTCTTCGTACAGGAAGCTTCTTCAAGCTGTCATTACAAACAAAGGCTTCTCCACCAAATATTAAATACATTTCAGTCAGTGTGTTCAATGGAATTGGAATTGGTTTATGGATGGCAATGTTCCATTTGCTTTATCTGTATAGTTCTATAGAGTTAATAGCAATGTGAATAGCTGCATTGGAAACATGTTCAATGCTTATATAATATTTTATATTATATTTTCACATGTTTCACATTTTCCCTACTCTAACTTATACATATCCTAATCGTGGGCGATGGCAGCCAACACCCCACATCCTTCTCATTGATAAGTCTGGTCTAACAGAAACACTCCAGAGGGCTACAGAACTTCTCACACACAGCTCACAGCTTGAGAGGACAGACTACAGTCTCACAAAATGTCCTCTTCTAAATATCTGGTTTCTCTGTTGTTTTATGTTTCATTGTAAGGCAACAATATATAAAGTCTAAAGCACTTAGCAGCCCTTAATTAATATTTAATCCACCCGCAAAAGTATTGATCAGATGAACCAACATACAGATGACATGGCTAATAACGAAATGTTTAAAACACACCACAGATTTCTTTCTGTTTAAATTAAATTATTTTTCTTGCCCTGTATAGTGTGAGTTTTGGTTGTGGTGAAAACATTACTCTGGGTGGTAACACTTTACAATAAGGGTACATTAAGATTACTTAATATAAAACATAT
Organism: Chelmon rostratus; assembly: GCF_017976325.1. Lineage (NCBI taxonomy): Eukaryota > Metazoa > Chordata > Actinopteri > Chaetodontiformes > Chaetodontidae > Chelmon > Chelmon rostratus. The sequence continues at coordinate 23,319,346 of NC_055672.1, read as the reverse complement.
ATAGATATAGATATATAGATAAACATTAACTAATGTTCAGTGTTACTTTACAATAAGAGCCACAAAGAGCTTTCATCAGTGGCCAATTAGGGTTAAGTAATGTTTATACAATATAAAAATAATTTGTAGGTTAAGCTATAAGTTAAGAAATGCCTACATGAAGATAAAGGAATAAGCAAACTACATGAAGACCACTCATCTCCATCCATCCATCTACCAAAAATAAGTCCTAAGTTACTCGTCGATCGACCAGTAAGACAACAATAATTATACTTACAGTAAGTCTGAAGTCTTAATGAAAGGGCTTCGCAACTTGCATGTTAATTAATATCTTTATTAACCATATACTAATATTAGTTGTACCTTAATTAACATGCAAACTCTTAAACCATGTTAACAAGAGGCATTTATAACAGTAACAGAAACTTAAACCTTTTTATTCTATGAATTATTAGTTAATCCTTATTACTGCATTAACTACTGTTAAGTAATGTATTCTTATTAAGAATTACAGAGTGAGATGAAGAGAATAATCTTAAACAAATGTTGCGTTCATGTTGCTTAATGTGTTAATGTCACTGCAGTTCACTGGGGAAAGAGTACAAGAATGTTATATTCCAGTAATATGGGGGGAGGCTGCAATTGCATTAAATGTCAATCTAAAAACACTAGTGGAAGAACGTCACATCAAGCCCTGATGTCCAAAAGACAATACATTCATCAGTGCAGACTTTGCAGTCTGTGCATGTCACTGATTGTCATCATCAGGGGTATGATTATCCCCAACATCACCAAAGCAGACAACAAAGAAACATATAAACAATATAAACTCAATAGCAGCTGCAGTCTCAAAAACACACTGACTTGTAGCACGCACTCACAACACTATGTTGCTAGGCAATGCAGTGGATATACTGACCTGTCTGAATGGCATTCTCTGAGCCTTGTGCACCGCAAAGTCCTCAACAGTCTGCTCTTCATTCAGTTTCTTTGTTTGATCATTATCAATTCATATTATAACCAGTCCTCTCAGCCTGTCTGTCCCAACATAACCAGTCCTCTCAGCCTGTCTGTCCCAACATAACCAGTCCACTCAGCCTGTCTGTCCCAACATAACCAGTCCACTCAGCCTCTCTGTCCCAATATAACCAGTCCTCTCAGCCTCTCTTTCCCAACATAACCAGTCCTCTCAGCCTCTCTGTCCCAACATAACCAGTCCACTCAGCCTCTCTGTCCCAACATAACCAGTCCACTCAGCCTCTCTGTCCCAATATAACCAGTCCACTCAGCCTCTCTGTCCCAACATAACCAGTCCACTCAGCCTCTCTGTCCCAATACAACCAGTCCACTCAGCCTCTCTGTCCCAATATAACCAGTCCACTCAGCCTGTCTGTCTGAAGTTTTCTTTTTTTTTTAGCTGAATGAGGCGCTGCAGTCACAGCTGTTACAGAAACAGAAACAGGAGAAGCATGTATTGAGATTAGGATGTCTTACCCTATAACAAAAGTACATCACTATCATAAGGTGTTACCAGCATCAGGGCAAAAAACTACAAACTTTTAAACTTAATATCCACATCTCACATTGGTGGATTTCATATCCAGTACATACATCAGTTGGAATACTTGCCAAAGCCAAGCCAAGACTATGTGCCTTTCATCCCTTATCACCAGCCCTCATGATAATTGAAGCCATTGTAATTCCTCAAGCGAAACCCACTCCCCTGGATTTATATAAACAGAATCGCAAAAGACAATACTGTCACTCTGGGAGGAGAAATAAAGGGTACAGCTTAATGGGCCGTTTCCTTGATGAGAAATATGTCGATCTGTCAGATAGGCAGAGTTGAGATAATGACTTGCAGGTGGATAGTTCAAGGAACAGCCAGACTGAGATGCACTGAAAGCATTCAGTGCGCTCCACCGGACCATGAAAGAAGCGGGGAAGAGTAATGTCTTTGGTCCTGCTTATTACAAGACATTTGTTTCTTTGAGTAAAACATCGGTTCACTTCATTTAGAACCAAAGCCAAGGGACATAATGTGGCCTACTTCTTCTGATTTATGATAAGATGTCAAACAATCTCTCTCAGACCTCTCCCCAGCTGACTTGTGCGTGCAGGATTTTGTGCAGGGGGACAATTAGCTGGGATCCAGCACTGCAGCGAGTCCTGTGGAGTTCAGAACGTGTGTAGGTGGGTGGGAGCCTGTCTGTTAAATGTTTTAAGAGTTTTTGGAGAGTGTTCTGAGGGTGCCGTACAGCTGTATGTACCAAACATCTGTATGTTTGGTTGTGTGCAGCAGGGGGAGAGGAAAGAGAAAATAGTGTTTAAAATATGGGTGTCAAGGTCCTTACAAAGTCTGTGAAAATCTGCAAATGCCAAATTATCTACTCAAATTCACTTTGTAGTGCTGGTTCATTTTCAGAAAGGTAAATAACGCTGGTGCAGCACAAATAACACAGCTGGATTATATTTGGATATTTAGTCGAGGCAGAGTGGAAAAAGAGACAAACAAAGTGAATGTCATGAATTGTGCAGTTTTATTCACAGATGTGCTTTGGACCAGCATTCATGTTGGTCTTATTTATTTTATTTTATCTGATAGCGTTTAGAGAGTGCACATCCAGCTGCTAAATGAATACAGGACATGCTTAATATGTTATTTCAAATCATTTAACATTGTCTTTGTTTTTAAAAGGTTAGAGGAGTATAGAAACCAAAGGTTCAGTCACTTTTCCTGATTTCCACAATGAGGATTACAAGATCACAGCTAACAGATGATTCCAAATGACAAGTATTAAAGTTGTGTATTATATGGGCTATAGAGCAATACTTTAAAAACTAAATATGAGTTGGAGTCATAGAGCCGAGCTTGTTCTAGATATGTCCCCAGAGCTGACGGGATGCGTGATTCCCTCCACCATGTTCTGGATCCGCCCCGAGGTCCCCTTCAAGTTGTACTTGTCCATAAACCTTTAGATTCCCAATCACATCAACACAGTCCTTTCAACATGAAGGAGCAGTGGTTCCACTCAGATTTCCAGAGGTCTGATTTCCTCATGCTGCACCTAAAAGCGAGGCCAGCATGCTGAAGCTGACCAATAGGAGTCGGCCTTTGGGACCAAAACGTCAATATCAAACAAAGTCAGTTTTACAGGTGTTAAAAATGTGCCCTTCGTTAACAGTTCGCTGTATCTCAAAAACTAATGAAAAGACAAAATTCATGTGAATGTTCCTGATCCCGTTATCATTCATGATCACATCTTGTTGACTCTCTGACCTTTCCTGTAGACTCACTGTCAAATATGAACACAATCCAATAAGCAGATGGCCAGAATATTAATTTAGAATATCATGATTTCCATAGGATGAACACTTTCCTCCCTGGAAATTAATGAGCTTGCTTCTGGGGCTGCCTTCAGGACAAACTTTGTACGCAAATTATGTCATAATTTAATAAGCAGACTGCCATTAGATTCTCTAAGCACATTCATGCTCCCAAGAGGGTATACTTTTGATTTTAATGACCACTCTCTAAAATCACCCTCAGCAAACTTTATATTAGTTCCAATAATACATTTTTTGTTTCATCACTTTAAATGTATTAATGGTTGGATGAAAAGGGACATGCTGTGTGTGTACATTGTTATCAAAGCTGGAAGATTGTGTCATCAGTGTCCCCTTTGCGATGCGAGACCTCGCTCATTGCCAAAAACATCAGATAGAAACTGATGAAGTGGCACAATTATAAAGCCCATTATTCTTCAGGTGCAAGCTGTGCAGAGGGATTTCACCTCCACGCTATGAAAACTCATCAAATAGGGATTCTCTCAGACTTTTCTCCTGTCTCTCTGGGAGATGTTACAAGCAATTATCTGTCTAACAAGCCAATGCAAATCTCTGGAGCCCCATATCAACATTCTGTAATTAGCCAGTAATGTTGAAACATGCTTTTCCTTTTCTAAAACAAGACTCAGGCTGTGGACCTTAAGAGATCTTAAGGTACCACCACATGTGTGGCGATGTGAGATAAATGATGCAATTTAGCTTCTGCAAACTGTCGTGAATGCTAATGAGTCAAGCAATATAGGCGAGTTTAACCTAAGGACATGCAAGAGGAACATGAGTGAGTTAGAAACATGCAGTTAAGCAGAGACATTTAAAGGAACGTATAGGTTCCTCGGTGAAGCCTGCTTACGTGCTGTGTTTATAAATGCCATAGCTTCTTATATCATGATCTACACAGGAAGAAAAGCCCTCAGATGAATGTATCCTTGGGGGCCATGTGTTCCTCACTCACTTTAATGTTATCTGCAAATCAGCATATTTTAAATATTACTCAGCAGGGACCACCACAAACATCTCCATGGGACTCCTATAAATAGCTGGACTGTCTGAACATTTAGCCATAGTCTTCAAGTCGCAGGGAATGAGCATTTACCACAAACAGTTTAACACCTGAATGTCCTGGATCAGACTATTCAATATAAGTCTTGGACTTGACTGAGAGACATGGCGGGATCACAGATTGGACCACAGCCAATCACACTTTTTTGTTTGATTATGCCCTATATACATAACTTTGGAATGTTACGGTGTGACAGCACCATGATTAAGATTTGATGATGATGATGATAGCTGGGCAGCTCAATGATCCTGCAAGAGGATAAAAGCCTGAGACTTTGCACCAGTCAGTTAGAACTGAAGAAGCCCTCTCGGATGAGAGGCGTAGCACCGAGCTGCAGTCCACTAACATATTTTTCCTTTTAATCAGTAGTTTACTGGTACTACTGTTTTCTTCCTCTGCATCTTCATGGAGTTCTTCTGAATCTGGCCAGACTGTCCAGACTTCAGATCAAGGTCAGGCTGCTGTGGGCTCAGAAGCATGTCGACGGATCTCGCAAACCTGTGAGCATACAAACACATCTTTGCACACGGAATGTGAACGTGAGGGTAGACTGCACAGAAAGTCACTGACAGTATCTCAGGGTTGTTGGTATAAAACTCCACAGCTGCACATTTTAATGCCATGTCTGTTATCTAACCTTGTTAAATCGCATGTAAAAATAAGCACAATATATTACGTCTATACTACTGCAGTACCAGCCTTTAACCTGGACAGAAGAAGCCTGCTTTCCCTTCTGTGCAGCCTCTACACATACTGTAGAAAAAAAATCCCATAATATGTCTCATTTGGAAAACCTTTTGAGACTATAAAGTTTCTCACTGTCCTTGGTTGGCTGGTATTACAAATGTTCTCGGCTACCTTACACTATCATTCCCTGCCTCCCACCAGTATTCACTCTACAACCTCCCCTGCACACTCCTCAAGGCTTACTTCCCATGAATAACAAACTAGTTACCCAGACCATTAATAATACATAGAAAAACACACGGCACTGTAACGATGCAGCGGACGCCCCCTACACACTACACTCTGGCACCATCCAATGCCTACAAGTGTATCTAAGCCCAGTGATTCTACACTCTGAACCTCTGGCTTTCCATGTTAAATTGCCTGATTTATTACACAGGCTCTGAGCGGCAGAAGTTGAAATGCCCTTCATCTGGAAAAAGGATGTTAAAAAGTTGTTGGGCATGATGTGTGAATAAAGGCGGACTCTGCAGGGCAGGAAGGCGGCCTCAATGAACCATTAGAAAGTCATTATTACAGCTGTGTATGATTGATCCTTTCTGAGGGACCCTTGGTACGCCTTAACAATTAACCCACAAGCTATTAAATGTTGCAGTATAGTAGAGTGGCAAATAAATCACAGTGTTTTATACCCTCAGATGCAAGATGGGTGAGGACTTCATCAAAGTGGCATATTGAATTAATCTGAAATTAAGCAAGGGAAGAAATCACAGCGGCTCACAGCTACTGGATTCTAGATTAATGGATAGTGGGTTTAATAATGTCAGTAATAATGCCAATACCATCAGATTTACGACTTCCACAGGTTAAAAATCAGTTGAACAAAGAGAAATAATATAATACAGGTGCTTATGCAATTTTACTTATAGGTTGTGAATGGGAATCAATAAAATTTTTGCCAGCTTTGGAGAAAAACCACCCCAGGTTGATATTATGGCTGAATAACAGTAACAATTTTGGTGACTCATGGCTCATGCTGTCATGAGCCATGAGTCTTGCTGTATATCAAAGCTTTGATTGGCCATTTGGGGGCAGTATTTCACTACAACCGAAACATCACAGACACATTTGACATACAGTATTTTGGCCATTTAAAATTGTTACAGCTGACATGTTGCCTTTTTATTCATTTGCAGCATTAGCACTTGGAGTCATGTTTCTGTCCACCTGAAGTCGAACAGTCCTATTTACTCTCCTTTTGCACTGCTTTGCTCTCCACAAAGAAAAATATCCGGTTCTTTAGCTGCTAAATGTGATGTGTTCACCAAGTAGTAGCTAATTGTTTCTGCTAACTTTGTGCAGTTTGGTGCTGGGCAAGTACTGAACAAAACTTTATCGCAGCTGTGTGGAAGTGGGATTGATCAGGGTGCCGCAGCTTAATTGAACAGTAAATTACAAGCTGTAAATCAAAAACAATGAGCTAAAAGATGCTCAAATGCTTTGTAGAGCAGGGAGGGACCACTGAATTGAATAATTTTCTGTGGGTTTGTTATGATGAGTGACACCTTTCACATCACTCGTAGCAACTTGTTGCAGGAAAATATCGATGAGTGCAGCTTTAAGGTAATTTTGAATTACATTTTAGCATTGCAGTTACAGACAGAGACACAACATCTCTTTAAAGTGACCTCCATTCTGTCTTCTGCTGTTAGCTCGGTTTAGAAAATTTAAATTTGGTCAAAGGGGCGAATTAGTGCAATAATAATGACAAATATACATTAAGGCACACATCAGAAGCAGAGGACTAGCTTCTACAACTAGAGATCGAGCTCTGTAGTTGCTCACACCTTGTGGAAAACATTTATTGGTGTTGTATTTCATGTTAGTGCTTATCCCTTATGTATTTGGCACCTGTATTTTATGAGTCCAGATTTTTCTCCCTGGCAACAAACATTGTGAAATGTCTTATTAATTGATTATTACTGATATGTTAAACACTTGTAAATTATTCTTTAACCATTTTTTTCATCGTCCTTTTGTATTATATATGTATATATATATATATATATATATATATATATATATATATATATAGTGCTGTGAAAAAGTATTTGCCCCCTTCCTGATTTCTGTGTTTTTTGCATATTTATCACTCGCAAAGGTTTCAGTTCATCAAACCAATTTTAATATCACACAGAGACAACCCAAGGATATATAAAATGCAGTTTCTAAATGATGATTTTGTTTACCAAGGGGGGAAAAAATACAAACCTATCTGACCCTATGTGAAAAAGTCATTGCCTCCCCTTGTTAAATCACAAAGTAACTGTGACTAAGCACAGTTTTGGGAAAGCTGAGTTCAGTTTCACGGGCCACACCCAAACCTGATTGCCACCACCGTTGTTGAATCAAGAAATCACTTAAATAGAATCTGTTAGACAAAGTGAAGTAGGCTACAAAATCTCAAGAACAAACGCATCATGCCACGATCCAAAGAAATTCAAGAAGAAATTTTTTGTGCCTTAATAAATTGAATCATCATTTAGAAACTGCATTTTATATATCCTTGGGTTGTCTCTGTGTGATATTAAAATTGGTTTGATGAACTGAAACCTTTGTGTGTTATAAATATGCAAAAACACAGAAATCAGGAAGGGGGCAAATACGGCACTGTATATATATGGTCAGCTTTTATTTTTTATTTTGCATGCCTGCAATACCCAAATTTCCCCAGCTGGGGATTAATAAAGTCTTATCTTACCTTATCTTAACTTATCTTATCTTATCTTATTAGTAACATCTTATAAAGGCTTTAGAAATGCTTCTTATCTGAAGGTGTGACCCTGTCATCTTTCAGTGTCAGATAAGTGGACAGTCAAAGTTACAGCAGGAAAGGATGGTACAGACCAGTTCAAATCTTTTAATTTAGATTAGGCTGGAATCGTTGAGCCATTTTTCGCAGTGCTCAGAGAGAGACTTGCTGGTTTGGCAGGTTGGACATCAGCAGCGCCTATAGGCTGACAGCACCAGGCATGCACCACTGTGCTGAATTTTAAGTAATTGCTTCTCTGCTTTAAAGAAGTCATCACGGCTCGCCTGAGAAAGGGGAATACAGTTCTCCTTTTATGCCGCAATTTCATTCAGCTTGATGGACCTGGGCCACATGATGTTTAATGGCCTTTCATTTTACCCAGCACCCTCTTTAGCCCAAGTACTTGAACATAGATTACTACAAAGGTCACAGACATATTCAGTAGAGTGTGTTTGAAACGTAGTGTCTCTGTATGGCAGTAGTTCTTTAATGAAACAATGATGTGACAGGGTGGCAGTATACAACTTTTGTCATTTCCTGTACAACACTGTATAGGAGCCCATATCAATTTCTTGTGTACTGCCAGCATATTATGTAGTAAAGAATGTATTGTATGTATTTTCTACATAGTGTATGTAACATGCTGTACTCTATAACATACTTATATGTGGAACTTGGGCTAAGTAATATTATCTGACAGAGACTTTGCATTAATTCAGTTTTGGGTGCTTGTGGACAAAGGAACAAGCTGAAAAAATAACATTTGGTATATAGGGTGGTATTATCAAAAAGACATTGCAGCATACATACTGTACATGCCGTATAGATCCAAATATCTCCAGTAATGTTTCATTTTTTAATATTTTTGTTTAAGACGTGAATACATTGAAATGTTAGTAGAGGACAAACTGATATCATGCAATTATGAAAGAAAAAAAGTTGCAGGTGTTGTGCCAATAGCTTGTTACAGAAAGTGGAGCTGCAGTGTTAACATGGTGAAGTGAAATGCTGCATACATTTTCCTACATGTTTTAATATGAAACAGGCAGGTTCTGCCTCACAGAGGAAAGCCACAGAATGGCCTTAGTGAGGCTGTAATGATCTGACCAGAGACAGTGGCAGACTTCCAACTCTCTGAGCTCCACTTCACTGGCCTCCAGAGCTTTCTTACAGACACTTACTGTGAGTTATTACATTTCACTGCAATGAATTGAAAAAATATTTGCCTGCGGCAGACACAACCATGAATACAGTATGAATAAAATAACAGTCACATCTCTATGACTCAATGTCAAACTCTGAGGTGTGTGAATGGCCCTCTTCATTGACTTGATTTTTTTCTTTTGCTTTGTTTTGCCTTTTTATGGGACACAGGGTTATGATTTGGATAAATAATGCAGACTTTGGAGATGTTTGATCGTGCCAATTGTGAAGCTTTTGTCATTTTTGGATGACTGAAAGGTGAATGTGAGAAAGAGATAGGAGGAGAGAATGGAAGAGTGATGGAGACAGGGAAAGAGGAAGGGCGAGGAACGGGGAAACAGTGGGGATATGAATACCATTATACCAGATATAGCTATAGATATAACTCATTTTTCCTCAAAGACCTCTAATCCACCTGCTGTTAATGTGACCCTTCACACACACACACAAACACACATCAACAATACATTTACAGCTCTTTGTTTGAGATGTAATTAATTCAAGAGCCAATAGCAGTAGAGATGCCTACCCTCTCTCATTTTCATACATTACTCATTGCAGCAGTTCTACAATAGGCCTTTTACACAGTGATCCTGCAATGCTTCCATAAAGAAGCCCCATCATTACTTTGCTTTTTTACACTGAACCAAACAACGCTGGCATGCCACCCCAGTGTGAGATTTCAGAACCCATGCTGGCATCCCAGATGCAAAAGAGGCAGTGGCGTGCACAGAGGGGGGGCGACTGCCCCCCCTTATGGCCCAATTGTTGAAAAACGCGTGCTAAAGTGTCACCTGGGAGCCAAAACGCGCATTAAAGTGCCCTCTTAGGTGCCAAAACGCGTGCTAAAGTGCCCTCTTGGACACCAAAACGCACGCTAAAGTGCCCTCTTGAAAGCCAAAATGCGCGCTAAAGTGCCCTCTTGGACGCCAAAACGCGTGCTCAAGTGAAGTCCTTTTCGCCCCTGCCCTTCAAAAAGTCTGTGCACGCCACTGAAAAGAGGTGACACTGATATGAACGCGACGTGATAATGCAACACGTGTGCTGCAGCAGAACACGTTCATTATCATCACCTGAAGCTGCTACAGTGACCAAGGACCAAGCTGTGCACACCCTCTCGGACATCACACTGCTCACCTCTATATTCATGCAGCTGCTGTGTTTTCTTGAATTTGTTTTCCTTTCTTTACGTGCAGCTATGTGGTCCTCCAACAGGTAAAGACCACCTAGAACTGTGTAAAAAAGGAGCATAATCTGTTTAAAAATGAATACCATATTGTACCAGAGGCTATGCAACACAGCATAACAGCGCCCTGGGTGCTTTTACATTTCACATTAAAATAAATCAATCAAAACAACGTGTATCCATGATCCCGGAGTTAAAATGATCCAGTTAATCAATTCAGTACCAGTTAATACAACCCACGCTTCCAAACCCTGCATAACCAACTGCATTATCACTTAGCAAAATGCGATATGAGCACAGTGAAGCTGGCAGAGACTGTGTAGCAGGTTAAAAAAAAAAAAAAAACCCTGCGCCACCACGTCTATTCAAATAAATCATCATATGCACTTAATTAAAATGTTTCATGACATTGGCACTTTATCTCTAAATGCTATCACCGCTAACTTTTGCTTTGTTGCTACACTTTAGATTTTATATTAATAATTTAACTTTAGAGCACAAACAACATGTGATACATCACCTTTACAAAACACTTCATTGAATATTTACATTCCAGCTCTTCACTTTCCTTGAGAGGAACATTTAGAATTTGTATGATTAGAAATTGCATCCGGCAGTGCAAATGTTTACTTTTTGGAGCATTTTGCTTTGCTCTGGCATTGTCAGCCTGAGGATTTTAGCTTGTGGAAGAAAAATAGCACAGGTGAAGGCAAAAAGGGGACAAAAAATTGATAATTAGGTACATTGAACATGCAGTCAGAGAGCTTGCACTGACAACTGGCACAATGTCACCACATTAAATCAACTATGATCCATAAATATGTCAGACATTTCAACTCCCGACAATTTTCAAACAACTGACATCTACAGTCGGCAAAGGTGAGCTAATCTGCACCTCTGCGCTGAGTCTGAACACACCTTTAAAAGGTAGAAGAAGACATTTAAAACTGATGAGCGTAGGACAAAGCAAACGCCCATACCTCATGTTGAGATAACATTTGTGACATGATTGTGTCAAACACGGGCATGCGATCCACAACTGGCTGCACCAGGGGAAACACAGGCGAGGATAAGAAGCGACGGATGCAGCTCATCTTGCTGCAGATTTTGGATGTTCAACAGCTCAGAAAGCTTTCTTGCCCGTAAGAGGCTCTATCTGTTTTGTGTGTTAAGCTCTCGGTCATCTGCGGCACTCAGATGCAGTCACGGTCGCGGAGGCAGCCTCCAAGCTGCATCTTATTTATCCGGAGCAGCGGTGTTAAGGTGTAAGAGACCTGACAGGCGGGGAGGCAGGGAACCGCTCTCATATGTGTGAATTATATTCTAATTTCACTGCCATCACTTGCCTTGATTATATCTCCTCTTACAGCAGAGGGGGAATTAAACTCTATCAGCCAGAGAGCGCTGATGCCGTCTGAGTGGAATGACATGTCAGTGGGCTCGCTGCTGCATCCCCTGCCGTCTCTATTGATCTTGGCATTTCTGATCCGCGGGACAAATTGATATGATTAAAACATGATGTAGCCTTGACATCGACACTTCACCGGTAGATGCGGTGTCACATTGCTAAATGAGCGTGCGGCGTGCAACTGCACTCACCTCCAGGCAGAGACCTAGATGAGCGTTAAGTAATTCAAGACCAATGCCAATAAGCACTGGAAGCCAGTTTTAGTCCTACTAGAAGCAGGACATTAAGGGCCGGTTCATTTTGAGAAATACAATTATTTCCTTTCAGTCAGAGTGAGATGAGGAGATCAATACTAATCTCATGTTACCGTATGTGCTTTTAGCTATAACTATCTCTTGGTGAAGAGCAAACACTGTGCGCAGCTTCCTGAATCTGACTTTTACCAAAACTTGTGCAAACTTACCAAATCTGGCATTCCACACTAGCTGGCAACACTGTGCGGAAGCACGAGGTGGATAAACTGTGGATCAACTGTTCATTGTAATACCGACTCACTCCCACATTTTACATCCAAACTCAGAGCTCACCTGTTCAGACTCGCATTCTCCATCTGACCACCACCTGTCCAACTTTCTCTCTTTATTTCTTTTCTCTGAAATCTTTTTAAATTGTATTTTATTGCTATTCTTATTTGTTTCTTAAATTCTGTGTTTGTTTTATGATGTAAGGTGACCTTGAGTGTCCAGAAAGCCGCCGATTAATAAAAAGCATTATTATTATTATTATTATTATTATTATTATTATTATTATTATTATTATTATTAAGAAATTGTTCCAGCACATAACTCCATCTAAAGCAATACATTTTTGTTTTTACATTTCTGTTTTATATACAGATTAAACAAAGTCACACCCCCCACAAAAACATGAAATATATGTCCTTTGACCAAACACATTCTTAGATCCTCCAAAGACAGAGACCCTGATTCAACTTTATGTATCGAGACAAAATAACTAACACCTGTCAGTGTAACCTTTAACAGCACCACAAACTAAACCCTCCAACTTGACCGAAGAGTTAAATCAACACTTTTCTGATGATGTTCCATACTTAAAGCTTCAATATATTGGAATTTTGAATATTATATCTTCATACATATATTTCACACACACACACACACACACACACACACACACTTAAATAGGGGTCTATAGGAGAGAAACTAACTGTTTGGCCCTGCTTCCAGGTTTATGCTAAGGTAGGCTAACCATGTCCTGACTTCATCTATGTAATTAACAGAGACATTTATATTGTTCTAGATCCATCTTCTCACCTTCGGCTCAGAAAGAAATCCAATAAGTGTGCAGTTCCCAAAATCTTTAACTATTCCTTAAAGCACGATGGGTTGGATTGTTGGGCAGTTTGTCCCTCCAGCACTTTAATATCTCAACAAACACTGGCCAGATTGACATTCATATACATCTGTGGTATGACATCAGTGGCTGATACTGGGTATCTGCTATGTGTGGACTCTAGCACCTATATGTCTTTAATGTGCCCACACTGCAAACCTATTCCACTCTGGGAAAATCATTCACTTTAATTCACTTACAGTGAATCTGTCGGCAGAATCAGACCAAAGTTCCTTTTTGACCAACACCTTTGAGCTGGATTTCAATGAAACTGCATGTGGCTATTCATCCTCATCGGATGTCGACCCCTTTTTTGAATAATGTTGAAAGTTTCTGTAATCCATGGCACATTACTGGAATGCAGCATCTATCTCATTCAGCCCTCAGGATGCCCCATGCTGTGCAGCTGTCCATGGTCAGTTGCATGAAGACACTACAGGCTCCCCACTGGTGCTGGAATCCTCTGAATATCATGTGAGAAATGTGAGAAGTGCATGTCAGTGTTCAATGCAGAACCCTAACCCCCTAATGAGAAAGCGATAACAGGATTTTTTTTTTTCTTTTGCAAATGTATGAAAACTAAATGTATTACCTATTCTATCTATACATATGTATGCAATTAAACTTAAAGTTTAGCTCAGGTGCCTGCCATTTTTCTTGATCAACTTTAAGATGTTTCTGCACGTTGAGTCCACCTGTGGTAAACTCAGTTGATTAGAGACCACATGTTAGCTGCCTTTGGAGAGGCACACACCTGTCTATACAAACTTTCTGAAGGCACCGTGTACATAGATTAAGTAATTCCATGATGATTTTAGCGTTATAATTTATATAAAAAATGAAAGCAGTAGCACACAGGCGTTCAGATGGACACTGCTGGAGTCCGTTGATGTCCATGCTGTGTGTCTCTCCTGGAGGCTTCAGGAAGTAAAGACAGTTTGCTGTTACTGGCTGTGTTCTCTCTGCTTTGATGCTCCCTCCATCTGCTCAGCTTGGTATTCCTCCCGTGTATTCGTCTTGCAATAGCACTAATTGTTTGAAAGCTTATCTCACAAGGCCCTGGTGATTGCTGACTTATTTGGATGAGCGTTGTTGATGATTAGAAATGCATTTCACTCCTCAGCACTGTATGGATTTATAGATAAGCACTTGGAGATGCAGCACTAACCCTGACAAATTGGAGTGCAGAGAGCGCATCGTTTGACATAGTGAATGTTAGGATACTGTTCTAGAAATATCAATTCCTGTGACATAATTTTGGATATCTGCGAAGTGAAACACATGTTAAAAAGTGCAGAGTAAGAAGCAACTGTATTGAGCTATAATTTCGGCAGGGAGAATGTGAGTAGAAGCACTAAAATAGATCAACACAAAACATCGCTCAGTTGCTCGTTAGCCAGTTTCACTGATTATGCCATTTTTTTATAGTCTTTAAAGTGATCTGGCAAATGTGCATTCATAAATTATATTACATTCTGTCTGATGATGATGATTACAAACTGGATATGACAGTCACAGGTGTGCACAATAGTCATAATTGCACGTAATAGCAGAATTGATGCAGCAGAATTTGTGAAACCGCACTTCGTCTTCTTGACCGGTCTAACGAAGGGTGGAGCAGACATAAGTGTTAATATGTCCACAGGTCATTAAGGGTGTGTCCACATCCATTCATGGATAACAGCTGGAGTGGACATGAGTGTCAGGGACCCAGTTTCACAATAATTTAGATTCATATTTAAAAATCATGCACATGCAAAGCTTCATAAATCTGGCAAAAAAAAAGTTGTCTGTATATTTCTCTCTTTGTGTAGGTTTCGTGACTAGGTTTTATGCATCTGGTCCCGGGAATCTAAACCATGAATAGTAAATGTCAGGTTTTGGGATTAGATTAGCAAGCGCCTCTTTTAATCACTGTTTTGCACTCATATTAATGAGAGTGAAGCTCACAAAAGGTAAATAACAGTAAGTCAACAAGTCCTTCATCTTAAACAACACCACAGGCCATTTGTCACGTTGGTATTTTTTAGAGCTGGCACCAGGATGCAAGGGCAGCATTGTTTTCAGTGCCTTCCAAAACACACGGAACCATTTCACCTACAAAGACTGCGCCGAAAAGATACAGATTTATAATGGTTTCATGCATATTACAGATGGAGGAGAGCCAAGATGATGATGGGGGTTGTATTAGGATGAAGGGAAGGAAGAATTAACATTGAGGGATGAAGGGAGAAATCTGGGTCTTGGATGGAGTGTAATGACGGACCGGTGTAAACTGCCGGCATGAACAGGAGGGAACTGGGGGGGACCTGAGACTGTCGGTGGAGGAGCCATCTCTTACGATGTTTTTGGATTTTCATTTAATGCTAATTTAATCCCCTGTATTCAAATGAGAGGGAAAAGCCACTGATTTTACACGTCAAAATGTGTTTCCAGGTGTTGGGGAGAACTGCTGCACATGTGAAAAAAATTGTAGAAAACCTTTTGTGAAGTTTGACTCGAGTGATGCCACGTTGTTAGTGCAGGATAGGATGCAAACAGCAGTCTTTTGCAAACACTTTGTCTGATGAACCATCTGGTCTGGTGGTTTTGCAGCTCTGTCACATTATGCTGCTTCTGTGACTGTTGCTAAGAGACGACACCTGTCCTCGTATGTATGCAAAAGGTCAATTATGAAGAAAATGTAAATATGTGTTAACAACCAATCATGTCATATTTCTGATAAGAACAATGAAAGTATAATTGTAAATTCAGCTTTACTTGGTAAATATTTCCACAGTAACTATTGTCATATAATGACTAATATGTAATCATTATGTTATTTACCCTGTAACATTTGCACTGGAGTAAACATTTATCAGCTGTGTGTCAGTCATAAGGCCACATATCTCTTTCGGTGTACTCTCTTAATGAGCCCCAAAACTTGCCTCCAGTCTCCTCGTGAACCAACTCAACCACTCTTGGTTATATTTGACAGCTAATCTGTGTTTGAGAGTTTCCATTCAATGTATGAAGCCAGTCTGGGTGATACTAAGACATAAAGTCAAAGAAGCAATATAAGCATATGAGAAATCAGAAAACTGGCTTGGGTTGGTCTCAAATTATGTATCCTGTATCTGTGCAGGTCTATGCAGAGGAGGGTGTCGTGGGTAACTGTTGTGAAGGAAGGCACAGCGAGTATACCAGAAGTTAATCTCAATACTTCCACAATACAATACTCAAAGTTGCCTGAAAACACTGATGCGCAGACTCATGATGTAGTGTATAACAGTGGAGAGGGGAGTGGTCCTTTAATGAGCACAGAGCGTTTCTCTCCACACTCTAAATTCTAAAGGGTTTACAGCAATGTTTCAATCACTGCTCTCCACTCAGCCACAGACAATAACATGTCCCCCTCTCTGTCTCTAACAGTCAGTGGAAACGATCTGATGAGACAATTAGACAGAGAATGCAGAGCGGTTTCAGTCTTCTGTCTTTGTGCGGGATTAGTAATGAGAAACATGGCAGGACAGTAATTTGACGGGGGATAAGCTCTGAGCCACTCAGCTCTTCTCCTCGGCTCGCCGTGACGGTTTCGTTAAGTTGTGGTAATTAATTTGTCATTGTTTATTTGTGGAACTGAAGGGCCAATCCTATTCAGTTATCCACTCAGCACACACATGAGTGTTTGGAATTTTATTGCTGTGCAGCCTCATTTGTTTAAACCCTGAGACAGTGATGGTCAGTGGAAGGTTTTCGAGCATTTTGTCTGTTGGGGCTGGAGATACAGAGGGAGGCTTTCAGCAGTAAACAGTGCTGACAGAAGTGATGCTAACACACCACTCAGCTGAGCACTGGTAATACATTTCATCTATTTTCTGCCATACAAAGGCCTGAATTGTGAATAATAAGTCCTTTACATGTTCAGTGTTAGCTGGCAATGTCCATACAACTGTGCATTTCAGTATGGTCAAGGTCTGGTTAGGCCTGAACAAGCGGGGTGAGAGCTTGACAGTTAGACAAGGCCAGCATTAACTGCTGATCTGGGACAAACTTAAAGCTGCACAGATATTGAAAATCTCTATTGTGAAATAACCAAAACTTTTCTATCTTTGACAGAAAATCGGATTTTAATGCACAATCCCACTCCCCATAGTGTGACAGTGGTTGAGAGAATATGTTTTCCAACCTTTAGTGATCACAGCTCTGGATCAAAGCTGTACTTTAAGATGCATCATAGCTAAATTTTAGTACTTGTTGGGGCTACAGATGTATGGAGACAATAACTGTGATTGGTCAGCTTGGCCCACTTACGTTTTCTCCTCCAACTTTCTGATTCCGGTAGAGACTGGTGAGGCAAATTAAAGATAGTCTATTCGTTTCCAGCAACACACATCTGGAAAAGCCATCTGTGCTGCGAACCCTCGGCTAACCACGATCACAGCTCTCTATAATGAATGAAACACAGCGATTTCACAAGAGTGGTCTCTACTCAGGAAGGAGACAAGGAAAATAAAGTATTAAGTTACCTGGATGTAACGTGTAGTAGCTCTATCTCACAAAGTGACTGAAAGAATATCAACTCTTCTTACTGAGAGGAGGTAGTTGGCTCAGGTTCCACATATCCAGCAACACCTGAAGCTGCTCAACGTGCTCTGCTTATGTCTACAATTGACATATATATCTGTATATACTGTGATTTTTTTTTCTTGTGATCTTCTTCGTGTGGCCTGTCCTCTTCCACCATCATATCATAATAACAACATCATAAACCTAATAATCTAATCTAATCATCATAAAGCTGTGATTTTGTTTGTTCTGTGTGAACAGATCAGCTGATCCGAGCAATTCCAAATGTGGATTCATTTTGCCCTGGCTTTCTTTTTCTCTTTTGGTATTGTGACCAAGGCTGGCAAGGTCTGAAGGAAATTACAAAACCTGTTATCATCAAATATTCAAAACATGTTTGCGAAAAGAAAATACCATCTTGAAGGAAAATAAGGGCAAGGACAAATTCAAAAGGCTTGAACTTCATTTCATTTACACAACATGTGTATGTGCATGTGGAAACACTGTATATGAATGGATGCATATGTTTAAACATGTATATGCACAACTATTTTTAATTAGTGGATGAAGCCTGCACAGAGAATATGTAGCCTGCTCTTTGTTTCTCGGTGTAATACGTTTCTGTCTTCAGGTTTCGTCTTCTTTGGTCTTTGCTGTAAACAGTTTTTGACATTTGACAGCTTTAGCAGTTTCCTCCTCAAATGTATTTCTGTATTAATTCATCATCTTTCTGTGTGGAGTTTGCATGTTCTCCCTGTGCAGTGTGGGTTTTCACCGGGTTCTCCGGCTTCCTCCCACAGTCCAAAAACATGCTGAGGTTAATTGATAACTCTAAGTTGTCCATAGGTGTGAATGAGCGGGTTGTTGGCTGTATATGTAGCCCTGTGGTAGGCTGGCGACCTGCCCAGGGTGTCCCCTGCCTTTGCCCGAGAGACGGCTGGGATAGGCTCCAGCCCCCCCGTGACCCTGCAAAGGATTCAGCGGTGTATAGATAATGGATGGATGGATAGTTTCATATATTTACTTTAAGGTCGAAACTGACCCCATTCATTCTGCAGCCGTTTATTCCTTCAGTCTTGTTTGATTTGCAGCCATCGATCCTCTCAACGAATACACAAAGAAAAGCAAAGGCCTGCTTACAGATCCACGCACGCATTTGATGGTGGGATATCTCTGATTACACCTAATGAAAATAATTACACAAATCAGGGAATGCAATCAAGCAAGCTATAAGCTATCAGCCAGAATCAAATGAAGTGGAAGCAGAATACATTAGTACAATAAATAAGGACAAAAACAACAGACACCGTGGTGAATTGAAGCTACTAACTAAACAGTCCACAGTCTATCAAAACTGGCTGTCAAATGCAAAACAGAGACAGTCAGGCAGATGTTGAAGACAACTGCAGCCTGCAGGTAGTCGTTCCAGTGAAAAATGCCTCATGTTTGTAACCTCTCTGCACGAATGTGGAGAAAAAACAATCTGGGTGAAAAAAGTTCACCACCCTTACAGCACTGTTTTTATGAATGTTAATTAAATTACAGATTATGGCGACTCCTGGAATAAGCATTAATTTTCAACCCGGGATGGAATGGCTCTGGGAGACAATTAGTTCATACATGCAAAGTTTTAATTAGGTGACTCAGACCTTGGCCCACTAATGCTGGTTCGTGTTCTGTTTCAACGGTTCAAAACAGGAATCAAATGCACAACACAAAGGCAGCAGGGTTGAAGGAACAATAAGCAAGCTCTAATAACAAAAAAAAAAGCTTATTCCAGTCAAACAAACAGGCATGCAGCAAAAACCGAGAAAAAATCTAAAAACAAAGGAGAACAGAAATAGCTGAACTAATAACGAACCGGCGTGCACGACGAAGGGCGCAGGCAGGAATACTGATGACAGATACAAGCAACACAACTGAAAGAAAGAAAACACATGGAATAAATATGCAAGAGAGAGCAGGCTGATGAGGGGCAGGTGACAATAATCAGCGATCACAGAGGTGGGAAGTCAAACAAAACATCACACGAGGAGGGTGAACACGGATGGCTCGGAAGGAGCACGGCAGCGAAGGCGGGACAGTGATGACAGAAACTCTCTGGAGATCAGGCAGGAGGGCGACGGCGAAAACGAACGTCTCTGGAAGCCGACAGTGGAACTGCTATGGAGACAGAGTACGCCTTTAAAAATCTAAAACCACAGAAGGTCAGAAATCAGGTCACAATGTTCAAATACATCGTCTGCTTGACTGATCAGGTCGTCCTGGTATGTTTGGACCAGTCGCCATATCTGATGTATCTGCATAATCACAACTAGGCTTCTACTTTATGCAAATGAGAGTCGAGGACATGTCTCAAAAAATCTCTCTGCTCCTCTGGGTTCTTTTAATGAAGCATTAGGAGAAGATGTTGAGTCCCAAAAAATCTGTTTTATTCTAACATCAGTAGAATGTGCAAGGTTACAGAGCTCTGGGTCTCGACTTAACCTTTCCCTGATCCACAACAGAGTTGGGTCAGTTCATGAAGTCTGACACACTACCTCTCCCTGACCCAGTATTTTATAGACAGAACATGAGGAAATGCTGAGACAGTCATTGGCTCCTTCTCATTGGCTCCGGGCGCTCTCTCCTCTGCTTGGTCATCTTCAAGAATCCAACGTCACCGCAGCAACCTGTTTGCAAGATCTAATCTAGAGAGACGCCCTTATCCCTGACGCCAACCTGTTCTATCTTAAGTCGAGGGCCCCAAGATGTCTCCCAAACCAGGCCAGGCCTCTATCTCAAAACCTCCTGTTCTAGGTCACACTGGCCTTAGATATATTTTGCACTCACTCGTCTAAATCACTTCTATGAATAATAAAGGAAAAAATTTGACCAGGAGAAGCAGAATTTCTGTTGATTATTCAGTCACACAATCATTCAACAGAAAATATGAATAAGATCAACATATCAGGATCCAACTATCATTAATATAAGCATAACTATTAGCAGAATATATGTGTGTAATCAAACTTATCAAAGTATAGGAATATGACCCAAATATCCATCATGAGTTGGTCCAGCGTGACACTTGCTTATTACATTAGGTGCTTGATACAGTGTACCACAGCGTTCAGCACTGAGGTTTTCTTAGTTACTCAAAAAATATTATGAATGAAATGCTGAAATCATGATATGCTTTGTTTAGCATGTTTTATGACTATATGGGTGTCATCCTCGATAGCTCACTGTCTTTACACTCTCACATCAACAACATTACCCGGTCCTATTTTCATTTACGCAACATCAACCGTCTCCGTCCCTCTCTCACCCCTCACACCTCTGCTATCCTGGTCCACAGCCTCTTCACTTCCCGTCTTGATTATTGTAATTCACTCCTTTTCGGTGTCCCTCACAAGTTCCTCCATAAACTTCAACTGGTTCAAAACTCTGCAGCCCGCATCATCACCAAGACCCCCTCCTCTCACCATATTACCCCCGTCCTTCAGCAGCTCCATTGGCTCCCGGTTAAATACAGAATCTCTTTCAAAATCTTACTATATGCATTTAAGGCTATCCACAACCTCACCCCCCCATATCTCTCTGACCTCCTCTCCATAGCCACCCCCTCTCGTTCCCTCAGATCATCCTCCTCTCTCCACCTCTCTGTGCCCTCCGCCCGTCTCAGCACCATGGAACTCTGGAATTCACTACCACCCGACATCAGAAACATTGATCTCTCCCCACTTTCAAATCCAAACTGAAAACTCATCTGTTCCGGACTGCCTTCTCTTTTTAACTCCACTTCTCCTTGTTGCTTGTTTTTATTTGTTGGGTTTTATTTATTGTGCTTGTATTCATCCTGTGTACTTGTGTTTTTATTGTGCTTGTATTTATCCTGTGTTATTTGTGTTTTACCCGCTCTGTAAAGTGTCCTTGAGTGTTCTGAAAGGCGCTTCCAAATAAAATGTATTATTATTATCATTATCATCTGCAACTGCACAATAAGTTCATACTTAAATACTGCAGAACATTTATTGACGATGTGTTGAATTTGTCTCTCCACAATATCCACAGGAAGAATGTTATAGTAAGGTTAATGCAACTCAAATCATTGAATAGGATATGAACATACTTTTTAGGTACCATGATTGCTCAGTTGAGGTGGTGCCACACTGCCTAACCAGCAGTAAAACAGGAAGTCAGCATTTCTTACATTCAAAGGTTAATCAGGGAATTTCACGTCTGTATATTTCTGCTTGTGAAATATTATTACAGTCAGCATCCCCCATATTTGAATCCCCAGTCCTACAATGCATTTGTTCATATATGGGGTGGTATGTGGTTTCCCAGCTGACAAACAACATATAATGAAATGCATTCCCAACAAATCAAAGACACTGAGCATTGTAGCACTAGCACACACACACACACACACACACACACACACACACACACACGAACAAACAAACAAATGCTAAAGCTGTGCTGCACACAAATTATGTCAGATTTTTCTGCTCGCTTGCCTTCCTGCCTGCTGTTCTTTGTGCCCAGGTGCCTGACCTCCGTGTGCTCCAGTCCACGCCCCGTCAGTCTGTCTGTCGTGGGTCTCCCGGACTGATCACTCTCAGTCATCTCGTCAGCCGTTGCCTTTTTTTTCACTCTACTCCTGTTTCCCTTTGTGAGTTCAGTGTTTGGGTCCAGCTTTAAAATGGTAGTTTTGGTTGTATTTATTTAAGTAATCAAAATTCCAAACTGACATTGTCGTATATTTGATGAGACTTAATTGGCATTAATCCCTTTTCGAAGGGTAATGCCACGAGGTGAATTTAATGCAAGTTCAATTCAAATATTTAATATGAAAAATTATACTATTTAAGCCATTTCATCCCACATTAGTGTCGCTATTTTTCAGGTTCTGAAGTTGTCTTAACCTTTCAAACACTGCACTAATGCTCACAAGGGTTTTAGAGAACTTAAACCAAATGCAGAGCCCAGTTGGCCCAGAAATATTGAGCATTGCCAGCAAATACACAGAGCCAAGCTTCCTGTTTAGAAAGCCTGAGATCTTGGCCAACACTGAGGTTATAGAGAAATGACTGACCTCAATCAGCAACAGCTGTAAATATGTTTATTTGTACACTGTGACCAGATAGGAGTTCAATATTACTGACTGCACATCATATCAATGTTTGAATTGTTGCAAAAGCAGCCACCTGAAGCCAGCTGTTGGTATATATAATACATCATGTGCTGTCTCACTTGAGTTGTGCATTTTACCCAGTGTGATAAAAGATTTTTAAAAAGCTGGAAAGTCCAAGTATCTT
This sequence comes from Chelmon rostratus, assembly GCF_017976325.1. Taxonomy (NCBI): domain Eukaryota; kingdom Metazoa; phylum Chordata; class Actinopteri; order Chaetodontiformes; family Chaetodontidae; genus Chelmon; species Chelmon rostratus. The sequence continues at coordinate 23,296,375 of NC_055672.1, read as the reverse complement.
TCAGCTCACTGTGGCCAACTTTTTTTTATTTTTTACGGCTCAGAAGTTGACCTGTTGGCCTACACGATGTCACTGCATTTTAAGTACGTCTTTCTTAATGCAAAGGGTGAATTTATATGTAAAGTAGCTGCCCGGTCCTTTCTACCCGCTGTCAGACAAGTATCACAATCACTAAAAGTTGGTGTGATTACTGGGGGCGAGGCCACCCACAACTGTGCTGTCTTAGACAGAATTAAAACAGGGCTGTCCTAATATAACTGCTGGCTGCAGTGGCAGGCAGAGGAGTCACACAAACAGGAGTCACTTTCACAAAGTTCTGCTCTGGATACACTCACATCACCCGACATGTATTTGCACAGAGTTGGAAAAGTATTCACTACAACAATCAATAGTTTCGGGAAACCACAGTCTGCTGTGAATTATTTCTGTTTAAAGCTGCTTAAACTAATAGTTGTACATGCAGAACTCATCAAATGAGGGTGTGATGTGAAAGAGGTTGCTCATAGTGATGAACCCACAGAGAACAGTTGTCAAATCTGCAGTTTATTTGAAAGGGTTTGCATCAGACTGACATGAATCATAAAAAGGGCTGCCAGCTTTCATGCAATGAGGTGAGACTCGACAAAGATCTCACACTCTCACGGCACACATGCCTTTTCCACTCCAATGCTTTATTTTTTTTTCCTGTTCAGACAGCCTGAGGCGCAGAGCCTAACAGGGTTAAGGAGACGCTGATATGAGTTTGAATCACAATGATATTGTGGTCAGGCAGCTAACCTGCTGAGCATGAGTAGAGCAAGGCTGGAGAGGCTGCAGTGTTAGCGTTGTTTGCACTCTGCGACTCACCACGTCTGCGTTGCAGTTATACTAACATGAGACGATGACAGTGTGATATTCAGTGGGTCAATTTACTTTCAAAATGTAATGTATTACACGCTACCTTACAGTATTACTGTCTGTACGGACCAGTGTTGTGAAAGTTGCTGATGAGTAGTAATTAGTTGCAGTTACTATTTACTTCTTCTTACTACTTAAAGAGTAATTGGATTACTTTACCAGTTACTGCATATAATGCCCACATAGGTACAGTATATGATTTTAGTGCTGATGTATTGTTGTTACAGAACACTTTGTAATAATAGCGCTCTCACTACTACTGCCTCAGCATAACCTGGTCTCTATGGCAATGTTAGCTTAGCATTCAATGACCTGAAGTGTTTACTTGTGCTCCAAGTCTTTTTTTTTTTAACAATACACACAGAAACAAGGTTGACGATCAATAAAAAGGCACTGAGTAAATATATTTCTGCATATTTTGCAATGTAGGATAAGCAGAGTGTAATAGCCTGAAAAATGCCCCTCTGGACAGAAAGCCCATTCATCTGACCACCCCGTTATTCTGAAACAAACACCCATGTCTCCAAAAGCTCAGCCCACTGAAACACTACTTTGGTTTTTTAGGGTTTTTAGGGCTCTGGTTGGCAAGTGTTAAGGTTAGGGCAACATGTTTAGGCCAATCAGAAGCAGAGTAGGGCTAGGTCTGGGATATCGTGCTGTTGGACAAATGGTCTTTGGGTCTGATGGAACGCTGTTTCAGACTTTTGCGGTCTGAAAAATGTTTTACACAGTGTTTTGTTTGTTTGAAATCAGGGTTGTACAACAGCTGCAGCTGAAATCAACTCAATTAATGTTAATTAAAAAACATGGTGTGATGACCCAGACATCACGCTGGTAGAAGTGAATCTTAGACACAGACCAACAGGCGCTAACAAGCCTCATGCAGCCCTGCCTTCACTCTGTGTGCTTCACACTCAGTGTTCCACCACACAGAGCACTGTGGCAGCTTGATGGATGGAGTTTATAATTGACTTCATATACAGTGAGCATTCACCATCCTAATGCAAGCTGAAAAGGATGCATACAAATTGATTCACTGAATCCTTTTCACCTCATTTTTATTTTTGAAACAGCTACCCTGGTCAACCAGTCACCGAGACACTTAATGAAGCTGTTCATTGATCACAGCCAGGAAGCCAATGTCTATTGTTAATTTGTATGATTATAATTGAAGTTTCCAATGTGGTTTTATGGAGAATGGGTCAATATCAGTTCCTGTAGTGGCCCGGTGCTCACAGTGTAATTGGGATTCGAGATGGACAAAATGTATTCAAACTATCTCTCCACTTTTGTTTATCTCTGTGGCGTCCGCTCTCATACAGTATGGTAAAAAATTCAGGGTCTGGCCCTGCAGTGGATCAATTATGGGTGTCCTCTGTCAGGAGAAGCAAGGGCACTCCGCAGCAACAATCACTCTAATGAATGTCGAGATGAGTAAATTTAAAACAGACAGAACCTTAACAGTCCTATACAGCAGTGAGGAAACAACACACAGCCATAAACAAGCTTAACAGCTTATTTCCTTGTGAGAGGCTGATTAATGCTATTTCGACTTAACCTTTTACCGGTGTTGAAATTCAGTAGTTACATTACAGCTTCGTTATTTTTAAAGAAAAGTTGCACTTTTTCCTCATAGAATAGTGACAATAATAATAAAACAATCATCAGTGTCAGTCATTAAGTCAGTCTATATTGTTTACAGCAATGTACATCTAACTACATGCATAATTACTTGCCAGCGCATCATATTTCTGGAGAGGACGTGGCCGGAAAGCAATGGAAGTACTTGAGGAACAAAGAAGAGGAAAGTGGACAGGGAAAGATGAGTGGCTCTGAGGGAGGAGGTCAAAGGAAATGGAAATTCTTGAACACCTTTGTTAAGAAGAGGACAACTTCCCTGAAATCAGACCAGACCCCAAATCAGCCAGACTCCTGTGACGCGGCTAGGGAGCTGGACCCAAATGCAAACAAACAGACGTTGGAAAGGTGACTAGGTGAAGGTTTATTGAGGCTGCGGTGAGGAGGGAAGCGTAGGTAGAGGTGGTGTCTCCAGACACAGGGAAGACTGGGGAGGCAAGCAAGCAGGCGGCGAGGGAGGTAGGCCGTGTGGCACAGCGGTGGCTCGAGCAGACTGGTACAGGTGCTGGGTGGCTTGAGGGTAACGAGCTGGATCCTGAACATAGAAAACACAGGTAAGTATGGGAAATCGCAATCGAAAATTCTTTTGAGCACTAGCATACGATCTACCACAAAGCGGTGACAATCTGGCAGCGAGAACACAGGCAGGCCCGCCTTAAGTAAGCTCCTGATGAAGATCAGGCACAGGTGTGTGCAGCCAGCTCCTCCTCCAGCCCGCAAGCCACACCGATACTGTCAGAGAGAGCACACACAAAACCCAACCCCCAGCCTCACCTACACACACACCACAGTACCCCCCCTCTAAATGACGCCTCCAGGCGTCTTCCCAGGCTTATGGGGAAACTCACGATAGAAGTCCTTCAATAACTGTGGGCTCAGAATGAGTCGCCGAGAAATCCAGGATCGCTCCTCCGGACCATACCCCTCCCAGTCCACGAGGTACTGAAAACCGCGCCCCCGACGTCTCACATCCAAGATCTTGTGCACCACGAAGGCAGGATGGCCATCAATGGTCAGGGCGGGGGGAGGGGGTTCGGCCGGAGGGCTAAGGGAGCTGGAGGATACAGGCTTAAGCAGAGACACATGGAATGTCGGGTGAATGTTCATAGACTCAGGTAACTTCAGTCTCACCGCAGATGGGTTAATAACCCTCTGAACTTCAAACGGACCAACATAGCGGGGTGCGAGCTTCCGTGACTCCACCTGCAGGGGGAGGTCCCGTGTGGATAACCATACCTTTTGCCCAGGCTGATACTGAGGAGCTGGGGAGCGATGTTTGTCTGCCAGCAACTGGTTGCGCCGGATAGAGCGAGTAAGTGCTGCTCGGGTGGCTTTCCACACCTCTTGAACTCGGCGGAGGTGAGCACGGACCGAGGGCACTGCTACCTCACGCTCCTGGGTGGGGAACAGAGGTGGCTGAAAACCATTAGCTGCCATGAATGGTGACATACCTGTGGCCGAGCTGACGAGAGAGTTGTGGGCATATTCAATCCATGGCAGCTGGAAACTCCATGAAGCGGGATGTCTGGCAGAGACACACCGGAGGGCTGCTTCCAAATCCTGGTTGGCCCGCTCTGTCTGGCCGTTAGATTGAGGGTGGTAACCAGAAGTTAGACTGGAGGTCGCTCCGATAGCTCTGCAGAAAGCCTGCCACACTTGAGAGGTAAATTGGGGGCCTCTGTCAGAAACCATGTCCACTGGGATACCGTGAATCCTGAAAACTTGTGACACAAGGAGGTCAGCAGTCTCGAGAGCAGTGGGTAACTTAGGGAGGGGAACAAAATGAACAGATTTAGAGAAACGGTCTACTATAGTGAGGATGACAGTGTTACCTCCAGATGGTGGTAGACCAGTGATGAAGTCCATGGCAATATGTGACCAAGGACGGCTCGGGATGGGTAGAGGATGTAGCAGACCAGCTGGAGGACGATGAGAGGCTTTACCTCGGGCACAGACAGAGCAGGCAGCCACAAATTCCCTAGTGTCCCGTGTCATGCCCGGCCACCAGAAGCGCTGCTGGAGGAATTGAAGGGTTCGCTGAAACCCTGGATGGCAGGTGAGTGTAGACGCATGTCCCCATTGCAACACTCGGGAGCGAACTGCCTCGGGAACAAATAGACGATTAGCCGGGCCACCACCCGGATCAGGGTGGGTCTGTTGGGCTGCTCTGACCATGGACTCAATCTCCCACTGCACTGCTCCCGCAAAACAAGAGGAGGGAAGGATGGGTACTGACTCTTGTGAAGATGAATCTGGGGAGAACTGGCGAGAGAGAGCATCAGGTTTGAGATTACGGGAACCTGGACGATATGAGAGCATGAAATTAAAGCGGCTAAGGAACAGGGACCAGCGAGCTTGACGGGAATTGAGACGTTTGGCAGAATGAAGGTAAGCCAGATTCTTATGGTCTGTCCAGATGAGAAAAGGGTGTTCAGCTCCTTCCAGCCAGTGTCTCCACTCCTGTAATGCCAACACAATAGCCAACAGTTCCCGATTACCAACATCATAATTTTGTTCTGCCGCAGAGAGTCGCCTGGAGAAAAAAGCACAGGGATGAAGTTTGTTAGTCTCTGGATCTCGCTGAGAGAGGACAGCCCCCACTCCTAATTCAGAGGCATCCACTTCCAGCACAAACTGTCTGGAAGGATCAGGGTGGAGGAGCACCGGAGCACTGGTAAATAATCTCTTGAGTTGAAGAAAAGCCCGTTCAGCTTCAGCAGGCCATGTGAATGTGACATTGGAGGAAGTGAGTTGGGTCAGAGGGACTGCTACTTTACTGTAATTTCTAATGAATCTGCGATAGAAATTGGCAAAACCAAGGAAGCGCTGAAGTTGTTTGCGAGAGGTGGGGGTTGGCCACTCTGCCACTGCTCTTATCTTGGCTGGATCTGGTTTGAGCTGACCTTGTGCCACAATGTAACCCAGGAAAGTGACTGCCGACTGATGAAATTCACATTTCTCTGGCTTTACATATAACCTGTTCTCCAGGAGGCGCTGCAGAACGAGGCGGACATGCTGGATGTGATCTTCCTGTGTGCGAGAAAAGATGAGAATATCATCCAGATAAACAAAGACAAAACGGTTTAGCATGTCACGGAGGACATCATTGATTAGGGCTTGGAAGACAGCAGGCGCATTGGTGAGGCCGAAGGGCATCACCAGGTATTCAAAGTGGCCTAATGGGGTGTTAAATGCCGTCTTCCATTCATCTCCTTCACGAATCCGGACCAAATGGTAAGCATTGCGGAGGTCGAGCTTGGAGAAAACTCGGGCATGACATAACGGTTCAAAAGAGGGATCAATAAGGGGAAGAGGATATTTGTTTTTTACAGTTATGTCATTTAACCCTCGGAAGTCAATGCATGGGCGTAGAGTTTTGTCCTTTTTCTCCACAAAGAAAAAACCAGCTCCAAGTGGGGAGGAAGAGGGACGGATTAGACCAGCTGCCAGAGAGGAGTTAATATATTGCTCCATGACCTCTTTCTCAGGACGGGACAAGTTGTAGAGACGGCTAACGGGGTATTTGGCACCGGGGAGGAGGTCTATAGCACAATCGTAGGGTCGGTGGGGAGGGAGAGACAGAGCCAGATCTTTACTGAAAACAGCTGCCAGGTCATGATACTCAGGTGGAACATTAGATAGATCAGGAGGAGCTGGTGGGGGTGACTGGGGGGAGCTGGAGGTAGGGACGGCAGCGTGGAGACAGTAGGAGTGACAGTGTACACTCCAACTGATGATGGAAGATGTCTGCCAATCTATATGGGGGTTATGAAGTTTTAACCATGGGAGACCTAGAACCACTGGCGTGATGGGAGAGGGCAGAACATGCAGCTGAATTTTCTCATGGTGGTTGCCAGAAATAGTTAGCGACACTGGCTCTGTGCGGTGAGTCACCGTGGCTAACAGCTTGCCATCTAGTGCATTTGCAATTAGGGGCTTGACCAGAGGCTCGAGAGGGATTTGCAACTGAGTAGCTAATTCACAGTCAATGAAATTTTCATCCGCTCCAGAATCCACCAAGGCTTGGAATGGGAGGGTCACACCTACACAGGCAAGAGAGGCAGGCACACTTACTCGAGGAGGAGAGCTGTGCTGGGACGTCGTCTGGCTCACCAGGGCGCTCTCGATCACTGGTGAGCCCGGCCTTTTGGTGTCTGGGGGCAAGAGGCGATAAAATGTCCCGCCAGGCCACAGTAGAGGCAAAGTCTGGCTTGCATCCGCCGTTTACGTTCATCCGGGGTTAGACGAGCTCGTCCAACCTGCATGGGTTCCTCAACAGAGAGAGAGGGGACTCTGCCAGGACTGGAGGGACTGACTGGGGAACTTGTAAGAGCCAGAGATTGGGGAGGAGGGGGGGAGGGGCAGGCACTCACTCGGGCCTTGCTGGTTCTCTCTCTGCTTCTTTCCCTCAGCCGGTTGTCTACCCTGATAGCCAAGGAGATAAGCTCGTCTAATGAGTCAGGCTCATCCCGAGTAGCTAATTCGTCCTTTACATCATCGGAGAGTCCTTTAACAAAAACTGCTTGTAATGCCCTGGTGTCCCACCCACACTCTGCGGCTAAGATACGGAAATCTATGGAGTAGCTAGCAACAGATGAGGACCCCTGATGTAGGGACAGCAGACGTTTTTCTGCTTCCCGGCCCTGGACAGGATGGTCAAACACTCTGCGTAGCTCGGAGATAAAAGAACCATAGGACTCTAGGACACTGGATCTGCCCTCCCACAATGCAGTTGCCCACTGACCCGCTTTCCCTCTAAGTAAATTAATTATATACGCTATGCGAGATTTATCAGAAGGATAACTAGAAGGTTGCTGATTGAAAACCAAAGAGCACTGTAAAAGAAAGCGGCCACATGAGCCTACATCGCCTGAATAATGCTCTGGGGGAGGAACAAAAGGTTCCTTAACGGCTGAGGACGGGTGTGTTTCGGCTGGAGTGGGGGCAGGGTTACTCACTGCTACCGGGGGAGTCCGAGTGGACAGCTGAGAGGCAATTGAGGCCACGCTGGAATTCAAATCCTGCAGGGAGCTCATGACATCAGCAAGTAATCGGTCATGCCTTCCAAGCAATATTCCTTGGGTGGTGAGGGCTTGCTGAAGAGCGTCTTGGTCTGCTGGGTCCATAGTTGGCCAGATTGTTCTGTGACGCGGCTAGGGAGCTGGACCCAAATGCAAACAAACAGACGTTGGAAAGGTGACTAGGTGAAGGTTTATTGAGGCTGCGGTGAGGAGGGAAGCGTAGGTAGAGGTGGTGTCTCCAGACACAGGGAAGACTGGGGAGGCAAGCAAGCAGGCGGCGAGGGAGGTAGGCCGTGTGGCACAGCGGTGGCTCGAGCAGACTGGTACAGGTGCTGGGTGGCTTGAGGGTAACGAGCTGGATCCTGAACATAGAAAACACAGGTAAGTATGGGAAATCGCAATCGAAAATTCTTTTGAGCACTAGCATACGATCTACCACAAAGCGGTGACAATCTGGCAGCGAGAACACAGGCAGGCCCGCCTTAAGTAAGCTCCTGATGAAGATCAGGCACAGGTGTGTGCAGCCAGCTCCTCCTCCAGCCCGCAAGCCACACCGATACTGTCAGAGAGAGCACACACAAAACCCAACCCCCAGCCTCACCTACACACACACCACAACTCCGAACTTACTGAGGTGTATTTTAACAGTGGAAAACTGGCTTGCTGATTTATTTGGCAAGTGAGTATAAGTTGATTGCTACATAGAAAGTAGTTTTTGGATCTCTGTGAGGTGACGATACAGTTTGGATCAGGGCTGACTGTGAGACTCACGGAAATCACTCTTTTCACATGATCTCACCCCACACATCCATTCTCTCATGCACTGAAAAACATCTTGAAAACTGATAATGTCAAAGCGGGAAAAGAGGACACTGATGGTGCATGGACAGACAAGACAAAGCAGCATCACGTCTCTGTGATTGTGTAGTGCTAAATTACCTTAACTTTTCCACATGAAATAGCTCAACAGACGCTTAAACAGGCTGCTTATGATTTGGGCCAATTGTGGCATTTCTTGTCGTGATAATGCATGTCATTGCTTAGTTGCTAAAAATGGCAGGGGTAACAGCTGCGCAACCTCCCAAGCACCTTGGATAAAAGGATGAAAGTAGCATCCTAGCATTTTTAGATGAAACATCTGAATGACCCCTAAGAGGATAGGCCTGTAACCCGCCATGCTGTTTATTTTGTCAGCTTTGTCTTTAATGAAAGGCACTAATAATAATACAGATAATATATACAAGTAAGGAAATGTTTTTTGCTAGCTATTGTAGATGTTCAGAAATGATCTTATTAGTTCCAAATACTTCATTGTCATCTAAATGCAAGACTGCAGGGTGAACTTCTTCTAAATTAACAAGTCTTTATTAGTATTAATACTACCCACTTCAGAATGATTCCTCCCAAAACGGTTGACCAGTTCATAATAATCTTGCTGCCGTTCCCTGGTTGGGACATATCCAAGGACCCTGTTTGTGGACTCCAGCTCAGGGTGCAACACATCCCAAAAGTCCTCTTCTCCAAACTCACCAGTTCACTGCACCAGCCTCCACCTGTCAGTGGATCACAAACTTCCTGACAGACAGGAAGCAGCAGATGAGGCTGGGGAAAATCACACCCAGCACCAAGACAATCGGCACTGGCGCCCCCCAGGGATGTATGCTCTTCCCACTGATCTCCTCCCTCAACACCAATGACTGCACCTCAGGAGAGCAGCCTGTTAAACTCCTGAAGCCTGTAGATGACACAACGGTCATTGGCCTCATCCAAGATGGTGACAAGTTTGCATACAGACAGGAAGTTAAACAGCTGGTCCTCTGATGGAACATGTTCAGCCTGGAGCGGAAAGTGACTGCACAGAAAATGACTGATCACGGATGCCAACCTGCCCTCCATTCAGGACTTAACACTTCAGACTGAGGAAACAGACAGAAAACATCAGTGCACACCATAACAATCAGACACAAGAGCAGTTTCTTCCCACAGGCCATCACTCTGGTGAACAGTTAATTCAGTCATACGGTGCCAATAACCCTTGAGCCAAAACATCCATGAGCATGCTGTACATAATGCATTTAAACATGCATACATGCATATTTATTGTTTGCAAGCCACAGGTGATTTATATATGTATGCATGCACCTTTCTTTTTTGCACACATGTGTGCATTACAATCCTATATCATTCTTTTCCTTTATTTTTGAAGTATTAGTTTTCAGTGTCCTTAGCTGTATGTCTTCTCTTGTGTTAGTGCAGTGAAAGCAATGAAAAACTGGAGTCTAATTCCTTGTATGTCTACACAAATCTGATTCTAATGAGGCTGGATGCCATGCTTATCTGATGAAAGTATAGCTATTAACAGACATAAGCACTTTATTTTAAAGGATTAAACTACTATCAGAGCAGATATGCATTAGGTGTTCCTACAACAAAGATACAGGCAGAAGTATTATCTTGAATAAAGGAGATAACAAATGCTAATCTATTAAGATCCTCAGCCTCATTTTGTTAACGCTAATAATTACATTTATGTTCAAGATAATAAACTTTGTATCATTAGGATTCATCTTGCCTTCAGTAGCTCAATCCACCTCCACTTTAACCACTTTAATGAGTGAAAAAGCTTTCTTATTCTAGAGAACAGCCACTTCCCCTGGCATCCTACCTTTGGCTATTTTTGAGCTGAGGTCACAGGTAGAAGCTTGATTTTAACCACCTGAACATTACTTATAGTGCAGGTACCAACGATTTCTATATGTTTCCTTTCTCATTTCAATGCATCAGTTACGTTTTAAAATGTTTAGGACCTAGAACACTACGCTCAAACAGAGTAGACAAGACACTGATGAAAGGTTTAACAGTTCAATGAATGTTAGGAGAATGTGCAGAAGGTGAGTCCAGAAGAGGCAAGTACAGAGTAGATGAGTCCAGGTAGTGACAGGTCGATGAATACTGGTTGAAAGCCTGGTGCTGAAACACTGTGCAGCCAGGTGAGTCTTGATTGGTTAATTGAGAGCAGCTGTGCTCAGGAGGAGAGGAGGCTGGGCCCAACCAGGAGAACAAAGGGGGAAGGAGGAGAGACTCCAGATCAGGAGGGAGAGGTGCTAAACATCTGGGTCCTAAATACTCTGAGCATTACACCTGAACTTCACCAGTAGTGATATAGTCAAGGCCAAAGGATCCGTAAAGCCTCTCCATTGTTGTCACACGGAAATCAATTGCCAGAGGTACCACTCACAGGTCCTCACAAATACGTGCTTGAGTTTCGAGGACCCTCTCCATGCAGGAGACTTGTTCAGAGGTTCAGTCCAGCGGAGCGAGGCTGATATGTCAGTGCTATGCAACTTACGTTCCCCGCACTCGTTAAGCACTTTCAAGCATGCCTTGCTGTTCTTAATATCCTTCTGAGGACCCTTGTGCAAAAAACGACATCAAGTTGTCTTCAGACAAACTTCAAAGGGACTCCTATTCACTCAGATGGGAAGTCATTCAAGGCCAGCAATACAATTTCATCTTGGCTGAACAAGTTTTAGGAATCTATCTTCCACTTCATCAGTTTGCCATCAGCAGTTTAAAAAATCTCAGGCTTTGTACAGGACCAAACTACTGCCAGCAGCTACACATCTTGCTGTGTGTGCCATCTTGTCAGTATACCAGATAAAGAGTGAAAACTACCTGACTTCCCTGCCTGTGGCTCTCAGCCTCCCACTGGAGATGGAGATATTTAAATTCAATAAGTTCTATTCATTTCAAGTTTATTTTTTCATTAGTCATTTCTTAGCAAACATAACACAAGAAGGAGGAAGTAGTGCATTTGTTGGGGAGTATTTTCAGCAGTGGATTCGTCCACATTTGGTGCTCAGGCAGGACAATGTGTTCAGGATTTTGGATTGTGATGAACAGTTAAGTTCTGCTTTTACATGTGTGCAAGTTCAACTTGGTCACTCTTTAAATATTTTGTCTTAGCCTGAAACAGGAAACTCTTCTATCAACTGGTGCTGCTGACCCAGGATGTTCAATTAATCTGCACATGCAGTGAAAGAAAATGTATAATTTTTCGGATTTTGTACAAATGTTTCAATTAAGCTACACGGCTACTTAGCATTTAACCTTTTTAATGTATGCTCTTCCAAATTGCTGTAACAGTCTGCATTTTGTCCTCCATGTCTCCAGTCAGAATGAGTCCTGGGAAAAAGGTCTGCTTTGTTAGAGTAAAAATGTTAATGAGGAATAATTATTATAACCAAACGACTTTGTCTGCTTATCTCCCTTGAATAGGATTTAGGATAGAATGCATAATCAAGAGGCTGTATATCCACCTCAAAGAGTACAGGGAAAATGTTGTAAGACATGGTGACTATAATTATTAAGGTGCAGTATTTCTGGATCGTATCTTTCATATTTTGCTAAGCTCTAAAACATTTAGTTGTTGAAATGACAGGGATCATGAATTTTTAAAAAAGGGGGGTCTCAAAATGGGTCAGTTTTGGCAGCAGTATTTATGTGGAAGAAGATCTTTAATTTTAAAGTCATTCATGTAGGTAAGTAGGTCACAATTTCTTTAAACATGATAGAAAACTGAGCATTTTGGGGTTTTAGACTTGGTTGCATCAAACAAATAATTTAAATGTTACCTTGGGCGGTGGGAAATTTGAAACAGCTGTCAAATATATATAAGTTTATTAAATTTAAATGCAGGCCTACTTTTATCTAGGCTGAGTGTATATTGTGCAACCATATCAGTAAGGAAAATAATACATGATAACATATTGGTTTGGAGTAATGGGAGACACTAAAATTCAAAGGACTCTAATCAGGAGCTAAAGTGATCATGACCTTTTTATTCCAAGTGACATTTATTTATATCTATTTTTTCATAGTCCAGAACTTGATAACTAATGTTAGTGTGCTAATAGTTTAGCCAAACAGATCGAGAATTAATACAGTAGCAGTAAATAAAAAGACTAAGAAGTATTCACATTTTATGCTTATTCACATATTTTAGATATATTGCAAATCCTGCAAATGAAGGCACATGAAGTATAAAGAGCAAGACAAGTCCACCTATGGAGGAGGGTTGGGGTGGTGGGTGGATCAAGACCAGGACTTTCAGCCATGAGACCAGTGTTCATGTCCTGTGTGAAACCTGTGTGAAACCCCTAACCCTAACCCCTAACCCCTCCTACGCTCCATCAGAGTGGATGTGCGGCAGAACTGTCCAGAGAATCAGAAGGTGACTAGAAGGGAACAAAGGGGAAACCTTGTTCCCATGGTTTCCACCTTCTCATCATCTTCTCAGCAGTTCAATTCGGCCGCAAAAAAAAACACTTTGTCCAACTTCAGGGCAAACTTCAGTCATTTACATACTCCTCCATCATATCTGCTTACAAAAGAAATAAAAATCTTCTCGTCCACGCGCTCCTGCAGAATGACAAGAAACCGGAACAAAGAAATGCATATTTCAGATCTGTAAAATATATTACAAATAAATTCACAGATGTAGGAGCCCCAGATTTTCACAACCTTCAACAGGGCTCATCAAATCTGGTTTATTGCATTCATTGCGCAATACTGTACATCGGACAAACCAAAAATACATTATTAGAATGGTTAAAGCAACACATTTATCATAGTACCCACACACAGAAAAATACAAAACTTTATTTACATTTTTGGTCACATGGAGTTGATAATGCTGGTTATGGGTTTGGAGGCTGGAATAGGCTGGTCCATGGCCCAGAGATGTGCCGCGGAGCGTCGTTGGATCCTAAAATGGCCTGAATGAAATCAAAAACAATAAAAAACATAAAACATATATATTTTTTAGAAAAAAAATAAATGGCCACCACCTTTGACACCTTTGGTCTATTGGCACACTATAAAGCATTTGAAGAAAGTGTAACTTTTTTTGTTCTTTTTCTTTCTTTGGCAATTTGGGGAGAGGGAGGCAGTTAGGCATGTCAAAGTGATTCCATAAAGGGCCGTGTGGCTGCAGGTTTTCGTTCCAACCAAGGAGGAGCACACCAGGCTGGAATCAATTAATCAGCTGATCTCAGTCTTCAGCTGATAACTAATGATCCCTTGATGTTGATTGGTTGGTCTGGTGTGCTCCTCTTTGGTTGGAAGGAAAACCTGCAGCCACACGGCCCTTTATGGAATCACTTTGACATATGTGAAGACAAACACCTTGTAAAACTACTTATTTTATCTGTCCCCTAAACCAAACCAAGTAGTTTTGATGCCTAAACCTAACCAAAGTGTGACCATTTCACAACGTTCACCACGTCTACGTCTGATAACCAGATGGTGCATATTTATTGTTGCTAACTTGACTGCAGAGTTCAAAAATTAGGTTGGGGGTCCTGAACAAACGTTCTTATGTGATAAGTTGGGAGTGAGAGTGTATTAACACACACCGCTGATAAACCAGAGGGCACTGGGACTGTCCTTTAGGACCAGATGGTGCTGCAAGACCTGGATAACATTGAACTAGCTGCTGCCATGTTGTTTGACTTGATGTATGCTTTCAACCTTAACTGCCTTCCTGAACCATCCTCAAATACACTTTCAGCGTACTCCAGAGAATTGTCATGGAGCAGGTAGGCATCACTGTCCAACGAAGCCCAGGTTCTTAGAAACAGACCTTATCAGTGAGCTGTTACTATTACATTGCTTTACTTCAAAAGCTTGTCATTATTTGTTTTTTTTTTTAATGTGTTTTTTATTTATTTGGAAGTTATCTATAGCATATGAACTGCAACGGCACACAAAGTAGGGAGTACAAACAGCAAAGCGGCATGTGCAGCAAATACATTGCTTAAATACATAGCACCCACTTCAGTCCACCAGAAAGACACCAATGACGAGAGGCTGCTCCAGCCGATCCAAGCTCACACTGAACCACTCACGCAAACGCTGCATCTATTATCGATTATTTTGTTATGCTTGTTTTCTTTTCAGGTCCTACTTTACTGCCAACAGATTGGAAGTCAGGAGTAATTGCACCATATAACTCTTACATGTATCCATTGTGGAACATTCTGTATTGATGCCGGCTTGTTTTAAGGACAGACAGTATTGATTTAGGTTGCAGCAGTTACGGATGTTTACTATGTATTTTCTTGGTAAAATGTTTTTTTTGATATTACATCTCACAATGTGTTGTCCTGCAAAAGAAAAATGTGTTTTGGTCTAACAAGTGAGGTGTGTGTGTGCGCGTGTGTTTTTATTTCATGTGAGTCAGATGTTTTAATAAATGTACCCTGTCTGTCCCTCTCAACCCTCAGCCCATTGTTTCCTACTACTACAGAAATAATAAGTTTCATTTTTACAAACGGCCTGAAACTGTTGTTTCTTTGCAAACATTAGTCAAATAAGAGGAAATAGTGCATTTGTTGGGGACTATATTCAGCAAGACTATATTCATTTGTTACTCTAGTGAGTATTTGTGGCTGCTGGATGGTGTATGCAGGATTGGGTCACAACAAACTGCAGTGTGTGTGTTCTTGCTAATGAAGGAACATGATGGTGGTCTGTGTGCTGCAGAATTTCAACAATCCTGACAAAGCCACAAGCTTTGTCTTGAAAGCTACTTTGCCCATCTCTTCACTTAGCTTGGCTTGTTGCCCTGCCTGAATGTGGTTGTTGACAGCAGCTATAAACACTTTAGACTGAGTCAGACGGCACGTTGTAAGAACTGATCCGTTTCAAGCATACCCGGGTCCTAAACATAACATGTGGGATACAGCACACAAAACTTGATCTCTGCTGTGTATTGTATGCCCAAAATTCCACTTCAACTTCCTCCCTGTGCTTTTGTGCAATATCCTTAAAGTATGCCGCACACCTGGAGTGTTAAAAAGTGTAATTAGATAGCGATTAGATAGACGCTGTATGTGTCCCTGTGGTGAAATTAGCTTGCAGCACAATCACAAGATATTTCATCACCACTAGACATACTCATGCAAAAACACATACACATACCTCACACTTTGTAACATTATCAGGTCCAAGGGGAAAAATAGGAGTGGTAAAGGGTGCATGGGGGATAAGGAGCTTGTGCATTACCTGTTCAAAAGTTGAATGGCTTATGGAGCAAATGTATGACCTAATGGGAAAACCTGATTTTTTTTTCCTGAAAATAAGTGGGCAATACCATATGCTGTCATAAAGTATGTTGCCAGATGGCGAGAGCTTTCAGGAGAAGAAAAAACAACAAAAGGAACTGAACATATCTGTGACGCTGTTTAATGTGGAACCTGCTGTGTGTGTGTTACAACCAACAACATGAAATCACTGAGCTGCAAAGCAACGACCTGCGACTATGAGCAGCTCTTCTCGTCTCAGTCTTCTGAAGACTCTGTTCCACTGAAGACTGACAGACCCAAACCTGGAAAACCATCATCATCATCATCATCATCATCATCATCACTACCATCTGACATCAGACATCTTGCCAAAGAAGTTCTTCCAGCCATTGCAGAGGTTAGTGTGATATATGTGTTCAATAATTTAGTTTGGCCCTCATTTTATTCCCCCACCTCTACATTACATGATACCTGCAAAAGCACTGCTGGCAATTGAACTGAATTGATTTTTTTTTTTTCTCAAAAGTCAAAATGGAAGTAAACTCAAGACTAAAGAACTGAACAGACACAGAACGTTGGCATGCATGGAAACTAGAATCTGGAAAACAAACAAACAGTATGATGCATGGCTGATCCTGTTCATGTTTTTAACACTGTTTTGTATGATTTTGGCCTTTTTGCTGATATATGTGCTGTGCTTATTTCCCCCCCTTCTTTTTTGGATCTGTCCTGTTTCATTACATATTTTGAATGTTTTGTTTTTATTTTATTTTATTTATTCAGCTTGATCGCAGTTTTCTGTGTCTACCCATCAGCATTCTTGTTTGTTGAGCACTTTGTCAAGCTCTTTTTTTTAAAGAAAATCATAAAAACTATTATTTGCTCTTATGACCACATGCTCCGCAAAAGCTCCTTAACTGATTCAGCTATTACATGCTAGATCATTCAGTGATTTATTGCAGATTCCTCACAACGTGAGAAGCGATGGAGATGCATTCATATTTATTCAAAACTGATGAAAGACGGAGGGAGGGGTGATGGCTGCACCACCTCTGAAGCCAAAATCCTAATCTTCTCATTGATCCCTGTTTAAAGACTTCTTTATAGAATGATTGCCATTCACCCAAAAGCTCATTTTGCAAGTGGGAACTCTATTCAAGATCAGCTATGCTGTATTATAGATGCACAACACTGACTTCTCACAATTGTAGAACAACACACACACACACTCTGTCTCTCTCAGCCCTGAACGGCCTCTTGTCTGCAGGCTGGGCGCTAACACGCGACAAATGGCCTCCTGTGATTGATTTCCAGGGCTGAGAGTGTGAGGGAGGGTGAGAGGACAAATTGATCGTGTCATTGGCTGGTAAGCATGGGGAGGGCAGAGGGACATCACACATGCTTTGTGTTCATTGATCTGACCTCTGAGATAAATTAATTTGTCTCTCTGCTCCATGTTGTTCTGCTAACTCTTCTGGCTCATCAGTGAGAATGGATTACCCACCAAAGAGGGTCTCTGACTCTCTTTATTAGATGATGAATGCCCTTGAAGATAAGATCTCATAGTCCAGCACTCTTCAATAATCTCATCTTCTTTGACCTGCCTGTTAATTCAACAACTTCTTCAAGTGCTACGCTGTCTTTCAAGAATCTGTTGAAGACAGAAAAATATGAAATAAAAATATTTTGTGAAGGTCTTAATTATGCTTTTTTTTCTGCTGTAGGATTACATGATTGTGTAAGTTAGTGGTGTTCCAACTGCAGCCCGTGAGCCACGCATGGCCTGACACTTTAATTTATATGGCTCATGGGTTATTTCAAAATGATATTTGGCCTGCTGACTAGATCGAAATGCAGTTCCTTGTGAACACAAGGTGGCACTGTCACCATGTGGGAATATCAGTCGCAAGCAGCACTCTGCGCCAGATGTGATGAGTGCTGTTATTAACACTATTAATCTCATCCAATCAGGAGAGTTTAAACACCAGGAGTTTTGGGCTTTCCTGTTGGAAGTTGATTCGCCCTGCGGGTCGTAATCTACCACTCGCTAGTGTGCGCTAGTTTAGTCTGGGGACAGGTCTGAAGCGGTTCTGTTTTCTGAGATCTGAAAGCTAAAGATCCCAGCCTCGCTGAACTGAGCATCCCTGAGCTGTTGGCAGACGTTACTTTTTGTGGTGGTCTCACTGACCATCTGAACATGCTGAACAAAAAGCGTGCAAAGAAAAGATTGCCTTTTGTCACAAATGCGAGCTCACATGAAATCCTTTGTTAAGAGGCTTCAGCTTTTCGAGCAACAAATCAGTTTCGGCAACACATCCAAACTCTGCAAACATCCACGTTTCTGTGAAAATGGAGGAATATGACTGTGCTCATATCATTTCATGGAATTTAAACAGCGCTTTCAAGATTTTGCTGCCATGAAGGACATGAACCTGTTCTAAAATACTTTCTCTGGTGATGTGGAAGGAGTACAGGAGGACGGTCAGTTGGAGCATATTGAAATGCAATGAAAAGATAATCTCCGAAGTCTCCACCAGCAGCTCCACTTGTCTTCCACAGGGATTTAGAAAACCCCAGATTTCCTCAGATAAGCCACCATGCTCAAAGGCTGCTCCATTTATATGGCTCTACATACATATTTGAGCAAATATTCTCTCTTATGACACTGAAGAGCAAGCTGAGGTCCAAGATATCTGGCAGTCACCGTACTTCAAATCTCCACTACAAGATTTACACCTGACCTGACAGGAATGGTTTAATCACGATCACAGGGAGTGTAATTGTGGTAAAACTTGTTACTACAGATTCAAGTATCCAGCTTGTTTCAGATTCACATGCTATGAAAATTCTGGGCCCCCTGCCTGAAGGATTGAAAAACTTCTCAACAAAATCAATTATAACTGCAGAAAGTAGAACAATATTGTTGACAAAATAATCCGAGCTCCACTTACAAGGTTTCTCCTGAGCTTGTTGCCGTGGAGATGGTTCAGTTGTCACGTGACCTATGTCGGTAACTTCAGTCACCTCGTTGTATACGTATCAAGATGGTAACCTCTGACATCTGACAACACAGACCATATGTGCACAGAGACAATGTCCTCCTCGATCTCTCTCTTTCCATCCACTGACGTCTGGTTGATGACCTTTGACCTCTTCCCAGTGGATGCTGTGACTGGGTTTGGTCTGATGTTAACAGGCAGATGATGTTGATGTTTCTGGTAGTCTCTTGTCCAGGGTCCTTGGTCTTTCACTGTAGTGTCCCCTGTGGCTGTCACATGCGATGTGTTTGCTTGGACAAAAGACAAATGAAAATACACATGGAATACACTGCAGGTTTGCTGCTTTATATATTTATTATACAATATTGTAAACTGGATCTTGACAGCGCCACATGACAATATGATGATGTGGAAACAGCTTATTAGAAATTGTGCTTTAGTAATTGGTGCATATGTTAACATAGTGCAGAGTTGTCACTTGTGACAGTGCCACTTTACTAACATGCTGCTGCATGCATTTGCATTGGAGGGGTTTGCTCATGCTGGAGAGGTTTTCAAACCCCTGTCCAAACATCCAGCCACAACAGAACAGACTATGAAGTGCAGGATGTTGACTCTGGAGGCTGGGCTTCAGGTCGGCATCCCACCTGTCGTTACGTTTTACTCTGCTGAAACACTTGATCTCTTAATCATGTTGGTGAGAAAATTAAATATGTTGACAGCTAACATTTTGAGGAAACAACATAACCCTTATTTCATCACAAACATTTTCTCAGAATTCAGATGGCATCACATGTGCTATGAAACATAATTACAATTGCAAATTAGTCTTACGTGAATGCATCAATGATTTGAAGCTTGTATTTAGAGCATAGGCTAAGTATAGGCTTTATAGCCTGGTTGGAGCTGAGGCGAGATTTGAAAGCCACAGTTGGCTGTGATAGGCAGAAACACCTGTCAATCATGCCATCTTGCCCCAAAACGTATTTCTCTTTAAGCCTTAACAGCACCTTGTGGAACAATGATTTGAAAATCAGCATGAAAACACATCAATCTTAACTTTGTGTGGGGAAAAAAAAAGATTATTGGAAGCTGGGCCTTTTGAATTAAATCTGAAGCTGTCATATCTTTACATTGACTTCAGCTTTGGGTTACAGTGTTGGTTGCTTGATAAACTCATGCTTGATAAAGTCATTTAGATACTACTTTAGATGCTGTTATAAAAGCATTTTTACAAAGGTAAAAGCATGGTTATTTCACTTAGTTCTTTGGACATTCAACTATCTATGAAATCTATTCTATTTATTTCTATTCTGTATAATTTATCATATCCATGAATGAAGTTATGCAGATAGACCTCCAGTCAATAAGCATTCCTAAGCAATACAGTACCAAGAGAGAAATCTGCGGTGCTTACAGAAAAGCCTTTAGTTATGTAGTTCCCCTTTTAAAGGAAGAAAAAAAAAAACATAATTAATTGATTGGATGTTAAGCCAAACAGTGTGAAACCACAAATTAAAAAGGTGTGTCGGCTTGAGTCAGATGGTTTGCCCTCCACTGCTTCCCAAGCATCATCTCAATAATTAACAGTGGTTAAACCTTTCCAAGGCTGTTTCTGGTCCAATCTGAAGGAGGCATAACAGCACAGCTGCTGCCAGATGGTTTGGAGCATGGAGCCAGACTCCCAGTGCTCTGTTTCTGTTACTACCACACTCCAGCAGCCCCAGAGGTGCTTCTGTGGCAGCCTGCTGTAGCCCTGGAACAAGGCCTTGGAGACTCCAGGACCCAGACCAATTCATCAAACACCCTTCTCTTCATATCTCTGGTGTTGAGGACTGACTGAGCCTGTAGTCACAGCAGCTCTTAACAACCCCTCTCTCTAGTGTCCCCATGCAAAAGGGGCACTCTCTGGAAATAACTCAGCGTCCTCACAGGGCTTTATTACCTGCTGGCTGACACACAGAGAGCCGGCAGGGTGATCAGAGACCGGAGTGGAGAGGCAGACAGGTGGACTTTTTGGGTTTGTTAAGGAGGACAGGGTCCCATCAGATTCACTTGATCTTCATTAGGGGTGCACAGCCCTGTTTGTCAGCTAAAGCCTTAATAAAAGGTAACTGAAGGAGATAATGATAAAATAAGATGGAAATTCACATACCCTCAGCAGGATGCCAGTTTTTTGCAGGAACAAACATACATGATTACAGGGTGGAAAAATCAATAAATATAACAAAATAAGAACAAAAAAATTAATGTTGAATTTTACATTGATTTCCATGCATCCAGATGCAGTTTAATGCATAGAGCTGGACTGAACGTCCATTATAGGATCCGTTATACTATACTACTACTATACTATCTTTACATTTCAGTGTATATAATTTTTTTTTATTATTATTAATTTGAAGTACAACATACTGAGTGCATGGTGCTGTACTGTTCCTAAGTGAGGTAATTGTAATTGTAAAGTACCTCATCTCCACTAACCCCCATACAACTTTAAGTATATTAATTTGATGCTACTTCACACTTTTGCTCCACAAGATTTCAGAGGGAAATTTTGTACTTTTTACTTCAGTGTATTTATTTCAGGGTTGGAATTGCCAGTTACTTTGCAGATTAAGACAAAACATATGACATGCTTCCTTAGCATTTTTCCATTTACAGCTTAATCAATAATTCATGTGCAATATACGAATAACACTCTGAAAGGGGTCATTCTGCATAATCAGTACTTTTCCATTTGACACTTATGAACACTTGTTCATAGTAATAATAATATAATTAAAGGTTTAATATAACATAATGGTTGTTCTTTTGGAATGCCTCCAGTAACAGGTCTGATTCACAGTTTCACACTGTATAGAACAGTACATTACTCTGAAGCCTCCAACACACGATTTGTGTTTAAGGTGCACAGTTGTGGTGCACCTGCTGATGGAGTAGTTCCTTAATCAGTAGTGTCGTGGGGTGCAAGGGGTGGAGAGAGTAATCTAAAGTCATAGTATAGACTACTACAGAGGTTACCTTGCCTGGCAGGCAACTACCTACTTCCCTCATGGGTTAAATAGTTGATGGTGGTCAAATACTGATGAAATACTTCACAATGAAAAAATATACCACAGTTTAATTTTTATTGTTTTACTTGAGAGAATAAGACCCACCTCAAGCTCCACATTAACAATGTATTTTATATAATTATGGCAAAACAAGAGTTACTTAATTTCATTTAATCTCATTTAAAAATGTTATTTTATCTAAACTGAAATTGTGATTCAAGGATGTGTGTTGTTTTCCATTTGTTACAGTGCTTTACAGTGAATAACACATGAAGCAGTTCGCTCCTGTGACTGACCAGCACCTGATTGCAAACGCTGCCTGTGTGGGGAGTTCTACTCGCAGGAATAAAAACCTCTCCAATTTTTTTTCCCATTTTCCATTTTTCTATCCAACATTTACAAATAGAAAATTAGAAAAACACCTCACAATCTTACTTAACATTGATCTGAAGAATAAAAATACAATTTTATGGAAACCTAAAGTGAACTGTCTTATAAGAACCGTACTGAACTTGAGGTTCATGAATGATAGCAGCTAAATGTGAAACAGCATCAACAAGCACACTGTGGGCTCAACCATGCACACCCATCATTCATACCTTTGGACAATTTAGAATTATCAATTAACCTCAGCATGTTTTTGGACTGTGGGAGGAAGCCGGTGAAAACCCATGCTGCACAGGGAGAAGATGCAAACTCCACACAGAAAGATCCCAGGCGGGATCGAACCAGGGATTCGAGCTGTGAGGCAACACTGCTAACCACCGAGCCACCATGCAGCCCTACATACACTAAAAGAATGATGAAGGCATAGCAACGATACACCACTCTGTTTGTGTTTTTTATGCTTGGTCCTCATTTGGAGGTGGAAAGGAGGTGGAGAAAAATCAGAAACTGTGTCCAAAGACTTATACACAAGGCAAAAACAAAATTCTACGAAAATGAAATGCAAAATTTAAAGAAAAAGAACCCAAAGGAGTGGTGGGACTTCATAAATAACGGCCTAGGACGAACTAAATCGAGAAATGCTAGAATCAAAATACAGGGAGTAGATGAAAACAGATTACTACTTTTCCCCTTCATTTAGACCTCTCACACAAAACGACATCTGCAGCATAGGTGAGATGAAGCTAGCTCTAACTCGTCTGGACACCCGGAAAGCATGTGGGCCGGATGGTATTCCAACATGGCTGCTCAAAGAACAGGCAGAGGACCTGGCCCCGGTCATCACTCATCTGGCCAACTGCTCTTACCAACAAGGGCGTGTCCCAGACATATGGAAAGAGTCGAATGTCTGTCCCATACCCAAAGGCCAAGACCCCGGCTCAATTTCAGATTGGTGTCCCATCTCTCTAATTTCTTGTGTTGGGAAAACAGTAGAACAGTTTGTTTTAAAAAAGCTTATGCCCACAGTGCTAGACAAGTGTAAAAATCAGTATGCATATCTGCCTAAGCACAGTACCACAGCAGCTTTAGTTAGAGCAATGCAGACCTGGGTCACTGAAACTGACTCCAAACCAACAATGGTGAGAGTACTGTTGGTAGATATGTCAAAGGCGTTCAACAGAATTGATCACTGGAGCCTGATGAAAAACATACTGGACTTAAAACTGTGCCCATCTTTGACAGCCTGGATACACAGCTACATCACAGGGAGGAGACAAAGAGTGGTAGCAAATGGGGCCCATAGCCCCTGGATTGAAGTTACATCGGGGGTTCCACAAGGGGGGGTGGTTTCCCCATATGTCTTCGTCCTTTATTTGGCTACTACTATGATGTGGGATATGCGGACGACATTGGGCTGTCGAGAGCAATCCCCATATGTGACGTTAAGACACACACATCAATGCACCTGGAGGCACAAAGGCTGGACGAATGGGCAGCAAAGAACAACATGATGTTAAATGGGAAAAAAGATGAGCTACGGATATGCTTTGCACGTGACCCCCCGCAACCTCCCCCGCTGGTGCTGGGGGGACAGATGGTACCTGTTGTGGAGACAACATAATATCTGGGATACCACCTGGATCAAAAGCTAACCGGAGATGTGCATATCGAGAAGGCAGTAAAAACCGCCTCCAAGAGGCTGCACTATGTCACCGTCATGGCGAGATATGGTCTACCTGCAGATGACCTCATCACCATCTATACCACTCTCATCAGGCCATGCCTCGAATACAGCTCAGTGCTCTTGGTGGGTTGCTCAAAAAAACAACAAGCAGAGCTGGAGCGGGTCCAGACACGTGCCTCTAAAATCATTACAAGAAGAGCTGGTAACTTTTCACAACCCCTACCATCACTCCAGATCAGGAAGGAGGAGGCTGCAGTGAAGTTAATCAGGGACATGCATGAAGAGCAACACCCCCTGCATGACCGGCTACCCCCAACACGAGGCAATTGCACAGCCAAGACATTGAGGAACCAGCACAAGCTGGCTGAACCCATGGCCAAGACCAGCAGGCTGAGAAACTCAACACTGCATACAGCAGTCAGGCTATATAATGACACTACTTAGACTGAAAAAAGAAAAAAGAAAAAAGAAAAAGAAAAAGAAAAAAAACAAAACAAAACAATAGTATAGCATGGCCACCATGACTGCTAACTGACTTTGTTTCACTGCCCTGATATATTCCAGAAATATTTCACGTATTTATTTATGTTTCTTAATTTTGAAATTGTTGTGTAATTTATTTTTCCAATGTTTTTCTTGCATTTTTTCAGTGGAGCCATGGCTCCACTGCAAGCATGAATTAATAAAACCAAACCAAACCATTTGCTGCCAAGTCCGTTTTACACTGATGGTATTGCAGGTAAGAGAAAACGGATAGAAAAGTGATTAGTCTGTTGGTATTTGTCTATTCTTGAGTAAAATGTTTAAACATGCTGCATCAAGTTTAAAGTTAAGACCTCGAGAAAGTGCAGTTCTCCATTTCCAGCCATAAAAACTAGATGTGCGGGTATAAACGGCCTCCCCCCAGATACAAACTGTTGACTGAAAATATGTCCATCCCTGGGTCAATATAGGGTTCAAGATTGAAGATTGAAAAACTTAATGGCCATTAATGCAGACGACAATGGAAATGAATGTGTTCATGGCTGACGCAGGTTCATTTGGATTTTTTTGGTTTTTGCATTATTTGGATTGTTCACACTGAAGTAAAGTTAATGGTGTCCAAACAGGACTTCATTGTTGTTTCAGTCAACACAAACTCAAAAAACAGTATTTGATGACAGATAGCAGCACTTCTTCTTCATCACCACCATAATGTCGTACACTTGTTCTTCTATTGTTTGTCTTTATTGACGGACACAGACACATGCCTTTTTATTTTATCTGATTGATTTTTATTTGATTTTTACTGATTAACTTAAAATAAAAATTTTTAATGATTGTTTTGATTTGATCGCACTGTCCTGAAATTTACAGGACAGAGGGATGGGGGCAGAGGGTAGGGAGGTGAGGGGGTAGGGAGAGGGGGCTATGGGGGAGTTTAGGACGGTGAAGTGGGGGACGGAGAGGGGAGGAAGGGAAAGGGGTGTCGGTGCTTCTTATGGGGGGGTTGGGACGAAGGTAGGGGGGAGGAGAGGGAGTTGTGGTTGAGCAACCAGCAGCTTTCTTCACCTTCTCCTCTTTTTCTTTCTTTTTCCTTTCCTTCATCTCCTCTTTTTCTTTCTTTTTCCTTTCCTCCTTCTCTTCTTTTTCTTTTTTTCCTTTCTTCCTTCTCTTCTTTTTCTTTCTTTTCCCTTTCCTTCCTCTCCTCTTTTTCTTTCTTTTTCCTTTCCTCCTTCTCGTCTTTTTCTTTCTTTTTCCTTTCCTTCATCTGCTCCTTCTCTTCCTTTTCCTGTCCAGTCTTAGAACTTTCCGTCTTTGTCTCTGTCTCCTTCCTTTTCTGACAGAGCTCTTCCAGTTCCTCCAGCTGTCTGAGTCTGGTCTCCCAGCTCTGTTCCTTCTCGGCCAGCTCCTTTGTGAAGTTGGCCTTGAGAACTTCAGCGCTGTCTGTGGCCTCTGCGAGCAGTTGAGAGAGATGGTCTTTCTCCTCTCTGAGGACCAGGATTTGGGCGTCCCTCTCCTGCACCTGCTGCTCCAGTTGGTTCACCTGCATCTGCAGCCTCTTCTGAGTCTCTGCCATCTCACTGTTCTCCAGGTGCTGTATGTTTTCCGACTGTTCCGCCTGTTTGCTGTTTTTGTTTTCCAGAAGCTGCTCCAGTCTACGTTTTTCTCCTTTTAAGTTGGAAATAATGTAGACGTGTCTGCGCTTTGCATTCAGGGATTGATTTCTTTTATACAAGGCGTGGTTCAACTGTACTTTCAGAGAGTTGTTCTGGTGGCGACTGTGCTCAAGAGCACTTTGCAGACGAAGAAATTCTGCAGGATGGATTGGATTGTTTGGGTGGTTTCTGGGGTTGCTTCTGTAAGCCATTGCACTGTCTGTAGTAGAAAGTAGTTGTTTGTAGTAGACTGTGTTGGTCTGTAGCGGACTGTACTCGTCTATTGTAGAATGTATTTGTCTGTAGCAGACTGCAATTGTCTACAAAAAATCTGGATCGTACGTGTCTCAGGAGCACTTACTTGTGTGTAGCTCATACAAGTTAGTACAACTCTGTTGTTGTCTGTTGCTGCTTGGCAACAAAGCCACTTCCATTTTATTGGTTGGTTGCACTGTTGGTGGGCGGGGCTATTCCAGTATCCCTGGTTACAGTATTTTTAGTTTTTATTTTTAGTTTCTATTGTTTTTTTTTTTACACTTTTAGAGTTGTAATACCCACCCCAGCCACAGCCTGTTCACCCTGACAAGTATCTGTTGCTGAACCACCAGACTACAGAGCAGATTCCTCAACTCATCCTCTGCACTTCACCATAAAAACACAAACAATACTTGGATATTTTTGAAGTGCTTGTACTTGAGTATTTGGACTTTCTGCCATTTTAAAGTTTTACTCCACTACATTTCAGAGGGCAATATTACTTAATACTCCACTACTTTTATTTGATAACGAGTCCCTTTGCAGACTCAGATGAATAAAAGATGAATTATAATTAGGCAATTATAAACTATTACAGGTTAAGATGAGATAAACATTCATTGAGAATTGGGGAAAAATTTGCAAGCTACCCAGCAGTACAAAAAAAAGATATGTTGTATTTACTTAAAATGCAGAAAGTCTGAAAGCAGACAAAAAAGAACAAGATAATTTAATAAAAACTCTCCAACTGAAAGCACATAATTCACATGAAACTTGCACCATTTTAATATTGACCTAAATAACTGACAAACTGAATAAAAAATAAAGAAAAACATTGATGACAGCATAATTATTCAATGTTGAATGGAAATATCAGTTTAAAACAATTGATAACACTTACTGTGCATTCCTTCACTGGCTTCTCAGGGTCTTCACTGAGATACAAAGCTAGTGCTTTGAGGCTGCAGGCTCTCCTTGTTTCAGTGGAGTCCTTCTGCAAAACACAACAGGAAATACACTGTATAAACAAGTCACTGACATTTTCCAGCTCCAGTAATCCCTGACACACATATCAGTTGGCCAGCCAGTCTTCATGACACAATGACGTTTTAGGTACTTGACTTCAAAGTGATTAATAATGTGCATTGTGAAAACACATATCGTTAATGTAAAGGACAGGGGTGGAGGATGAAAAAAAGGGGGTGGGAGTTGCGGGGGATATGCAACCTTCACCACGCCGTAACTCATAGAGCTTTAATTGGCCTGTTGAGCCCAACAAGCCCAAAGCCAGACAAAATTCCGTCCGAACCTGCCAGAGACCAATCCTCATTATCATTTCAGCCTGATTAAAGCCCATTAAGATCTAAGTCCTCTGAACAAACACATCAAATGAGCACTGTTTGAAAACAACCTCCATCCAACAAGCCTCTCAACTCAGCTTCAGTGTCACCTCCTTCACTTACCTCATCAGCCGTAGTCAAAGAATAACTTAATAAATTTTCCCGGAAGCTACAGGCAGCAAAACACAAAACATGATGACATCTCAGAAATGACGGACCTGTCGCATCCGGCTGTAAGGGGAGAAATGCGTCTGCGTCTCATCCAGTCTTAAATTTACATACACATGTACTTCTCATCTGGTCTGAATGGGTTAAAGCCCAACAATTTTCATCAGAGTAACTTGGGACTTGTATTTTAAGACTTGAGACCTGCTTATGACTTGCATGTGTGTGACTTACTCCCACCTCTGCTTTGCACATATCTATGAGTACGCCTGCATGGGCGCGCTAACCAAGCTAACAAAGCTAACTTTGCTAACCGAGCTAACAAAGCTAACAACGCTAGCTGAACTACAGAGCTACAAAATTATAAAGACAGATTCAAGGCTTTATAATTGTCCAGGGTTCAGGGTTTAAAATAAAGATCCATTACAATTTTAAATTCCTGTGTCCTTGGCTTTTTCTTGGCCCACTTGCACTTATGAATAAAATATTTTCCAAATAAGTGAAACATATTAAAAATAAAAATTCAATAAAAAACAGTATTGGTGGAGGTAATATAAACTTGCGTGATTGTGAACGAGATTAGAGAGGATGTGTGGTGTCCTTTAAGGGACAAATAAGTATATTAATGCATTGCTTTTGGTTTTACATAATTATTACATGACAGAGTTGAGAAGGGGTAACTAACACAGCCAAGTAAACCTGACATTGCATATTTTTGCTTTCAACCAACACAACCAACTTAAGTTGAAATAAAAACTTGTGGTTTTTGAGTAATTAAAACATAATACTATGCTTTATAGCCAACAAAAGTAACATTTGCTTTTTTTGAGTGTACCTACAGTTTATCATCATTCCAAAGCGCACATGAAATTCATTTAGCATTTTGATTTCAATCTGTAAAAGTCTTGAAGGATTGATTAGAAACATTATTCTCTCTATCCAGGAACTCAAAGCGTAGAATGAGCATGCAGCTGGGGAACACTGTGTGGTTGAGACCGCAGCTCTGAAGCTCTTGTTGGAAGCTTGTTTGTCATCATTTACTAAAATCCTCCCAACTGTTCAGTAAAGTAACAAAGAAATGGCTGAGGTTATGTCAAACAAGTCTGTGGGTTTTGTGAGATGTTAAAATACAGCAGCTGGGAGGCTGAATTAACCTTGTATTGTAGGCAGAGCAAATTTCTGAATATTGGAGCATCAGGACAGCTCATCTTTTTTGAGGAGCTGTGGCATTCTCAGCTTTAAAAGCCACTCTAAACCCCACATTCTAATTTCACTTTTCCAGAGGTAACACAGACTCAAGTCATTAGCATTCATTTTACGACTTCAGTTCAGCTCCCATTGATTGTTTTTTCCCCTCCATCATCTGGAGAGGGGCCGTGGACCGGGGCCTCGGGGCCAACTCTGGACACAAATGAAAAATGAAATGGTAATTAAGTGTGAGATGGAGGTAGCGCAGGCCTGTCGGCGGGGAGAAATTGAGGAAGTGAAGGCATCAGATTTGGACAGGGGCTGAAACGGCCGAGCACTGTGGGAACTCTGGAGGCACAGTGGAGCCATTGTTTCACTGGTGACATATCTCAATAAGGCCTGACTAATTTATTTCAAGACTCTCATTACTGGCTCAGACCCTTGCAGGTGTTGCTGTATTAAAAATGAGAAGCTTTTAACCCTGCTGAGGATACTGCAAGCCTACTCAGTGTATATGGGGAAACGTGGTTAAAGAGGAAGACGTTTAGGGCATAAGTGAAGGTAAGGGCAGTACCTAACTGATGATTCAAGCAAAACAAGGCCAAATCAGAGAGCATTAAGTCAGTATTATGACTCTAAGTGTTCATGAATACACAGCATGCTCGGCTGCACGGTCAGATTGATTCAAATTAGTCAGATTGATTCTGTCACCTACAAATCACATTTATGAACTACTAACCGCATTACATTTTTTTGACATGAGAAAAGAAATGTTGTCCATTTATTTTACTTGTTGTCAATGTCAAGCATTTTCCCAGTTGCAAAATTTCGATATTGAGCCAATCATGAAAATATTTACTGACTATATACACATTTCATCGATTTTCTTGCAATACTTTAACCACGCAGAACAAACAACCTGCTTAGACACTGGAGTTAATTGCAGTCCGCGTTTTATAATAGCTGCAGTCCACTTGATCCTGCTGCCATGCCGCTTGTTACTTAGCGGTTAATGTCAGGGGGCAGACATGTAAATTGCAGGGGGGGCAGGGTTTGCTTGCAGTTGTGGCAGCAAAAAAATCTGAGAAGAGAACCAAATATAATTCTATTCAATGTCTCACCCTGGCCGAGACATGGAAAACAAACGTGAAAATGAACACTTCCTTGAATTACAGTTTCAGGTTTGATAAAATTTATAAATGAGATTAAATCAAATGAACAAATTCTTGTTGTTTATACATAATTATATCAAATATATTGTTAATGTGGAGCTTAAGAATTCCCTGGCCAAGACATGGAATAGAATTATGTAGAAAAAACATGGACAGCAAACATCACCACAAAGGTTTGAACACAAATATATATTGTCTTAAAATATATATTTGTTGTCTAAAATTGTCTAAATTTATGCTCAAACAAAGCAGTTTTTTGACATGAATAAAATTCTAGTGCAGATTTAATACAATTATTACCAAAATCAGTCAGTAATAGCAAATACTTTTGCTTCAATAAAATGTATTGAAAAGGTGCTATGTTCAATTGTCTTTGAATAGCAATAACAATAAGAGGAATAGTCATGAAAGTAATGGATAAAATACTAATAAAAGACTAATCATAGCCTTTAATCTTCTCCTGTAAGTATTTGGTTCACTGTAGAACTATGGGCCTTATAGAGGCAAATAGTGCAACTAAGAAAACACATCTTCAAGTTCTCGTGTAGGTATCCTTAAAATCTGGACTTCTTTGCAGCAAAATCATCTACGATATCATCAAATGGTATTTGCCAAGAAAGGTCACAATCAATGCTTATTAATTCAAGTCCATTGAGATGCTCATGTGTCATTGTAGACCTTAGGTAAGTTTTAATCATTTTCAATTTGGAGAGGCTCCTCTCTGCAGCAGCAACTGTCACTGGAATAGTGACAGTGATTATCAGGGCCACCCACCTATTTGGATAAAATTCCTTAAGTCTCTTCTCCTGTAGGACCAATAACAGAACCATCAGCTGCGATTTGGAGTTCATTTTGTTAATAATGGAGAGAGAGACAGGAGGAGCTGGGAGTCAACGTGGACGACCCGCTCCACCTCCTGAGCTACAGCCGGCCTAGTTCTGACTGCCTACCACAGCTCAGGCTGTTGCTGATTGTTTCCCACTGCTGTCAGCTCTCCATTGGGCAGCTGACAAGCACCCCAAACTCTTCCTCTCCTTCATCTAAGGTCTGGCATCTTTCCTGCAGTGACGCAACAGAAACATCCACCACCACACTGAAAAGGAATTTTCTCCAGGAGACTCATATAATAAGTGTCTCTTGGTTGTTCTCAGCCTCTTCTGCTTGAGAAAAGCTTCCTCATTCATTTCCTCACAGATGTCTTTGGCAGATGCTTGGGCAGAAGCAGATCCAGTGCCTCTGCAGACCAGACAAGAGAGGCTTCTCTACCTCCTCAGGAGGTCAGCCGGGACATCTAACTGCACTGACTGTGATGGCAGTACTTTGCTGACATGCTGGATTTTGGTCAGGATGTCATAGTACCAGAACAGATTAAAGAGCGGTGAGCCAACCACTTCAGCCCAACACCCCAGCCTTGATTTTAATGGCTAGATCTGTGGTTTTGTCCCTCACCTCTAGAAGTGCATCTCTTACCTCTGCAGTCTGGTACATTAGAGCAGTGTTTCCCAACCCTGGTCCTGGAGTACCACTGCCCTGCATGTTTTAGATTTGAGCATTCGAATCAGGTGTGTTGGAGCACGGAAACATCTAAAACATGCAGGGCAGTGGTACTCCAGGACCAGGGTTGAGAAACACTGCATTAGAGGCTCATGATGTTGACAAACTGGTGGCTTTTTAAAATGACATCTCTGAGTGGAAGTGGAGAACAGCCTGAAGAGCATTTTACTGCATCATCTACGACCAGATTCAATGCATGTGCTCTTCATGGCCCAAATAAAGCTTTTGGATTAATTTGCAAAAGTGTGGCTTGTATTCCCTTCCTCTTTCCTTTCGTATTAGCACCGCTGTCAAAAGACTGCCCTCTATTGTATTAAAAAGGTATGTTGAGCTCTTCTAGTCTTTTCAGAATGAGGGACAGAAGGCTTTTAGTGGACTCTTTCACCTCAAAGAATCCCATAAAGTGCTCTTTTATTGGGGGGTGTCCTCCATTGCAACAGCTCAAATCATGACCGATAGCTGCTTTTTATTGCTCAAATCGGGGCTACAATCCAAAATGATTGAAAACTCCACAATCTTTCTTTTGTATCTATTGTTTGGCTCCTGTCAAGTTCTCCAGTTCCTTCCACCATGTCACATGCCGTCAATGTTCTGGGCTGTTTTCATGGGTTTTGATTATATGCCACGTTCCCCAGAATAGTCCAGTGGATGTGGGGAGTAACAGTCAAATTAAACTGTTGGGAAAAAAGGAAGCAGGGAAACTGAGGTACATGCATTTAAATGTATTACAATCAAAAATAAACATACAGAAGGCGGAGGCACCGTGTAGTTGCTCAAAGGCGAAGCCCTTATGTGTGCCACGAAAAAGGGATTTCTGGGAGAAGATTGTAAATGAGGAATTCACAGATGAACTGTGGATACAACTTTTTCGGATGACCCAGGATACGTTTGATGAGCTTTGCGATGTTCTTGAACCTCTCGTGGCACCAGATGTGTCATGCCCTCGGGAGGCTGTGCCTACTCGGAAGCGAGTGGCTATTGCCCTTTATAAACTGGCAACATGCTCTGAGTACAGGGAAATAGGCGAAACGTTTGGTGTCAGCAAAACCACCGTACACAGGTGTGTGTATGGGGTTTGCCAAGCCATATGCAGCAAACTCATGAAAACAAAAATTCGTTTGCCAGACATCGATGAGGCCCGAGAGATTGCGCAACGTAATTATGAGGCACATAAAATACCCCAGGTCTGCAATCGGAAACGCAGCTAGTGAGATGCCCCGCATTTCATACAGATGCACAAGGTATGTTTTCGCATTTGTATGCACCAGGCTTTCAACTGACACTAATATAAACCCTTCTGCATCAATATTAGATGCCCAGAGCAACGGTTCAGTCGTAAAATGTTGTAAAACATCACAGCTTTGTTTGGTTAAGGCATCAACACGACTTGGTTCAGTTTCGGAAAAGATTGTTTACTGCTTGTTTGTCACAGGATGTGAATCTCAGTCTCCTGCGTGAAAGTCGTGTGTGTGACCCATCCACCCACCCCACCTTCCTCCATCTGCAGACTTTCTTGCTCTTTATACAACGCCTACTTGCTATTGACATGGATAGGTTTACATCTTATTACATCTGCATCTTATACAGTCACTAAAGAGTACCTTGTGAGTGTGAGTGAGATGCTCAGGGGTATGAAAAAGTATTTGATGGCCTGAGAATGAGACAGAAACTGATGCCACCGAGACTGAAGATGCTAGTGTAAATTTTAGAAGCACTTCCTATTAGGGTCCGATCATTGAACAGGTTCAATGGTGTCAAAAATATCTGGGAAGGACTACACTTTATCCAGATGTTTGACTGGTTTGGGGTATCCATGGTAGTTAGTCATCACCTTCTCTGTTATTGCTTGGTTTGATCAGCTCTCAACAGGCGGCAGGAACACTTTGCAGCATCAATGTGGCCAAACTGCCTGATCCGTCTCACGCTTCTCACAAGAGAATAATTATAGTTGATTCCCTGTGAGCTGCTGAAAGGCATTTAATGTGAAACATATCTGCAGTAAGTGTTTACATGACTCTGTTGTTATACTGGTGCAATTAGTGCTGCGGAAAAGTAGACTTGATTAATCTCACAATGGAGAAATTTACTGTTAGCCAGCTCCTTAGAACACACGGGGGTATAAGTACATTATACTGACGAGGCCAAAATCATACCTTCACCCAAAGATGGAAAAGTAGTTTTTACTGGCTGCATTTGTACACTTACAATGTATAAATAAAAACAGAACGCAGTCATTTGCAAATGAACTGTGTTTACCAAAAAATGTTTTGTTAAGTGTTCCCGAGCCCATGTGGTAATATCCTTCAGTCATGTGTTGTAGCATTCTCTCTTTCACAAAACAACTTAAACAAAAAATGATGAATCTCACGTAGATTATGTTTCTGTTTATTTGTGACCTTTTTGCCTTTGTTTCCATTGCAGGCTGCTATTGTCTATTGTTTCCTATGCAGAGTCATTTTCTTGTTCATATGTCTTTTTTTGTCTTTAATTGCTTTATTGATGCAGTGTGATTTTAAATTGTTTGTTTTTATTGTTATTGTCTACAGGAAGAGTAGAGACCACTACGTGGAAGCTAATGTGGATCCAGATGAAGAATAAAGTCAGAATAATGAAATGTTTAAAAGCAACAGTTACATGATAACTGAGCAAACTCCATCTGCTGACGAAGACCATGTAATATGGCCAAAAGCTCCAGAGCAAGTGAGTGAGTTTTGTAGCCTTTGATGAAATTAAATGGCATCAAATTCTCTATTTACATGGGAAAAGCAGCAGTTTACTGTTTTCTTGAAATATGTGCTACAGCATCTGATCCACTGATCAGTGTGCACAATGGCAATGAAGTTGCATTTAAAGCTTCGGGTATGAATTTATATGGTGTTACTGATTTAAGGCACGTCTACTTTACTCTTACTAAATCAGACGATGCATCTGCAAGTGGCTTTCTTGCCTCCGTCTCTGAGCTTTTGGGTTCAACTAGCAGCACTGAGCAGAGGGTGGAGCGCAGCTGAGTCGGAGCAGATGGGGAAGACACAAACTTTGGCAGGCAGCAAGATATCTTTTCTGAAGTCTCCGTGCCATGCCTGATGGGGACACTCTGTGTGTCAGTTCCTGTCGTCAGGACGCTTCTGAATGTATTTACACCACTGGGTTAGAATCGTGACCTGTTATTCATTATTGACCCGGCAGGAATACAGACATAGACAAGATCTCTTGTATCATTCACTGGCAACACTGGACTGCAAGCTGGAAGCTGGACCAATCAGAGATAAGCAGAGTGACTAGATCAGGTGTTTCAAACTGTGTGCCATGGAGGGCCGACAGCAGTGTTGGGATGGAAAACCTACAGACTCTCAGCTCTCTGTGGAACACAATATGACTTATCTGATTGAGATGATGATGTGACAAGGCATCTTTGAAACTTTGGGATTTTCTGGCACATCACATATGCAAAAAGACCACAGGGATGGCTTACAAACATGAATTCATCTTGGCGCTTGTGATAGTACCTTCTCCATCCAGGACTGTACCATAACCTCTCAGAACATCTTTCCCACCTCTTTCTGCTGTTTCAGAGAAAGTGTTTCACTGTCAGGAGGCAGAGTGCAGAGGGAATTCATGCCAGTCTCGCATGGCTCAGAGTAGAGAGAAAGCTGGCATGCAACCTAAGGAAAATCTGTTATGGTAAACAACAAACTGTCTGTATTCTTCAGTAAATTATGTTAGAGACAAGTAGTGGCAGCCAATGGGGATACAGAAAAGAAGGTGGCTGCAGATGGCTATTTCATGATGTTTCTATTTTTTTCTCAACCATGGAAGCCACAGAAACCACAGCACGGGAAACGATCGAGGAGCTGACGTTCTACTAGCTTGTTTGAGTAACTTGATTTACACACCACTTCACAAGCAGAGAGCAGACAGATTTGTCGGGTCATCATGCTCCCCACGCTATTTACCCGAGGTATGTGATAAGATTATACTGGTTGTACAGTAGGATGTGGTGTACAGGCTACTGCCAAATCAAAATACAGAACAGGAGTGTTGGTAAGAGGCAACAGCAGTGGCGACTGATCGCTGCTTTACAGCACATTCAAGAATACTGTATAAATCAGTGTTGGGCAGTAATGCATGACTGAGTAGTTCACTATCTTAGTGTTAAAATTTTTGTTGTCAAAATGTGGAGTCAGGAGGATGGGGGGAAGGGGGCATTGAAAAATGTGGCTCTCAGGAGAAGAGATGCTTTTACACATATTTACTGATAAAACCACACAGGCGATTTATCTCTGGACACAAATTAAGCTAGTGATTAAATAAGAGCAAGGAATGCATTTATTAGACCGTTTAGCCTTTAACTGGCCTAAATGATTTGTTGCAACAAAACTCGCACATGCAGATCTGTCATAGGTTATTTTGTAGTGATCATGTTTTGTTCACAGTGTCATGCACATAACAATTGAACTATATGTTCATCATTGAGACCGTAGTTAGTGGTGGTGTACTCGCCTCACAATTGTAAATGCAATTGGTAAAACATTAGAACGCCTCTAAATATCCATACAGTTCACCTTCAGTTCAGCCTCTTACTATGTATCATAGTAGTGAAACTGACGAGCAAAAAATGAGGCAAATCTCTACATATGTGAATGTTTTTGGATAAAAGCCACACAGACTCCCGTGTCCTTCGGGCCCTGGAAAAAAGCCTGATGTTTTGACGTCTCACACTGTCCTGTGTGAACAGAAAAGCCTGTTTAGCCTTTAGGAATGATAAGGAAGTGAATTTGAGGCTTCCTCTTTTTTGGCATGAGATTTGTCTGAGTAGTATAAGAGTCTTTTGGCAACCTGTATGATATTAATCAAAAACATTAAATTATGTTATACCACTAGATTTCAGCATTAAGGTACAATTACATTCATGATTTTGCAAAGGCACAGGCCCACTAAGCCAAAAACCTTTTATTCACGGGAAAGTTGGAGAGCGACAGAGACAAGGAGCATCCCTGTAACCATAGTAACTCACTTTCACTGCAGCCTGCAGGCACACGGTGCAGAGGAGAGGGACAGATGATGTGCTGCTCTGTCTTGTCCATCCGTGTGCTGTCAGTTTCGTCTTTTCTACCTATGGCATTATCATGCGCTAGAAAATGGACGCGTGGGAGGAGGTTGTGTGAAGATTGCGTCTCATGGTCAGTGGGTGAGAGTTAGCAGCCCTGTGGTATGTGGTAACATTTGAAGCTTTGGTGGACAAATTGAAATTTTGGGTGGATGATTTTGCTAGGTGAAATACCAAGGGATCGAAACTATTACAATGCATCATATGAGAACATGATGCATTGCTTATCAAACAAATTTAAATTTTGAAAATAAAATGTTATCACCAAAACAATTGGGATTCATCTGAGGAACAAGAATGTTAACAATAAACTTTAATAATAACATACTCTTTTGAATAGCACCATATGAGAAATGCAGCTCAAGGTGCTTTCCAGCAAAGATATTACATCCACCAAGTGCTTCACATACAAACCCCCCCATAAAAACAGGTACAGAAAATGTATTTCAAATTTCATATCTTGGAGAGTCAACTCTTGATGAAATCATCATTATGCCAAAATCTGGTGACACACTGGTCAACATTTGGATTTGAAAATAAGGGAAATTATCCTACACCCTGACCACTGTCTGCATGCCCCTTACATTTAGACAAAGGTGCACACAGTGAATCTTAAAATCACCAGCAGGGAACCACTTGCTTCAAAGCATCAGAGCAACAAGGATTGAGTTAACTAGTTCCTACATTAAGTGACCACAGTCAGGTGGTCAGAATCAGATATGCTGTGAACATCCCTGCATTATAGACACATAAAAGCACATATCAATTTAGCAGCTTATTCATGTATTACTTGAAGGACATGAACACATCGCTTATTCATTATGCTTCAGTTATGATTTTGAGAGAGGCTACTGGCAAGACAGACAGCTGGTAGAGGAGGGAGACAATGAAACCGGATGGCAGATTTAGTATAAATGTTGTCACTGGTGGAGCATGTTTCTGCTCCTTTTGGCTGTGCGTATAATCAGCAGGTTTCTTTTTCCTAAAATCCACATGGCATATTTCACAAAGGGCACAACTTTGACTAACGCTGCTCTTCATCAAGTACGGGTAAGCCTCCTCCCATTTGGTGACATACTGTCATAATGGGTGTTCTTAAGTGGAACCAAAAGCAGAATGGACGACAGCGGATCAGTACACAAACAGTTTATTGAATAACTTGGCAACTTCAACTGTGCAATTCGCAGGAGCTAAGCCAGGCGGGCACTGTAGAGTGACAGACGGCTGCAGACTGGTGTGGTGAGACAGAGTCGGCTGGCTCACGGCAGGAGATCCAGGTGGCGAATGGCTCTTGGTTTTCTAAGACAACAAGACAGAGCACAGGTTTGAGATGGAGGGGAAACAATCAGGCAAAAATTCACAAAAACAAGTAATGAGAAAGTGACAAAGTGAGCAGAAACGAAGTACCACAGTGGACAACGGATGACTGGAGTGAAGAACTGGGCTTTATGTAGTGTAGGGGTTGATCACACCCAGTTCAGCTTCATGGAAAACTACATTCACTCACTCCTACATTGTGTTCTACACTGCTGCCACTTTTCTTGAAAAGGAGCTAAATCTTCTGTCTGCTCCACTCAAAAAATTAAAAGGGGCATAAATCCACGTAACAAGACTTTATCCACAATGCAAATTAATTTAGAGAACAGATATAATGAAGCAACAGATGAAAGGAACCTGCCAACTTCAAATGGAAGCCCTAATTCTCCACAAGTTCACTTCCTGGCTGTTGAAGTCAATTGCTCTGTCTTACTTTGTCTTATTCAACGGTGCACAACAGCCAGTGGTACCTGCTCTGATTAAGATTATAATGATGGTTACCATGGAAATCATATGGCATTCATATCCATCAATATCACTTATGTCTGCGAATATCTACTGAAGCCTCGCCATAGCTGAACATATCACCGGTCCTTGTCTCATGACAGTGCAGAGAAGGTAATGCTGTGATTGATTTGCTGCTTCTGTGCAGTAATATGAGCTCAGAGTGCCGGAGCAGGGGGACAGGCAGGGACCACTGGGTAATTTCTGGACTGTGACAGAGTCAGTGAGGAAACGGCACTGATGGATGTGCTGCTGACTGTCCAGGCCAGTCCACAGCACTGTGGCCTGCATACATCTTACTGTATTTGCACTAACACTATGCTCTGAATGTTAGACTGCAGTGGAAGGATTGTCTTTCCACATCTTTATTCTCTTCCCTAACGTTGACTCAATTCTAATTATAATCCACCTAAATCAGATCTGTAGGGAAACCAAACAAAACACCTGCTAGCTGTTCTTTCAAGAACAAAAGCACAAACACAAAGACACACACACACACACACACACTCTATTGATGGAACTTAAATGGAGTCGTTTGACTCGTCCCCTCCTGTGGCTCTCTGACATGGAGCTGAAATGAACTTAGACCCAACCAAATGAAAGGCTCCTTTATTGATTACAGTCAGTGCAGTCTTTCCTGTGGAAATAAGCAGAGAAGCACGACGGCGTTGAATAATTTATCATGCTGTTAGCAGGAAAAACGCAGTGTCACTGCTGTCTGATTAGATTAGATTAGATTTGATTTGGTGGAATTATATTGATGGCGGCAGGGCACAAGGGATGCTACAGCAGCTAATGGAAAGAGGATACAACACAAGAAAATAAGACACAAGTGGGTTATAGAAATATGCACAAAGTATTCCAACCCTCCCCCCTGTTCAAGGGCAGCATCACCTGGCACCGAATACCCGTATTTGAAGATTCTATGGATTTTTTCTGACATTCAGGAGCTTTTATAACAACGTCATTTTCATCAAGGATAGGGGGACATGGTGGGTCTGACTGACTTTACATCGAGACTGCAAGGATGCAGGGCCACAAGTGAAGAGAATGTCGTCACCATGAATGTGTCAAGCCCTTGATCTTGTAATAAATTAAGGACAAATTAAACGTTTGGCGTGATGGTGGTAGAAGGTTAATACAGTTTATTGTGAGGGGAACATCAGAACATCTGAATACTTTATTGATCCCTGAAGGGAAATTGTGTCAGTTGCAGCTGCTCCAGCAGTAATAAAAATAGAAAGGAAATAAGAATGTCTTAGAGAATGTAAAAAAACAAAAAAAACAACAAAAAAAAAAAAAACGTAAAAAATATGTACACTGTCATGAATGTCTGTACCAAAGCGGTGGGCCATGCATCCAACATTGCATTGCCATCTGAAGGCCTTGCCACAAATGTGGATGAAAATAAATATTAATAAATGTAGCTATAACCAATTGTGCTTGACTTATTTTTTGTTCGATTATAGGTAGCAAAGTCTGGTAAAGGCTTGGCCTTGAGTGGACTCAACTTAAATGTGCTCCATGCTCCTCTGAGACTTGATGGATCTTGGGTTTGGGCAGCCCTGGGCACTCCAGACTTCATGGGTACATCTCTGTAGAGACTACAAGAGCCTGTCTAACTTAAGTGCAGGGAGGTCCAGACATTTGGATTCAACCTGCGATTGCTGGAGCTTGTTGGGCCTTTTGCAGTCACAGTGAAAGATCTGCAGATACCACAAAGGGTTGAAAAACAACTAATTAAACCTCTTCTGCATGCACGTCTGGAGGGGAAACAATCATAACTAACAATCTTGAATCATAATATTTTATTATAATGTTAAGAAAAATGGGCTCTTTTTTGTAAGATGCAAATACAAAATTCTAATTATCATTAAAGAATAAATTAGTTTTATTAGAACATATGTTTTTATCTGTTCTGTTAACACTGCACTCAAGAAATGAATTGTCAAGATGTGGGAACACAGTGGCAGCACTAAAAGAAGAAACAGATGATGAACAGATCAGAAAGGATGGAGAGAGCAATCTTCATGGATTTCCTCACAGCAATATGTAGCCATCTGTTGTTTTTACTGAGGTGCAAAAGAGCTCTGACTGAACAAAGAGGTGTAATAAGAGGTGGATAAAAGCATCTTTTATACAGAACAAGATGCTTTTCAAATCGGTCTAATCAATGACCTAAAAATTTAATTGAATCTGTATTTTCCCGCCTTAAAGCCGCTGGGAGCTATTTGTATCTCCATTTACCCATACATTTACTCCTCTGTCTTCACATGAAAGAATTAAACAATATTATCTATCTGTCCGACGTCTCCTCTCCGCCTTTCTTCAGCGTCTCTCCATGGTGATCAGGCCCGTCCTCCCCTCCACTCGCAGCAGATTGCTTTCCTTTGTTGGGGGGCCCTCAGGTGCAAGGCAGCGTCTGAAGTGAAGATGAATGGAGGGAAAGGAAAGGCAGGGAGAATAAAGTATCGACAAAGGGAGAAAAAATGAAAGATCCTCTGAGTCTGCAGCACTGCTGCAGTGTGCATGCGCTGGCATGGCCAATGTCTGACAGAAGCTCTGTCACAAATTGACATTTCATCTAGCTTTTACCCAGTTTTAAGCCATAATTTTTGATGCCCTTTTCAGATCCTTGTCGTTTTACCTAAATGTTTTAACGGGGTAAAAGGTTGTAGTAATCAGTCGCTTTTGGATTGTTTGCCTGAGCCTGGTACCATAACCACTGCAACAACCTAAGGATAAATACCTCTAAAACTGGAAAGGTCAACGCAGTAATCAGGGCTGTGAGTAAGGATTGTAAACGTGCATACTCATAAATGAAGAACAATATCCTCCACCTGGAGTCAGGTATTCGGGAAAAGGACAGGGGCGGTCAGTCGCTGTTGCCCAGGCAAAGCATATCTCATAAATGCAGTTATCTACTCTTGGTCAGCCAGTGGTCCAATCACTCTCTCAAATATCAAAAGTCTCGATCTCTGACCCTGCTGCCACCATTTCATGGCTAGCAATGATGGATGGCGTTACTGGTGCCACTGCTGCAGAAACTGTGGACCTCACCGCCGGTGGCTGTCCAAATCCAGACAGCTACATGGGCTCGAGCAGGAGCCAGACCCATCGTCCCTGTTCTGAGTTCCACACCCAATCGGACTCCCTGCTGGTCTCAGCCATCTTGCACTGAGGTGGTCTGTGGACCACAGCCTCGCCCAGAGCTAGCACCCCCTGCTGTAACTCTAACTCCCTTGGCATTAACGACTGCTTTGGTTCATCTCTTTATTCAGATTGTTGTCACTGACAAACAAAGACAGTCCTTGCTGTCCCATCAACAGTTACTATATTATCAAATTAGATGTGGAGGATTTTGGTGTCTTGGACCATCAGTGAATCAGGTTCTCCATCTTGTTTCACATTCTTCCCAATCCTCAGTTACCCCTTTTTGTTCCCGCTCTAGAAATTAATCTACTGCAAGTCATTTCAGTCCTACAGAAGCTCCTCTCAGTTCAGCAGTACTAAGGCTCAACTCCTTCAGTAAACTAAAACCAATTCATCACAAAAAGTTTGTTAATCTGTGGAGACATTTTGGGCAACGAGGCTACTCGATGATGGAGATCATCGAGTAGCCTCGTGCCC
Organism: Chelmon rostratus; assembly: GCF_017976325.1. NCBI lineage: Eukaryota > Metazoa > Chordata > Actinopteri > Chaetodontiformes > Chaetodontidae > Chelmon > Chelmon rostratus. The sequence goes on along the minus strand of NC_055672.1, from coordinate 23,254,236 downwards.
TTGTGGTGGCAGCTCTAAAGCTTTGGAATAGCCTGCTCCATTGCTACAAGACAAAACTCAAGATGTACATGTCTTTGATTTTCTTTGGTTGCTCTTATTTATTATTATTTTTTTTTTTTATCATTTTAGTATTTTAGAATCTTTTCATTTTTATTATACAAGTTTTTTTCTGTTTCTGTTTCACATTTGTGCACATATGTACATAATCCCTTGGATTTTATTGGTGCCATTTATTGTTGTTATTGTTCCTTTTTACTGCTCTTTGTGCCTCTTTTTTCCTACTGAAGTCATTCTACTCGCTGTTGTTGTGCAATTCACTTTAATTTGTGCAGCCCATTTGTCAACTCTGGTTGTTTTTAAACATGCTTGATGAATTTACTTGACATGATTTGAGTCACTGAATCTGCAAACATGGATGATGGAGTTTGTTTAGTACCCCTCTCTCTGTCTCTCGCTCAATCTTTCCACTTCCTTGTTCTTGAAACCTTCACCGTGACTCGGGCTTTTGGGGTCCCAAAGGCTCCAGGTTCACCATCTGGCAATTACTTTGTGGTAACTGTGTTACTTTCAAATTATGTTTGGGAATATGCACGGCTGCACAATGTCAAACGAAATGGTAAGTGACTTAAGGAGGCTCCCGTCTCCTTTTGTGATTTTTAGGCCCTGTGTTGTTGAATATTTTTAACGCATCATTTGACATTATCCCTATATGGTGATGGGGTAATGGGAGCCCACAGCTCATATTTACCCTAGGGCCCCATTGCAGGTTTATCCAGCCCTGGACTCCATGAAAGAGGAGTGACAGTAAACCAGATAACACAGATCACTCTTCACTACCAAATCTTAACTGAAAGGTTCTCTATGGAGTTCTCTTGTAAACAAACAAGTTCTGTGAATGCATTTTCTTCTAAATAGAACATTTGCAAAGCAGATAAACATTTTATTTATTTCACAATTTAAAACCTAAATTGCTTGCATTGATGTTACTCGCTAACAGTTTCCTGCCTTTACTGGGGTGTTGCTGCATATCTATGCACATTACCGCCACCTGTAGATCACTGGAGTAATGTTAATCCATTGACAGGACTTTATATTGCATCATGTGCATGCATGCATGTGTGGCCTCCTGTGCATGCATAGGATAAACAAAACAGGGACCAAATCATGAAAGACTAAAAACTAGGTAAAACAAAAAAAAAAGAAAAAGAAAAAGAAAAGAAATGAAAAAAAAAGAAAAAACTCCACAAGAAATCCACCTGAAATGTGTTGTTGGCATTGAATTCAAATCAATGAAGCTCATGAGGTAGCACATAAAATATACTGTCTTTGTACTGTTTTAACAGAGTATATGTCAAAAAGGATCAGAAAATTGTCTTGTGCTGTCCAACTTTTTTGGAATACGAGTTGTAAATAAGAATGAGCAGGTATGGCTAACGGATGGATAGTTGTGTAAATCTGGTCTTGTTGTTCAGAATGACACGTACAACAGCCACATAGAAACATGAATGCACTTTCCAACAACTAAATCTACCTATTATGCTAATTTCATTAGGCCTGGTGAAGGAAACACAAGATTGTTGGATACAGGTTGGATATTTTTGTATCTCATCTGTACTCAGCTGCTCAGTGTAACACCTTCATGACCTGCCAAAACTGAAAAAAAAAAAAAGATTCTCATTCACACCTGGATTAAATCCTCAACAATTGCAGTTCTATCCTTTTGGTCTTCTTCTGAAGCATCTTTAGAAACTTCAGTTGGTCCAGAATACTGCATATCATTACCACAACTGCCTGCACAGACCATATCACTGGCGTACTTCAGTAAGTTCACTGGCTCCCTGTTCAATACTGTATCGATTGAAAGATTCTGCTTCTCATGTTTAAGGCCCAACATAGACCCTCTGCATCTGCCTCTTAGATCCTCTGCAACTCAACTCACTACACCATCTGCCCATTTGACTACCATGGGGTCCACAGCCTTCCACATCCTTTGGAACTCTCTTCTTCAAGACATTTGCAATGTTTGCTCCCTCTCCACCTTCAAATCCTGTCTCAAAACATACCTTTTTAAACTGGCCTGTTTGGTCATCGCTACAATCACATTAGAAACATTACTAATCCCATAGAAATGGCTGTGAGTGTTGGCATGAAGTGTGGAGGTGTAGTCTGAAAATGGGATTTTCAGCCTGTGCTGGGAAATGTGTAGTTTTTTTTTTTTTTTTTTTTTTTCTGTTCTGGCTTCAGTGGGGAATTCATTCAACCATGTAGAGGCCAGAAAAAAAAAGTGAAGAAGTGAAAGACTTTCTTTGGAGGGAGGAAGGAGCACCTCCCTTCACTGTCCTGTAGGCCAGCACCAGAGTCATATTAACCAAATGGAGTAATGCTTAAAGAGTCTACAATGCTTTGAGTGAAATGCTGACATCAGCATGATTGCATGCTCACAGTGACAATGCTAAAATGCTGATGTTTAGCGTGTAACATTTACAATGTTAACCATCTTTGTGTAGTGTGGTAGCATGCTAACATTTGTTTATTAGCATTAAATGCAAAGTACAGCTGAGGCTAAGCAGAATGTCATCAGTTTTGCAGGTATTCAGTCACAAACCAGATCACACTGAGACGCTGATCTGAGGACGGCATGATATGATATGTTAAGGGACCAGTTCATCCTATGGTGAACATGAATATCTGTGCCAAAAAAGAGTTTACAGTCTGAGCCAAAGTGATGGACCCACATACTTTGCCATCCCTACAGCCACAGCCCTGGCATAGCCAATCATGCTTTAGTTGCCACATGCCAAATTTATAGGAAAACAAATTGTCAATTGTCAGAGAACATTTACAATTACTTTCAGTGCAGATACATTCGTTAAAACATCCTTATTGGTATGGAACATTACATTTCTAAGAAAAAACTACTGGGCGTGCTTGGATTGATACTTTTATTGTCATTACTACATTTCAAACTGTAGTCACTTATACCTGCATGACAAAAACATGAATCACATTATTAGAAAGCATTACTCTGTCATGAATTCATGCCCTTCATTCCTTCAATCACTCACACTCTGTCATAGATCATCTGTTTCTTCTTGGTGTGGACTGTTTTTACCATTGTGCTCTCTTTTTTTATCATCGGCGGCTCAGTAATTTGCGATGCAGCCATAGAAATCCCTCGGCTCTGAAGGCAGCGTGGAGTTGTCCGTGACTGCAGAGCGGATGCTGTGATCATCTCTCATCACTCCCCTCATGTGAACAGACTGGGGAGATGAAATTGATGGAGGAGGTTTAATGTAGTCCTGGAGAGTTCTCATCAGCATGAGCACAGAAACCCAATGAGTTGTTTATTAAATCTCACTACTTTCCAACACACACCGCTGACACACACTGACAGTACAGGGGGCTGCAAACCACAACCACTGGACGCGGAGGGGGATTAAATCATCACACAGCCGCACTTCATGGAAATGCATTTAATACTGGCTTCATGATCAGTGCAACCATCTTTTCTTGTTGATTCTCTTTGCTTTGTTCTCAGTTCTAAGCTTGATTAACTAGCCATCGGTTGTCTTTCTGTAAAGATTTTAAGTTTATTCCTGTTTTATTACTTGGAAATTAATGAAATTCCTTTTCTTATTGCTCTATATGCTGGTGGCTACAACATATAGTTTTAGCAAATAATGTGGGTAAACTCTGACAGTTAAATGTCTGTCTTGCATTGATAGTCATGTAGATTCTATGCATGTACTGTATATATACTATGGTGTGTTTGATTATGCATAAAACATTTTTATTATATTAGATTATACAGAAACTTAATTGAGTACATTACATAGTAATTGAGTTTATTATTTGCTTATATTTAGAACCGCATCATACTGAACTTCATTCATCTGGTATCTCAATAAACATGCTTGGTCGTGAAATCAGACACCTCTGGTTGAGTGTCTTATAGACACCCTGCAGTTGGCCAATTCTCAGTTAACCAGTTAACCAGTTTCTAGTAATTTTCACATGCTTGTTTTTTTTTTGTAATTAACAAAACTAATCTACACAGGAAGCCTTTCTGGAGTTCATTACTCGTCCATCTCATGGAACAGGATGTTTGCGTTTCATCAAATAAATCAATCCACAAGAGACCTGCGACACTGTGTGACCGTGGTTGACAATTGTTGGAGTCCATCTTTTACTATTTCTTTCCAGTGTGCTTATTGATGTGAAATCTCCACAGGCAGCACAAAAACCCATGTGATGAACTTACTAAATACTGTTCAAGGCTCCCAGCTTCTCTGTGACCTTTCTGATTGTGGGGCAAAAATGCGATTTCTTCCTGTATACCAGCATATGTTGGTGTTTATCACATCTGCGGCGCTCAAGAGAAAAACACTCTATATCAGTGATTTGTCCCTTAAAAGAATGATCATGTCCAGTTGCTGGCTAATGTCAGGGATGTTCTTAAAGCCAAGCACTGCCAATATAACAGACTAGGACTGTAAGAGCCGCTCAGACTTTAATTTAAACAGGGCTACGTCTCCACATTATAAGGTTCAGTGGGCCCTAGAGACTGCAGTGCTCATTAAACCCCAGGGAGCACACAGCACACTGATGACTTTGTTCTTCTCATAGCCTTCACTGAGGGGTGGAAAATGGAATGTTTGTACCTGGAGTGGTACTAAAATGAAGGTCACAAGGTCATCAAAGATTAAAATGGTTAATACCATGGGGACCATTCAGCAAAGTTAATTGCATTTTGACTAATTGATTAAGACATTTTGTGTACAAAGTTGACCTGAAGGTGGCACTAGAGGCCATGTCCATTAGATCTTGATATTGCTTTTTGCAGAGGCACAAATTTTGACTTGACACCGGTGAAAAGGTCACCCGTCAAGGAAATGCACAGTAAACACACGTCATTTTAAATGTTTCAACCCATTTTGGCATGGCATGTTTTTGGTCACCCGGAGGACATGACCAATTAGACAGCTCGACTGAATATCTGCAGCAGTGCATGAGTTGATGTGAAAAGTATCAGCATGCTTTGGCACTCGCATCGGGAGCACAGCCGTGGATAAGCGGCTATTGAGTTTTGGGATCTTCTGTGGCCATGACTGAACTAGATTTTTATTGTGGTTGAAATCCTATCACAGCTGCTGCCCGCGGACAGTCTATATGGCTGTCACGATGTAAATTTGAAACGAAGCATGAAAGTGTAAAATATCGCCGGGAGTGAACAGTTTCACAGGCTGGAGGCACGCTATGTCTGCTGGGGAACAGAATGAGTCTGATTCAGGGGGCAGAGCTCGGTAACATTACCTGCTACAAGTGTGTCTCTTCTCTGATCTGAGCCAACAAATGCATGCTGGGATGTGAAAAAAAATCCCCATTTGAGACTTTCGTTCCTCCCTTTAATCTGTGTTCTCTTTTATACAACCATAAAGCAAGGTATCTCTGTTTGTTTTATCTCGAGGACTATTACACTGGCCAACTTCACACTTGGCAGGTGTATTGCTGGGGAGCCAAGGACATTGATGCAATTTGGAAACGTGACACAATGAATACTAATAAACTTTGAATAAACAAGAGAACAGCGCTCTGTGCAGTGAAGGGCTTTTAAGTCACTGCATATGCAAACTGATAACTTCCTGCCACTGCAGCTTCACATTCAAAACACTTGACTGGTGAAACACAAGTTGTATTGTATCATGAAGTAGTCAAAGGAAATGAAATGTGCTCATTAGTGAGATTGACACTCACCTCTACTGTTTTAACAAAAATGCGTCGACAAAACATCTGCAATTTTTGTCATTTCTTGACAGCGGATCAGTTTGAAATACTGCAGCGAGTAATGGAACACAAAGCAGCAGCCACAGTGAGATGTTAGATGAAGAGCTGCCCTGCTGTGTGCAGACTCATGCTGTAAAATTACAGCAATGGTTACTCACAGAATGTTGGAAAAATGTTAATTATGTTCTGTGTCTTCATTAATATGACAGTAGTTTGTTTTGCTTCCCCCCAGGACTAAAATCTTAATGATTACGACTTCAACTCTCTTTCTCAACAGCAGTGGCTATCCCCAATGAGGCATGGGCTCATGCTAACGTTAGCGTGCTGTCATCCTTCTCTAACGCACTGGAACCAGGTCTATGGGGTAGCTTGCTAGCTTCAGCATGATTTTGTTTAGCAATAGTAATGATATAGTGGTTAAAAATGTCATTCATTTGCCATTTAACAAAGGAGCAGAAACAACAATGATAATTATTTATCATTCATAATATAGGTGTGGTTCATGTTTTGGGGGCATGTCAATAAACTGTCTATGACTGGCATATATCACTTTGTTGGTAAAAGTTTAATTAAGGGGAAATAACCTGGTAGCCTATGTATACGTCTCACATTGTGGGCCTGGCCGTTGCCTCTGGCACTGCGGATGCTCTCCAGCTCTGCAGGCCGATGATATTCAGAAAGCTGCAACCAGCAATACCGGAGGCCAGGCAATCAGCCCGTTCCAGACAGACATGTTTTGAAGAGTCCTGCACTAGTTACAAGCAACAAGGCACTCTCTGTACTCTTCTGCTGTTTTCACTTGTCAAACACCTGAGGTCCATTTCACAAAGCAGGTTTACTGAAAACTCTGAGTATGTTAACCCTGAAATGAGGGAAACTCTGAGTTTTCCGTTTCACTCAAGGTAAGTCAAACCAGAGAAAGAGGGGTAACTCAAGCCTGTTTCACAGACAGAGGTAAGTTAAACTCTATGAACCTAACCTGGTCGGGACCAGGTTTTACTCAAGGAACCTCGAGTTTCTCTGTGTCTCCGCCCTCTTTCAACCGCACACCGTATTTCATTTCCTCATTCATTCATTAAGTCGGCAGACGAGTTTTGGCATAGTTCTGCCGCCTGTTATTAAAAAAATCATTAAAAATATCAGTCAGTGGAAGTCCATTAGGCACAGTAGGTGGTGACTTTTTTCGTTAACATGGCATGTTAACGTCTTTTGATCTTGATCCTGTGGATGAAGGTGCAGCGATACTGCGCAGAGAATTAAATATTCATCGGGAGATAGTTATCAGACCACGATGTTCTTGCTTTTCCAGACAATTATCGGCTTTAGGCCACCACCCGTTCTTCGTGCACCTGCCTTCTTTCTGTTGGCTGAGTAAAAGTCTGTTAGTTTAAATATAGGCTTAATTATTTAACATAACATGATATAGATGAGAACACTTTTTTTCATTTTTAAATTTTATTTCATTCGTTAACAAAAAACAAAACATTATATGAACACAATATAACCAATTTTACAATGAAAGGGAGCCACTTAATATTTACTTTACAATGTAAAACATGATCAAAATGAGGTAGCTACCTCCATGAGATCATGCCGAGGTCTTACCTGTTTGTTTTTGTTTTGTTTGTTTTATATTTCATTTTAAGCTGCTGCCAAGTGCGCTTCTCCCCCGCGGGATTGCACTTAAATGAAATAAATTAATAGGCAACCATTCAAGCAGTTTTGCCCTGTAATATTATTGTGATTTCAAAGGACTACATTTATACTCACGCATTGACCCGAGCAGCAATGTTCTCCCACGCCGTCTCCCTCTCCTTCGCAGCTGCAGCGGTGTTGTACTTCCGTCTAAAAACGTGTTCATACTCGCTGTATGAGCGCATTAAAATGTCTAATTTCCAGTGGCGTGAAGTAGGCAGCCTTCCGCTTCCCCGTTGCCATGGTGACTCCTCAAATCAGGGTTCCATTGATGCTGTCTTTTTAAAGTTGCGGTGCACGCGCTTAACTCCAGATGAACCTACTCTGAGTTCATCAAACTAACTCAAATCTGCTGTTGTGGAATCGAAAACTCAGAGTTTCCTATCTCAGAGTAGATCAACTCAGAGTTCAGGGTTACACTCAGAGTTTGTTGAACCTGCTTTGTGAAACGGACCCCTGATATTCAATGCTTCATAAACCACAATCGACAACATAGCTCCATTTCCTGAATTAGGTTAGATCCATTCTCAAAGAATAGAAACATACAGAACATATACAATGCACAGCTCAGTACATGTCATGAAAAAAAGGATCCAATTAATGTTTATGATATATGTTTTTGTGAAAAAATGAGTATTAGCCAGTATATCATTAACAGATTTTGTATCACTTTTAACAATTAGTCAAGATATAATGTAGAATATATCAAGTCATATCAATTGTTTTTTTTTTCATATAGCTGAAAATTACATTTTTTGTCAACTATCTTACAATAGACTACATCCAACATAAGTAGGGAAATAACTATATATATATAGTGTGTATAGTGAAATATTATATATATGTATATATATCTAATTGTTTCAGTCATAGCCATTTATGTAACAAGTACTTTTACATTTAATAATTCAAGTAAATTTTAGTTGATAATACTTCTGTACATTGACTTAAAACTTTGTTTTAGTGTTTTTGATGCCCCAGAATATTTTTTGTATAAGTGTGTGAACAGTGAAACTATCAAAAGAAATAACTGGTAGGATCTGCAGTTTCCCCTCCCCTCTGTCTCCTGTCTGTCTTGTGTGTGTGTGTTGAACTGCAGGGCCTGGCTAGCAGGTCTGGTCCGGCCTCCTCCTCACCTGAGCACACCTGAATGGAATCATCTGTTCGTGGTAGCGGTAACAATCGAGACTCCACAGATTTTTGCCTTGCCTGCCTGTATGTCTTCCTGACTCCTGTTCTCAGGGTCTACGCCCTGTCAGTCTGTATCGTGGTCTGGAGCTGCATGTCCACTCTCTGTAGACACGCCAGCGTCACTGGATGGATCTCATAGACCCGTCTGTACACATGTGCACATTTTTTGAGCTTAAAACCACTGACTAATGTTAAGGAGACCCACAATCTGGTCCCTAAGAATTGGCTTTCTTACAAACAATGCATTTGTTGTACTTGTTGGCAGATGTCATACATTCAGATACAGTATCAAATCAATTCAATCATGTTTTTACTAACACTTGAATGTTGGTATTTTCAGAATCAACAACAACAAAAGACATATTTTGAATAAAGTTGTGTTTTGTTATTTTCAAGCAGAATTCTGACTTCACATTTGTTTTTTCCCAGCGTTGCCTTTCTCACTTCTTCGCCACATTGGTTGATTCTACCCGCCAGACGTGTGTGCTACTTAATCCAGATTCAGCATGTTAAAACAAAATGTGAAATTATTGGAGTTTGAGCCCATGAAGGATTACACAGCTGCATAACCCTTCATGAGCAGCAGCATTTTTAAACTTTAGGCTGGTGAGCCATCAAAATGTTATGAATAACGTTAGATCTCCTGTGTCACTGTCTTCTCATTGAGACTGATTTAAGAATAGTACATTTTATTTTCATCTTCAGTCTAGCTTTTTTTGTGTAGTTTCATTCGAATTTTTTAATGTCCTTGCTCAACCACAGACATTTTAATCAGTAGTTGTGACTACATCAGGTCTACATCCTTCTGCCTCTCCCACCTCAGCCGCAGCAGGTCTGTTTTCACTGACAGAACACATTCTGTGCAGTGACAAACCCTGATCTTGCAGATATTACAGTACAGTACAGTACAGTAGACTAGTATAAGATCAACAGAAACGATAGAACAGGTCATTACGGGGCTGGTATTGACTGGGCAGGACCTTTACCCTGGCTGAGCCCATCGAGTAGTGTGGTTTGTGTATTTGTGATGCCATTTTCCTCTCCCTCATTATCTCTCAGCATTCTGCTGACCACAAGATGACCACAAGACCTAATGTGCCTCTTTTTTCAATTTAACAAATCAATTTCATCATAGGATATCAGTTTGAGTGTCTTTTCACCAGACTAAAAAACCGCACACAGTAGCCACTGGGAAGAGGTCAAAGGTCATCGACCAGGAGTCAGTGGATTGATGGGAGAAAGATCAAGGAGGACATTCAGATCTGACACCAGAGACCATCTTTAAATAGCAATTCAAATGCTAAATTCAATTTTCTGAATCATTATAGACACAGACACATCACTATACTATCAATCCATCCTGATCCCAGTCTATACTGTTAATTGCAACAGAAGTTATTTACCATTTTCCAGAGAAGAAAATCCAGTAATGCTGCCTAAAAAAACAAAAACAAAAAAACAATCTGTATTTAATGAATGACATTACCTGGTACTCCACACCCCTGAAGTGAAGGACAATGTCAGCTACAGTGCTAATTTTTCATGGTGGTGACAACATGGAGTTATGGATTTTGTAAAGACATCAAGAGGTTGAGACTGTGCGAGTAAAAGTAGATAAATAGTCGATTTCTAGTTGTAAGGTAATTATCTACAAAACTGGTCAATGTTTCAGTGTCTGAACCGTCAGTTGTCCAAATGTGGGGCAAATTTTCACCAAATCTCCAGAATATCTGCAAAAAGAACATTTGCATTGATATGTACATCCATCCATTATGTGAATATTAGGAGGTGGCTCATTAAGATAAACAGTTGCTGGAGCTAAGTCTCCCGTCTGGTGCCACTAAACAACTGCAAGAGAAGATGGCACAATGAAATGGCATAATGATGAAAATAAAGGGCACCAAACGAACATTGTGTAAAATGTTATGGAAATGTGGTGTTTATATTTGTTTCATGTGCTTCAGCAGACATTTAAGTGGCATGCGTCATGTACATCATGATTTCTCCGCTAAGTCTTATTCCATTTCACTTTGTCACATTCTGGTTTTATCGAGCGTAAAAAATAAACCAATTTTATAGAATTACAAGCGTTGCACTCAGGTCTTTTTGTGTGCAAACTGAAAATGGAAGGTGAATGGAAATGCACTTAGTGAAGGTGGAGACTCGTGGAGACTGGGTTGAGATTTTTCTTGCCATCAACATTGGAATCCATTGTAATCAAGATGAAACCAAGCTGGAAACACCCTTGGTCCAGATTAAATTGACTTTCTTGTTCCAGCCTTTCATGTCTGTAAGGTTTAGATGATGGATACACAGGATATATTTTTTGCAGAATCACTTTAAGGCAGTGAGTGAGTTTATTCTACCAGTAAATAGAAGGTAGGTCACTTGCTACTTAACAAAACCCATAGCACGCACCATGAAATTAGCTGTCCACGGGCCTGGGAACATACTGCTCTCTCTCCACTTGTTAATACAGCTGCATGGCCCTGCAAACAGGCGCCAAACTAATTACCATTCGTTGTGTGTTGATGTGTTCCAGCATGTTCTACCGGCCAAGAGATAACTGCTGGATAGCATTAGCGACTCCATCTGTAAAGCTCCTTTTATATTAGCACTAGCACTATCAGTCCTATTAGCGAAACTAGCCACTGGCAGCCTGTGCTACTACTGTTGCTGTGCATCCCGGCACCGAGACAACAATTTGCCGTCCATTTTCCGTGATCTGAGTGCAAACACAAGCTCAGACCCAATCAAGGGAAAGTGATATAGTGGAAGGACTTGACACAGAAAGGCACTATTGTCTAAATGACTGCAGGATTGTGGGTAAACAGTATCCTCTTGGCCAGGCAATGAACCTCTCCTCACCAAGAAACCGTAATCACAGAGGTTAAAGGCTAATGTAAAGCTATTAACCCCCGTCCAACCCACGGCATGGACAATTTTCCTTGTTTCCCTTTATTCTTATTTGAGAGAATGCACCCCCGCTCCCCCTCCCTTCCTTCAGCTCCCAGGCTCATATTTCATTTCTACATTTCCAACACTGACAAAAGCTGTCCTACATGACAGCTCCCAAATGACAGAAATATGTGCAGACAAAGCACCATGAATCATTTCACCTGACAATATTCTGGAATGCCAGCTAAGGAGCATGCAATTCAGGTTGAGAGCGATAAAGTGTAAACCCCCACCACCATTACCATCAACCCCCACCGCCAACTTCATCCGCGCTCCCACTGAAACTGATACGTCTTATTGTTTTCTTATGAGAATCCGATATAAGAACATCCTGATTGCGTGCAGGGATTCTGACATATTCATCACTTCCACGGCTCATCTGGGACACGATATGATAGCTCCAGCCCCGCTGTCTCTGTTTCAGCTGAGAATTGTGATTTTTCCGAAAGGAAAGGCGTACTCGCGAGGGCTCTGGGATCTTTGAATTCAGACAGACTTGTGCTTAATTAGACCCTGGATCCAGCGCTGCCCTTGGACCTCAGGGAAAGACTCGCTCTCATCCTACAAAACAGACTCTTCTTCCTGGGTTGGAGACTTGAGCTGATCTCCCGACAGACCTGCGTTTGGCCTCGAGGTGCCTGTTCTACATTTCACACAGCACTGTGTTCTTATTTTCTTTGAATTGGACAAGGTGTTGTGCATATTAAGGTAGTCTGCCAAGACTCACAACATTCAGACATTCAGAGATGGTGACACTATGAAGCACCCATGATGAAGACTCATGGATGAGAAAATGACAAGTTGTTATTGGATACATCTGAAAGCAAACCTCAATTATTGAAATCATCTGCGTAGCTGAAGACTTTTGCCATGGAGAGCCTTGAGAGATTTCCTCTGCTACATCATATATTGCAGGGTTATTTCCCTGACTGAGTTCCAACTCTTGTCATGTCTGTGTCAAAGAGACAGGCAGACATTTCAAATTACACATGCTGCCGTCTGTGTAACTGTGAATTTGCTTGCAACACAGCAGCAGCAGATAATGAGGGCAAACTTCAAAGCCTGGACTCTGATGTGCATTCAAACGGTTACTCCTGATATTCTCCTGCACTGATAAGGTTTGGAAAGACGCTGTCACTCCCATACCAAAGTCCCCTTCATCTCAAAACCTGCTGTTAAGACACACATTTTACCCTAACTCATAAGATGAGAACTGATGGATTTCTGTGCATATGCAATAGATGGGCATGACCAATGAGGATTAAGTATTGAGTCACTTTAAATAAAAGTTTAGAGTTGAAAACTGTTATAAAATATTTCAAACCAAAATAAAATCTTAACCAAATCATAGAAACGCTCCACCAACCTTGCATGGTGATACTTAAAGTTGTATCCTCAGCTGTAAAATGGCCTGAGGCGTTTCTTGTAGTAAACTGTGATCAAATATTTAAATTAAAAAAATAAATAATAAAATATAAAATGCTCTTAATAACAGGTGAGACAGCTTTCTGCAGCATGACATGAAAGAGAGCATGGATTTTTAAAGACCTGTGCTAAGGCTGTACTAACCATTATATATATTTTCTTTATTTTAACAAGGGGTCACATGACTACATGTGATGTGAGAAGGGTCTCTCTTAGCTCATTCTGGTTCGCTGTCACCGCCCTCATCATCCAGCAGTCGCACACTTAGGGGTTGAACATAGTGGAGCTTTTGGCAGCTAAACAGCCAGATATTTCTCTCAGGAGTTGGTGGAGAGGAAAGCTTTGAATGACTTATGTTTTTAGTGAATTACAGGGGAGACTAACCCCAGCCTCCACAGAAAATACTATTGTCTTCATTCAATGTGGTAACAAACACAATATTAAACATTAATACAAGTTAAACTTAGCAAGGAATTCAAAGCCATCTTAGATTAATTACAATGGAAATTAAAATATTATGACTCAATGATGATTTCTTGTGTTGGAAGAGCATTTTACCAAACCGAGTTGGAGACTTATGAATTGCAATGAACAGTGATCACAGCACTGAGGTTACTGACTGTTGGATAATCTCAGTGTTCTGCATGTACTTCTTCCCTTACAATACAGTGACTGCTGTGTTCGTGTCACATTGGGAGAAGTAGAAGAACAGTTGCAATGGCTAAAACATAGTCTTTTCTTTTAAGATTTATGAAACACCAATCTGATTTCTCACATTGGTGGGTTCTCCTTAGCTAAGAAGTGAGTAGATTAGCGAGCACTCTTTCGGACCATGAGGACCATAATGTCGTTCTTTGTGACATTCAGAGATCAGCTGACAGTGTGCATGTGGCTTGAAAGCATCCTGGACAGGTTTGCAGGCCATTAGAGGGCTAACACACAAACATTTACTCACATGCATACACCTGGGTAGCCCAGCCATTTCTATGAACAAGACAAAGTCTGAAACCCTGAGCCCTCTTCGTCTGAGGCCATGAAGTAGTTATCTGTCTCTGTTCCTGTGGTGTACAGAGTTGATCTTTTTCTAACCTTCTTTTAATCTTTACCCTGCCTATACCACTGTGGTAGATTTGTAGTTTGGGGACCACAATCTATTAACCAACAAGAATAAGGGTCTATAGTCTTGCAGCATTGTGAGGCTGTACTGAGGGACAGTAGTTCTCTGAGCTAAATGCTAATCAGCATGCTAACATGCTTACAATAAAAGTGCTAACATGTTGATGTTTAGCACATATATTTAGCTGAGTTTGATGGGTATGCCATTTGTTTTGCAGGTACAGTGTTTTGTTATAAAACAAAGAACTGGACAAATTAAAAATCTGATCTGATGATGGTGCTAAATACAAAGTCAGAGGATTTCAAATTCACTGAATATATTCATGCTCCCAAGTGGTTATACCTTTTAGATCATAATAATTCATTTCCTCTAGCACTCTGTAAAACTGTTGCCTTTTTTTATTTTTAGTCATTCGTTAACTTTGTCACAATCCCATACTCTTAATGGCCTTCTTTGTGAAACAGCCTCCAGGTCGGCCTGAGCTCAGCCTCAGTTGCTCTCCTTGGACCATGTTGTGAGACCTGCCGGGAATGCCAGGAGGTTGAAAGGTCGGCAACAATCACGGTGGCTGAAGCTGAGTGCCACCTTCATGAACCACTGAGGTGGTCGTACTCAATGTGGAGGAAGTAATGAAAAGGTCAGTTCAGGATAAGAAAGACTGCCCATCAGCTCAGAGGATGTGCCTTTGAAGGTCATCCCTGGAACTAAAAGACAGCTGTAAAGCATGAAGTTTAGAAGTAAGAATCAAAAAGGAAATTATTCAGAGGAGCTCCCAGGAGCAAGATGCTTGCATAATTTGTAGTGCCAGTAATGTGCTAAGACTGGCTAGCTGTCCAGAGGTGTCTTCCTCACATCTAAAAAGTGTGGGGATGTTGAATGTGTTATAGCATGAACATTTTTGTGGACATTTTAATTTGTGGAACTGGAGAATTAAAGAGAGACAGCTTTTACAAAATTGGCTCCATTTCATTGCATTAGCAATGAGCAGTTGGTACTCTTCAAAGGCTGATAACAAGACAAAAATGTGACTGACCTGGTAGGGGTCATATAAACACTACAGTGCCTTGTATTAGAGTGTATATGTAGAAATGGAGCAGTATGTCATTGTTGCTTTAATGAGAAAGAGAACAAGCACTAATTTCAGTGCAGTTTTAGTGTAACTTTGGCTGCTGTTTTGCGTGGGTGGAGGAAACGATTCTGAACCTTGTTACACACACATTTACCCATAAAATTAAACCTGAACTACCTCTGGAGAAAAGGAGGGCAGGCTGAGCAAGAGAGGAGGACGCCTACCAGCAGGATGCCAGTTCCATGTTTTCATGTGAGTTAAGCCTCTTCCCCTAACGAAGGAAAATCAATCAATTAATCAATCAAAATGTATTTATATAGCACTTTACAACACTCAAGGTGACCAAAGTGCTTTCCAGTTAAAAACAAACAGTAAAATTCCACATACATTAACACATATCAGGTATATAAAAAACTAATTACTTTTAACTTGTCTGTGCACTATGTCCACTAAGCTCATTGAGTTTGTGCTCGTCTCTCTGCTGGTTTTTGCATCGCATACAAAGGGGTCTGCAGTTCCCGAGCTCAGTCCTGGCCCTATTGTTTATACGAGGGGTCAGCTGATAGCGCTCTGTAACACATTGGTGATACCCGGGAACAGACTGAGGAGGAAGCCACAGATTCGACACCTGCATGCCCACCTTCTTATTTCTGGTGACTTAAATCATGCGTCTCTGTCCTCCTTGCTGCCCACATTCACTCATGTTATTTGCAACACCAGAGATAATAACATACTGGACTAATTTTTACACCAGTGAGACATATAACTCATCACCTCTCCCATCCTCTGGGGAGATCTGATTACATCTTGGTGCACTTCCTCCCTGTGTTCAAGCCTCTTGCACAGTGTAAACCTGTCATTTGCACAGTGAAAAAATGGTCCGATGAGGTTTTGAAGGACTGTTTTGATGCAACTGTATGGGAAGTACTCTGTGAGGCTCATGTTCAACAGACTATGTCAACTTCAGTGCGGAGAATGCCATGCCCTCCAGGACTGTGCAGTGTTTTTCTAATGACAAAACCTGGATTATTCCTGACAACCCCTATCATCGGCAGTCACACATACGACCCCCTTCCCACCCAATTCTGCACACCCCATCCACAACCTCCAGCAAACAGCCCCCTGCCTCAGTCTGTCCATCACAACAGACCAGTTCAGGAAAGAACCCATTAGGATCAGGCTGAGAAAGGCTGCATGTTGACTGCTGATAGAGAAAGAGTTAACAGACTGGTTAATAGGGCCAGCTTTGTTCTAGGATGCTGCTTCAACCTGGTGGAGGTGGAGAGAGGAAAGAGAATGATGGCTAAGCTATCATCCCTGATGGAGAACATGTCCCACTCCGTCCATGACACACTGACAGCACTGGCTAGCTCCTTCAGTGACAGGCTGCTTCACCCATGGTGTGTGAAGGAGACAAATGGCAGGTTCTTCTTTCCTGCTGCTGTCAGACTTTACAATCAACACTGCTCCCCATAGACCACACACACACAAATTCCCTCATGTGCAATATCAGTGTACAATAAACTGTGCAATATGAGTTTTTCCCATGTGCAACAATATGAACTCAACCATGCCCAGTTTTACTTATTATATTGTTTGCTTATTTATCACATCTTGCTTTTATTTTTACTGATGCTTTTTACTGCTGCACTATTCCCTTTACTGCTTTATTAATCCTTTATTAATCCCACAGCAGGTATTTTATTTTATCTTATGCATGCAAAACAGTGAGTCAGGTTACAGACAGGTAATGAATCTGAAATAAAGCTGACAGAGCTGTTGATGTGAGGCATTTGAATGAAACACTAGAATGAAACTTGACAATACTAAACGAAAAACACTGTAGAAAACACGATCTAATGGAATGAAACATGATTAAATTAAATTAATTTTATTAAAAAATCTGCAACAATTTTGACTGATGACTAGTTTTCATTCACAGCAGATGTTAATATTACTGACTGAGCCAGTCAGATATGACACACTGGACTGAAATACTGTAAGTAAACTATGAATGAACTCTTTGCTTAATGCAGCGATATACTGCCACCTGATTATAACATTAAAGAAGATGCAGCACAGCTCATCTTGAAAGATGAGAAAAAGATTCAAAGTGAAGGTGAATAGCACATGGGAGGGCATCTGCAAGAAGAGACGGACACAGCAGGACAAAAAGGCCTGTGAGAGAGTAGAGAGAAAATACAGAATTATAAGAGTGAATAACTAATAGTATGAATAATATATAAATAAATGCATGATAAATCAAAATACATTTGATTAGGCTGAGATGAAACTCTAAAGATCCCCTGGAGGAAACTGCTGGTTCAGGAGGAAGCGGTGATTTCATATGCCTATGTCAAAAAAAAAAAAAAAAAAAGATTTGGAATAAACACGGTTAAAACCCTAACACCAGTAGCTGTTGAGGAATTTGTTCTTGCTACATCACTGTTCATATACTCAGTTATACAGGGAGCAAAGATTATACACTATATAATGTGTGTTTTAAAAGTGTAATTAAGTATTTTCATGGCTGGTGTCATGGAAAAAAAAAAAAAAAACAGTAATACATCAACATCAGAATCAGAATCAGCTTTACTGGCCAAGTATGTGTGCACATGCAAGGAATTCGACTGAACAATAAACAACGTAAACAAATAAATTTGGATGTTTAGTTGTCAGAAGGTCAGTGACACTGTCCAAAGGACTAACTGTGACTGGTTGTTTTGGCGTTCAGTGATCTGTAGCGCCTACCAGAGGTGAGAGGTCGGAACAGGTTGTGTACAGGATTTGAGGGATCTGTCGTGGTGCTTCCTGCCCATTTCCTCAGTCTGGAGGTGTTTAAGTCCTGACTGGAGGGCAGTTTGGCACAGTAATTTTTGTTTGGAGGCAGACCCAAACCAGGCAATGATGGATGTGCAGAGAACAGTCTGGATGATTGCTGTTCAGAACTGGATCAGCAGTTGAGGCGGATTGAACTTCCTGAGCTGACACAGGAACTAGATCCTCTGTTGTGCCTTCTTGATGATGATTATTGCTTTGTTTAAAGCCCACATTGGCCCTGGGAGATGGCGAATCCCAGGTACCTGAAGGTTTCCACAGTGGAGACGGTGTTATTAAGGATGGTGCACCAACTCCTACCAGCAATGAACATAATGAGCACTCTGTTGCTATAGAAAGTGATATCTGTCAAATTGATTATAATGAAGATAATGAAGAGAATGGAGACTCAATGCAGCATAGACTTGCATCATTATTTCTACGAATGCAGATAATTTTGCATGTTTCCAAAACAGCTACACAGGGAATAGTGAATGAACTCTATGAAATTGGGGTTTTGGCAGGAGAGTTCAGTAGTCAGTCCATTGAAAATGTGTTAAGGATATATTATCCTAACATTGACAACTCTGTTTTAGCGCTGTTGACGGACACACTTCAGGAAAGAAACCCTCTTTACTTACTGTCAAATACAGGTCCTTTTGCCACTGACCACAAGAGGTCATTGTATTTTAGAGATAATCTTCCTGTCATTGAGCCAGTGGAATACAATTTAGACAGTGGTGACAAGAAGAAAACGTCTGTATATGTACCGATTCTGAACGTTTTAAGTGAGTTGTTAAACAGGAATGATATTCTTGACAAAGTGTTAGCTGAACCTCTTCAGTCAGAGTTTGGTCATTTTAAGTCATATCGTGATGGCTCATTCTTCAAAGAAAATCCACTCCTGTCTTGAGAAGAGTTATCTTTTGCATTTAGGCTATATATAGATGACTTTAAAATCTGTAATCCTCTAGGTACTTCTAGAAAAAAAGCATGAAGTGTGTGCTGTTTATTGGGTTTTAGCCATTGTCTACCAATCAAATTTACATCAACCTTATCATCAATATACCTTGCTGTGTTGTGTAAGAGTACTGATGTAAAATCATTTGGGGACGGGAAAATTCTGGAACCACTTTTAAAAGACGTTGAACTACTAGAAAACTCTGCTGACAACTTAGGGGCTCATTCCCTGGCTGGTTTTCAAGAGTCTTTTAATGTGGAAAAATTTTGACATTACTTGCATTGTAAGATTCAGATACTTCTGAAAAATGTTCACCATTTTTGGAGTGCAACTGTTCAATGCACTTTTACATTTGCTGCTGTTGTTTTTAATTCCATTATCATTGATTTCTTCTTTTTTTCTTTTTTTACAAATAACAAGAAGACGTTCAAATTTTATTTGATCACAAAACTAAATTTCTTTATGTATTCCACTCAGTCATTTTAGAAAATAAGTGATTTAGTTGACCTAACAAATGATGTGATTTGGAGGTATTGATCAAACATAAGATTGTTTGTGAGGTCAACTTCTACTGAAAAAGTTACCTGGCTGCCTTAAAATGTTACGTTGATTCAACTAATTCAACTAACTAAACTAAACTTGTGTTTCCTTGTTTGAGAAACAAATGTAGAAATACACGTTTGTTGGTTGAACTTGGAATGCAATTTCACCTCAACTAGGCATTTAGTTTATACAACTTAAATTTTCTTGTTAGTACAACTTAAAATATCAAGTTGATCTAACTGTTTATCACTTTCACATTTGTCAATTTAACTTGTTATTGTAAGTGGCATCAACTTACATGGAAGTGTATAGAACTAGAAATCCTTAGTTCTCTTAACTCAAAATGTTGAGGCAGCCAGGTAACTTGCTTTTTTAAGTTGAGTCAACAAATTAGTTTTTACGATAGGGGGAAGTCTTGAGGGACTTCTCTTAAATTCCACTGTCATCTCCACAGTTTTAGGCATTTTACTAATTAAATTAGCATTATATTAATTGTATTTGTTGGTACTGTATATATTTGTGAACATTAAAGTGGTGCAGGGTGGATAACGTGCAAAAAGATAACAATTAACTGTATTGCTCATTTGTTATCGCTTTGCTTCCTGTTCCTCTTAATGTTTTCTATTCTGTCTTGAGAATGCTGTTTCTTAATCTGTAAGGGTTGCACATGCAACTAACTGGACCCAAGTCATATTTGCAGGTACAGTTACATGCTGTTTGATGTGCTGCAGCTGAGCAGCTAATTAGCTATCAAGCCTGCAAACTGACATGAGCAGTGCACTATTCCCCAGTGAAAATTTGTTTGGTTGCCATGACGAGCAGGTAAGTCCAGTAACAGAACACCACTCTGATTGATATCAAGCAGGCCATTCCTCCCAGTTTCCCCCCTCCAGGTTTCTCCATTGTTGCCCATGTGAGCATTTAAGTTTTCCAGTAGATCTATGGAGCCCCTAGACAGAATCCTGAAGATATCACACAGAGACTACAAGAAGTGTACGCTGAGCTGCTGTTCGGTGCATAAGCACATGCAGCCAGATAAAACCTGGCGCCTCTAACCCTAGGCAGCTCCGGGAAAGGACAGTGTCCAGCCCATCGCCAAGAGTTAGCTCCTGTTCCTTCCTCGACAGAGAGGTGACGCCGAGGTCCTGCCTTTGCCTGCCACCCAGCTTGCAAACCACCCGACCCCAGTACCTATTTCTGCAGGTGGTGGGCCCACAGCATGACGGCTCCATGTACTTCTTCTGGGGTTTTGCCGGGCCAGGCCCCCATTTTTTTCCCAAAAAGTATAAGGCGTTGTCATATTCACTCCAGTCTGAGGGCTGAGGCATCTGGGTTTGAACACTGAAAGCACAAAGTTGTTTTTGTGGTTTATGCGTTGCAAAGAACTGCATTTTTTCTGTATCTAGGAGATATGTAGGAACATTATCATTCATTTGGAGTTGATTTTATGACTTGATGACCCTGAGTCCACTGTTCCCTCTCCTTTTACCTGTGCTTTTGGTCTCCACCAACTCTGAGACAAATATTTGGCTATTAAGGTGCTCAGTGCTCCACTATATTGACCAGCTTGTCTCTAACTGTATCTGTCTGCTGTTTGGTGCTGAGCAGTTAGTGTACAGTGGGCTTATCCAGACTTTTTTTTTGACTGTAAATACCTGCCTGCTGCTGCTGGAAACAATGCTGATGACAACACTGAGACTGACTAAACAGTATAATGCAAAGCAGAAAAACAAAACAAAGAGCTGAAAGGTGCTAAAATGCTCTGTGGAGCTTAGGGCAACTGCAGAGCTGGTGTCTCTTTGTCACTGAGTCATCCCTTTTACATTTCCCATACTCATTTGATTGACTGTTTTGTTGTCAGTTCTGCAGCTTTAATCAGTATAAGAAAGCAAAGAAAATCCTTTCTCCAATATTAGCTTCGACAGCTCTGAAACAGGTCTTTCAAGATCTAAATTGTTCCATGAGCCTGTAGCTTGACATCTATATCCATTTGTCTGGCTGGGTTAGGTCATCTATCCTTCACCCCATCAAATGTCATGTCAGCTCTGCTAGCCCATCTATTCTGAGACTGGAAGAGGTCGGAGCCAAATATGAAGTCAGAGACAAAAGCCGACCTTCGCTTCAGCTGTGTGTCTACGGTAACCTCTGGCCAGTGATGGATGATGGACGGAGAGTGGTTTTGAGGTTTTATTGACATGGCATGTGGCTCATTATGAGACTAAAGGGCAGGATTTGGGCGATCATCCATCCCAGGGCAGATCAAGTCTTTGATAATCACCCTTTTGAAATGCCTCCCTGTGCTACAGCCAAGCTGCATTTATGGGAGCTGACACAATGCGAACATGAAAGACTTCATGCAACTGACTGACTGAATGACAGCATTATTGGTGTATACTAGAATAACATCCAGCAGCAGTACTGTACAAAAATATACATGACAGATTTATATAAAGCTTGAATCGCTGTGGACAAGGCAAGAGGGGAGTAGGGTAGATTAATGATTTAGTATTAGTAATACAATATTACTAAATGTTTTAAATTAAAGGGTTTATGTAGCATTTGCACATTAGCTCTGTTGCTGCTGTGTACATTATTTAACCCCCATGTTAGAAACAAGATAATGAGAAAGATAAGAAAGATTAGAAAGAATAAAATTAAGATAACTACAATAAAATAAACAAACGTGCAATAAAAATATTCCAGAATGAAAATATACTAAGGCAATAAAAATATACTAAACAATAAACAATAAAATGTGCCAGTGAAATGTGCCAACAGAATAAAATATACCAGTGAAATGTACCAACAGAATAAAATATACCAGTGGAATGTACCGACAGCAGCTGAAATATACTAAAATGTATCTAAACAGTAAACAATAAAATATACCAATGAAATGAAATGTGCCAATATACTAAAATGTATACAATTTAGTTAAGTGTATGTGGGTACCTAAAAGTTAAGTACACAGTAGGTGCAGGTGGAGGTGGAGGTGTAGGTGTAAAGTGCGGTGTGCAGTGGTTCACAGTTCTCACTGTCTCTCACTGCAGTGAGGGGCTGCTGGGGGTGATAGCTCTGACAGCTCTGGGGAAGAAGCTGTCCCTCAGTCTGCTAGTGGTGGTGTGGATGTTCCTGTACTGCTTTCCTGATGAAAGAGGTACAAACAGTCTGTGGCCCGGGTGGCTGGGGTCCCTGGCAATGGATCTCGCCCTCTTCCTGACCCGACCTTCATATATAGAGTCTAGGTCAGGAAGGGGGCAGCCCACGATGCCCTGTGCAGTTTTAACCACCCGTGCCAGTTGTTTCCTCTCCTGTGCCGTGCAGCTGCCATACCACACTGTCACATTAAGGCAGAGGATGCTTTCAATTGTGGCCCTGTAGAAGTTGACGAGCAACCAGGAGGAGAGTCCAGCTTGCTTCAGCTTCCTGAGGAAGAAGAGCCTTTGTTGCGCCTTCTTCACCAGGCGGGAGGTGTTCATGGACCAGGAGAGGTCAGATGTGATGTGGAGGCCCAGGAACATGATGTTGTCCACACGCTCCACCACTTCTACGTCCATAAGGGGGGGGGCGTGATCCGTCTTCCCGGACCTCCTGAAATCCACAATGACCTCCTTGGTCTTCCCTGTGTTCAGCACCAGGTTGTTGGCTGAACACCACTGGGTGAGCTGGCGTATCTCCTCTCTGTAGTGGGTCTCGTTGTTATCTGAGATGAGACCCACTACTGTAGTGTCATCCGCAAACTTCACGACTGTGTTGGTGGGGTGGGTGGCAGCACAGTCGTGAGTAAACAGAGTAAAGAGAGCTGGGCTGAGCACACAACCCTGTGGCATGCCCGTGCTGAGGACCAGAGGGGATGATGCTGCGTTCCCTATTCTCACCACCTGAGGCCTGTTATTGAGAAAGTCTCTGATCCAGTGGCACAGAGACGCAGGCAGACCCACTGCGTGTAGCTGTAGCTGGTCTGCTGAAACTGAAGCCTGTAAAACCAATACACAGAACATTTCAAGCCAAAGTGGAAACAGAATACTTTAGCATTTTCAGGCAGGATGACTGTTGGCGCTGCTGTCACAAAGACAACCTGATTGCCTTCTGTTTTTCTCAGAACCATGCGACACAGACAACCTGCATTTGTTTCCTAATTTCTGTGAAGAAATTCAACACTGCTTCGAAAATAAGAGAGAAGACAGGAGCATGCTCAATGAAGAGGTAAAGTGAAATTAATTATTACTATTGTTACTACTACCAAAGTTAATCAAACTCCCATAATGTTGTTCTCTAGCCTTTGCATAGAGTCATTTTAGAGTCTGTAGAAAGGCTTTGATTTATTTGTTGATGTCATTGTAAACAGTGCTCTGTGCGAGTTCCCATGAAAACAGCCATTTTGGTGCATCATTTCAAAATGGACCAATTGCATACTGCCCACATCAGCCAAGAGGAACAGTTATCACGGAGAGCAGTGATGACTAATGTAAATAAGTACATGTGATAATACTTTATTTAACTACTTAATGCCTCCAGTTTATTTCTAACTTGAGATCCGCACTTTCTTGAGGTCTTAACTTTAAACTTGACGCTGCATGTTTAAACATTTTACTCAAGAATAGACAAATACCAACAGACTAATCACTTTTCTTATCTGTTTTCTCTTACCTGCGGTACCATCAGTGTAAAACGGACTTGGCAGCAAATGAGGACCAAGCATAAAAAACACAATCAAACAGGGTGGTGTATAGTATAGTATAGAAGTGTTAATATGACCTGAAGACAAATGGGAAAAAAAATAATATTTTGTGCATCATCAACTAACTGCATTTAGGCTCCTGTGGAATAAAGAATATTGTCAGCTGAAGAGTTAGTGATGGGATGGCCCTTTTTAACCGCCTCCGGTGCAGGTTAGGTGTGTAGCATAAGTTAGAAAGGCCAGGCTTAAAGAGGGCCACCTTTGTGACGTTGAAAACTCGCTGACCCGTGGATCTCCTCTTGTAGGACGCAACTCAGATCAGCCCACAGTGTGCTTGTTGATGCTGTTTCACATTTAGCTGCTATCATTCATGAACCTCAAGTGCAGTACGGTTGTTATAAGACAGTTCACTTTAATTTTCCATAAAATTGTATTTTCATTCTTCAGATCAATGTATAAGTAAGATTGTGAGGTGTTTTTCTAATTTTCTATTTGCTGGTCAGTCACAGGAGCAAACTGCTTCATGTACTGCCGGGTAGCTTGCAAATTTTCTCCCAATGCTCAATGAATGTTTATCTCATCTTAACCTGTAATAGATCTAAAACATTATAATTCATCTTTTATTCATCTGAGTCTGCAAAGGGACTCGTTATCAAATAAATTTAGTGCCCTGCTAATTATTTTAGTTTACACATTGTGTCGTTAAATATGTGAATTCAGTTCAGTCTTTATACTGTAATTCTGCTAAGTCATGGTTTATTTGGGTTAATTTTTGCTATAAATAAAATTGTGTCTTTTGGAAAACTTGAAATATCCCACGTTTTGGGTAGACCTTGAACTTTTCAGGTCCTTCAGAGAAGGAGCAGATGAAGGAAAGGAAAACGAAAGAAAAGAGGAGAGGAAGGAAAAGAAGAAGAAAGAAAAGGAGGAGAAGGAGGAAAGGAAAAAGAAAGAAAAAGAGGTGAGGAAGGAAAAGAAGAAAGAAAAAGAAGAGAAGGAGGAAAGGAAAAAGAAAGAAAAAGAGGAGTAGGTGAAGAAAGCTGCTGGTTGCTCAACCGCAACTCCCTCTCCTCCCCCCTACCTTCGTCCTAACCCCCTATTTGGTGCTCACTTGTATTTTGACATAAGAAGCACTGACACCCCTTTCCCTTCCTCCCCTCTCTGTCCCCCACTTCACCGTCCTAAACTCCAGCAATGCCCCCTCTCCCTCCCCCTCACACCCCTACCCTCTGCCCCCATCCCTCTGTCCTGTAAATTTCAGGACAGCGCGAACAAATCAAATCATTCATTGAAAATATTCATTTTAAGTCAATCAATAAAAATCAAATAAAAATCAATCAGATAAAATAAAAAGGCATGTGTCTGTGTCCGTCAATAAAGACAAACAATAGAAGAACAAGTGTACGACATTATGGTGGTGATGAAGAAGAAGTGCTGCTATCTGTCATCAAATACTGTTTTTTGAGTTTGTGTTGACTGAAACAACACTGAAGTCCTGTTTGGACACCATTAACTTTACTTTAGTGTGAACAATACAAATAATGCAAAAACCAAAACAATCCAAATGAACCTGCCTCAGCCATGAACCCCCCACACATTCATTTCCATTGTCGTCTGCATTAATGGCCAATAAAGTTTTTCAATCTTCAATCTTGAACCCTATATTGTCACAGGGATGGACATATTTTCAGTCAACAGTTTATATCTGGGGGGAGGCCATTTATACACGCAAATGTAGTTTTTATGGCTGGAAATGTTGAAAACTTTATCAAACTTGATCAAATTCTTCTTTTGAAGCATTTCATCTCATCCATTATCTTTAAGGTGTGTTTGTGCAATGACGATGTAGCTTTGATCAGACATGAGATCATTTCATTTATCTATTCTTTATTATTCAGTGTTCATCTGTGATCGTCTCGTCTCCTGCCCTCAGTTTGGGACCGCCGATGAAACGTGAATTATTTCAGTACGAGGAACAAACAGTCTCGTGCCCTTTCTTTCATCCTGTTCTGGGCCTCGTTCAAAAGCAGCTTCTTTAACTTCATATTGTAACAGTTCAACTAGAAATACTTCAGTTCATTCATACACACGACTCAGAAGAAATTCACCCTAAGCTAATGAACAACAGATAGACGGCACGTTGTAACCAGGTAGTGACACAACAACAGCAATGAACACTTTGAAAAAAAAAAAAAAGCTTTATGAGAGTAACTGAATAAAGTATGTATTAATGCATGCATTCAAAAGTGTGTAACTTTGTGTTACTATGGACATTTGTGACACATGGCAGATGAGGAGCAGTGAGGAGCAGTCTGTGTGATGGCGAGCAGAGTCTAAAGGTGGAGGTTAAGCAGGCTTTGAGGTTCACTTTCAATAACTGCTCTCTGGAGACTTTGGTCAGTTATTATGAAACAAATCTAATCCCGTCGCATGTTCAGGTCTTCAGATTCTGTCTGTATTCACTGACCAATGGTAACTTACTGCAAGCTGTCGCACTCGCTCATTAGCTGAGGATACTGTTGAGCACATTGGGTGGAAGCATACGTTCAGAATTAAACAAGTTTGCTGCAAGATATGCACTTTGTTTGTGATGCAAATTTCCTTGCAGCACCGATCCCTACTGAAATCATCATTAGGGTAAAATCATCTTCCCAAATGCAGCATGAACATGCTTTTAGGAAATGCCATTTTGGTCTTTTTGGCAAAATGACGCTCAAACTTGTGTTAAAACATGCTTATAAAGACAGTTGTAAGTGAGTGTTTGTTGCAGAGGAGTGCTGGAGGAATGTCCTGGGTTGATATCAGAGGATCTGCAGGGAGCAGGATGACCACAGCATCACTGCATGAGACGTCTGAGGGAAGAGGGTTTTTTACTCAACTGCTCCGATCATACATCACAAAGCTGCTGGAGCATCTACACAGAAATATCTAGACATGTATAGCACCAGTCCCTCCTGAGTATGCATTCACCTTCTCCAAAAAGACTTTACTTTTCATTTTAATCCGTGCAGTGGCTGCACCTGCAAGTGTTTCGGGTAATATGAGAAAATCACGACATATGGCTCTCAAGCTATATTTTCAAGCTATACGCGTCTTCCTCATGAGTTGGTGCCTCTGGCAAATGTGCATTTAGAAGCAAAACTAATGAGACTCACCTACAACTAATTGGATCTGCGCACGGCCATGACAGGATGTTGTCCTTGAATGCAGGCGTGACAATATGTGAGTTGGGCACTTAGATCCTGCCCTCGCAAGCAGCTCAAGACATCAACGGAAAGAAACCGAAATGTTGTTGTTTTCTGTAACATTCCACAAATAGAAAAAAGCTTATTCAAACATTGACCTGATGAATGAAAAATGTAGATTTAGAAATTGAAAGTGTTACATGGACCCAGTCCTGTACTGCAGAGACGTTCTCTACACCTTGCGGTTTCCAACCTACTGTCCGACATTATCTGTTCATGATGTTTACCCTTCCTCGTGTCTCCTGTCTTCCTGTCCGTCTCTCTCTTCCTCCCCCTCAGTACCTGTGTGATTGTCTGAGTTGAGACAGGTGTGATGAAGCCAGAGCACTCCACTCCCTGGTCCGTTGAAGTCTGCTGCTCTGCTCTGCTCTCCTCGTCCAGTTCTCCTGGAGACCTCTCAGGAACCTGAATCTCCTCGGCGTCCCTTTGCACCACTCCAGCTCCTGTCAGTCTCCCATCCCTTCATCTGCTCTGGCCAGCTTTGGCCCCAGCTCATAGTCCCATCCCAATTGCTCTCTTAATTAAATCCCTCAAACATCATACCCTTCTGTGTGTGTCTGTGTCTTCACTTGGGTTCACCAGTTAGCCCCTTAACAGCTGCATTCATTCATCGTTGGTACAATTATTATTATTATACCCAGAGCATTCAGCTACAGTAACAAGCCTTTGCTCAGCACTTCTGAAGGACGATATCACTTCCTAAATAGTTTGCGATATTCTGTTGTGATCTTTATGAGGCTGCAGTGAAAGGTGACGCAAAACCAAATCTATGAATTTATAGTACAGCAGAAGAAATATTCATATTCTGTTTTTCACCCAAATTATGGAACACGAATGGATCACTGATGATGGATGCAGCTGATTGAGTTGGGTGGCTGCGTGCACCTCTCGAATTATATTCTCTGTATATTCATAACTCAAACAGAAAACAAGCACATTGGTTGAACTGCATTTTTCTGTCTTTCTGGGGATTTTCGGGTTTTCAGGAACATTGTTTGAAAGACACGAGCTCTTGTATTTTTCAAATGCCATTCTCAGCACTATGAGCAACACAAATTAAATCCCATTCACCTCATGTTAGGGTGGAGGCAGAAATCTCAGAGACAGATGCTGTATATCAGAACCTGGGCCCTGCTCTCCCTACTTAGATTACTGAGTTAGAATGATTTGATACAAGCCTGATATTGCCAGTGCTACAAAGATAGCTTCAAGCTTCATATCGAAGATTTTTCAAGTTGAGCCACACGATGTCATTCATGCTCCTGTAATTATGAAAATGTTGGTACAATATTGATTTCAAACAAGCACATGCAAATCATTTAGGAATCATCTTTAACTTTGGGAACTACGGCTAACAAGAAATATGACAGAATATGACAGAATATGTACACATGATAAAACTGGCTATAGAACAAAAAATAATCGGCGTATGCATTTGAGTGATTTTTGAAGCTGTAGGTCAAATGGCCTGTATTAGATTGAATATGAACTCTGTTGACAGTGTTTTCAAATGAAATCTGTAGAGTTTGATGTTGGGATGGTCCTCTATCTTGTCTTGGGCTGCTGTCTGTGTTTTGCCTGCTCATCTATTGATGGACCACTTCGTACATTTAGTTCATGTAGTTTGATTGTTCACTGTTCAAGTACAACTGTGTGCATTTTGCTCCTCTTGTCATGGCCTAAGAGCCAGGTTGTGATAACATGCTTTATTATCTATGCTGACCTCTTTCATTTCATAGGTAGAATGTTTAAGGTTGGTAATCTCTTGCGCAGATGCAGTTAAATTGTACTGTCTGTAACCACACTGTAGTCGATGTTCAACTCATCGAGCTGTTCGTCGGTCTGAATGCATGTCTATTTTATCACTTTGGATGTAGGAGGACTGGGTGCTGTTCAACAGTTGTGAGACAGTAGAGGATGTGGTCTTATCATGGACTGGCAATCAAAAGGTATTCATGAGTGTATGGTGTTTGAAAGAAAAACATTTTCCATATTTCCAGAGCTATGATAAGTCCTTGGTTGGCTCTGAATAGGAAAGCAGATTTCAGATAATGCCAGTGTACTCAGGTGTAGTACAAGGACACACTAGCGTCATTCTGTCTGCTCCTGCAGCCTCATTGTTTATCGCCGTTGCTTCAATTGCTGCAGCGTCCCCCCATTTATCATCTAATATTGAACATACAGTATACCTAGCAGCCCTGGACAGTGTGCTTTTCAGTGCTTTTGATAGAAATTATTTCATACCCTAATTGAATTGGTTTCAATTAAAGGTGGTATGTGGATAATAATGAAACTAATTTCACTTATTAATTAGGGCTCAGCAATACGCAAAATTTTACAATATTAGTTAGAGTTTTGCTGAGAATGACATAGTATGTATCACAACATAGCAAAAAAAATAAAAAAAACATGTAAGATAATAGAAATTAGTGCAAACTGTGCTCTAAAAAAACAGTTACAGTGTGCTTATAATTATACATTTAGAAAACCAAACATTTTTTAAACCATAACAAAAATGATCATACTGGCAACACAACTCAAGTGATGGTATGCTAAACAATAAGCTTTTTATTATGACTAGGATACATGACTTTCAATGGACAACCGCTCAGAGAACTATCCCATTTGAGCTTGAACACTTCTCCTTGACACAATATTAAAAATGCATTTTAATCCAGCGCACACCTCCCCATCATCTTCAGTCAGTTTTATGAATTTTTATGAATTCAGAGTGACAGCCAGAGTCTGATATACACCCTTTGTGGCAGTCAGAAAGACTGTAATACAGCCCTCCTTTTTGCCAACAGTTGATTTCTGTTTTATAGAGGGGGTGTTGCCCAGATCAGAGTGAGCATGACGTTTCCAAAGTCATGAACACTACAGACTGGGTCCAGAATCAATTGAAAGCATAATAAAGTGACTGCATAATATTGTATTCAGTAAAAGTAAAACTAAGAATCAACAGCAGCTCTGTGAAGCTGTAGTTTGAGTGCATCCTACATTTTACAGTCGTTGGGATTTCAGATTTCAGTCTGGACTTAAGTAGTGGACAGACCAACAGATGGACAGACCAGTGTTGTCATCCACACTGCTGAAAATAGGTCGAACAAGGCAACAAACATGAACAAGTTCATGGATCACAAACGTCATCAGCAATCACTGACATTTTGCATTGATTCTTGCTCTCGACGTCTCATCCTTATGTTGTGCTCCCACACCCAGAGATCAGCATCTACAGGCAGGTCCATTAATACTGGGACATCGACACAATTCTCATCTTTTTGGCTCTAAACACCACAACAATGGATTTGAAATGAAATGTGCTTCAGCTGCAGACTTTCAGCTTTAACTTGAGGGTATTTACATCCCAATCAGCTGAACAGTGTTTGTATTTGGGCCTCCCAATTTTTAAGGGACCAAAAGTAATCTCACCTCATACATTTCCATCGCTTTTGTATTACTTTTTTCTTTTGTAAGTTTGACTGTTGATATTTTATGAGGTGGGGCTATCTTCATATGCCATTTTTTGCATCTAACCTCTCCTGCACCGTGATCAAACTTTATTATATGGAGCAGTATTTGAGTCACGTGGAGAGATGGCTAACTACAGTTCCCCCCATGTTTTCCCATTTGGAGTGGGAAAGCTTGATTTGTGTGTGTGTCTTCAACACAATAGCCTGTCTCACACAAAATGTAGTGTTGCCTCATTAACAGTTAGCAGCGTGGCCCTGGGGAAGGCAATATTGGCCTGACAGTCACCAACTTTGACACAGAGTGGAATATCTCAGCAAATATTTGACGGATTCATATGAAATTTGGCACACACGTTCCGTCCCCCTCAAGATGAATTTTAATAACTTTATACCTGACTTTTCACCCAGCATTATCATCAGGGGAAATTTGAATTTGTTCAAGAATTTGGTTTATGAACAAATACCTGCAAAACTAAAGCCATCCATCATCAAACATCAGCATGTTAACATTTTGCTATTTCTAGCATGTTAGCATGATCATCATTACCATTTCTACATTCACCCTGCAGCCGCATCTGATAAGGACCAATTTCACCATTTTTACTGTGGTGGTAATTGTTTCTGAAATGCAGAGACTGTTGCATTGCTGTGGAGTGGACCCTGGAAAACTGAAAGCTGCACCGTAAATTGCTCTGTGACGAGGAGTCAGTGACTAAATCACCTTTGAAGCCCAATGCTCACAGGATATTAAGGTGGGATATTTCCTGCAGAGTCATGCAAAGACTGTGCGGGAGGATGGATTAATCTTTGCAAACAGCTTCTGCTCATCTACAAAGCCTCAGTTAAAGTAATTTTAAAAGACTACTCCAACAGTCTGGATAACTAGTCCCAGGCTTGCTGCATCTCTATGGAACTGATATTTATTTTTTCATATGACCCTGGCACTGAAGATCAAGATAAAATGCATTTCCCTTTGTTAAGTGTAGTCAGTGACTGAATCACATTGATACCACAAAGGAAGATCAAAGCCATGTGGCTTTGGTTATTTAAGCACAGACAGTATATTCGAAGGTAATGTTACAATGGAAGTGTACAATATTAACAGAAAATAAATGGAATCACTTCCATTCAGCTGAACAAAATGTGTGATGGCATCGTTCACCCATGCTGCACTCTTTGTTGAAACTAAATGCATCAAAACTGAGAAACTTACCAAAAGACTCCACTCTTGGAGGTGTAAAATCACCTCCAAGAGCGTCCATGTGTGGGGGACTACTACTGCATATGTTTTTCCATACTACATTGTTCCATATGTACAGTATATGTTCTAAAATGATGTCACTCGAGTCAGCGTCGTTTGGGGCTAAGGACTACAAGTTTGAAAAAGGACGAAAATCTGGGGGTGTGAAGTCAGAAAAAACTGAGTTCACCAGACCTTTTGTATCCTGCTGCTCATCTCTGCTTGAGGCTACATTAGCTGCGACTAGCATAATGCTCCCAAAACTCCAACTCAACTCAGAGTTGCAGTGTGTGTAATCTGAGTGCCAGGATTGGAAAAGAAAGTCTGACAATGTCATAGGAGTCTGGCGGTGTTATAGAGTGCTAAGTCAGAGCAGTAGATTACACTTTTCCACGAGTCTAATTCGGCTATTAATCAGTCAGTAAGGAAATACTGTATCTTTTTGGTTTTTGATTTGTTGTAGTTCCTCTCTTCCACTGGTTAACTAAAACATAATTTTATATGTACTCGATCAAAGATAGATAAGACAACCATGCAAATGGGACAACTAAATGTCAATTCATGGCTTTTTTCACCACTGGACACAGTATCAGAGTATCAGGTCACAGCAAAGACAGTCATACACTCCCCCACGGCCACTGGGATTCACTGCGAGCATTCTGTTTGGTTGTGTTTTCTCGCCATGCCAGCAGCATGGCTCTATGGGTGGCAATGCTCCCACTTCAGGTCTGCTGCTTTGGGCCAGACTAAACAATTGTCGGATGGATTGCCATGAAATCTGGTCCAAATATCAATGAGACCAGAGGATGAATCCTAATGACTTCGCTTAAGCCCTAACTTTTTATCTAGCACCACCAAATGGTCAAAGTTTTCACTTATCTAATTGAACATTTCGACCAGATGTACTGTAACTTTTCCTTTTGTGCCACCATGAGGTTGACTTTTCTTGTTTTTTGAAGCAATTGAAACCTGGTGTGGACCAAACACCTGGACTGAGAATGCTTGAAAAGGAGGTCTCTGTCAGTTCCTAAGCGGATTCTGGTTTGTGGTGTGAAAACAAATCGATGAGCCACTGGATTTTGTGATAGCAGATATGTGATTTTAGCATGATTTCAAAAGATGAACTACTAATAAACTCAGTATGACCACAAACTGGGCCAGAACATAACAGAGCAGTGTGTAATTTCTTTCCTCTTTATCTCTGCTGACCTCAGGGCAGTGTCACATCATCTCGTCTTGTGAAGTACAGGAAAAAAGATGACAAATGAATGCGGCCAAATAAACAGACACTGGGCCTCATTGTGTATTCTTAAGTTGACTTTTTACCCAAATGGCACTGATGTCACCAGACAAATTCAAAACTCACTGGCCTGGAGGCTTAGTTCGAGAAAAACTGTGAGTTCAGTAACTTATTTTAATACAGTATTTGTTACAGTAAAAAGCTGCACCACGGGGTGCTGCCCAGAAACAAATGGGTTACTATAGGCAGGTCACTCAACAGTGAAATTAGTAGAACACTGGAGGCCTCTAATGCAAAGTGTGAATAAAATTACCCCGAGGCTGACTTGGCCGATGTTATTCACCAGCTTTCCACACTGTGCTGTGTGCCTTCATGCCTTATAGGAAAATTAACCACCGCATAAATATGCTTTTTAAGAAGCTTTGGCAAACACAGTATGTGATTATAATACTACACATAGGTTCATAATTAGGGATGCAAAGTATTAAGTTGTAAATTTGTTTGCAAGCCTCTGACTCTTGTGTTACAGGAAACCGCTTTGCTATTTAAAGTCAAGTATCTTTGCTTCACATGTATTGAAAATTCTTAAATAAAAGCCTGTTTTCAAATATTAATTTTGGTTGCCAATAAAAGCCACGTAAAAAAAACACTGAGGCGGGGATACTACCTGCACTGTAGTACTCACTGCTCTGCTGAGTTTCTGTTTTTAACAGAAATACTGAATTCACATTCACATTAAATTAAACATGCTCTGATATTCTTATTTCAGAACCCTTAAGACAGCTCAGGCTGTCTTTTCAGGCTGTCCCCAAAGAGGCTAAACCCACCTCCAAATGCCAAGGATTCTAGTTCCTAACCCACAGTTGTAAAATACAATTTGTCCAGCTCTGAGAGTGTTTGACTTATCTGCGTTACACAGATAAGACAGACCATCATGTTAGCTGACAATAGACTTTAGTGGCTACTAGTCAGAACACAACAACCCCGTGAAGAGAGCACATAGCATGACAAGTGACTACTTACTACCCATAGTATACTACCATTAAACATCCAATACTGTAATATCACTCGTAACATAAATGTTTTCTTTAAATAAACTCTTCTTCTTCAGTTAAACAACCCTTCTTATTTCCCCCTCCTCCCTGTGTATTTTTAACCCCAAACAGTCCAAACACTGAACATCACAGATAGTTCAAAGTCTGCTTTTTCCCATCTTTTCCACAGTTAACAGTTATATCTGATGGCCATATTGAGAGGGAGCAGGGGAATGAGGTGAAGGTGACACAGTAGGAACATCCAAAGTCTGTGGTGGGCCAGAGGAATGAAGGCTGCTGTCGAGCCTGCTGGGAGTGGGTTTAGGACACAACATACTGAACGTACCCTCTCACCTTCAGTCATCACTCTGTGGCTGAAGCCCACTGTATTTCAACGGAGGCGTCTTGGAACCAACCACAGGGTTTTGTGATGGCACTGGCTCAGCCACATGTGGATCCACGGGTTTGCAGTGATAGGAGGAGCTCTGGACCTGCACCAGATGTGACCATGGCATCACTCTCTGCAGATGCGTGTGGTCGTGGTTTAATCTGAATTGCGTCTCCCACAGCCAACTCAGGCAAGTTTTAGTAGTCATATCGTAGATTAGTTCAGATACTTCTTTTCGGTGCTGCAGTTTGCCTACTACATCTATAATGACCTGTGGCTGAAGAAGTGCATGACCCAGACCAGGGCTGACTATAGATGCCGTGACATCAGTTTTTGGGCCGTCTATACCCTCTGTTGGGGTGTTTCAGCCTTGTAAGATTGCCTTCAAAGCATTTTTGCCTTGCCGCAATTGTATCTTGTAACAGGTTCTTTGCAGTTCTGACAGGTGGCTCCACCTTTCCATTGGGCCTAGGATGTCACTCCACAACAGTTGGTAGAACTGAGCACAGGCAAACTGGGATTCGTCGTTTGAGATAACCCTGTCAGGTTGACCAGAGTAAATTGAGCCTGACATTGTTTTATTGTCGTCTTCACTGTGAGATCTGGTGAAACATTAATTTTCCCACTATGTTTTAAAAGATCTAGACTCACAATCTACCAGGGGCATGTGGACAGTTCTGAGTTCAGCATTGTCTCTTTTTACTGCTCAATAGCATACTCATTGAATGTTGTGCGCTTACAGAGAAAGTCCTTTAGATTGCTCCAACCCAGTACAATTTCTCCCATGCTTGTCTATAGCAGGCCTCGCCACTGATGTGACTGCAGTGTACTCCGCCAAGAATCTCAGGTTGGAATGAATTTGGGAACTGTTTGTCCCGTACACAACACTCCATGCTGAACACTTAGCTCCTCTTTCATAGGAGATTACTCTCTGACTGCCTGCTCTATTTCATTCTTGTTAACGGGCCGATCCTGCAGGATAGTTTTGTGTGATGTGAAAGCGAAGGCAATCCCTCCTGTTTCAGACAACAGCCCATGCCATGCTGGCTGGAGTTACTCTCTAACAAGTCTCTGAGCTCTGCGACAGTTCTTGACACGTTGTTTTGCAGCACAGTCATCATTGTCACGAGCTGTTTAATTTCCCTGACAGCTGCATCATGCTTTGGCAGCAAGTGCCAAGCTGTGTCCTTGTCTACGAGTCTCCTCAAACGCTCGCATACTTCTGAGATGTAAGTGACGAATCGGATGAATCTTCGCATGCCCTTGACGTCGAATGGGACTGGCATGTCCAAAACAGCTCTGACGTCCTCTAGGTCAGCTTTGAGACCCGCAGCTGACAAAATGTACCTCAGGCACTTTAAACTAAAGTTTCTTGACACTGAGCCACAGTTTGACATGTCAACAGCAGTTCAGAAGGGCTACCAGCTTGGCATCATGGTCTTTGCCTGAACCCTCCTCATTGTCGCCACAGCCTACAATAAAAACATCATCAACTATAAGCTTCACCCATTCAAGCCTTCCAATAGCTTGTGCTGGTTCTTCTGGTAGATCTCTGGACTTACTGGCATGCCAAATGGAAGTTTCAACCACCTCTTCTCCAAGGGGGTCTAAAAGTTGGTCATGAGGCTACACCCTCATCTAGCTTGCACTGAAGAAATGCATCTCTTGTGTCAATCAGTGTGAAACCTTCGCCTTGAGGCAACATGTAAAGTACAGGCTGGGCATGATGTAATGGCAACACCTGAGTGCCTGGATAGTATAGATGTGAACATATGCACAACTTTTCTGGGTTTTTTGCCTATGACCATTTTGCTGATCCAGTATTAGAAGTTTGCTATCATTTATAAACAAAATGCTACAAGTTAAATGTACATTTAATATGTACCTAACTCTTATAGATAATATATGATGCTTATCATTGTGTTTCACTGCCATACAGACTCCAGATCATTGTAGTTATTTCGTTACAAGGTACGGTTACTTAAAACATGGTTTTTAACTCAAATCCAAAGACAGATAGGGGCCTTGGCCATAGTTACTGGAGATAAGGGTGCTGAGGGGGCTGCAGCCACCATCCTCCTTGGCTTCTATCCGATGTTGCCACACAGACTCAACAGCTACCAGTCAACGGATACGCAAGGGGTACACTTTTTTTTGGGATAAGTGGGTGAATTCAGAAATCACAACTGGTTTTCCTAACCAAATGTTAGTGGAAGTTTATCACCGCTGTTAAAGGCCACTGTCTTTACTCAGTTCATTTATCTGCTGCACATTTTTCCTGCCAGACTCTGCTTCTGTATCCATCTGTTTGTTCACTGTTTCATCCTAGAACATTAGTCTGCGTTTTATTGCGTCATTGTTGAGTCATTTTGTGTTAGTGGAGAGAGCAATAAGATACGTCAGTGGACAAATATGTAACACAGGTCCACTTAATAATTCTGATTAAAGCCATATTTCAGCAAAACTGAGTTAATTTTCCTTGCAAAGTCTATTGGGAAAGGCGGAAAGGCACACACTGGAAGGCTTTTTGGGGAACGCTGGTGCACTGACAGCAGCTTACCAGTGATGAAAAATGGTACACATTCATTTTGATTTGTGAACAAAACAGCATTTGTGTTAAAAAGGGAAAATGAGAACAGCAGACATGACTATGACTGACTGACATGACTGATGGTTGATGGGTTGTATCAAAACAACAAGTAAACTAGGAGGAAGTGTTTGTATCAGCAAGTTGATACAATATGATGCAATAAGATGATGCAATATGATCAAATTTACTTATGTAACTCCACTCTCTCTACACACACACACACATCGCACAGTGTGATATAAGATAACACAATGAGTGATAACAGTGACTTGCAGCATACAGTACAAAAATGTACTCAAAAAAATAATAATAATAATAATAAAACACTAAAAATTGAAGGCACACTGAACCAGCATGGCTACCACAGCATCCTGCAGCGACATGCCATCCCATCCGGTTTGCGTTTAGTTGGACGATCATTTATTTTTCAACAGGACAATGACCCCAAACACACCTCCAGGCTGTGTAAGGGGCTATCTGACCAAGAAGAGGAGTGATGGAGTGCTGCGGCAGATGACCTGGCCTCCACAGTCACAGGACCTGAACCCAATCGAGATGGTTTGGGGTGAGCTGGACCACAGAGTGAAGGCAAAGGGGCCAACAAGTGCTAAACACCTCTGGGAACTCCTTTAAGACTGTTGGATAACCATTTCAGGTGACTACCTCTTGAAGCTCATTGAGAGAATGCCAAGAGTGTGCAAAGCAGTAATCAGAGCAAAGGGTGGCTATTTTGAGGAAACTAGAATATAAAACATGTTTTCAGTTATTTCACCTTTTTTTGTTAAGTACATACCTCCACATGTGTTCATTCATAGTTTCGATGCCTTCAGTGAGAATCTACGATGTAAATAGTCATGAAGATAAAGAAAACACATTGAATGAGGTGTGTCCAAACTTTTGGCCTGTGCTGTATTTGCATTTTCAGTGTATTTTCAGTGTATTATGCTTTCACAGGGAAAAGGTAACCATTAAAGAATGTAAAGATTAACTCATGGTGGCCATTACAGTTCACACTTTGCTACTTGCTTGATGATGAGAGCCACAGGACACACAGTTTCTAATGCTGATTCTGATAAGGACAAGACAAGTTTACTTTGGGGCTTACCATTCTTGTGTAATTAGCCTATAATGCTTATTCCAGCCAGACCCAAAGTAAGCTGAAAGCTTTTCCTGAACCTGAGTACATGCATGGTTTTGGTCTCTTTTGAAATGAAGTTTTGAAGTTTTATAACCGACAGTCAAAATCACTGTAAGTGCTACTACCATTGAATAATAGAAGTTTGAACCCACTGAAGTTGATGGGTTTTATGTTTATCCAAATATTTTTTTGCAAATAGATGCCTGCAGCAGCACTACAGCATGAAGCTGTGCTATTGTCTCAATATGTCTCAATCTATACATGAAAGAAGAGGGGCGGACATTTCTTTTCAGCACAGACTCTCGTTGGCTATTGTAGGCTGTGGACAGGATATTGAAGATCCTGTCTGGCTAATTTGACACAATATCTGAATATCTTGGGCAAAATATTTTACTGGACTCATCGTCTGTAACAAGACCATTTTCTGTGTGAGTATTATCAATCAATGGATTATTATTATGAGACTTCATCGGTGAGTTGCCCCAATTTGAGGGGGGAGTTGGTGCACAGCTACTTTCAAAACTCTTCACATATGATCTGTTGGGTTCAGGTTCGGACTTCGGACTCTGAGGCTGAGCCAGTCCTGGGTGTTTCTTGGCTGTATGGTTTGGGCTGTTGTCAAACCTTGACCCCATCCTGAGATCCTGAACACTCTGGAAAAGATTTTTACTGAGACAGTCTCTATATTTTTTTCTATTGAATTTTCCATCTATCCTGACTCGTCTCAAAGGCCCTGTTACAGAAGAACAATCGGGGACTGCAGGCATGGAGATAGTGAGGTGATGCTCAGTACCTGGTTTCCTCCATGCACTGCTAACTAGGAGTCAAAGAGTCAAATTCGGTTTAAAAATACAGCTAAATAGTGAAAGATATAAGGCATAACTGTAACAAACACCAAAGTTAAGTAAGTTTCTGGCAGGCTTCACAATTGCGTTTCAATTACATTAATATTGACATATTTACATTTTGCTAATTTCCATTTTAAGTCACACATTATATACAAAAATCAGCGGGATTGTGCAGAGTTGCAGTGTCACAGCTACATACTCTGATAAAATAAACGTCTTCAAACTTAAAATAAATGACTTACGACTGCCTGTTTATACAAGGGAGATGAACAATAGAAATTTACCTCTAATCTTAAACTCTCTATAAATGTAGGAAATGTTTGATGATGATAAATAGATTGATGTCATTTTCAGCATCTCAGTGACACCTTTAATAAAAATGTTTTCCTTTTTTCTTATTCTTGATTTAAGTTATCTGAATATCAGGACAGTCACTTTAGGTTAGATTATAATAAGAATACTGTATTGTAATTAGAAATATATGAAACACAAATAAAAATTGTGATTGGGAATGAGAGGGACATTTTGTTCGCACAATGCTGAATGCAAACACATTTTGTTCTGCTGCTGGTGCAGGAAGGCTGCAGTAAAGACTGACGGAGACGACCTTAAATAATGAGTCCTTTAATGAAGGGATGTCTGCTAACAGACCCGAGTTGTGGCCAATAACTTGAATCTGTTGCATCCTGTTAAAGAACAAACAAATCTTATGGATTCTTATGGATAGTTGTTACACCACTTCCCATGTTTTTGTTTTATATATAGATACACTACAGTGACATCCAGAATTCATTTTCCAAAGCTTTTTTTTACACTTCTGCCACAAACAGAGATACTGGATGTGATGTCACATGAAGGGGAGCTGAGCTCAGACCAAGTTCTGACTTTGCTGATGTTGAAATTATATATTGATGTGAATATAGCAGACTAGAAACACATGATTTTGAACCTGTGTCCAAAAAATCTGAATCTTTGAAGTCACTATCACTATCAAACTGATCAATAAGTGTTTTGAGAGAACAGCAGGTAACCAATAACATATAAAACGCTGGTATGAAATATACTATAACTATTTATGGCTAGAAACAATTAAAGACATACAAACACACTGAATGTAAGTTTGTGAACTTGATTGTTAAATGTTCAAATGGAAAAATACCAATTTATCCCCTTAAAACAAAAAAGAAAGCACAGAGTGGATACCACCAAAGCTTCACAATGTTTAATTATATTATAATATTTCAAATGTTTCAATCTGGGTCTGGCTCTACATCAAAATACACACAGAGCTAGAAAATCATGAGACAGTTTTAAAAACTATGAGTAAAGAGTGAAAATGGTCAAAAAACATCCCATCACTCAATCATTCATGATCTCAATTATTTCCCCAAATTTCATATCAATTCCTTACCAGGTTCCAAATCTGACAGAATAAAAAGCTAAACAATTTAGTCTAAACTGGAAAATGTAGCCTGTTGGTAAATATGAGTATGAATAGAGTTAATCTGACTTGTAATAATGTCAAACTACAAGCTGAGAGCCACAATATCCCTACTGGGTTTCACACCGTCAAGGCTGTGCAAGTTCCAGGCCAACTGCCTCATGTTTAGGGACCTGCAGGCAGGATCTGGAGAGGGACCCTGTTCCAGCAGAGGACAGAGCAGTGCTGTTCTCTCGTAGAGTCTCAGGTGACGTGGAGTAGTCCTCCCTCAGGGACTCTGAGACTGGAGCATATGCTGGGGGAGATGAAATATTTACATCACCGTCAGTGATATAATGTTTAATACATGCACTGACTCAAATAAGAACTCATATTAAATGAAACTGCTAACTGGTTGTTGATGGCTGGCGTCCACAGCATAATATCCTCCACTCCCTACACTATTCTTTTTCATGCCTGCATTCAAAGTCCCCTTGGACTTGTTTCAGGACAGAAACAATATGCTGAAAAGAAAATGTCATGGCATAAAAAAATGTCAGCCAACTTAAACTAAACCACAAACATCAGGATGCAATTTTTACCAGCACGCCAGGCATTGCAGATCTGCCCGTACCTTCTGGACAGAAAATTATTCTAATAAGACGAGGGATATGTGAGGAACTGAAGGCGTTCACATGATGCCGAGACATCATCGGATGCTGCTGAGCAATCAGCTGGCACACCTGGTATTCATCAGCTGTTTCCTGACACCTCGACCTGCTCCTGAGGATGGTTTCAAAGATACACCGAAGGCTTCATCTCTCCTCCCTGAGAGCAGCTCGTATATTACATACCAGCGCAGCATCTGTTCTGCTGCAGAATACGGTGAAGGTGAGTCACACATTAATTACTGAGTGATATAGAACAGCTAACGGTTTGATATGAGAGGACCTCAGAGACACCCCCACTTCATTACTGCAGCGTCTCTAAAAACCTTATATCACAGCAACACAACACCACCTGAGAGGAGAGATTAGAAATGTTCTAGCTGAGCAAACAGGAAGTCACCAAGCTATGTAACTAAACATTAAGATCCTGTCAGATGACCAAAGTTAATAATAAGCACACATCAGACGTCACCTCTCAATTCAAAGCAGCGCGCTGACTGGTTTGGACATTTTTAATGTTTATTTAAACCAAGAACTTACCAGAACAGGTCATGAGTCCATGCAGCTGCATCTCTGATGATCTCTGATAAAGCAGCTGTGTTTACTCGAGGAACAAACCTGCTATCAGCCGCTCAGGGTCCAGGACTTAATGATCCCGCACATGTGGTCTTCCCTTACAGAGGGAGCAGTGACGGCTCTCTCTTCACCTGCACAAAAAAACTAGCTGCTAAGAAACCGGACTTCAGGGCCTGAGAGGCTGGAATTATTCACAATGATGAAAAATGCTGAAATGTAAAACAAAACTGGTGAAATACAAAATCATTGAATGGCGACTGCTCCTCGGACTCAGTACATAGCACTGCACAGCAGCTGTGGAGGTAGACTCCCTTAAGCACCCTTAAAACAAAAACTTGTTTTAAGGGTGCTGCTCCAAATGCTCATGTCTTGTTAAATTAATAAAATAATACATCAACCTTTGACAGGATCATTTTCATGATACATAAACTGTAAATCCAGAAAAAATTATTCTACCTGCAAGTTGCTCTATAAGTGTAATAAGATTGTAGCGCTCTACTCTCCCCAAAGGACATTTCTTTCCTCAGTAGTAGTATGTAAAATGTACTACGGTGCTGCTCCAGTTTAGTCAGGAAATAAAAGGAGATCAATGAACACTTATCGTCAACACTGAAACAAAACCAGGTTAGAAATCAGGGAGATTTCTCACTGGAATATTATCAAATACAAAATTCAAGTACAGGTCTGTCTCCAGTATGAACCCGTTTCAAATAACTCTGCAGAGATTCCTATTTACTTCTTCCTAATGGTGTTCCTCCATGCGAAGGTGCTCACTTCATGCAAATGTTCCACATGACAATCCTACCAGGACAGGCAGAAATCCTGTTTTTGAGCTGATACAAGAGCTTTAATGTGAAACGTCTTTGCAGAAAGCAGACTGTAGCTGAACTACAAACACAAAAGCAGCAATGTAGATGTGACTGACACAGATCTGTACACGAGAAAATGAGAGCAGCAGAGTGACACAATGTGGATACTGATGAAATTAGCATTTTGGAGTACGGTCAAACATGTTTCGGTTCAAATATGTTAATGTCCACAGAGGGAAGGAGAGGTTGACTCTTTCTGTGCCGCAGTTTATCACACCAAACCCTGCAATCAGTTAAACCGCAAATGCCAGGTAAAGAGTGAGACGATGACTGCCCCTCCTCACACAGATGAGAACACCAAGTGATCAGCAAAAGACAGACTAACTTCTCGTGACACTTCAGCAAACCGTTGTGGGCTTGTGGCTGTGCTGGAGATGGGTCGATACAGGACAGCTTGACAACTTAACAAAGGGGTCTCTGTTTGTGAAGAGCATTCACAGTGGCAAGTGCAATGCCAAAGGGTCTGTTCTGAGCACAGGCAAACACGAGAGTGATGATCAGACTATGAGAGTGTTTCATTGTTTGGCTATGTTTCAAATCTGATTTCAGTTTGGGCTGCGATAGGTTTCCTTGTTATTTGTACTTGTCTGCTGTTTACATTTTATGCCTCGCTGAAATACATTTAATTTCCTCTTTTTCAAATCCTGCCCTGTATTAAAATGATTTGTATGATGCAATTCATAATAGAGAAGAGTCCATTAGATTCTCCCATCAAACTGACATTGGCCAGTCAGTATGACAGAGCTTCTGCTGTGGATTTGGTTACAGATGGGACACTGATCATACTGCAGCAAGAGGAGCAAATATCACTGAACACACTGCAAACACCAACCACAGACCTTTTACACAACACTGAGTAATATGTACATTTCTGTACAACTCTAACATTGTTTTCTTTGACAAAAAGAAGATAGAACTATCAAGAACTGATATATATATAAGTCAATAGTGCAATATGAATAAAAAAACTAAAGCTTGTTGATCAAAGTGTTTGCGTACATTTAAAACATTTAACCATGTAACTGAATTAATCAAATAATTAAACATGACTTGTATTTAAACTCCACCTTCAAATAAAATAAAAGTCTAAATGTATGTATGTATGTAAATGCAAATCAATAATAAATCAATAATGGAAGTGAAACAGGAAGTGGAAAAAGCACAAATTCCATTGTGCCATTTTACATGATTTTCTTTAAAAAGCAGATGAATGGGAAGTTGGTCCTAAGTGTCTGTGGTAGAAAACGAGAGGGCTGTTGACCGAATAAATGGTCCATTATAACTCACAGGGCCATATTAGATCTCTTACATATTTTTCTTATTCAAGATGAAAATACATTTTACTTGAAATGTCCACAAGTATGCAAATTGAGAAGCTCCCTGGGCCTATTAAGCATGCACTTTTGAGACTGCGGGCCTTCAGTTTCCTGTCTCCTGTCAAGCAGAAGGCATCAATATCTCATCATGAGGTCAATTCAACAGCTGTGGAACATCAGTCAAGCTTTATTCCACATTGCACAACTATGGCCATGAGCACTGCTGAATGTCGAATGTAAATCCACAATAAGTACTCCTCTGTTTTTTTTTTTTTTAGCCTACTGCCTATTTGTTTACGACTGGATTTGGATTTCTCTGTTACTGAAGAAAAAATCTGAAGCAGAGTTTAAGCAGAACTTTTTTAATGTGATTTCTAAAAGAA
Organism: Chelmon rostratus; assembly: GCF_017976325.1. Classification (NCBI taxonomy): domain Eukaryota; kingdom Metazoa; phylum Chordata; class Actinopteri; order Chaetodontiformes; family Chaetodontidae; genus Chelmon; species Chelmon rostratus. The sequence goes on along the minus strand of NC_055672.1, from coordinate 23,209,567 downwards.
TTTGTCGACATCTAACCTTGATGGACATTAGAGACGCTGACACCACCAAAGACTGGTGATTGTGACGAGGTGTGCATGCTGTCTATGTGTTTGGATTTGACTGAGTTACGACTCTGAGAAGAAGCGGTGCTACCTTTTCAGTAAATTATGTCACTTGGGAGACAGGTCTGCAGATTACTGCAAAAATTCAAATGTTTGTGCAAATCTGAATAATTTATTTCTATTAATGCATTACATAACAGACCAAAGCAAAGGCAAGCCAGAGTTTAAAGACATGCAGGGGAACAAGGAAGTGATTGAGTTTCAAGACTCCCTGAGCTCTCAGCCTGATTTGCTGCCAAAACAAAGGCAAATGATTATTTAGAGAGAATAAAGCTACTATTAAATACAATTGACTCTGGGCAAGACCTTATTAGCATGGCATAGAGGTCTAATGTTCCTCTAACAAAGATTTAACTCTCCTACTTCCCTGATAAATAGAGCCAAAGAATGCACATGCTGAAAACCAATCCCTTCTCTCCTGCAGTCTGCATGACCTGAGGCAGGAGAGGGCTGTGGGAAGACTGAGTACCTTTTCATTAAAGGCAGTGTGTAGTATACATGCTGGAAAGAATCAACATTTGCTAAAGGGTGTTATTAACTCATTTGTGCACAGTTTAATGAAAGACACACCCATTCATGTACACCAGAGTTTGATTATTCCAGTATATGGAAACACTAAAGCTTTGTTTTCATATTTTATAACCTCAGAAGACCACATACAAGATTAAAAGATGGTGGACGCTGTGTAAAACATGAATAAATGCGATGGCAAATCCTTTTGGACCAACAGTTTATTCAAATAAATACAGTGCAAAGAGTATTTGATGTTTAAACTGATAAACTTTATCAAGCTTTATCATCTTCTATGGCCGTGCGGTGCATGGTGGATAAGGCGTGGCGAGTAGATGGTCCAGTCAGCGTATCTGAATTTGTATGATCATGACTTGTCCTCAAATTCGCAAATACAAATTGAAATGAGTCCGTCCAGAGCAGAGAACGCAGCAGTCTTGCAAGAATCAGATCAAACTGTCAAACTAGGCAGTGCTGATAAAATATGAATGAAGATTCTGTTCCTGCATTGCCTATTTCTTGCCTAAAATGCTTGCAGTAAAAAGTATTTTAGTGTACTGTGAGAAGGTTTGTGACCTGGCCGCCATGTTGAAAAACAAACAAGCTAAACGGAAGCACCACCCAACTTGCCTTACGTCACCTGCTAGCCAGAGCTTTCAGTGATCCTGTGCGTCTGCGACAGACATAAACAAATACAGATGCATCCTGACTTTTTATCTAATCCATAACGCTGTGTGTACACATGATTTTCATACACCAAATGCAGGTTTTAGTGCACATCCATCACTTATACATCTGCCCCATCGTCTGTATTTTGATCCACCTCCCTGACAGCTACTCTGATTTACATGCAAAATACAACCAAAACAATCATTGCATGTTATGCAAAGAAAAAAAAAATAGCCATGTCGATCAATTGTGACCTTTTTCTGACCTTTTAAATTGTGCTGTATTGATTTTGTGAAAATAATCAAATAGCTGAGCACACTGATTATGGATCATGAATACATGGTGACAATTTAGAAAAAGTAGTCCCTATTAACAGATCCATGAGGCCTTGTGGGATGCAGCTGTATGTGACCTCTGCTTATTTATCCACATGTGCTGTTTTTTTTTTTTTTTTTTCCCAGGATTCCCTCTAATTCAAGGTCACAATCTGCAAGTGTGTGTATGTGTATGTGTGTGTGTGTGCATGCGTCACACATGCATACTGTATTTGTGTTGATAATCGATTTGCATAGAAATCGGGCAGGAAGTTCCAAATGTGCCTCCTCCTTGCCTTTGCTTCTCATGTGGTGCGTTGGGGGTCAGTGAAGTCATGGGATTTATTATTTCAGCTCCCCAGAGAAAATGTGAAAAGGCCACTGAATGTCAGCAGATACTTCTGGAGCTGACATGATTGGCAAGTCCCCAGACTGGTGGCCAAGCCTTTGAAATATGACTGCAATTATCAATGAAGCAAATGAACCACAAGTCTGTAATGATCCAACGTACTATCTAATGCTATACTATCTCAAAGCACTTTTAAAACTTCAATAACTTGCCTAACCATTTGGTTGGCCACATTTCAAGTTGCGACATCTTGTTGAAATGTGGCAATTAAAACATAACTCGCTCGATATTCTAGATGTATCTTACTGTCAACAAATCTCATGTATCAGGAGCACTCAGGCACAGGGTTCTGGACTCAAATGCACGACTCTTAACACAAGGTAGGGAAAAAAGACTCAAGGTCAGTGTTAATAACAACAAAAAAACTCTCAAAGTCCAAAAATGAACAAAAGGCGCTAGGATGATCAAAAGTACAAACAAAAGACGCTAAGGATAATTCTTGGTCCTCAAAAAACTCAGAAACAAAAAGGCTTACTAGGACAAACAATGCAACCAGGGTTTCAGGGCTGGACTGACGAGGATCACAAAGCTCACAAGACAATCTGGCACAGGACAAGGGGAGACGTGGACTATATATACACGAGGTAACAAGGAACAGGTGGAGACAATCAGGGCGGGGCAGACAATCAGACAGGCGGGAAGGACACCAGGAAGTCAAGGGTCTGAAATGAGTGGAGAGTTAGGTTTCGCAATAATTTAATTTAATCTTAGTTTAATTTTATTCATTTTATTGATCCCAAACTGGGGAATTCTTCTCTGCATTTCACCCATCACTGTTTTGAAACACACACATGCAACATGCAACATGCAGTGAAACACACAGTGGGCTGCTGCATCAGGCGCCTGGGGAGCATATAGGGGGGTTAAGTGCCTTGCTCAAGGGCACATCAGCCGGCTAATGGAGGAGGGGAGGGGATACTCCACCACACCCAAATTTTTCTGCCTGTCCGGTGGGGGAATCGAACCGGCGACCTTCCGATCACAAGCGCAAGACAAAACATGATGCCAGTGAACCAAACACATCAACAGACATGACGAGATATGACACCATGTGCACAGTGTAAACAACACAAACAAGTCTGTATTGGACTAAAAACTATTGTGTCTATCAAAGCCTGATCTGCTCCATTGTTGTCCAAAAAACTATTCAAAACACTTCAGCGAGCCTGTTGCACTGGGTGACACGTTCCTTTATTACCATGAACACTCACACTGTAGCGTGTTTTGACTCACTCCCACGTACACCGTCCTGCTGCCCCAACACTCACTATAGCACCAAATGTAGATTAATCCGCTGCTGAAAATAGTCCCCAGCAAGTGTCCTCCTGCTTGAGTCCAGTTTGAGCAAAAACCTCAATCTCAGTCTTCATTTAGCAAACAGAGATGGCGAACCGTAGTTCAAGTATGGAGCCTCAGTCATATGATATCATGTGTTTGTACGATGTATTGGGCGAGATGGTAACTGCTGGCCTCTGATGTCAGATGTGAACGTCTCCCATGAGATTTCTCTGACCATCCACTGACTCCTGGTAGTCAGTCAGTGTGATTAATTCCCTGGAGAACATGAATGTCTTCATAAAGCATAATGGCAATTCATCCAGTAGTTGTTGAGATATTCCAGCTTGGACCAAAGTGGCCGATCGACCGAGCAAATTAAATATCAACATCCTTAAAGCCGATCCGGAACCATGGCTGAAACAATCCACAAACCTATGCAGTTTACCATTATTTGGTAAACTACCATTTAGGTGGTAAAGCTAAAAAAATACATTATAATTAACTATAAAATACAATTTAGAAATTAGGAACTAAGAAATACAAATAAATATTAATCCAATTGTTGTTTTTACTGGGTGAGACCATTCAGCACTGAGGCAGAGTAACTCCACAATTTACTTCAGGAGCCTGCAATGTTTTAAAGAAACTTCAGTTCAGATCAGTTCCATATCAAAGGTGATGGTTGTCATCAGTTAAGTGCTGCAGGACGGACCTGCAGTGATGCAGTACATTCTATCAGTGATAGTAGCACAATGTAGTCGCCGCTGTGTGCATTATGTCCACTGAAGCCTCTCCGGAGATTGCATCCTGCATATCTCTGCCAACTCGCCCTCTGTGTAATTGGAACGAATGGTTTATTAATATGTTTTGATACCAATCAGGTCAAACGACCTTGGCAGTGCGGAGGAGAGGCTGGTGGCAGCAGCCGAGTGTACATTACGAGGATGGCAGCAGGCATTACTCTCAGCCACTGTATGCTGATCTCAGACCTGCAGCACAGTTAATAATGTGAAAGCGACACGCTTTCCATCACTCCTAATAGAGATATTGTCATAGCCCTGCCACTGCCAAGGCCTGCAGAGCCGATGGGAAATAGATGGCGCCTGCAATCTTCTTCTCTTCTTCCTTTCCTCTGTGTGGGATGACTCTTATACTAATATCTGTCCACTCACTCCCAAATCACCACTGAATGAAATTATAATCAGGGTGACACATCACAGATTATCAGTTTAATTAACTGAACTTTTCCCAGGCACTTGAGACCAGCTGTGAAGAGTTTGGGCCTGAGGCTGTCAATGCTTTTCAGCTGCTTTGTTGGTCTGTTCACCAGTTTGTTCCTAATGGATGAATCTTTCCATTTTGGTCACTCCATGAGCTTTTCTTTAGTGTCAACCTGGGGAAAAGCTTTGCACACAAGATCTCCTAATACAGATAGCAGAATGTCATGAATTGTACTGGACACATTCATGCCAGTTCTTTATTTCTTGAGCCCATGGCTAATGGCAAATTAAGTTAAAATGTTTACATTGTTTTGGATAAATTGAATTTGCAACAACATGGATCCTAATCATTTTGGTGATTAGGCTTAAGCGCAGAATGTGATTTGACATTGTCTTGCTTCTTTCCCCTTAGGTGCACAGACTTTTCCTGGATCTTTTCATGATATTGTGGATTGTAGATGGTGAAATCCCTTATTTCTTAGAAAATCACTTTTCTCTTTTCATTTTTAAAATTAAAACCACACAGCTTATTTCCAACAGCCTATTTTATCAGAATACAATGAGACAACCTATAATTCACATTACAAAAAAATAAAAATAAAACTAATATAAATTGGGAAGGTTTCTAAAGCTTGAACTTGGTTGGACTTGGGCATAGTGGAGCACTTAGAAGCTAAAAATCAAGACGTTTTCCTCTGGAGGTGGTAGAGACCAAAAATAGAGCTAAAACAGAGCGATTATTGGATTTATATTTAACAGGTAGAGACAAACACAACTCCAAACTAAGGAGAATTTTGCTCCAGGACAGTTGGATTTTCAGATAAGCCACTGTTTGCTCGCACGTTCTCCTTGACAACTTACGCTTTCAGTAATTTCTGCTGCCTCCAATTGACCAAAAAATCAGTTATTGCAGGTTTACGGTTGTAATGAAATACTTGAAAGACTGAATGAATACTAGTTTTTCAAACTAGCTTGTACAAGTTCAAGAATTAACTTCTTCTCCAGCACAACAAGTAGTTGCATAACAGTTTGCACTCATGTTTTACACGCACGACAACACAGAAAGTGTTTTTACACTTCAAATTCTATTTCTTCAGACCTACATGTGTAACACATTGGTTGTGTGTCAAAACACTTCTGCATTCAGTGGTGCAGAGCAGCACTGTGGCCTATCCAGTGTAGACACTTTTAATACTCTCATGGTGTAGACAATGTGATACACCAACATCATTACAAATTCAGCCCTCACCCCTCAATTTATCCTATGCTTCTAAATCTGTCTCGTAAATATATTGAGAGAATCGCTGCATGAAGATGGTGATGAAAAAGTTACAACACATTGTTTTGATCATGGCGAATCAGCTAATCCGATGTGTGCTACATGACGAGGCTGACAACCCTTCTGAAATTCAGTGCACCTGTTTTCTCTTCTGATCACACCTTGATTCTCAGATGTGCTGAAATTTGGTTTTTACAATAAATGCAAGTAGTAGAGATCGCTGTCACACAGCATCCGTCCAGGAGGACAAGAGTCTCCAGTGCGGAGTCGCGATGCTATCAGAGAGACAGGTTGACAGTGCCAAGGGCTGATGTATCGACCATGTAATCCCTGACAACAGACTTGATCTGGCATTGACACAGATTTACAGGTAATTACTGCCTCTCAGTCAGCCACAGAGAGGCCAATGGAAGAGAAGCAGATGTAATCCAGCAAACCCAAACTTTCACTGTGTCTCTTCAGAATATCAGTGTATATCTAGGATTAAATTAGATCCTTATGTGTCCCGAACCTTTCCATCAGACAGTGCCGGAGAGATCTAACTACCTGTTGCCACTGTAAGACACTTGTTTGATAATTCACTCTGTTCTGAATGTTTGTTTCAGAAAGCTTCACTTGGACAGCACAACATACTGATGACACGTTTATGCCTATTGTGCTTTAAACATTACAGAGACGGACGTTTTGGTTGATTGTGGCCAATTTCTACTAATGGTTCTATTTTTCTATCGTGCCCTTGCAAGGGGACCCAGTGTTGACCTAATGATCCTGACCCTGCTCGGAAGCCATCCCAAATGCAGTGTTGTCCCTCTGCATATTGAGTAACGTGCTATGTGGAGAGAATGACAATCAATTCTACAATGAATATTGAATCTTGCTTCCTTTGCATCTCTAGTAAGTATTGGGCAGCAAGAAGCTGTATGTGTCATTGAATCAAATTAACTACAGTCTGTGTGTTCATGGTAATGAAGGAACATGTCACCCATGGAAACTCATTCAGTTCATCCCTGAAACAAACTTGTAGTGTACAGCCCACACAAATGTTCAGGACTGTCAAAAATGTATTGCAATGTAGTAAAAATAGTAGCCTAATGTGAGAAATGTGCAAAAAAAATTACCAGCCGGCTACTGTGGCATTCCACCACCCAAAAAACAAATGTCAAACTGAACCTGAGCTGATGCAAATGACTGTTCTTTGAGCACACTGACATGTAGCATATGTAGGCTGCTTGCATGTACATCTAGCAGACAAAACAGCTGCGTTTTATACAGGATGAACAGATTTCAACCATCCATTGTTTAATAGACACAAAAGAGAAAGGAGCACATGAATGTGGAGCAAGCTATTTCTAACAAATAAGCAAGTCAAGCTGAACTAGGAACAGCTGCAAACTGTAGTTGCAGATGTTTTCTCCTGGCATTTCATAACGTTAAACATGCAGGTCCTATGTTTTCCTATGCTGAGGATTTAGCTTTGTTGTAGCAGCTAAGAGTAAATGTTTGGGGGGGTGCTGATAAAGCAGAGCATTGTCCATCACATAGGTCATCGGGGACTTGATGGATCAGAGGACATCATGAGACTTCTTTGCAGCTTGACAGTCTCCACTGTGAGAGAAAGGATGAATCCTCTATGACTAGAGAATACACTGGTTACTGGTGGTTAAATTGTCTCATACGCTGCCTTTGAGCAGTGCAGCATGTGAGAGGGATTCTCACATCTCAACATTATAAAAACCAGGTACAGATCTCGTCTGTCACTCATCTCTCAGCCCTGATGCACATTCTCCTGTCAAAGATGACCACAGAGACATCTGACCCAATGGCAGCTGTTGACCTTTGGATGGAGACAGCTGATCAGGGGACTGAGAGGTGCATCCTTGTATCTACCAGGCAGGAGGCTGAAGCAGAAGACAGTGAGGGAGGGAGCAAGGAAGACTGTGTTTATTAAGATCACGCTATGTATGAGGTGAGTACCAAACACCATTTCCTGGTGCTCCTGTGAGTACCTATCTACAACAGGTATGTGCACCCCTGGTTATGCAGTTGGTGTACTCTATTCTTTGAACAACAGATAAAAGCTACCCTGTCTCAGGAGGCTTCTAGTTGATTTTGGAGAATGTGCTGCTGACTCCTTCAAGATTGCTATTATATTAAAATAGCGTTGCACAGGCAACAAAATAAGATACAACCAAATAAAAGCCAAAGTGGTCAGTCAAAGAGATGGGTCTTTAGAGGGGTTTTGAAGGTGTCAGTGGAGGGGGGAGATCTAATTGTGAGTGGCAAACTATTCTACCACTTCGAACCAACAACTGAAAATGCTTGATCACCATTGCTTTTTAACTGGGTGGATCTAATAGAGAGCAATGATTAGTCACCAGATCTGAGGGGTAGAATACAGGATGACAAGTTCCAAGATGTAACCTGGGGACAGTCCATCCAGTGCTTTAAAAAAATCTTAAAATCAATACTGTACCTGACTGGCAACCAGTGAAGAGAGGCCAGTGCAGGGGAAATATGATCTGTCTTCCTGATACCAGTGAGGAGTCTCGTTGCTGCATTTGGACCAGCTGCAGGCAAGAGAGGGCCGCCTGAATCCTACAGAGAGATAATTACAGTAGCTGAGGCAAGAGGAAATAAAAGTGTGAGCTGAAGTCTCCAAATCTTTAACAGAAAGGAATGGTTTTAATTTTGCGAGTGCCTTAGAATGAAAGAAGCTAGCACTAACAAATGAGTTTATTTGTTTATGCACACATGACAAAGTTGCATCTGATCCTGTTCATTGCAAGAGACAGGTTTTGTACCATCTATATATTTTCACCTCAAGATGGAAGACAATTGTGCATATGTTACGAAGATGAACCCAGTGTTTGATGAGCCTCCCAATCCAACTAACGTAGAAGAAACTTGGCAGAGGATAAAAAGCAACAGCTCCAACACAAGTTAATTTATCATTGTTATTTATAAGGGGGCATACAGCTCCTCCTCCTTCCTCCCACTCTGAGAATCTGATCACAACCTGATACAACTTGTAGCCACCTATAAGCCACTGATGAAGCAGGTGGCCAGCACACGGACTGTAAAGGTTTGGTCTAAGGACGGCCTAGAGGACTGTGTCAATGTCACAGAACTGTTCCAGGAGGATGGATGACACTCAGATGTGTCATTTCATAATTCACTACATCACTTCCGGTGTGAACAGCATAGTACCAACTAAAAAGGTCCACTGTGTCCCAATCAATAAACCATGGATTAATAGAATCCATTAAGGAAATCAGGCATCTGAACAGGAAGAAAAAGGCTTTCGTGGCAAGGCATTGTGAGGAACTCAGGACTGTCCAAAAGGAGTAAAAGAGGAAACTGAGAGACACCAAGAGCAAACGCAGGGGGAGAATGAAGGGGACCCCTTGGTCCCCAGCCACCATCTCTGTGCCCATTCACATCTCTGCTGGAGACTCTGCTCTCCTCTCCATCAAAAACATGGCTTCCTCACCCTCTCTCAGTATATCCAGAACTTCAGAGGACAGCCCCTCCTCCCCGTCCTAAGGGATGTCATTAGATCATTGAAGATGAAAGATTTATTAAAAAGACAACAAAGGGGAAACCCAACAAAATTGGGTTTAGCCCTGAGGAGGGGCCACTCGTCATCCTCCAGAGCCAGAACACCAGCTGACTCCCCTACAGTGGTGGCAGAATCAGACCGGGAAAGAGTTGCAGCGTTCTGTACCCCAGAACACTCTCGGCAGGCTGGAGAATGTTCTGTCAGATGCAGAAGAGTGTCACACAGGCTTTTGTTAAAATTATTTTTAGTTATTCCCAAAGAAGATACAGCTGATGGAACGAAATCATATGAGCCATAAAAGTGTAATTCAAATCTCATAATTAACTTATTTTTCTTCGATGTTCTTGTTTTAGCAAATACTCACATAAACATGAGTATAAGTAAATAAGTTTGGATCATTTTACTGGAAAGTAGGTTAATTGATATGGTTAGGGTAAGTCTCCAGGAAATTAATATAAATCTATAAAATGTCCTCAAAGTAACAAAAGTGTACGAGTGTGTGTGTGTGTGTGTGTGTGGCTATCTCCATGTCCATTAAACCGACAGCAGCATAACCAGAGGCTTGTCCCAGGTAACCCTGAGCCAGCCCTAACTCTAAACTTTATGAAAGAGCAACGTTTTAAGCCTCATAAACGAGGAACGAGGACAGGGTGTCTGCCCCCCTGGACGGAGACTGAAAGGTGGTTTCACAGGACGGGAGCCTGACAGCTGAAGGCTCTGGCTCCTGTTTTACTGTCGGAGACTTCAGGAACCACAAGTAAGCCTGCAATCTGTGTCAGTGTTCTCGTGGGGTAACAGGCAACTATGAAACGTTTAAGATAATATGACGCCTGACTATTCAGGGCTTTTTAAGGAGGTGGAAGATTTAAAATGAGAAATGTGATCTCTTTTGCTAGTTTTCGTCACACACAGTCTTGCCACAGTGTTCTGGATCAGCTGGTGACTCTTTTCTGCGTTGTTTTGAGACAGGATGTGCCTGATTTTTTGAGTGTTACATAGGTGAAAAAGGACAGTCCTTGAAATGTATTTTTTTTGGGAGTAGAAGGACATATCCTGATCAGAGGTCATGCTGGAGGCCAGGGCAGTGCCATTCAGAGTATCTACATCACATATGTCAAAGTCAAGGCCCGCGGGCCGGATGCGGCCCCCAAATCCGGCCCGCGGCCCCCCGGATGATATTTGATTAGTATTAGAACTGGCTGCAGCCGCCCGCTGGTGTTTTGCACGCACCAATACTACATTCCCCACAATGCAACGGTAGCCCGCGAACACACCGCAGCGCGGCAAACGGGCCTCGCTTCATTATTCATCAGCAGCCAGAACAGATGTTAACTTTCAGTTACCCACTCCCCAAAAAGGAAAGTATTGTTTTGTCTGTGTGAGATTTATTTTTCAGTTGAACTCAACTTGCCTGTTGAAAATGTTTTCCCTTAATTACTGACAGAGCCATAAGAAAATATTACTTTATTCATTTAATGCACAGGACTTTTTTTCTTTGAAGGAAGTTTGTTTTTGATCCTGTTGAAAAATGTTTACACTTGAAATTACTGACAGAGCCATAAAAGAATATTGGATTGTTCAATTAATCATTAAGTAATATACATTGTGTCAGATCTTAGTTTAATAGGCTATGTGCAATTATTAAAATATGTTTTAATAAACATTGAACCAGTCCGGCCCTCGGCTTGTAGCAAATCTGTTTCTTTGGCCCTCTGTGTATTTTGACTTTGACATCCCTGATCTACATCATTAGATAGTTCGTTTCTGGGGGCCTGGGATTACAACTTCAGTTTGTCTGAGTTGAGTAACAGAAAGTTGCAGGTCACCCAGGAAGTTTAATTAACTGATGGCGAAAGCTATTTTGCATTTTTTTTATGTGCTAGCTTTACCTTGCACTCATTAGAAAACTGCAAATTTACAAAACAAAATTTGCATATTGAACAATTTTTCTGTCATTGCCTTAAGGTAATTTTACAACCAAATAAACAATTTGCCCTCACCTCATCACCAGTTTTGGCTTTGCCGCCTGCTGACACAGCTTACATTAACTTGTAGTTTAACAGAAATAGAAAATAATCAATGCACCATAAGTGTTCACGTATGACAAAAAAGAGGAGATGTGATAAACAGTAAGTGTGAAAACTCGGTCAAACAAACCTGTTGCCTTATGAAAGAGCCATTTTCCACAAAGACTGGAAAAGTGTCAGCCAGGAGACCTGAAATGTTGGTGAATAACAAAGTAAAGACAGAGAAAGAGAGGGGCAGAGACAAGCATCAACAGTGACACAAGATTTAGATATATGTTACCATAAGTCCATTTAATGAAATGTCAAACAGCTGAACTGACAGCTGTACCTCTGTGTGGTCACCATCTTCAGGAGGAGACTATTGGTCTTCCTATGCCTGTCTGGAGGAGTTCACCTCCAGGCTGCAGTGTGTGGGATGGATTTTTTGGCACCAGGTAAAAAGTTGTTCTACTGTTATCTAAAAAGGATGTTTAACAGCAGTCATTAACATCTTTTTTAACATCACTTTTTTTTCCCCAAAGTCCTGTCTGAAACTGAATCAAAAGGCAAATTTGAATGAAATGTAGTCTTTTTGTAAAAAATGTACATATATAGTCTACTTTTATTTTGTATTTTTTTAATTCTGTTGTTATTCTTTCTAGTATTACCTGCTGCCTGTAACAGCATAATTCCCCCAGCAGGGGATTAATAACATTTTATCTTATCTTATTGTAAACATGTTAGTTAAACAGATGGGACATTCCAAATTGTATTTACAATGTGAACCCATTTCATAGTTTATTTAAACACAAGGTACTTGTGCTCAAAAAGAGGATTCATTCTCAGTGAAGAACCTTGGAGCCCTAATCTGGCTCTATACATGCCAAAGAGCAGTGATTCCTAACACGTCTCTGGGGGTCATCAGGTGGAAACCTCCCTTCAACAGTGTTTCGCCTACTTAGTCCCACTACACCTCCAGGAGGCGTCCCAGAGTCACCCCCCCTAGTGCCAGTTCACACTGCTCCTACACAATCCAAACAGCACCGCCACGTTCAACTGACCCAGAGATGCTCCAGGTAGTGGCCAGTACCGATGCTACCATTTAACTATTGCTAATGCTAATGCTAACCGCCCCCATGTGAAGAACAGAAGAAGACAATACAGTTCCGATGCTACCATTTAGCTAATGTTAAGTGCTAACCGCTACCTGCTAAGAGGAACAGAAGAAGACAATACAGCTAGATTCACCTATACTGTTAATGTTAACGGCTAACTAACTGCTAGGATACTATCATACTACCACCGCTTTAGATATTGTTAGCTGCTACAATGCTACCACAGGCCACAGGCCTAGATGCCACATGTAACTGCCGATTGCAACACTACCATCATCTACCCCTGCCTCTCACCAACTGCACCAATAAAAGCGGGGTGGGAATACAAACCCTGGTTCGGGTAGGGGGTAGAAAGTGAAGAGGTAGAGTCAGAGATGAAAGTAGGGATTGGGTACATAATTATTAAAAAAAATGCAAATGAAAATATGTGGCTGAATAATGAACCCCGTCACCTCTTGCTGCATTGTTACATTTCCAGGTGTCTCTGTCAGCTGTGTTGAGCTGTTTGTGGCCATAGTGTCACATGGAAGACAGTCAGCTGCTGACTCGATTGCACCATCAGTTCAGGATGTAGCATGAACATGTTCTCAGTTAAAACTGCATCAATTAAGCCATGAAACTGTTCCAAGATTTAGACAATGATTTCTCATCTACAAATATCGCCATACTTGCCTCAGTAACATGACACGCTGTGGTGTATTGTTGCAGTTTTCATGTTCTGATTCTGTAATGTCAGGTGGCTCGAAATTTCAAATCCCTCTCTCATCTTTGTATGGAAGCGTTGTGTTTAGAAATAAAACAATCAGTCAGAATTTATCATCTCCATTTCTCTGATCAGTTGATTTTGTGGCGCAAATTGTATTGCAGTATGAGCAAGTGTGCCTGGCTGTCACTTCATACATTGTTCTTACAAAAAGATCCATTACAGCCACTTTAAACGAGAATGAATATTAATGTATTACTTGTCAGGCTGCCACAAACACAGTCCAAATCTGTTCCTCTTCGTCTCGTGGCTGTGTAACTGTGGGACTGTTAGCTAGTGCAGCTTCTTCTCCTGCTGCCGGTGATATGCCAAATGATGGCATCTCCGAGTGAATTCTTCATACTAAAGATGACAAAACATATAAATACAGGTTTGCCCCCGCATATCTATTTTCCCCTGACCTTAGACAGGACATCTCCTCCTTCACGCTGACCCCGCTCATAGACCATATTCGTGGTTTCCTTACTGAAACTGTTGAACCATGTTCAGTGTTTTTGCTTGACTTGATAGCCTGGCCTTGCAAATTGCATTTTGTCCTTAATAAAAAAACAAAACAATAAAAACAATTGAGAACAGAGCTATTAGCGTCAAACATTTGCATGTAAAATGAGCCCTTAAATTCTCATTATTTGTGTTGAAAGCGGGGGTCAAATGTTGGTATTTGAAAATGGAGGTAGAGGGAATAGCATTCACGATTTTAGGGACATGTATTGTGATGCAAAACTATGTGTGCAACATTAAGATCTGAAATGTCAAGGCTGTCATAATGTCATGCTGCACAAGCATATCTCTCAGCCAAATGCCACACTAGGACCTCGCATACAGATACGCAGCTGAATACGCTATTAGCTCCCTCGTGAGCTAACAATGAGCGGGAACGGCTTTGGAAAGACAACAAATGTTGAGGAATGACTGTGGGTGTATGTGACCAAAATCTGTGTGGAGTGTGTATGTGTTTTTTGTAGAACAACATCCGTGAGCATGACAAGTGAGCAGCGGAGCGACCTCGATCTGAATGCCCAATGAGACAGTAATAGATAAGAAGAGTTCCTGACCAGAGCTGTAGCTGCAGCAGGAGCGGCCTGCTGTTATTAATGATTCATCCCCGGGGCCCTCGGGTGTATATTCTACACTGCGTCTGCAACACTTGAGATTAGAGCTCGTGGAGATCACCTCAACCTCCTGTTGCCTCCCCCTTGACAAAACTCTGTTTGCTTTGACGTGGAAATAAAATCTCCCAGAAACAGAAATAACTGTGGAGCAATGTATCAGAGAGCTGCATTAAGAATCATAACACCAGTAAATTATTGCCATATTAATGTCACAAAAAACAGACCTGCTCACATTATGTGGCAATTTCCGTTGACTTATATTACATTTAATGAGCAATAAATGGCAAAAATTGCCTTTCACTTCTCATTGAACTTCCACTGCTTGCACTTCCAGGAAAATATATATTTGTAGTGAAGCCTTGAACAGCTATGGTTGGCTTTACTTAGATCTGCAGTAATCAATATTTCTATATAAAAAAGATAAATTAAATCAAATTATAATGTGTAATATCACAATAGCCCAAGAAAACTCCACAGTGTACCTTTAAGTCTCACAGGTTTAATGGAGTGTCTCAGCAGCAGGCAGATGTTTTAGAGTATTAAAAGCTCTAAAAAGACGTTGTACACTACCTGCTCAGCACCGAACAGCAGAAAAAACAGAATCTGCTATTAACCGTAGCTCCATGTAACGTGAATTAACATTCTTAACAACACAGTTTACACATTTTTATTGCCGCTGATTTACTGAATCTGAATGAAACATGATGCAGACTTCAGCAGAATGACATTGATATATGAAAAGAACATTATCAGTGTCTGATTGAATTTGATGAATTTGATCATAATATCTGGAACATCAGTAAAGTCTGATTGTTTTGTATAACCAAACCTGCAGAGGCTCCAGAGGATTGTTGTGTTGTGTATATATGCATGCAGAAAATAAATCCAACCTGTGCAGGAAATATCATGTATTCTTCCGACAAACTTCAGGCATTCATTTTTTCATTATGTGATAGAAGAAAGTCGGACACATTCTCAGCCTAGATGACTTACATAGTTGGAGGTATGCTTACTTCTCATGGAATGTGCACACCATTTTTACAGAAATGTGAAAAATGTGACTTTAATATTATGAGACGCACTGGGCTTTCAAATAACTCCACGGCAGACTCAATATTAGACAGTCAGGGCAAGGTGACGTAGAATAAGAAACAAGAAAGGCGAGAAATGGAGGAAGGGAACAATCTTTTCATGAACCTAGGCAAGTAGTTTAACCAAACTGCAGCCATTTCACAACCCTGACCACATTCTAGAAAGGCCTTCCGGCTTCTGTCCCTGCTGGCTGTAACAGCACTGACAACTGAGGAGCTTCTAGTTTAAGATAAATCATAAACTTTTCCTCTTATCAATTTTCAGGCTGTCTATACTGGTAAATACCTGTCTCGGAATTTCACAGCAGAGTAAGATTACAGCTAATTACACTGGAATCGTCCGGTAGAATGACTCTGAGCTGTCTCTAATTGACTTAGGAAATAACTCGTGGCATTGAAACATCCAGATGATCACTGCTCTTTGAAGCCGGAGCCTTTCCATTTTGGAATTAAAGGCAGTCACATACGATTCTTGGCGAGAATCCCCCGACTCTTTGAAGTTGCCTTTATCAAATAGAACATGAAAAGCCAATCTATTAGCATAATCTCATTCCTTTAGTGAGGAGCAACAGGATAAAAGATGTTAGTCTCTCAAAGGAAAGCTGCAGCTCTTTGCCCACCTAATACAAATTTACCTTTGATGACTGAACTGCAAATTAATGTGATAATGCTGGGACAGAGAGGATCTTCTCTGAGAGAATTTCATTACCCAAGATGTGGCTTAGATGGCTAACACAGAATCTTTGAAACTTGGATGAGCATGGAAAGCAAATTATTCAGACAGCTACAATCTTCCACTAAAAAAAGAGTCTGCTTCAAGTCAAAAAACAGCACACATGCATTATTTAGTGTGAATTACAATATATCATGCTAAATTAATTGATCCCTCTAATTGTTTTTGTACAGGAAGGGAGGAGGAAGTATTAAATAATAAAAGAAAGACATGATTTTCTAACCTTTCCACAACTTCTATTAACTTCATTTGTGTTTTCAATTTGGCAGAGTTTACTGATGATGTAAATGAGCAGCTGAGGATGAGTTAATAAAGGCATGGGCACTAATTAAGATGCGCCAGGTGTGTATGACTGGAGAGCAGTGGGGCACAGGTAGGTTTTCAGACACTAATACTGGAATGAAGGGACAGATGTATACTACGTATATAGCATATTATATATATTCTTTTTGAAACTGGCAAAGTTTCACAACATCAGACGGCCTGCATGTTGGCACAAACACTGTTTGAAATGCAACTGGCTATGAGTGAAAAATAATTACCTTTGTGAGTGTTTTCAACAGGCAACGTGGGTGACATTGCAGCATTTTGGCAACGTCAGCAACAAGCAACATTTTGAAGAGCCCATCCATTAGGTTTCAAAAGGAAAAGTTAACCATCAGAGAACATAAAAATGATCTCATGGTGGCCATCGGAAAGTTGACACTTCTGTTTGACGGTCACAACACATAGTTTCTAATGCTGATGCTAACAGGAACAGATCAGATTTGAAATCAGATAGGACTCCCTCAAGTCATATGAAAATGCTGCTTCGACGCTTCAGCTTGACTTCAGGAAAGACCTCCACCCTTTTGGCAACACGAACAAACGATGTGCACCATTTTTCAGAAAAAGGATGCCACCTTTAAACTCGACAGAGGCTGCACTGTGGGAGAATGGAAGCGCTAAAAGCAAGCAGGAAAACACTTGGCAGCTTCTCCTTTGTGTTATTTGGCTCGAGTAAGAGTAAATACAAGCAATCCAGATTGTTATTCCAACATCAACATAACAAGGTGGTTAAACTGTCTCTTCCACTGCCTTCGCAGCATGTGAGAGGGATTCTCACATCTCAACATCATGGAAACCAGGTACAGATCTCATCTGTCACACACTCCTCATTCACCTGTCAAAGACGACCACAGAGACATCTGACTCAAAGCCAGCTGTTGACCTGTGGATGGAGACAGCTGATCAGAGGCTCAACCAGGGACTGGGAGATGCATCTTCATCACCCACCATGCAGAAGGCTGAAGAAGAGGACAGCAAGGAAGGCAGTGAGGAGAATGTGAACCACTGGCCTGAACTATAATATATATTTTTTTTAATTCTTTGGGTGTCCACCCCTGCTGCAAGAAACTAAGAAAGTGCACAGTCTCTAGCCAATGTTAGCATTAACAGTTGTTCACTTACCAGTTTAGAAGAAATGTTCCAAGTTCAGCATCTAGCTTCATCCTTTTACTGGCCGATAACAGTCTGTCTGCATGTTAGCTTCACAGCAGCAACTGTAGTTTGCAAATCCACAACAGACTCACCAGCTTCAGAGTGTGGACCGCCTCGACTCGCCTGTTACACATTTTTGAACCTTTTATAAAACTTTTTTCTACATCCCCATCTTTGATCACTGTACTTTAAAAAATAATTTAAATAGCTAACTCTTGCTATTTTTTACTCCACATATTATAATGTTTGTTTTGCTTCAGCTATGGGGGAATCCACTTCAGTGCCAGGTAGCCCAGTTGTTACTGTTGTTGCATTGTCAATGTGGGGAATGAGGGGAATTTCCTATGACAGTGATGATACCTTGAAGGAATCAGCACACATTTCATTAGACTTCATGGTACATGATGTGAGAAAACAGTCAGGAATGACTGTAGAAATGCCTTACTTTTAAGAGTACATCTAAAAAGTACAACAAGCGAGGGCATTTGGCTCTGGTGTCTTGTTCCAAACAAGTGAACCTGTTGAAATCATTCAGAAGGAAGACTCTCAGCCATCTGCAGTGTACACTGCTAAACACACACCACCAACACTTATGCCTTTACGGAAGAAGGAGCTGCACTGGTTGGAAAAAAAAAGGGCATCACAGAGAAGGTGACACCGCCCACATCGTGGTGTGGCGCTGTGGCTCCAGTCCTTAAAGCGTCACAGAAAACGTTCTGGTGCTGTGCAGACGTAAGGAAACTAAATTATGCAGTAAAATGGCAAAAGTATGTGCTACCCACAACTGAGGAAACCATGCCACAGCTTTCAGGGTCTAAAGTGTTAAAATCTCATGATGTTACCAGTGGATCTTAGTGGATTCCCCTGCACTTTCATGACTCCCTTTGGGAGACATGGCTTTTTGCCAACTCCCATTTGGGATAGCAAGTGTACAAGAAATCTTACAGGTGGTGGAAGGAACATAAGTCTATATGGATGACATCCCTGTTAATGGAAAACAACGGGAAGACTTGAAGTGAAGTGCCTCAAAATGTATTGCAACTCAAGCGCTTCCTCGGAATGGTCAATTACATGGCTAAAATAATTCCAGAGCTCTGTCCAGGAGGACAACCACTGTACGAACTGCTGAAAGTGCAAGGAGAATGGATGTGGGGACCTGCACAGCAGACTACCTTCCAGAGACAGTTATGATGGGATCCTGCTACAACAGCATGGTGAAGACTGGAAATCTGTGACCTACTCAGTCTCAAGAGTCAGGAGTCTCAGCGACGCAGAGGTCGGTATGTTCAAATAGAGAAAGAATGGTCGGCTGGTGTTTGGGTAAGTCAAGAGCTTGGGAAACACCTGTTTGGACTTCGCAGCTTCAAAGTGATCACTGAACACAAGCCCCTTACTCTTAATGATCATTAAAGACCTTGACAACGTCCAGATAAAGTCTATCTATAGCAAGAGATCAGAGACGACACAGCCACAGACCCCCAGTCCCAGGTTGTGTGACTACCTATCCAGTCAGGGTGGCCAACTTATCATAGAAAAATACCATAATATCATACAACAATATCATAGAAAAGACAGTCAGGGACTTTTTCAAGGTAAGAGGAGACGCAGGTAGATAGTTTAGTGGTCAGGAATAACCGCATTGTGATTGCCACTTCTGTGAGAACAAAAGCTAGCCAGTGTGGTGGTCAACAATTTCACAAAACATTTTAACAAAAGTAGGGCTGCACGGTGACTCGGTTAGCAGCATCGCCTCACAGCTAGAAGATCCCTGGTTCGATTCCGCCTGGGGTCTTTCTGTGTGGAGTTTGCATGTTCTCCCTGTGCAGCGTGGGTTTTCACCGGGTTCTCCGGCTTCCTCCCACAGTCCAAAAACATGCTGAGGTTAATTGATAACTCTAAATTGTCCGTAGGTATGAATGAGTGGTGTGAGTGGTTGTTTGTCTGTATATGTAGCCCTGTGGTAGGCTGGCGACCTTGCCTGTGGTAGGCTGGCGACCTGCCCAGGGTGTCCCCTGCCTTCGCCTGAGCGACGGCTGGGATAGGCCCCAGCCACCCTGTGACTATGCAAAGGATTCAGCGGTGTATAAATAATGGATGGATGGATTTTAACAAAAGTAATTCAGTGCAGGTTTTGGAGAGAGATCAGTACAAAGGCGGAACAGCCACTAATGCCAACTGCATTGCCTTCCAGATCATGGCAAAAAGCAAGTGTAAATCTATGAGTACAAGTGGTAGTCATATCTGGTGGTGCCAGGCTCAGCTAGTTTAAGATGAGTTCAGAAAGTACAGTGAGACATTTGATGTTACCCATGTAGCATTTAGTCCACATTACGCCCAGAGTAATGGACAGACTGACACAGCTGTACAGGTAGCAAAGGGGATTCTTAGGCAGGAAAATCACCTCCTGGCTCTGATGATATACAGGGCCATGCTGAGAAATCAGCAAGCAGATGCAGCTGTCAAGCAGAGACAAGCACACCACTACAACAGGGAACAGGGTAAGAAATCTACATCTGCTGAACCCAGGAAACAATTTTCTGATGAAACTGGACAATGAGAAATAACGGGCAACACCAGGTGCTGCCCAAAGAGCCAGTTCCACTCCTAGATCTTATGTGGAGAACACAGCTCGAGGGACAGTACAGACCAAACTCATACTGAACTGTTTAATTTAATAATGGTGACAATATTTTTCTTATTTTACTGAGTATTGAGGTAGTGGTGGTGATGATAATAGATGTCTTTGACATAATGCAAAAAAACTTATTTATCCTCATTCTGATAATTTTACTTAATTATTGAATATTTTAAACTAAAATTCTTGCAAATAGCTCCTTTAAATCTTTTTTTTAATGATTCAAGAGGATAGTCGTGGTGTTAATAGCAGAAAGCGGGTTATGTGAGTCAGATTCCATCACTCATGCACTGCTGGACTAAAGACAAATGTCAAAGCGGCCCACAAACACATGCATCAATATATCTACCTCCAGTGGATTGAATGGAAACTGTCCTTTATTTACCCCTTGCCATGGGGAATCATAGCATTGGAGCGCCATTGATTATGCCTTTTTTTTTTTTTCACCATTCACCATGCATGCATATTCAGAGTTGATTGAACTTCAGTCAGCTGTTCTAGATGTTTCCCATCTTAGGGTCAGAGTTTGTTAAAACTGCTTCTCTGCAACAGGCTGGGTCCCTTTTTACAGAAAGTTTTACTTTGGGTGCTTCTGCCTCTGCATCTGCATCAGTGAGTCGGTTTATAATATGCGTCTGTGTCTTTTACTTATCCTATATTTATTTCCTCAGGCCATTATACATCCCTATTGTACCATGGTGCCCCAGCTTTGGCTTATACTGCTTATGCCCAGAGGCAGCTGTGTGTTACACTTGAGGGATAGCAAGTCTGCCTTCCTGAAACTCAGGGGTGCCCAGCATTTTAACACGGGTCCATTTACCAACATCAAAAGGTATACCAGTCTTATATTGAGGTCTCTGTCCCATGAGGTGCTGCATAAATCTATCATTATACAGCAGTTTTCCATTTCAGAGGGAGTGATTACCTTAATGGGATCTTTGGCATTGGGAGGAGGATGCTACTTTTTCATCATTGGGGGTGTAGCAGCTGGTGGCAAGACTCAGGCAGGCAGATAAATGTTCTTCTGTCATGGTGGATTTGAACTTGGCCTTAATGGTTTTCATGTGTGAGAAGCCAGATTCACATCCAAATAGGGCTGACAGGCAAGAGACACATCTTCTTACATGAGGATACTTCTCCTCTGAGAGCAGGTGCCAGAATTCGCCCTTCATGTCAGCTGATGCCCTGGATTTCATCGGAGCGTCATTCTGACGGGTGAGAAATACCTTCTCCGCTGCACCAGTATCCAGGAGGACTAGTGTTCCCACTTTGGTGGCAATGTCATCCACATTAATATCTGCACCGAATGGGAAACACATGGATGAGGTGAATGGCTCCAGTGATGCAAAGTCCCTGAAACGTCTTTCAGACTCTGATGCAATGCTCTGAACTCGTATATTAATTTTAAAATCTCCAAACTGAGTCTACAGCCGCCAAAAAATCCTCCTTCACCATCGCTCTGTCTTTGAATGACTTTTTCTGTTTCACAAGAACGTGACTCACTCGATATTACGCCATGGTGGCTGCTTTTCCTCTGGTGTTGTGCTTTGTGAAATCTACTGTTGTTGAGATTTAACTTCTTGAATCTTACTTTTTCAAAGCTCACTTTTGGCTGGGAAATCCATCTCATAGGTTTTGTGCATTGTTTTAAAATGCTGTCCTAGATTGCCGTTCTTTTCTTTTCACACATCTTGAGCATGATATAATAAAGAAAATATCCTCTTTCATTCTGCTTGAAAATGATAGATCTCTTTATTTTTTTCTCCAGTGGCCACTATTTGTTTTTCTGAGAACAGGAATGCTAACGCCACAGCTTAGTCCACTTCTCTCTTAGCATAGCTTGGCTCGCAGCACAGCATGGCTCAAGTTCAGGCTACCTTCCACTTTGTTGATGAACAGCCCGTTGCGGTACTTGCATTTCGATTGATGTTATATCTATAGCCA
Organism: Chelmon rostratus; assembly: GCF_017976325.1. Classification (NCBI taxonomy): domain Eukaryota; kingdom Metazoa; phylum Chordata; class Actinopteri; order Chaetodontiformes; family Chaetodontidae; genus Chelmon; species Chelmon rostratus. The sequence goes on along the minus strand of NC_055672.1, from coordinate 23,187,349 downwards.
CCCAGTATGTGGCAGCATGTGACAACAAAATAAACATGCATGGACTGACTGCTTGGATGTGAGACACTGACACTTCTAAGTTCTTTGTGGAGGATTTTGAGTGACACATACACTCATCATCCAAGAAGGATATTGTGACCGACCTGTAAGCGCCTCACGATCAACAAGTAGATCGCGAATGACTGGTATGGTGCCACTGCTGTCATTATTTTAATATTCTCCTCTATTACCAAACCACCTCTTGTGATTTCACAATGGCTAAATACCATTTGGACCAATGAGTTTAGTTACAACAGAGCCTCACAAATATTTTACTACCCTCCTCCTCTCGGAATACTAATGACATTTCATTTGGGCTTAATAGTATCTGCTGAAGTGCAGTTTGTACTAATAGCAGTGAGTGGGAGTTGAATTCCACATGGTTCTACAGTGTCATTATGCAGCCAGGAAAAGTTTTACTCAAGGCCTGTGCTTGTCAATAAAAAACAGTGATTAAGTGATTTATTTATTAATTAATATTTGTTTTTTTTGTGATTAAAAAGTTAAAAAATCAGTCTGAATTCATACATACATGTGTATACAGTGTATGACCTATATATGAACATGAGGGTGATCATATTTGCCACACTCTCCTCCCCCTGTCAGTATGGAGGTGCGAGTGGAGAGCTTCGGCAACAGTTTCACCTCCACAGCAAAAAAAAATAAAGTGGTTGGATTGATTTTGTGCGTTGCAGAACTGAGAAAAATGCTCCTGTGTTCAAGAGAACACAGTGACCTGACCTGTAACCCTGATACATGGCCTGTAATTCAGGATGGGTTGTTAATTCAGAATACCAGAATTCAAGTTAGTTCCTTAAATAAAACTTATCCAATCAGCAGAGACTCTACTGCCTGATTCAGTCGGGATTAATATGAAGGGGGATTTTGGTCATTTTATTCAGTGCCAAATTACAGTAAGTGGTTCATAATTGACAGCTCACCAAATCAGCCTTTAGGTAAAATATTCAGCTGGTTCTGACACTGAAATATCCTGCTGGATAAGCTCAGGGTCACCTGATGGTTTAACCCTAAAGGTTAAGGTCAGTGTGACCTCACATCCATCCCATTTCCATGAACGCTATATCTCAGGAACGCCTGCAGGAAATGTCATTACATCTGGCACAAACATCCATTCGGACTCATGAACTGATTGATACATACGTCAGTATAGTGATAACTTCCATTTTGCCAAAAGTAATACACTTCATACCTCTTGTTAAATTGCAACTAGACTGGTTGGTGGAGGCATGCAATCATGAGGCGGTAACTCTAGTTCTTCCATGTTTTTGGGCCCATGCAGTCTCAGCACCAGATTCCTCCAGCTGAGCGGGTGAACGACGTGTGTTGAAGACTTCCTCTAGATAGATAGATGGATAGATGGATGGATGGATGGATGGATACTTTACTGCTCCTGTGTGTGTTTCACTGCATGATGCATGTTTGCATGTGTGTGTGTTTCCCCAGTGATGGGTCAAAAGCAGAGAATAATTTCCCAGTCTTGGGATCAATAAAGTAAATAAACTTAACTTAAACTTATTAATCTCCAGAGAGAAATTTACAGTTCCAGCAACTCAAAGGGTAGAAACACAAGGGCATGCAAAATATGAACAACTTTTCAAGTAAGGAGGCAAAAAAAAAAAACACACAGGGTGATGTGTGCAATGTGTTTTCAGCTGTGGGGGTGGGCTCCCTGAAGACAAGTGTGCATGGAACAGCTAATATGCTCAAGTGTCTTATTTTTACTTCTACTTTTATATATTCTTTAAATCTGAAACTTAGAAAAGTAGAAATAGTATTAGAGTGGATTAAGCATGTTGATTATTATGACTGAGGATGTTTAAAATGGTTAAAATCTGCAAAACCGACAAAAACAAATCAGAACTTAAACTTGAAGGCTTAACATATATGAACCAATTCCCATTTACTTTGTGATGTTTTAATGTTAATAATGATGTATTATGTTTGAGGTATTGCACTGTATATGTCTCAATGCGGTCTGACCTCCATACTACTCTGTAGCTCTCAGGCACAAGCCCATTTGTTGGTATTGAAAACATAGATCTTTAAGAATGGTTTAAAAATATAAGAATGATTTTGTTTTTGTTTTTTAGATTATAATTTATTACCAACACAGATGTCCACTGTAGTTTTTAGCAGACAGAAATAGTTTATATCCTCTTGGGTTAAACGGCTGATTAATACAATTATGTTGCATCAGGTATATGTGGGACCGACTTGTATAAAAATAAAAAGGACCAAAAAAAAAAACTACAGCAGTGTTGAGGTGACATAGTGAGCTCTCCTACTGCAAGAACCAGTTTGAAACAGATCGAATCAGGTTGTAATCCCACATATTGACAGACGGTTCTACGCGCTTTCATGTCTCTATCTTTGATGGTGTGTCAGGATTAAAGCCTTCACAGCAAATGTACAAAAAAGGCTGAACTTCAGCTCTGACTCTGCTTTACACTGCTACCGACTCCTCTTCAGTGAGACAAACTGAAGAATTTCCATTTTAAATGTCCACAGCAACTTCAGGCTCTGACATTTCTCTAACATGTTCGGGCATCAAGGATTCCTTTCATTAATAATCATTATGCTTGAGGATAATTTAGTATAATTAGCCTAATTAAGTGTTCTTTATGAGAGTCAATTTAGTCTATCATACGAGAGTCAAAGTGGTTCTGTTTGAGAAACACATATTAGATTACACACTCAACATCTCTGCAAAAGCTGTAGCAAAATACACGACTACCACCCTCCACTTAAAGCCCAGAAAATGTTTTTGCAGTCAGTAAATGTGTCCAGGGTTGCACCATCTGATTGGGCCATTAGCTCATGCATCTTATTAGCCACATCGCATTTCCTGCTCTGTGGCCTCGGTTATCGTGGGTGTAGCACAAAATTCTCAACCCAGTATGTAGGCATTCTCTATGGGCCCCTCCCTACATCCACAGCCTCCTCACATGAGGGCCCCATACACCACCACATCCCTGCTCAGTACTTCCTCCCGATTTTGTTTTGGGATCTCCAGCTTTTCTTCAGGTACCTTCTTTGGGCTAGGGGTCGCTCCCAAGTGTAAACAAAGGAGCTCGTCCTCCAATGGCAGGCACTCTTGTAATGACATGAAAAATCTTAGACAGTGTACCAAACACCAGGAACACTATAACTTGCAGAAACTTAGCTGAGTGCATTATGGTGGTTGTGTGCTGCCAGCTGAACTAGACAAACTGACTGCTCTGCTTTTGATGAGCTGCTGCCTGGAATGGCGCCAGGATGATAATCTTGTCACAATAATGGCAGTATGCCTGTATTTGTCAAGATAGCAAAGTGCAGGGTGTTGACAGACTAACAAATGGACAAAGCAACCCATCCACCAACATCACCATTGGGATAGATCTGCAATTTATCCAGTACAGTCACCAAATGGTCTGGTCTGTCTTCTGCTTCAGGGATAACATCAAAATTTCAACTGCAATCAATTGGCTGTCAGAACATGTTTGTGATTTACACCTGCAACTGTGCTACTGTGACATGTCAGACTATCTTATGTGAAAAAGTTCTGTGAGTACACCTTTGGTGGGATTGTCTGTCATTATAGGAGGCTTATAAATCAAAGTAAAAAACAAATTAAAGTGATTACTTTACAGGAAATTACCAAACGTTCCTGGGTCTGCAGACTGCCAGGGGCCTCATTTGTTTGGGAATCAGCAGCACTGAAGAACAACGTAAACTAAAATGGTAGGGACCACTCTGGACGGTCATAAGGTAATTTTTAATAAAATGTTAAATATTATAAGTTTAAACCTATTTCTCACTTTTATGAATACCCACAGTATTGTTAGTTATAGGATTTGTTCTTTTACTCATCCTGTTACTGTCCTAGGCCTGGTGTTTGTTTGCAGACTGCTAACCAGGGCAAAGAAGGACTAAATCACACAGTAAAGAAGTAGAAACGACGCAGCAGCAGCAGCTGTAGAGACAGTCTTATGCTATGATTCATTTGCAACTTAGTTTATTACGGTTTGTGATCCTCTAAAACGAAGATGAATAAAAGAGCAGCTGGATCTGGAGATTTAATTAAGATTCAGCACTCACCTTTTGCTCAGGTAGCTTTGTTACTTAATTCTAATTAGACCACAGACCTGGCAAAGTGTTGGATTTAAAGGACTACAATTTGCTGATATCCTTGCTTTGACCTACAAGCAACACTCTAATTAAAGCAATATTGCAAAGCCCATGTGTATGAAATCATTTTGAGATGTTGTGGCTGGGCAAAACAGAATTATGGCTGAATACATTTCATCAGTGCATCAATATGAGGATACATATTCATCATACATCATTACTCCTAAGTATAAAATAAATGACATTTTATATCTGTATGGATACAGTATTAAAGGTTGTCTATAGACCAGTGGTTTCCAAACGTTTTGTGCACAAGGCACATCAAAGGGCAAGCCAAAATTCAAGGCACACCTGTGTCCATGCAAAATGGCCTCTGTAAACACCTATTTTTAGTCACTAATCTCAAATAAAATTTGACAAACAAGGTTATTGGTCATGGAATATTCATACTAATACAAGAGTTCATTTGAAATATAGTAAAATTACATGAAAGCAGCAACACCCCCAATCATACCAGACAACTCGCAAAATTGAAAATGAGGTAATGAAAGAGAAAAGAGAGAGAGAGAGAGTAACGGAGAGTTACGTCCAACCAACTGAGGCAATCAATCCTAGCCAATCAGAGAAAGAGTTCCCGGAGTAAGGGTAGAAAAAAAAAAAAAAAGGCTTCAATGAGGGCCTTTCATGTGTCACACTATGATAATTCCCGACCTTGGGCAAAGGTGTGAACGGCGGGAACTGGGTTTTGCTTTGAAGATTTTTTTTTTTTTTGAGTATATAATTTACCTCTGTATTAGGAAATTAGTGCGAACAAAGCACCGGTCTAGTAAATGAAAAATTAATTCAGAACTGTATAGTTATATGTTGCAAATTCTTTAATGAAGGCCTTGAAGACATTTCCTGGCGGGCCATATTGAGGTTGTCCTCACTACTGGAGGCATATTTCATGTGCTTTCAAAGGAACATGAAGATCTTCTGTTGGGTCTATGAATGGTTGAGGTATTCTGTCACAGTATGTAGCAGAACAGGTGGACAAAAAATGCAGAAGACAGCAGGCAGACAGGATCAAAAGCAGATCTATGAATTGAAAATAAGAGAAACTGACACACAGGAACAGGACATGAGCAGATGACTCGACAAAGACGGGATTCAAAATCAGGCCAAAATAAATCTAAACTGACAAGGGGATGAGGTGCAGGTGGAGAGATGGGCGAAGAAGATCAGGTGAGGGGAATGAGGTGAGGAAATAAAGAGACCGGAAAGGAGCTGATTGGCTGGGGAAAACGCTGGGAGCAGGGCATGGCTAACGAGGCTGACGTAGGGCAGGTGTGCAACAAGAGCAGAGCAGGGCATCAGGAGAGAAAGGAAGACCACGACGCTGAACAAACACACAAAGACAGACAGGAAAACACAAAGGAAATAACTAGAGGAATGGCCGTGACTGTGATGCTTTCTGGAGGGCTGCAGGGCTCACTTACTGCTGCCAAGGCAAAGCACTGGATTTTGTGTTCCCTATTGTTGTGCATATGCAGATACATATTCACTGTGAATCTCATTAGAAAAGCATTGGTTTGACAGACGTGCCAGCACAGGCCAGGGTGATGGCGACATTTGGAATCATGTGGTAATGCACGAGAAAGCACGGGGAAAAAAACATGATTGACATCTCAATATACACCACATGTAGGACGTAGATTTAATCTGAATTTATGGCTGAAGCGCAACGTCTTGACTCATCTCTGCCTACAGTTAGCTCTTCAGAGCTGTGACAGGTCCATTTCTGCTGCAGCTTGCCTGAGATCTCATTTTGACTGCATGTGCTGAGTATGGCAGCCAGCGGGGCCAACGCTCCTGTGGTCCAGTTCACTGCCTCCCATATGTCAAACCTCTCGTGCTGCAAAGCAAATTAATAGTTTTGCCTGATTAATAATTCAGAAAAGCTCTGCCCTAAATGGCTTACCAAAAAAAAAAAAAAAAAAAAAACTTAATTAATGTTAATTGCATTATGAGCAGGAAAAGGTTTCTGGGTGAGCGGTGATAAGAAAGAGGGGTGTCTTTCATTCTCATTTCATCATGTGTCCACAGATCACCGATCACTGGACTCTATTGAGGAATCCACTGCTGGCTTAACTTTCGTTTTTTACAACCTGGACCTTATTTCTAGCATTAAATACGACCATTTACTCACCCAGACAACTTTGGTGGCATTTGGAGGGGTTTTGAAGAAATTAGCCCCAGAGGAGCGGCGCGTATATCCGTATAATGCGAGTACTCGGGGCATCCATGCTCAGCCTCTATATAACGCATAATCTGCGGCGAAACTCGTTCATATTGCAATATTTTGTTATGATATGCTGGTGCTTTTCCCCTCTGGGCCCGTGGTGGCATGTTATCAACATCCAGTGTCTCTAGACAACTACCTCTGACGTGGATGATGTCATTTCCAAACGCCGCGCACTGCGGGCAGCCAGCCACAACACGGCTAACTCTGCGGTGGTCGGCTAGTTTAGCTGTAGTTTGGCACAGCTATGGTTCGCTATTGCGTATTTCCAAATTGTCCGAACAAAATGACCAATTGGACGAAGCTCAGCTTCCACAGGCTTCCTCTCCGCAACCTGGACTTATTGAAGCTCTGGCTAGTTGCGCAGAAAATGGACCCGAATACTGAAGTGAAAGCATTGAGATGTGCGGATCATTGGGTTTGCAGTGCTCACTTCACGCCGGATGACTGTTTTCCTCCAAAGCCAATGAGAAAAGGCCAGAAAATTCAGCGTCTGAACCTCAGGAAGAATGCTATCCCGATGGCTGCAGAAGGCACAACAGACACAACGGAGGTAATGCGTTTCAAATGCAGTTTGGGGTAATTTTTTTATTAGGCTATAACCTGTGCACATGGATCGGTGTAATGTAGATAAATAGATAGACTTCCTAAATCCAAAGCTTGGAAATTACAGTGCAATAGCAGCATTACACGTAGTGACAATAACAACACAAAGAATAAAATGAACAACCTGTAGATAATAAAATAGCAATTTCAAATGGGAAAATAGACGTGCACCCATACCTACATGTAGGCTACAAATGGAAAGCTTATCAACAGTGCATTCAATTAAAACTTTTTCATGATCCTGTGTAACATGCTTATTTTATTTTTTAGGAAAGTGTCAGTGGTGACGTACATTTTCCTGAACCAGACTCAACACAGAGCAGCTGAGGAGCCATCTGGATCGTCCTCACAAGTCCACCTCAGACAACACCACGCACGATCCCTTTCTGGGAAATACATTGCTTTGGCTCCTACATGGTCACAATCAGTGGTAAGCACAGCAGCAAAAAATGTATGTTAGTAATGTAGTTTGGTATCTATTTTGCCCCTCCACAATGTGTACTGTTTTTTGTGTGAAGAAGAACCCGATCCCATCCACATCAACCTCCACTTTGATTACTGCACACTCGTCTGCCTCTACATCATTGGCATCACCTCAAGTAAGTTGAGAGGCTTGTCTGTTATTCTTTGTAAAAGGACAAACATGTCAGCATAAAAGTTGTCATCTAAATGTTACTATGATAGTGGAAATTTATTACTTGACCATCTGTCAGTTTGTGAAAAAATTCCCAAACTGTCTTGTGTCCTCAGAGTGAAGAGGAAGGTGAAATGGACCCAGAAGTGCGTGATGTCAGCATTAGTTTTGGGGACTTGGTGCTTGATCCCACAGACACCAGCTTTGTACCACCAAGTTCCGACTCGCCTTCCAGCGCAGGGACTACATCTGAGTCTGTAAGCTCTTCTGGAGACAACGCATCAGGATGGGGCGAAAAAAAAAAGTGGCTTGTAAATGAGTCGCACCTCCTTCAACTTTTCAAAATCTGTCCCAAGTGTACCAGCCTAATAACTCAGACTGCAATCACCACCAAAGGCTCCCAAATAAAAATCCAATGGACCTGTGGGAATCACTCTGGTTACTGGGAGTCATGTCCTAACCGAAGAGGCATGCCAGAAAATAATCTGCTAATCTGTGCATCAACAGTTTTCACTGGATCCATGCACAGATTTAGCAGACTGGGCAACTCTTCTAAACATTCCCATTCCTCACGAAACACAGTTCTACAACATTCAGAGGACCTACCTTCTACCTGCCATACAGTCTTCCTACCAACATAAACCTGACCAAATAATATTTCAGCTTGTTGAAGACTTACAATTCGGAAAGAGGCATGAACTCTGTGGCGATGCAAGTTGTGATAGTCCAGGTAAATATTACACTGTTACCAATATTGCAAAATCATCTAATATGCCATAACCCTAACCCCCCACAAACTGTAAACTGTACCATCTGTGTTTCTCTTCTAAGGTTACAGTGCAAAGTCCTCCACCTACTCATTCCAAAATGATGCCACCAAGCACATTGTCGATTTTTGAATTGGTTCAGGTAATTTATTTATCCTATAATACAATGCACTGTGATAGAAGTCTGCTTTCACAAGGAGAAAAACACCTGTGGATGTACAACTTTTGACTATCCATTATGCTCTAGGTGTCAGAAGCAACAAGCTCTGTCGCGATGGAGGTGATGGGATTCCAGAGGGGCCTGAATGAGTTGCTGGATTGTGGGGTGGATGTGGCCGTGATGACCACTGACTGATCGCCCTCCATCTGTAAACTATTGAGAGAAGAATATCCCAAAATACGGCACAAGTTTGACCCCTGGCATGTTGTCAAGGGTAAGTTACTGTTATAAGCCCAAACATTTTATTATCTAACACACAGCATAGAAGTGCATATTGAGTTCTAGAAAGGAGAAGTAGTAATTTACAATCCAATTCCTAGCATGTGTTCATATTGTATTGTTTACTGACTGGGTGACTGTTTTATTTGTGTGGTTTTTTTTTTTTTTTGGTTTTTTTTTTTTTTTTTTTTAGTTTTCAAAAAGAAAATTGTTGCTGCATCGAACAGGAAGGACAGCAAAGAGCTCCTGCCTTGGCTGAAAGCCATTACCAACCATATGTATTGGTCCTGTGAATCGTCAAAGGGAGATCAAGAAGTAAGAATGAAATGATTTTGAATGTCAAAAAACAGCAATGACATAAAAACCATGCTCTTATGTTTCCAGAAGAGCATGTTTCCAAATACATATTATGTATTGTCTATGATTGTCTGTCATTCACCAACACAGGATATCTGGAGGCATATCACTCTATGGTGCTGAAGTACGCCCCAAAGAGATTGCACTTCAGCTATGACTCCATGCGGGCACGCACACAGCTGGCAATCATGGACCATAATGAGAATGTTGGCAGACCACAAGCTAAGACTAAAGAAGGTAATTTGAGATTGCCTGAAAATATATGTAACGATAGATTTAGCCAATTGTGTTATTTTGTTCTCCATAATAAACAAACTACTGAAAGTTGTTGCAGAAAGCTGCACGGATGCCAGAGACACACCCAAATTATATTATTATTATATCATGGAATTTTATTATTATGAAATTATATTGAAGTACTGAGGGGCTGCACATTTCTAAAGGCCTTTGTGTTCTTCTGTCTTTGACAATCTTTACTGCAAATTTATCCTTGGAGATTAATAAAGTATCTATCTTTATATATCTTTGCAAAACCCTGTTTTGTGCTGTAATATATATTGAAAACCGCATTCACATGAAAACAGTGAAGGTCTTCTTGGCCATGGTGAACCATAATAAACTGCTTTTATGTTTTTCCCAGGACAACTACACTGGAGCTTCACCTTCTCCAAACAGAGCCAAGAATGGGTGACGAAGCCGATCCATGTGCAGACGGCACAGACATTCCGGAGAGACTCATGGAGCGTGTCCTGCAGATGAGAGACGATACAAATGTTCTCTACACGGTGGCTCGCAAAAAGAGGAAAACTCACCACAGAAAACTGCTCTAAAACATTGCTCCTGTTCACAGACCAGATACCAATGTTCTAGTGGCAAGACAGACCAGTCGTTTTGCCCGTTTTTTTTTTTTTTTTTTTTTTCAGAGCTACACCTTATTAGCCTCATTGAATGTGACAGCTTGACAGTGATGTCATGGCAATTTCTCGTTGTGCCTTGCACTTTTTTTTTTTACAAAATTATTACACTGATGTTTGATTTTTTGACTGTGCTGTAAATATTTGTGTGCTGCATGTACATAGTGACACAAAGAAAAATAAACAACTTTTGTTTTTTGTCATTATGAGCATGAGTAATGAAATGTTACAGTTTTGGTCATGTGTATCGATCAAATGATATTGAAAATCTCCTCTGCTTCAGTGAATCCCACATAGCTGCCTGCTGGTGATGGATATTTTGTCCTGATGGCAGTAACAATGCAGCTGGGAATAAGCACAATGCAATATGCTACAGGTCTGCATTGCCTACAGAGGGTCGAGTTGATTAGAATAAAGTAAATTCAGAGGAGGGAGAAAAGTTTGCACTCATGAAGTCAGGCTTATGCGTAAAGCAAACAAAACCACGGCAAATAAACAATCTATACGTGTGTAAGCTACTTACTCAATCGAAAGTTGCCCATTTGGTCCTGCAGGCTTTGGCTGGGTCTTCCAGTTCACTTTAGGGACACGAAAAAACGTCTCCACCACAGCCCGGTTTATCATTGCGTGGAAATCCTCCAGTGTTGTGATACAGACATTTATTGACACATTCAGACGCGTATCTCCTGGCCTCAAGTCCCACTCTGAGCAACAGAGGCATTCCTCCTCTGTTGTCATCGATGAACATTGTCCACAAGAACACCACCAGTTACCGTCTACTCGTGGACGCGCAGCCGTTTGTTGTTGTTTGGCGAGCTGTTCCTCTCTCTGCCTCCGCGTCCTCCTTTCAACGAGCTCCTCGTCCGTGTACTCCGGACGTCCATCGTAAACAAAGTCATCGTCCACCACCTCAGAGTCGGAAAAATATTCATCCATTTTGTGAAAAATAACAGTCGCAAACTACAGCTAAACTAGCCGACCGCCGCAGAGTTAGCCGTGTTGAGGCTGGCTGCTTGCAGCGCGTGGCGCTCGAAAATGACATCATCCACGTCAGAGGTAGTTTCCTAGAGATGCTGGATGTTGATAACATGCCACCACGGGCTCAGAGGGGAATAGCACCAGCGTATCATAACAAAATATTGGAATATGAACGAGTTTCGCCACAGATTATGCGTTTATAGAGGCTACGCACGGGTGCCCCAAGTACTCGCATTATACGGATATACGCGCCGCTCCTCTGGGGCTAATTTCTTCAAAACGACTCCAAATGCCACCAAAGTTGTCTGGGTGTCTAAATGGTCGTATTTAATGCTAGAAATAAGGTCCAGGTTGTAAAAAACGAAAGTTATCCTTTAAGATCAACTGCACTCTGAAAGTGTTACAGATTACACACAGCTGTTATTATCAAAATGTTCAAATTGATGGGTGAAACATGCTTAAAGTTTGGCTGTTTTTAAATATTTCTCATTGTGAATTGAGTTTTTCATAGTTTGACAGTCCATTTACATTCCATTTCGAACTGATCGGAATTAAAAGGTCGAGGCACCTGAACCTGTTGTCTATATCTGGATATATGGAGAACACTATGATGCTGATGATGAGTAAGACAGAGACATCTGCTGCTTTTTGGTTGTACGACATCTTCTGCCTACATCTAAAGGCAAACATGGCTGTTTGGAATACCCACGCTCAAAGTCAGTACAAAAAGTCAGCCATCACTGAGGTGAGGGGTGAGACCATGCAGGTAGAGATGGAGATAACGATGAACGCCTTAAAGGCATTCTGTTCATTGTTTGCACAAGCTTGACAACCCCTTCAACCTTGTGACCTTGTCTGGCACATTGCATTGGAGTAAGGGTGACATTTCATTTTGCTTGGGTTATTTTTTTTCCCTAATAATGTAGCCAAAATATACACATTTAATTTACACTATCACACTGTGATCCAGACCAAATCCAGATGTAGTGGTCTGGCTATATGCATGTCACATTTTAATAAAAGGTGGAAATATAGATAAACATGTCAGCTATGATAAGACTGCAGCAGGACAAACTAGCACTGACAACCTGAAGGTAATAATGGTGATGCTAACAGCAATCCTCAGTCACCTGAAGAACACTACAACCTGCTTTATGCAATGAAATAGTAGAGTATACTGCTAAGCCATGAAGTCAATTAACCATACATCACTGATCAGCCGCAACATTAAAACCACTGGCAGATGAAGTGAACGACATTGAGGCCCCACCTCATAACCCACAGGACTCAGAGGATCCACTGTCAAGGTCCTGGTGCCAGAGCTACCTCTGCAACACGAGGGGGACCCACACATCGTTAGGCAGTCAGTTTTAATGCTGTGGCTGATTGGTGAAGGGGGAAATAAATGCACAAAGCAGACCAATAATATGCACGGGTGTGTCATTACCTTGTTAACTAATTTGGCATTCGCTACGCAATAAACACTATTCCGTAGTGATACTCACCACATATATATTCCTCAGATTTGTTGTTGTTCTTCAAATTTTAATGGTGGCATTTTGGATTGGTGTGCTGTTTCCATTATTACTAACAAACATAGTTCAAGAATTCTCTCCATTTGTTGGCCGAACAAGGTTTAAGTTGTTTAAAAGTTTTCTACACTCACACAAAGAGCGAGAGGCCCCACGTGAGACTTATTTCTTAATAAGACGTTTCTTATTAAAAGATTCATCAGCTGTGGCTGGGAACGCGTGAACCCATTTTTGGGGTTGACAGATGCCCTTTGGTTAAGTGACTCTCCCTGCTGAGCTAGCCCCGTGCAACATCTATCAGGCAGCCTTGAAAAGTCGATAAAATGAGGGCTGCCTACAAATGAACACATTTACCACTTCACTTGTCTGCCTCACCTATGCAGGGCAGTGCTCTGGGGAGCGGGGAGAGGGACACTCTTTGAAGGCTGGCTTGATTGAAATAATTGAAGACTTTGGATCTGAAGGAGGAGGTGGAGGAGTGATCGCTGTCCTATTTGCCCCTCGTGGCGAACAAAGCTTCAAAGCCTGGGATCAATGGTGCCCCTGTGAGCCGCTCAGCATATGGTGACCAACAAGCTTTCAATCCGCAAGCTTCTGAGGCTTTGAACATTCAAGAGAGCAAAATATGAAATTTGAATTTGATTGTATTGCAGTCCAGGATGTACCTCTGGAGGCTCAAGCCTCTCTCGCGCTCTCTTTCATTCTCTCAGTGCATGCTGGGAGTAAGTGCGGTGAGTGCCGCTGGATTGTGTCAGGTTTCCAATTAATACACTGTAATAGTTAAAGGATACTGAAATATACAGGACGAAAAATTCAAGTTTCCAAAGCGTCAATCAAAAGGGAAAATCCAGAAAACCAATCAAACAGTGAGCAAGCTACACAGGTGTCAGAGATGAACTTGTTTTGTTCTTCCTCCACACAGGTGGATGTGGGGAATATTTATTCCGTCAACAGCATCCAGTCTTTTTCTACAAAACACAAAAGACATGAGACTTATTGAAGTTGATTTCATGAAAAACACACTGGCCAGGTTTATCGTCTCAAACAACTGATGCAAAAAGTCTCAAATAGCAAAAGATGGTTCAGTTTGTCTGTTTTCCTTCTTTAATTGCATGTTCATCTCTGCCTTGTTTAAATGCACCTTTATTAACGTGTGACAGAGCACTTTAAGCACTGTTGTTAACAGCTGTAGTGGTGATGGGTACATGTTCCTGGGTGGTGACTTCAGCTGTACAGCAAATGCAACTTTAGACAGAGCCCATCCAGAACCACATGGAGCCTCCAAGAGCTGCCTTGTTAAGTTAATTGAGGCGAATGATTTATGTGATGCTTGGAGGCCTTTTCATCACACTCAATGTCAATATACTTGGGTCCATGCTAAAGATAACTGTTTATCTATAGCTAGGCCTGAAACAAACATGTACCTCAAAGTTATTCAATACACCCAGCAGGTTTTTTAGATCATTCTCTTGCACAGGTTTCTATTTTTGTTATAAAAGTGAAATGTAACAGCGCTTACTGGCTTTTCAATGTGCCCCTGCTTTCTGATAATGTTTTTAAGGATTATTTCTCTGCTGATGGAGAGGTCTGCAGGGATACACATATGAGCAGCTTGTTGGGCCATGAACTGATTTCCACAGATCAAGAAAAGGCTTTTGGCCAAGTTGAACACCAGCACTTGTGGCAGATGCTGGATGCCTTTGGTTTCAGCTCTGTTCTAGGCCAGGATCCAGGTCTTGAATAATCACATTAAGACTGTACTAAAGATTAACGGTAGTTTAAGCGCTCCTTTTAAAGTTCAGAGGGGAGTTAGAGAGGGCCGTTACTTATCTGGCATGTTGTATCCCTGGCCTCTCCTGCTTAAACTGAGACTGCAGCTTGCAGGTGTAAACTTCTCTGGTTGTGAACAAGTCTTTAAGTTATCTGCTCACACTGATGGTGTTAACCTTATCAAAAAACAAGATGATGTCAATGGTGAAACTGTTGATTCTGCATTAAAAGTAGGGCTACGTGGAACTTTAACTGTATTTTGATGCAAATACTTTTACACTTTAGGTAAAGAAAACATTAAAATGCATAACTTTTTTCTTTTAACAAAGTATTTGTACACTGTGGTATTGCTGCTTTTACCTAAGTAGAAGATCTGAGTACGTCTCACACGTCTGGTCCATTACACTGTCTCCTTTGGTCATGTGGTGCACTTTTGTTAGCTATTAATGCACTGTTTTTGTTGACTGGGATAAATAACACCACAAATCATAATACTTTGTCTTATAGATATATTATAGATATATCATATGTTGTATATTTGTCTAGATAGATAGACAGGTAGATAGATAGACAGCACACTATATCCTGTGTGCAGCAGTGGCTGCTACCAGTAGGGGCGCTGAAGCTGCACCAACTGATGGCTACATGTGTCGTCAATCCACCTTCCAACGATTTTTTGTGCTTGGAACCTGGATGGATGGATGGATGGATGGATGGATGGATGTGGATGGATGGATGGATGGATGGATGGATGCTTTATTCATCTCCAAAGAGAAATTTGCAGTTCCAGCAGCTCAAAAAGGTGGACACACAAGGGCATGCAAAATAAGAACAGGAACCACTTTCAAGTAATGAACAACTTTCAAGTACAGATCAACCTTCAAGTAAGAGGCAAAAATCCAATACAAAATAACAATATAAGAAAAAAATAGTGAAATAAAAATAAAGAACTAAGCTATACAGGATAAAAATCTGAACCACAGGAAAAACATCTGAACTAAACATTCGAGCAGTTAAATATGTGCACAGTAGTGCAGTTGTGCAAAGTAACAGTGTGCAATAGTCGGTTTGAGTCCAGCATATGGATGTGTGTGTGATGGAGTCCAGCATATGGATGTGTGTGTGATGGAGTCCAGCATATGGATATGTGTGAGATAAAGTGCGTGTGTCCATGTGTGGTGTAGGTGTGCAGTGAGTTCGGAGTTGTTGTGTTGATTGCTGTTTTTGTCGCCCTCCCCAAGAGGTGTTGAAGAGACATACGGCGTGGGGGAGGTCTTATAAAGCCCTCCAACCTCAACAGGAAGTCAGTTGTGGGCTCCATAAAAGAAAACAGTTTTGTTAAGGACAATCTAGGAAAAATAAATAGATCAATTCCAAATAGGAACTAACTGCTGTATTAACATTGAATTAATACACATATTTGAATTCATAGGTGATTAAGTGAACAATCTTGCATAAATCCTGTTAGTGCACTAGAAGTACTAGATATTCATAGACACCTTGGAAATGCAAGAATACTCTATCTGAATATACTGTTACCATCACATCCATGATGATGTCAACATTACTTAAGATGCTGTAATCCAAAGACAATGCTGACTTTATCACGTTGATTAGGTCTTGAAGTTGTTGGTCATCTACTCTTTAATACAATCACCAATTTTAGAAAACTTTGTTTCTCAGTGAAAGTAGATTGTCTTCCATTATAGATCTGTTTGAGTGTAATGTTTCAGTATTGCCAGTCATGGTCTTCTGTGTTGTATAACTCCTCCAGTGTTGTGAAAGCAGTATTGACCTCTAAATAATAGTATGTGGTACTATTATTGGTATACTGGGATTGCCTTAGAAATATAAAGAATAGCCCAAACACTGTTCAGACTATATACGATATACAGTCATCTGGTTTACCATGGCCTTCAAGTTGTCCACTTTCAAGTATAAGGCATAAAAAAAAAAAAAAAAATTAGAAAAGACAATTGTATTTGTTTTCATTTCTTAACGTAACAGTCAACACTGCTTTACTGCTCTACCTCCAATTGTGAAAGCAGTATTGACCTTGAAATAATAGTGCAAAGTTTATTATTATCATTGGTATACTGACATTGCCTTAGAAATCTAAAGAATATCCCACACACTGCTCGGCTGTACATCTAACATTACAAACAGAGAGTTATAAAAAGAGCTAACCAGCTGTCATTCTGGGACTGTTTTTTGTCTGAGATAAAAAACAGACAGATATGGCATCATTGAAACGGCACATAAATGATCACAGACAGAGTTGGAAGCTATAACTTTACAGAAAGTTTGCTTTTGCAGTATTACTGGATCATTACTTCAGAGGTAGCAGCCATGGATGTGAAAAGGGCCATAATGTGAGCTCCAACATCACCAAATTCACTGAACATACTGCTAATAATTAACCTGAATTTATTATGATTCATTTTGGCTGCAACACCAACAACCAGTCGATTAAACTGTCTTCAAACCAGCATATGAAATTAAATGTGGATGGGATGTTTGGATACTGTGAATTCTTCTGATGGCAGATTAGATAGTGTTCTATTTAAGCGATTAATCACTTTTTTTTTTGGCCACTTGGGGCAGCAGAACAAGCTGAAAACACACCATCTGACATTACGTTATAATTTTTTTGTGCATCTGTAAATAAATTCATCAGACACAGAGCCACACTGTTATTCATGCATGTACACCATTTGTGATGTGAATGTCAGCATTACTTTGGTGAGACAGACTCCAGATCACCAGTTTAGTCTTTGCCGCTGTTGAGTTGCAGCCCTTCTGTCATGTTCCGGTCAGCCTGCTCATGAGCATATGGTTGTCTGTAGCGATGTGAGTGTCTATAGATCCATAGTGATCTAATTTACCTCCTTATCCAGCAGCAGATCAGCTGATGATGATAATAAAGATGATAATGCAACCGTAAGCGCAACTTCTAAACAAGACCATTATTAGTCACCACATTTATTCAAGATTCAAGATTCAAGAGTCTTTATTGTCATTGCACATGTCAATGAAATTTTCATTGCAACCCCCATGTTAGATGGTAAGAAAGATAAGACTAGAAAGAGTGAATAAAATTAAGATAACTACAATAAAGTAAAATAAACCAACATGCAATAAAAAAAATATTCGTGAAGCAATTAAAAATATAACAGAATGAAAATATACTTAGGCAATAAAATATACTAAACAATAAACAATAAAATATGGAAGTGAAATGTGCAAACAGAATAAAATATACAAGCAGAATAAAATATACACAGTGAAATGTTCCGACAGAATAAAATATGCCAATGAAACTGAAATGTGCTGATATACTAAAATGTATATAATTATAGTATATGTGTGTACATAAAAGTCAAGTACACAGAAGGTGCAGGTGGAGGTAGAGGTGTAGGTGTAGGTGTAAAGTGCGGTGTGCAGTGTTCACAGTTCACACAGTCTCTCACTGCAGTGAGGGGCTGCTGGGGGTGATAGCTCTGACAGCTGTCCCTCAGTCTGTTAGTGGTGGTGCGGATGTTCCTGTACCGCTTTCCTGATGGAAGCGGTACAAACAGTCTGTGGCCCGGGTGGCTGGGGTCCGTGGCGATGGATCTCGCCCTCTTTCTGACCCGACCTTCATATATAGAGTCTAGGTCAGGGAGGGGGCAGCCCACGATGCCCTGTGCAGTTTTAACCACCCGTGCCAGTTGTTTCCTCTCCTGTGCCGTGCAGCTGCCATACCACACTGTCACACTGAGGCAGAGGATGCTTTCAATTGTGGCCCTGTAGAAGTTAACGAGCAACCGAGAGGAGAGTCCAGCCCGTTTCAGCTTCCTGAGGAAGAAGAGCCTTTGTTGTGCCTTCTTCACCAGGCGGGAGGTGTTCATGGACCAGGAGAGGTCAGATGTGATGTGGAGGCCCAGGAACCTGATGTTGTCCACACGCTCCACCACTTCTCCGTCCATGAGGAGGGGGGCGTGATCCGTCTTCCTGGACCTCCTGAAGTCCACAATGACCTCCTTGGTTTTCCCTGTGTTCAGCACCAGGTTGTTGGCTGAACACCACTGGGTGAGCTGGTGTATCAAAGGTGGTGAATGGACTGTATGTATGTAGCGTTTCTCGTCTGATGACCACTCAAAGCACTTTTACAACACAAGTCTGCTTTCACACACTCACATACTGATGGCACAGCATCACACCATAATGTGAGTCAGATATTGTAGCCTGGTTATTATTGATCATACTGCCAATAAATCTTCATAATGCCACATGTTGTTGACATAGGTGGGCTGTAACTGCAGAGCCTTTATACAGAACGAAAAAGATGATGCTTTTTGTCCCTGGCATGGCGACCTCTGGCTAATTTGCAAAAAGCTCAAAAGTCCAGTCCAACCTTCAGAACCAATTCCAGGCTACGCTCCCAGAGTCATGTTCATTTATTATCTCTGCGCTTTTCGGAGATGCCTCTGCGGAGGTCACAGCCGCTGACCTGCCACTGCTGAGGTGTCCAGCAGAGGTGGACGTCCGAGCAGCTTCTCTCTTTCTGCCACGACCCCTCGTGCCCGACAGGTGTGTATTTCAGGTCATCCAGCCAATTAGGAAGCTCACGGATGTGCAAAGGCAGCAGTGCTCATTAAAACAACATGACTTCAATTTTAAAGGCCTGCCAAACAGAAGTTTCTCAAAAAAGAGAGAAAAATCATTTTGGTTGCCACACTGCTGCACGTCTAATTATGCACTTTTTAATTGGCTTTAAGTTTGCCATAGCATCAAGTGATGTCAAATTGAGTTGGGTTTATGATACATATTTCATGTGGAGTTTGTTAATTCATTAATTTGTTGGCATGTGCTTACATATAGAACCTCAGTAAGTGCCCACATTTGGCTTGGGGCAGATCAGCAACTGGGTCAAAACACTGACTGCAGTTAAAAAGAATGGCTGACATTTTCCTTTTTTTCTTTTGGGTTATTTTTTATATTTTTATTTTTTTTATTGGAGTAATATGTGCTTTTCATTATTGACCTTGGGAATACATATCTGTCTAAAATATTCTACACTCAAGGTCCACACCACGTTTACCCAAAGCTTTTGTCCATATCCCACAGCAGTCTCAAAGGACCTGCTCAGTTGAAATCATGATCTAATTATGAAACTTTCAAGGGATTGAAGTAGTTAAAACCTGCTCTATGCTTACACATTGATGCAACAGTATTATCTAATAATGCAGTTTATTGTATCAGTCAAAGTCAGGCAGTGTTAATTTTGAGTTAGTTGTTTTAAAGTCATTTTAGTCTTGATTTTTTTTTTTGTCAAGACTTAGTCTGTGCAACTCTGTTTCACTTTCAGTCTTCATTTTAGTGAATGTTTCAGTAGTAATTAAAAAGTTTCAGAGACAGTTTCATGATACTTGAATGGAATTTGCTGAATTATATTTCTCATATATATACATATGTTGTATAAAAATGTTGTATAAGGTTGTTTCATGCAACCAAACTTGCAGATTGTATGAAGGATTGTTGTGTTGTGTATGTATATATTGTATAGATATATTTTCGAGATGTTACAGTAATCAAATTACTGGCCTGTGAAGGGCCTCTCTATCACTACGCCATGTGATGAATTAAAGAAAAGGTCTGCTTTACTGTAATGTTTATTACCTGACAAAACAAGCCTTTCACATATTACTGAGGTCTTCTGCTGAATTTGGCATCACCGACTGACTAAATTTACACAAATGTGTGAACTGCGTCTTGAAGGCCAACATTTTCACCAAATTAGGTCTGTCTTTTTAAGAGTCATCATAAATTGTAAATTATCTTTTAGAATTAGTAGGGGTTTACGTTAAGCTTGGCTCTGTTAAATTTCATAATTAGTTAATGGAGCACGGCAAGCTAATTGCTAATGGTTTCAGAATCTAAAAAGAACTCTGATTTATTTCTGAAATGAATTAACATGCATAATTGATATTTACCTTGGCACTGTGGCATGGTTGTGTTAGGGTTAGGGTTTTTCTTTCACCCATAATACATCCATGACATGCACTGAGGAGGGAAAAAAAAGTCCATTGAGAAAGATGCATGGAAGCAGTGAGAATTAGTGCTTGCACTTGCAGATAGATGACTGGTTGAAAAGGAAAAGAGCCAGTGCTGTGAGGTGGCCACTGCGATCTAACCTGCTGACTGCCTGAGCAGAGACAGTTATTTTGTCTCTTTTGAGACTTCAATGTAGTTTTTGTTGTAATTTATGTTGTTAAAATGTAGTCATGAAATTAAAAAGTCATTAACAAATACTATGTGGGCAAAATTTACATCACATGGACCTCAAGAACCTTCACGGCAATGCAGAAAATATGATTTGGGCATCATATCTCTGCTGAAAACACTGTTTATGGTGAGAGCTGTTGTTATTGAATTTTCTAAAATGTCACTGTGAGCACTACTGTATATATGAAATCCCATTTCTTTCATCATACTGGGATAGAAACAAATGTCAGAGGCAGATTTCGCAAATCCTGGGCAAATGACACCAAACTGGCATGTTAAATTATAATTAAATTGATATTTAAATTAATTGACATTTATAGTGTAGCTGCACGGCTTTCATTTAAACTTTCAAACTCCAAAGAATGTTTTGTTTCAGTGGATTCAGCATTTGACTTATAGGGTCTGGTTTAAACATAAGACAATAAAAAATAATAACAAAACTCATGGTAGATTTAATAGATGTAAACATATGCCTCAATGATTGAGCTGCACTCTCATAACATTGGCAAAAGACAGTCAAATTTGACCCAGCATGAGTCAAGATACCCTGAAATTAAAGGATAACTTTCGTTTTTTACAACCTGGACTTTATTTGTGGCATTAATTACGACCATTTAGACACCCAGACAACTTTGGTGGCATTTGGAGTCGTTTTGAAGAAATTAGCCCCAGAGGAGCGGCGCGTATATCCGTATAATGGGAGTTATCGGGGCACACGTGCGTAGCCTCTATAAACGAATAATCTGCGGCGAAACTCATTCATATTGCAATATTTTGTTATGATATGCTGGTGCTATTCCCCTCTGAGCCCGTGGTGGCATGTTATCAACAGCCAGTGTCTCTAGACCACTACTTCTGACGTGGATGATGTCATTTTCGAGCACTGTGAGCAACCAGCCACAACAAGGCTAACTCTGCGGCGGCCGGCTAGTTTAGCTGTAGTTTGCGACTGTTATTTTTCACAAAATGGATGAATATTTTTCCGACTCTGAGGTGGTGGACGATGACTTTGTTTACGATGGACTTCCTTACCGTTTTGAGCCAGAGTACACGGACGAGGAGCTCGTTGAAAGGAGGACGCGAAGGCAGAGAAAGGAACAGCTGACCAAACAACAACAAACGGCTGCACGTCCACGAGTAGACAGTAACTGGTGGTGTTCTTGTGGACAATGTTCATCGATGACAACAGAGGAGGAATGCCTCTGTTGCTCAGAGTGGGACTTGCGGCCAGGAGATACGCGTCTGGATGTGTCAATAAATGTCTGTGTCACAACACTGGAGGATTTCCGCGCAATGATAAACTTCTGGCAAACAAAACCACGGCAAATAAACAACCTATACGTGTGTAAGCTACTTACTCAATCGAAAGTTGCCCATTTGGTCCTGCAGGCTTTGGCTGGGTCTTCCAGTTCCTTTTAGGGACACGAAAAAACGTCTCCACCACAGCCCGGTTTATCATTGCGTGGAAATCCTCCAGTGTTGTGATACAGACGTTTATTGACACATCCTCCTCTGTTGTCATCGATGAACATTGTCCACAAGAACACCACCAGTTACCGTCTACTCGTGGACGCGCAGCCGTTTGTTGTTGTTTGGCGAGCTGTTCCTCTCTCTGCGTCCGCGTCCTCCTTTCAACGAGCTCCTCGTCCGTGTACTCTGGCTCAAACGGTAAGGACGTCCATCGTAAACAAAGTCATCGTCCACCACCTCAGAGTCGGAAAAATATTCATCCATTTTGTGAAAAATAACAGTCGCAAACTACAGCTAAACTAGCCGACCGCCGCAGAGTTAGCCATGTTGTGGCTGGTTGCTCGCAGCGCGTGGCGCTCGAAAATGACGTCATCCACGTCAGAAGTAGTTGTCTAGAGACACTGGATGTTGATAACATGCCACCACGGGCTCAGAGGGGAATAGAACCAGCATATCATAACAAAATATTGGAATATGAACGAGTTTCGCCGCAGATTATTCGTTTATAGAGGCTACGCACGGGTGCCCCGATAACTTGCATTATACGGATTTACGCGCCGCTCTTCTGTGGCTAATTTCTTCAAAACGACTCCAAATGCCACCAAAGTTGTCCGAGTGTCTAAATGGTCGTAATTAATGCTACAAATAAGGTCCAGGTTGTAAAAAACGAAAGTTATCCTTTAAACTCTAGTACTGGTCACTCTCTATTGACAATGCAATATTTCCCATAATCAAGTTTAATATTATCTCTTCATTATTCCCTTGATGCCAGATAAACACCCACATTTCCAGTTTCCATGACCAAGCTGATATAACCTGAGAGACCATAATTACATCATCAATCTGATGATCATCAGGGTTACTTTTGTCAGGAAAGTGGGGATTTTAAGGGGGAACTAAGGGGTTGAACCTAAATGCAGACACAAGGGGTGCAGATATGAGTTAACAAATTTAACACCAAGACAACCAAGGAAAACCAAAACTCAGGGAACTATGATTTAAGACACACTAGGGTAAAAGGGTTCACACACACAGAACGAAGACAACACCGGGGAACACAGAATAACACAAACACGCAACACAACGGAGCTACGGACATGACTAAGAACAACTATCAATGTAGAAAATAAAGAACAGAAAAACAAAACAGAAACAAAAATCACTCCTGAAAAGAAATAAAAACAAAACCAAAGAACAATCTAACAAAGAACTGAAAATCGGCTATAACTAGCGATAACAAAACAACAAAACTTGACTACAGAAATTACAAAAAAAAAAAAAAAAAAAAAAACAGGGAACACGGCACGGACATGAACACAGACAAACCAAGGGAAAAACACAGACATGAACAGAGACACGGACATTGACAAAGATGATGCAACAAAACACTCACTATGGTACTATGGTACTATGGCTATGGCAAGGGATTCTTAAATCAGTAAGGGAACCACAGACAGCAAAGTGACGCAGACAACAACTCGACAATGACTGGAGGGAAGACACAGACTTATATACACAAGGAGGGATCACTAACGACACACAGGTGAACAGGATCAGACAATCACAAGGGCGGGAAAACACAGGAAGTAAAGTAAACAAAGAAACATAACATAAACCTTCAAAATAAAACAGGATGTGACAAAAACCAGACAAAGACAACACACAAGGGGAAACTTAACAAAAAGCCGGCTTGCACAGCACGGGTCATGGCAACTTTCTCAGACTTGACAAAGCTCCTGCAGACTAGTAGCAAGAAGAGCAGCACTCCTCAAACACTGCCCCTGAAAACACCACTTACTCACTGACCTCACTGTCCTGTTAGGCTGCCAGTCATTTCTGCCAAGCGGTGAAAACACCTACTATCAGACCAATCACAGTCATTGCTCCTTCTTCCCTGTGCTGCCTGCTGGCTCCCACAGGGACAGAGGGTCCTCCTCTTCCTACTCCTGCTTTCCACAGCAACTCCCATAAGTTGAACTAACAGATAGAAAACTTCTGCATGTCTTTCCTGTGAAGCTGGAGTGCCCATGTGATGGAAATTCTCAGAGAAATCAAAGTGACCATGAACACAGAGCCTGTCCACCTCTGTGCAGATCAATCTACAGTTTCAATATGTAAATGTAACTGCCTCTCTTAAATAGAGGGTGGGTGTTCACACGTGGTTGTGGCTGTATGTTTCTAGCTCTGAGTCAGGGCTCCTTGTGATAATTCCACATGGAATGGTTGGAAATGCGTTGAATGGAAGATAAAGAAGAAAATAAAGTGTCTGTCATCAGAACACACGCATGCACAGATTTCCACCACTGGCAAACTTTAGAATAAACTCCCTTTTTTTCATCTTTTATTAAGTCTGAGTTCTACTTTTAGGTCCCAAGTTATTACACTGAATTTAACAGGCTCTCTGGTACATGCCACTTTCATGCTTACGCGTGTGACTGTCTATGAATTGGCCTGTCAAGTTGTTTTGGGGGAATCATGTTAGGGTCTGGTGCAGTCCAGCTCTTCATCCTTGACCTACTGTTGGATGTCTGTGTCTGTGATGGTGCTGTGTTCTGCTCTTTGGTCTACAAGTAACTGGGTACTGGCGTTGTATGAAGCCTCCTTATCATTGCAGCATCGGTCATATAAATCTTCTGCCATGTTTTGTTCTATGGTCTATTTACATTTTGGCAAATTCACTGAGTGGGTAATTTACAAAAGTGATACTGTGCTGTTCTACACACTATGACTACAGGAGTCTTCACTATTCCACTCTCCTCATGGATCAAAAGTAGTAGGAGGCTTCAAGTTCTGCTTGATTTTCATTCATTGTCAGTAATATCATAAAATATGTTATTATATTAATAGAATACAAGCTACATTGGTCTGGACCCTGTTTTGGAATAAATAGGTATATGTAAACTCCTGCATTCAGACTAAACTGAGAGCGTGAGTCATGCTGTTAATCTTGCAGCTTTACATCTGATAGGAGGTTCACTAATCTGTGACAGTTGAAATTGTTTGAACGCTGACTTTATGAGGCATTGTTTTTAGCAAGCAATTCTTTTTGTGTTGTTAATGTTCGAGTCTTGTCATTTTTAGGTGTCAGTATGCTTCAAAACACAAGGTTGTAGTAAATGTTGTTGGATTACTTCTAAAAACTAAAGCGCTTATAGCTGTTCTAAATGCCAAGGAGGAGGGAACCAGAAGCCTGTTGTCTTCCCATTGTCTCTCAGATCTCTCAATTCTACGTCTATTGTGTGTCTCTGTAGTGTTGATGCAATGAGTTGTAAAAACGGCACACAGTTTGACAAGTGTCCCCCCAAAAAGCATTCATGGTGCTGCACTCAGTTGTTCACAGAAAATAACAAAGCTGAACACCCTTGAGGGTAAAAATGAAAAAAATAAAAAAATAAAAAATAAGGGAGACTGAGTGATAATTTAAAATTTCCTCTCTTCTACGCTTATTTTGTACATCTGGCCAATCGTAGTGCAAAATAAGCATAATTGTTGGTCTGTTGTGGAAAGTTAAAAGGACTTTCCTCCTTGATTCTGCCATTGGGACGGTGTGGGGGACGGGTTTCAGACGCTGTTAGAGGAGCTGACGAGCACTGCATTTGAAGCATCCTGAAGCCTTTTGCCTTTATAGCATTATCAGATCAATAACGGTCTAAGTGATTCTAGCCGGTCTGCTCAGATACAGCTGATAAAACTGTCTTGTTTGTTCCAAAAAGACTACATGTCTACATGCCGAAGTATCCTTGGGCAAGATACTGAACCACAAGTTGCTCCTGATGCTGTGCATCAGTGTGTGATTGTGTTAATGCTCATAATGAGCAGGTGGCCTTGCTGCCATGTGTGAATGAGTGAATGCAGGCTCGTGCTGTAAAGCGCTTTGAGTGGTCGACAGACTAGAAAAGCTCTATATAAATACAGTCCCATTACCATTCCTCAGTAGACCCAGACCCAGTTTTTACAGAACTAAATACCCCCAATGCAAAGAGCTCAAACAATATTGTGCACTGATGCAGTAAAAAAGAATTTAAACTATGGCTCAAATCTCCCATAATAAACCAAATCAAGCCCCCAAGCCCCAACCAACTGACATGACTATATGTCATGTGAAACAAAATAATTGAAACTGTGTGCAATGCGTCCTATGCTATGGACGGCCACATCATTCATTAATGTGTGTGCTTTTACAAGGATCCCTGTCTTCACAGATTGGTTACTTTAACAAGGCAAAAACAAATATGGGAGACAAGAGCAGGATTAAATGGGAAAAGGACAGTAAAAACTGCTCAGCCTTGATGCTATCTGCTTCGGTGAGCCAGGCTTTTTCACGCTCAATTTAAAGTTTGACAACGTAAAAGTCGCTTGTGTGCTTTTTGATGTGGCATGCCACTGTTTGCCTTCCATGACATGCCGTAGGGAGATCCACTCGGGTGTGTCAGATACAGAGAGAGGTGAGAGTTATGCATGCCTTTCACAACATGACACGTTCACCTCGAGTCCATAACAGTGAAATTGGGTGTGACAGCATTTTGCATTTGTGAAATATGCTGTATGTTTTATAGAGAGAGCTGAACCCTGCAGGATCTTTGACTTTCTAATAAACAGGAGAATACAGAAGATGATCATTCATTGCCATCCTAAATGACTCACATGGGCATTTCCTGGTTGTATGTCACCCAATTGCTCAGACCTATGTGACAAAATAGACTGTTTGTGAGTGCCTCCCAGAACCAACTCCAGCTGACTGAATACCCCTCCCCTCACCCATCCCATTCAGCTATGTAGGACAGGGCTTCTCAGCCTCCAGACTGGACTATGGAAGGTAACTCAGGGGTGGAGAAGATCATTGGTGTCTCTTTCCTCTCCCTTATGGACATCCACCACACCCACCTTACCTGCAACGCGGCACTGACTCAACCCATCCCTCACAGCCTCCTCAGCCTCCTACCATATGGGAGAAGATACTGAAGCCTCCATGTGAGCTCCACCAGATAATCTATGTTTCCCAGAGTCACAGCTTCATCCACCAGGCTGTCAGGATGCTGAACTCTGTCTCCTCTCTCCCATCTCTCCCCTCTGCCCACAAAAAGACTAGACTGTAACCCCTCTGCCCCCTACCCCCTCCAACCACATCCAGCAGCAGCCACTTTATACAAAGAGACTAGAAAATAAAATGTACTGCTATGGACCCACTGTATTTGCACTACACTGTATGTATGTATTTATCCTGAAACTTTTTATATTTCTCGTACTCTCGAGTAGTTTGGTGCTGCTTTATTTATTTTGAAACACTTGTTACATTTTTGTACACACTGTGGGACTGTGAGAAATTATTCAGATTTGATCCTTCTGTATGTCTTTTACATATGTCTAAATCAACAATAAAGCTGAATTTGATTCTCAAGCCCAGCAATCGGCCCACTCTGAAAAGGCACATTTTGTACAGGCGCTGCGCTAGTTTCACTCAAAGCGGTGGACCGACCAATCACACCACAGACTGACATGCCATCCCATGCTGCTAGCATGACTTAAAACAACAGCAGTATAATGCTATACAGCCATGTACAGCTAGTGGCTTGATACAGCTGTGTCACCAGTAACTGACGTTGCTTCAAATGGCAGCTGAGAGGGAAGACCGTTTAAGGTGTGTAGACAAATTACCAAAGCTGGCATTTGTCTGGTGAGGAATGTCTCCTGAATGTTGAAAAAGTAATGTCTTGGAAAATGATAAATAGTAGAATGAAAGGCATTTTATATATATATTAATATATTTTGATAACCCTAACCCTAACCCCATGCCATTTGTTCTTATCAGCACTTCCATCCAATCACCATCTTTTTAAGGTCAAAGTGGTGCCTCACTGTTCCACTCATGATTTGACAGCATCCATAAGCAGGATGAAGTCTCTATGACCCTTCAGCTGTCTCCTCCAGCTGCATCACTGGTGAAAATGACATTATTTTTTCTTTTACTTTTTTTTTTCAAAGAGAGAGGTAATTAAAATGACATTGTTGTCAAGAAGTCCAAAGGACAAACTTAGACGAGTTAGTTAAATCAATGGATGTAAAATAGGTAGTTTAAAATTAGATATGACGTGCATAAATGAGTCATAATGCAGAGGCTGCAGCGATGGCTGGCAGTAATGTATGCTTTAATAAGAATCTCATTACTTAAACAAGACTGGATTCAGCCTCTGTTTGTGACACTGATCTCAATCGACATGAAGAGGATTTAAATGTCAGATAACCAAAGCCCCTCATAGCACTAATCAGCATTCAACCAAAAAAAAACAAAAAACAAAGAACCAACAGCCTCAGCATGTAAATGTACTGCTGATGCCCCTTATCAGTGCCCATTTACTGATCGAACACATGAAGCAAGAATGGAGGACAGCAAGAGGAAATAATTAAGATCAGAATATCAAAATAAATCACTTTTTTTTCTCACATGTCTGTTACGGCTTGCAGAAATTCCTTTTATGTTGAGCAAATACCTTTCTATTTTCCTCTCTGATAATGTGTCTTATTTCAGCTGCTCTTGTACACACAATCACCCTAGTGGCACTCTGCATGGCAGACCTTGAAGAGACTGAGTGTGGCATGAGTAATACTGTTGATTTATGTGTGAACAATAATAAATATACTTTATTTGGAAATTGATTTAAGTCTCTGAAATGCTGATGTGGCTGCTGCTTTGTGTAGCATTACTCACTGCGGTCAAGAAATGCCGAAGATGAGCGTTGTCTCGTTTTGTAGATGCATTTTTAATGAACAACAGCGATAAGCACAAAGCTCACTGACGAACACAGTGCATTTCCTGTGACTGCTTCATAATAAAACTCATGTTACACTTTTCTACAATTGCTTATACACTAAAATTAAAAATAACACAGTTAGTGAAATCTGACACTCAAGGAGCAAAACCTCAGCCCAGATCTGCACAACAAGAAGCACTTTCCCAGCCTCACACTTTTTGCAAAGCACTACACACACTTCTCTACATAAGACACTGAAATCCAACATGATGTCACTTCCTTGCCATTTCAAGGCACTGCCTTTCAAGGTCAAATGGATGCATGGGACAATGTATCTTTCCACCGATCTACTCTGGTCCAAAACTGGTTTCATCAGCATCCACAATTTTCTCTCCAATACCTCCCACCATGCTCTCCCTCATTAACCCCACTGAAGAGTTGTTTTCAGCATGGTGGTTGAAGGTTGATAATCTTCAGCCCCCTGTCAGGATCCCCCCCATTCAAGCCACGGAGGAGGCCTGTGACCAAAGTGATGCAGGCTCTGTGCAAGGCTGGATTCACCATCCAAGAAGATTCTTCCCTCGCTGTCTTGCGAGAGAGGACAAAGCCTGTGATGTGGACTGAGTGCTATGGACACACACAGATAGGCAAAGAGATGATGCTCAGGGTTTCTTTTCTTTTTTTCTTTCTTTTCATTTTGTTTCCACAAATGTTTTTGCTGTGTTTGTGCACTATATTCTACCTTATTTAGAATATGTTCTGTTTTGATTTTGAGTGCAAAATGCAGACTTTGGAAATGCATGAACGTATTGACTGATTTTACAATGTGGAGAGAATAAACATTTTTATCAGTGGGCAGTGCTGGACTTGTGTGTTGTGTTTGGTCAATATATTCATGTATTTTACTCTGACAATATCTCTGAAAAAACTCAAATCCAGACTATACTATTAGAAAGGTAGAAAGTGTTTTAGATTGAGCACAGCAGCGTGTAGCTGGTTCAAACAGAGTCAGATCAAATGAACCATGTTTGTGTGACAAAATTGGGTTTTTGTAAATTATTTTATAGTTTTGAATGAAGTGTTTAATTTTGCAAAAGATCTGAGGTGTTCTGCTACTCTACATGTGTGTGTGTCTGTGTGAATTGTATGTGTGTTTCCTGACAAAACGAGCCCTGTTTTCAAAACCGTGCTTAAGCAATCGTAAAAAAAAAACTGTGAATGCTTTTAATGTGAAGCTGCAGCTGTAGGAAATGTTCGGTTTGCATTAGCAGTAAATTAATGCAGCAGGGAATGTTGGCGCAGACACAGAACGCATAAAAGTGTAAATATATAAATTGCAATACTCATTAATGGGCCATAGGCTTAATAGCCATTGTGTTACCTCATTTGGCGATAGAGACTTCTGACTTCTGATTATAACTTTACGTTGTAAGCTCAAGTAGCACAGCATCATTAAACAGTTTGGTTTCACAAGATGGCCCTGTTTCACGTGTTTTTGTTTGTACCTGGGTGAAACATGCTAATTAATCCAAGTATCCAAGTGTGTGTGTGTGCATACATGTGCACGTGTGTGCATGCGTGTGTGTGCTGCTCATCGCTGCCCTAGCAGCTGGCCCGTATCTAATTGCTTCCATCTTGCAGCTGAGAGAAGAGGCTGCATTTGCAAAATTCTCCATCCACAGGCCCGCTGCTGAGCAGAGCTGAGAGAGTGCAGGGATCCATGCAGAATTCACGTTTGAAAACTGAGGAACCATTACAAGTAGTTCATCAGATCGTGATCGTCGAGAGAGGATGATGTGTTATGTGCCTGCTGTGCATTTGCACTTGTGCCTTAAAAAACACACTGCTATTTCACGTTTAGTCATGCTGCGGAGGCAGGAATTCATTTGGATGCAGGTAAATCAAGGAAAGTGGTCCTCGGAGACACTCTCTGCCTCTCTGTCCAGATGCTTGCATCCTTCCCCCATCACCAGACTGCCCCACCCATCTACTCACCTGTCCTCATCAGTCCTGCAGCTATTTAACCCCTCCATGTTCCTTCAATCATTGCAGTTGTAGTGTTGGTTGTGCACGTCGTGCTTCCAAGCTTCTGTAACCTGAGCTTTACCCTGGACCTGTACCTGCCTGCAAACCTTCAGAATAAATAAATCACTCAAATAGTCTTGTCTGCCTCAATTGTCTGTACTGGGGTCCTTTCCCTGTTGCCACTCTCCTTTATCACTGTGACACTCAGAGATGTCAATGCCGTCTGCATTAGTTTCCGTCAATGACAGTCTGCTCCTTCTGTTTCTTCCTACTCAACACTTGAGACGTTGTGTAATCAGAGCCTGCTGTACAAGTGTGATTAACAGCAATAATGAAAACTGATTAAATATGATTTATATAAAATCAACAAGGATGAATGAGGACACAGAAATGAGTGTTAAATGGAAAGGCAGAGAGGTTTCATGATGTCACCGCTTAAAATGCTTTGTATTCTGTGTCTGTCAGTTCTGGAGGTGAATGCAGATTATGTTGTATGGATTCGGCTTCCTCACAATTCTCCTCCTCCCAAAAAACCTCAGGGTACTTAATGAACGTGCAGAATATGCCAAAAATACCTGGGGAACAAACATTGATGGAACAGTTGAAATACTAAATGTGGACAAATCTAAAGTTTTACTGAAGTCTAAAAAATGTAATCCCAAAGCAGCACTCTCTTTTTTGACATGACTCCCACTGAAAAAGAGGAAAACCAATCTGATGCAATTTCAAAGCACATTTCCATAATTTATGTCCAATACATCCATCTGAAACGACACTGTCCTGCAGCTCTGATGATCCCAACAACCCAGCTATCATGGTAAAATGAGACGGAAGGCCCGCTGAAGGGCCACTGGAATGGAACACTCTGAATTCTGTTCAAGCCCACTTTCTAACACTGAGATGCCGACATTTTTCATTAATAATTTTCATCAAAAAAAATATATGAACTGATGAACCTGCATTTACAAACTGCTTGTATCTGTAGCCAATCAGCTGGGTCATTCCATTTCAGAGAGTCACCTAAGTGTCGATGTGAGTTCTTTGGTGTCATTTAAAGCAGAGGTGGAGAAACCTGTTTCTATCAAGGCCCATTTCAATCTGTATAACATCCTTTGAGGGCCATGCTAAATTATAGAACACATATATCTCACTAACCTCTTTTGATGGCTGGAACTGCTTCTCTTATGTGAGGCGTCAGATGGGAGTGGTGATGATGACGATGCTACTCAAGGCTACTTTTCCAAGTTTGGGTCAGCCTTGACTGCGACTGAGTCTTTGCCAGAGTCAGTTTTGAAAAGAAATGCTCCCGCAGTGGTAGGTTGTCCCAAACACAGACACAAACTTAAGTGCATGCCTCCTCAGAATGGGAAAGCCTCAGGACGTACATACAGTACAGCAGAGGGAGGCTGTGCTAGCTTTGAGCTTGTCGTTAGTTCGCAGCTCAGTGATTTTTTACTGTGGGCAGGGTGCTAAATTAGCACCAGCCACCAGCCAAAAGCTGGTAAAATGTAAACGTAGCTGGTATATGTCAGACATAAACAGTGATTTACTATTGAATGGCTGGTGAATTTTAACATTTAAATCATCATCAGTGGCTGGTAGATGTTTACATTTCAAAAGCTCATTCAACACATTTTGGTTGTAGCAAATATATTCAGTTCCTTTTGTTCACTGAAAAAGCTCTCACTAAATGCCTGATGCCACCACTGTGGCGTGTTGCATTCAGGGACCACCTGGAAGTGTGGACGTGTTATGTGTTATTTTCTTTTATCACAGAAAAAAGACATTTTTGTGTAGATGATTGTTCTGTATTTCTGAGTTGCTTTTTTTTTGTATTTATGACTTGTCTCACAGGGCGGATCAAACGGTCTGCATAAGGCCTGAAGGCTGTATGTTCCCCACTCCTGATTTAATGTGATCATATAGTGTTAGCGTAGTGCATCGCTAAATAGATCTTCATATTATATCACTACTAATAGTATTAAATCACTTTACATCTCTCTCTCATGCAAGAGAGAAAAGCTACCTGATGGCCGGCAGCTATTTGACGTTCGTTCTCCCTTGGTGTTCTAATTCATGATTACAGACTGCGCAGATGCCATATGTTCACATTGAATGATACCCTCAAATCTACGTTTACGGGATTGGCTGAAATGGATCTGATAATCTGATAAGTACAGATTGAAAAGAAACACAATTGTGAATCAAGCCACATCAGGGGAGTCTCAAAACACCCACGCCTGAATATTTAAATAATAAAACTTATGTGTGTGCATCAGAAACGCATTTGTGAAACCTGCTTTTTTCATGCATTTCTATACTAAAATAATGATATTTGGAGACAGTGATTTATGTATAAATCCCAAATCCCCTCTGTGTGCATTCATTAATATTGGGACTGATCTGAGTTGGTATTGTGAAGCTTAGAATGGAAAGGCAGAGAATCTCTCAAAGCAAAATCATAAATGTCATCAAGTCAGAATTCAATGAGCCTCAATGAGACCGCAGAGAGCATCATAATAGTGGTGTTAACAAAAATTATTAATGTATTTCAAGGAGACTTCTCACCAGAATAAACAACAGCCTTGGTTGTCTGTCCAAATGCTCAAAAGGACCCTGCTGCTGCTGTCTAACTTACATCTGTCTGTCTTAGCTGTGGTTCAGAAGGGGTTCAGCTAAACAGGAATGTAAAGTGAAAACTGAAAATAAAGAAAGAAAATCACGCCTTTTTCCATCTTGTGTTTAAAACAGTGTCAGTGATAAGTGTCTGGGTTAGAATAAATCACACCTGGGAGGCTGACGCGTTCTACTCCACAGTGACTTCTTGCATGTTTTCATCAATTGTTGTGATCATTTGCTCCAGCTGTGGATTCCTTCAGGTGCAATAATGTGGCAATCTGTACTACTTGTCTGAGATCAGTTGTGTAGCTTGTGCAACTCAGTGTGGGTGTCTGAAACGTCTTGGTGTGGTGTGAGCAGCACATCGATTCGCACACTTTGAAAATTTTGCCGTCAACATGATGCTTTAGTTTGACACTCGTACGTTAGTGTTGCCTTCATAAGATCATACATGAGCTGCTGGGCCCTGTTCTTCCCCCTCTCTGTGCATTGTGTCCTTTATTCCTGGAGCACTAACTGACCCACGGTTCGCTGTTTGGTAATTTGATTAAATATCTAATTGACTGGAGATTAATTCAGAAATATGGAACATGTAAGCTAAATATGAAATTAACCAATCAGAGCATTTTGAAAGAGCTTCCCTAATGACGGGCCTGAAGGTCAAATAAAACAGGCTGGTCCATGTCACGCTTACTAGTTGAATATAGTTCCCATATAAAAAAAATGAAAAATAGAAAGTTGGATTATTATTATTAATTAATACCATTTTCTTAACATGTTTTTTTCCCACATTGTATAGTTTTTCTAATTTCCTATTTATAAAGAGAAATGGAGAAAAAATGGAAAATTTAAAAATAGTTTTGTTGGTATTTGTGTCGTGTGCTGCCCGAGAGAGCGAGGACTAAACCTGCGGCTGATTAGCTGGCCGGGCTGCTTGTCTCTGCCGTCACACCTGCATTCAAGGACTACATCCGGTCATTTCTCCACACAGATCCCACTGCTGCAGGTGAGTCTCGTCTGTTTTTCCATCTAGATCAGGCCTACATCATCAAATTATAGGTCCCATTGGCACAAATGTTTGATGGAACCTTAACCAATCTGGTTTGGTGGTCAGGCTTGCTTTCTTTCTTTAAAAATAAGACATGGCATGCAGGTCATACATGGAATGGTTATTATTCATTATGAAGAGCCCTGTTCCTCAGTGGAAAATGAAAAGGAACCATTCAGAGTAGTTATTACGATACAAGTGACTGAAAGCCTTTAAGTATTTAAGAAATTTCAGTGGATAATAAAGCAGCCAGAGCTGTATTGCTTTTCCACATCGATAGTTAAGGTTGTCCTCACACACACACACACACACACACACACCTGTTGCTGTCTGCCTCTCTCCCGTCCTCCTCCTCTGCTCTCCAGGGGCTGTCTCTGTGTCTCTGTGATGCTCTCCTCCTCTCTCCTTAGATCATTAGTGAGGGAGCACACTTCACCTCCTCTCCTTTGTGAAAGACAGCAGGCCCTCGACCAGGAGGAAAGTCACGCGTCGCCATTGATTACCCCCGACAACGCCAGGTCAGATGCCTCATACATCCCCATCACTGGTGGGCTGCGGCCACAGCGGGCCTTAGATTGTGGCGGGCTGCTGCGAGCGCTAACAGTAGCCTTTGGATTAGCTTGCATGCCATCTTGCTGGACATGTTCCTCAATGGTGTTCATGTTAACACCAAGTTTTCATTATGTTTAAAGGAAAATGTGTCAACTGATGACAAAGTGACGTGTGATGCCTCCCTCTGCTCTTTGTCTCATATTCTTTTTTGTTTTGAAAGACAGAGTAGGGGAGAGTAGCGGGCAGAGCGGGCTATCTATCTATCTATATCTATATCTATATGTATGTATGTGTGTGTGTGTGTGTGTGTGTGTGTTCGCATGAGGTTGGGGTACAGTAGAGATTTTGAGTGTTGGATCATGCTGCTGTCAGGCTTTAAGATATGAATGTCAGTCACTAATGCACTTGCATATAGTACCATAGATTAGAAGGTTATTTATTACGTTTTACAGTCTATATGTATGTATCACCAAAAATGTTGCAAGCACAGTTGTAGTTTGGTAACCCATTTCTGTACAACTGTGACGACTTTTACTTGCCCTCCATTAGGATCAGATAGTAATCTGGTGTACTTTATCTGAAAATTTCTGCACTTCCTTCTGTTCATCTGCAGCTGCTGGACTGGTAGAAAATGGCTGGAAATTGTATTTTGCACCACTGACACGCCTTAATTTAGATTTAGATGAAGTTTAGAAGTTTGTGTCATAGTTCCACATTCAAAGCCTCTTGCTGCAAATCAGCAGCAGCACTCCAAAAATAACAAAATATTCCTCCAGGTGAACGTACAGCATCTCAGCATTGCATGGCTCATTTCTCTTTTCCCCTTTGTTAAGGATGCTATGGCGGTGCTGCACGAAGAATCAAAGATCCGGGGAGAAAAAAAATCATCTTACCTCAAATTCTTTTCCCACTGGACGGAGAAGCAGCTGTGTGTAACCTCCATTATTCCAGGAACACGATGGAACAAGACGGCCGGGAAGATATGATGAAAGCATTTATGTTTAAATTCAAATTTCAGTCTGACCATTAGTGCCTCTTTTGAGGAGTGCAGTTGAATTGAAAGATGGAGATGAAGGAAATATATTGCATTAGCAAAGCCTTTCACTGCTGGGTCATTTTTTTTTTATTTTATTTTTTTATTATTATTGTACACTGGCTATATGCTTTATGTATTTACCGTATTTCATTTTTTGAAATTAAGTGCGATGTATATTTCAAAACATAAACATAAACAACATAAACTAAATAGGAGTATACACAGTACTGGTAAAATGAATAAATAATACATTACAAATAACACATTAATAAAATAAATAGTAAGTCACATTATATTCACTAATGAACTCAATTAAACTAGAATATAGTGAATTTTAAAAATGCTATATATTGGGACAAACAATACGTATATCTACATTATATGGACAGTATATACTGTATGTGCATAATAGTACCACATTGCACCTGTAGTGTAAAAAGGTATTTTTAGAGTCTGTTTATGCATTTTATTAGTGTAAAGTTGTTTTGACTATAGTTTTACGTTGTATTGTGTTGTGTACAGACTTGTATTTGTTCAGTCGTCCAACAGATGGTGCTGTTTGTCTCATTAGGATATCCACACCCACCGGCCATCAGAGGTGCAGCCCTGCCTACATCTGACCCCACCCAGTTTCGCATGTTACAGCCAGACTGGACGCCCACTGAATGCACCAACTCATGAGGTTGGTGCATTCACTGCCACTGGAAGATACTGTGAGTTAGGAGGGATGGGTGCCATACACATCTAAATCCGTCTGTGTAGGGCACAAATAAATCATGAAGCAGCCACACTTTACTGCCTGTGGCCTGGCCGTAGGACTGTGAAACGCAGTGTTTGTGTCGATAGACGGTGGACCATTTAAGTTTGTACTCATGCCATACATCGTTGGAAAGCTAAGATTCTCACGGATAGATTGATGCAAACCATTTTAAGATCACAGCGTATACCATCAGTGCCAACATCAAGCAAACAAATAATTATAAAATTGGGGCAACTCACCAGTGAAGTCTCATGGTAGTGAGACGGATAACTGGCACGCATAGCCAATGAAATCTGGAAAATGAGGATATGCTATAATAGGAATATTAGACAGGGTTTGAAATGTTAGATATATTAAATGGCCTCAATGTAAATACATAATTTAATTGGCCTGTTTTTGGAGAACACCTAGACATACCATCAGAAAAAACAAATGCAAATTATTGTGTTTTACAGCTAATAAGGTCCAGATATAGTGAACTTCAGGCATCTTTTTCCAAAAAAAATATTCAGGTGGACATAAAAACCTCCTACTTTAGTGTGTTCAGACTTCTATTACTCGACGCCAGCAGCACTCGCAGTGATTCTGCCTGCTGGGAATAAAACTTCAGAGTGCTACATTTCAAAAAAGCCAAAACCATACATTTACTCAGAATGGCACAAGAACAGCTTTCAATTTACTTTGGGGATGTCTTGGATAGGCGTTTAAGACCATTTTTACAGGAATAGTAAAAGGTTTTAAAATGCATACCTAAAGAGACTGGACTATGTAATCACAACACCGCAGGCCTAAACCAGCCGGAAACCTTTGTGACATCCCATCACCACTTACATTACACCCTCGCAGTTACTCTCTCTCCACTTGCCCAGTGAAGCAGGAAACGCCTCATCCATTCAAAAAATATGTGCATTAAAAAGCTGCCCCAACTCTGCAAAATCCAGATGGTCTCTTATTGTGTGTTTGGAATTGTTGGGCTTATGCAGTGATTGCTGTTTGTCTATCCCAAAGTGCAGGATTAAACTGTAGGATCAACCAGGGGGCTGTTTGGCACAGGCTGAGGCTTTTATCATTGTGCCACTCGTCCCACTTCATCAGCTGCTGCCAATTCACACACTGTGCCAGTGACTACGGAGTGTTTATGGCCCGCTGAACAGGTTATGGGAAATATATTAACATGCCACAGGGATGACACTCATTACCAAATTTTGGGGACAGAATTAAAAGCATGATTTTTTAGTTTTAGTTTTTTTAAATTTCCACTGTCTTGGTGTAACATTATTTTGGTTTGAAATAACTGGACTGGACTGAAAGAACAAAAAAGGCGTTGCTTAATAGTGAGTTCACCTACCTTTTTTTTTCTTTTTGAATTCTAATTAGAAATAACATTCAACGCTGACTGAGCATCCATAATAGCGGTGGTGAAAGGGCTCTTCAGCTGTTCACCATTACGTATGTGTAACTGCTGTATGCTGTAGGGTTTGACAGTAAACTACAGCTCTGTGTGAACGCACAGTATGCACATGCCTTCTGGGAGGAAGCACGTTTATGAACGGCATCCTCTGGAATCTAAATGTTGGCATCCGTGCTGTTACAAACTGGATTACACATTGCTTACGTTGTGATGTAATAATGAGTAAAGGTGTGCAAGAACAATACATCCCAAGAAGCAATTACATCTGGGCGCCATCCAAGTCAACAATGCTGCACAGTACCCTGTTGACCGGGACGCTCTGACACACAGAGGGTGCAAGCATTTTTGTCTGTAGCTGTCTGAATGTCCTCTCCTCACAGTTCTCCTATAGCTACAGTGGTGCTTACTACACAGAATGGGGATTTAATGCATTGAAACAAAGAACTGATTTTCTAAGCCTGTGTAGTCCCTCAAAAACAGACAAGGTCACAGGAGAGATATGAGGAATTTCTTTAATTGAGTAATTCAGTCTGTCAGGCACAAAAACATCAACATTTCTATATGGTTCATTTGGCTCTCGCGCCACAGTCGTGACAAATTAATGCGAAAGCTGAAACAGAAGTGACAGCTTTGTGATAATGGGATCATGAGAGTTCAAGAACCCAAACACAGTATGAATGCTTCCTGTCTGGATGAAGGAGTTTGAAGTTTTCATTGAAACCTTTATCCTCCTGTGCTCCTGTAACCAATTAACAATCTAATAAAACTACAGATAACTACAGAAAATGACCTGAATGAACATTTATCAGGAAAGATGTGACTTGTAGCTGTGTGTAACTTAAATATGTAAAAAAAAATCATGTAATGTGTAGGATGGCAAACAGTCTCTGATGAGACAAAATCTATTGATCCTGCACTGATGTTTGCCCATGTTCCTTCATTCCTCTCAGGAAACAGGAAGGCTCACTTTTAGTTCCAGATTGGACCATTCTCCACCTTCTTACTACTCTACCTTTCTGCATTCAGTACCAATGCAGGAAGGCGGAGTCGTGAGGCAGAAAACTAAGGTTGTGTAAGAATTTGAGTTCTATCATGACCTGCAATCAACAGCTTCTTGTTAATTGGTCTTCAGTGACCTGGCACTTACACGATTCAGATTCAGCCATTTATTAAAGTAATATTGCTTGGAAATGTGTATGTATTATGAACATTAATAAAATTAATAAAATTAATTAATAAATTCTTTTTATATTTCATGTTTCTACTATACTATCTTGCACATGGGCTACTGTAACTTGGTCAAGGCAAATTTGCATTTGCAAGTTATTAATTTGCATTTGCAAGTTATTAATTTCTCAAACCCATGGTTGATAATCCATTACATTGAATTTATTAATTTCTTGTGAGGGCCAAATGCAAAGCACATTGACAGAACAGTTTTCAGTTCATAGATTGTTGACAGGCAACAACTTGAATACCAAATTACTGAGGACCACCAGCGTCAGTTGGGCAGGAAGATGCAGACTCACTCTCACTGTCCATATACAGGAAGTTTCTTTGTCTTTGTTTCTCCAAAGCCCCGGTGTTGTCATCTTATCAGTCAATTGTCTGCCAGACTGCATCATATTATTTGGAGACAATAAAGTTGCTGCTCTTTCTCCCACGTCAAAAGAGTGAAATTCAGAACAACTCGAACGCAGAGAGAAGCTTTGATAAGCCGGCAGGAATTAAAGCCCAGAACAACACAGAGTTTGGTTCCACAAAAGACAAGACGCGTCAGAGCACAATTATTTTCATGGCGCTGACATCGAGACGGATGCCATTGTTCTAACAAATAAACTTTTCTTCAGAGGTTTCTAGCTCTTGCGTGTTATTATCAGAAGTGGCACAGACCTTGACAATTTGTAACTCATTTGGACTTTGTGTGTGCACTTGCCAGCGGAGACAAAGAGGACGAGCTAACGAAGCAGCAGGTGCAGCTCTTTGATTGGGTGAGAAGTGAGGCCGCGTTCCGGCTGCTCGGGTGCCAACTGCTTCGTCCCCGCTTGGAGAAATCCCTTGGAGTAATCACCGGCTCACGCTGATGATCCTCTTGTTCCACCAGAGGAAACCGGAGCAGGTAGCAAGGTTCTACTTGAAAATTCTGCCTACCATCAAACACATGGAGAGTGATAAGATATCTGATCCCCCCCAACAAAAAAAAAAAGCTCTGTGAATTCCTGCAGGGATGAAATGGGACGAGGTCCACCAGCTGAACGGTTGGAGCATGGGAGAAAAGACAATAAGACAGAGCAGCACCTCCATCTGCCACAGCATACTGACAGCTCCCGGTTAATGCTCATTAATATTTAGTATCTGAGCTGAAAGATTAGCTCTACTCTTGAGATTTGTTTCTTCAGATCACACTACAATGCTCTATCAGTGTCCACATGCTCTTGGTTGAGGATATTGCTCGTCACAGATTATAGTCAATGGCAACATTTCTTGTTTTCTGTTTTACATCCACATGACAAAATGTTAAAAATGTACTCGCTGAAGTCTTTGTGAGTCTTTGTTAACACTTTCCCCGCCAATTATTATTTTTCAGTTGCCTGTTGTCACATCATTTTTTAACACATTCACAAGTCTGTCAAGACCTCTAAGATATTGTGTTTTTATTGAAGACATTTTTGTGCTACAGCAGTGCTGTACTGTTTCAAATGATCCACAGCAGTGCCCCCCACCATGATCCAGTGCAAACACTTATTGCTGGAATATTTCGCCAATGGTGGGCAAAGTGTTAAGGTTAGGAAATAGTCGCTATTATGGTAGTTACATTACAACATATTAGTAAACCTGTAATAACCAGTAATTTTTTGGCCATTTGGGGGCAGCAGAAACAAGCTGTGAACACAACATTGATCATCAGTTTAGGTGAAGGTGAACTTAAAATGACATAGTCCTGCTTGAAGTTTTGAAAACACAGGTCCAATCATGTTGTGTCCGGAGGGGCCTTAAAGCTGAGGGGAGATTCAGGTTGTGAGGACCTGCGCGATACCACATTGTTTCACAACTGATCCATGGCGACAAAAAAAAAAAATCATCTTTAGCCACTTTAAGGTGTTGCATGTTGTGGATTAGAGTGAGTACAGTTAATTAACAAGAAGCTGTTGATTGCAGGTCATGATAGAACTCAAATTCTTACACAACCTTAGTTTTCTGCCTCACGACTCCGCCTTCCTGCATTGGTACTGAATGCAGAAAGGTAGAGTAGTAAGAAGGTGGAGAATGGTCCAATCTGGAACTAAAAGTGAGCCTTCCTGTTTCCTGAGAGCTGAGGAAAAGTAGTTGGACAGTGGAGCTGGCATTTTGCATCAAAATCTTGATCTGCAAAGCAAACAGTAATAAAATGTCAGATAAATGCCTTCTGGAAGAGAAAGGACTGAATCTCTCATAGAAATGGAATGGAAGCTGCAAAGCTCAAATAAAGAGAAAAAAGCCAAAAAAAAAAGAAGAGCTCACAGACTGAGGATGCTCTCTCAGCAGCTGCAGCCACACAACAACAATCAGCTATTGCTGAAACAGGAACTAGTGTTGATGTTACCACCAAGCCAGCAACCACAGCACAGACAGGTGCAGCCACCACCGTCTCCTCTCCCCTCTCCTCCACCACCACCTCCACCAGGGCCTGGGTCAGTGTTTCTGCCACCAGCAGCTTCCTCAGAACCTGATGGCAGCTGTGAATGTGTTAGCAGCTCTTCTCCCAACCCTCAACTTGGAGAATCAAGCAACATAATTCCAGATGACTGACGGTGGACGAACTAAAACAGCCCCTCCTGGATAGTTTTCCAGTTCAGCTGCTCTGGACCCTGGTTTGTGTACTCTGTGAAAGGTGATGCTGCGTATACTGTTTCCTTGTAGACAGTTTAAGGTTGATGCATCATCTGATTTAATGTTGACAGTAAATAACTGTAAGAACTCTTTTTCTCTGAGCACTGAAGCAGCATGCCACTCCCCCACAAAGCTCATTTACTTTAACCTGCTTTTGAGAAGGACCTGAGCAAGAAATCATCACAATCATGTTAGTGGTACAGTGTTTGTGTATTATTCCTGAACTGTCTTCCAGCTTTAAGGTGGTTAGAATATAGAATAAACTCTCCCTGAGCTCCGTGCTGTTGTAGTCCTGGTTGATGTGTAGTGCCGTCCATGCTGCTGATGCTACTGTCACAACGTCGCTGGTTTAGTGACTTGTTTTGCATTAATAACTGACTGTGGGCTCAGACTAATAGTGGGGTCAGACTACACAAGTGTATTTTGCCCTTCTTAAAAATGATAGGCTGCACTATAGGGTCACAGTTAATTCACATTGAATCCAGATGAATCCATTGTTGCATTAAAAAGTCTGAAAAAAAACTACTTTGATCATCAGGACTCACACATAAAAAACAATTGCCGGGCCTGTTACTTTCCTCTGGGGCTGGGACTGGTGTGAGATGTGAGGTGTGAAGTGCGGACGCTGCAGTCTGGAGGGCTTGTCCTGTGATGGAATTTGTTGAATCCAGCTTTATATCTGAACATCATTTTAAAGATATAGCTGTGGGGGACTTCTTTTAGTAGGTTGGTAGTGGTAATGTCTGCCCTTGGCACCCAGTGCAGGCTTATACTGTGAAAAGAGACGTTGTTGGTGTGTGTTTGACCGTTTCTGAAATGGTTACGAGGCCCCTTCTAAAAGTTCCCGCAGTGGAAATAGGCTGTTTTGTCTTAACAGTTCAGGGAAGACCCTAACCTATCTCAACATGACAATGTCTCCATGCACAAAGTCAGCTCCATGAAGGAGCAGCTTCCCCACTTTGCTGTGGATGAACCTAGCTGGCCTGCATGAACTGGAACGCTGACCGACAGCCAGACCTTATCAGCAGCATCAACACCGCGTCCATGCTCTTGTGTTTGAATGGGAGCAAATCCCTGCAGCCAGGCTCAACATCAGCTGGAAACACTGAGAGTCGAGACTGTTGTAGCAGAACCGTAATGCACATGGTTTTGGAATGGCATGTTACCACGTGTGGCCGTGATGCTCTGCTGTCCACATTTTTTGCTCCATTTTTCTTCACGATAGACCAGCATAATAAATAATCAAACTAGTCGTGTTCTGTAGTCATAGTGTGTATACAAAGGTATTTCAAAAAGAAGCAGTCTTACAAATCCCAGTGCGGATTGTTTGTCTCATGCAAATCACAGACCAGTGACATTATTACAGTTGTGATTACTTGGAAAAGAGACACAGCTATCACACACCTCAGCCAAGTCACCACACACACACACACACACACACACACACATGTTGTGCGCACTGGCAAAAGATAGAAACACAAAAGCCGTTGTTGAGAGTTTAAAATGTCACCTGTAAATGGCAAATCAATTTGGGACCAGACATTTCAGAAAACACTGCGTCATCCAGCAAATGCTGAGAAGTGCATCTTTTTCCACTGCCCTTTACCAATTATCACTCTGCTGCAGGCTTCTTTACACGAGGGTTACTCTGGGAGAGCAGGTATTTAACTGAAGCACAACGAGAACAATGTGTAACTGGAGAGTCGAGCCTTTTGGAATGGATTTAAGTGAAATAAGAATAAAGCCAATCATGCAGATTTAAAATCTACTTTTATTATTGTAGTTTCACGACATCATC
Source organism: Chelmon rostratus (assembly GCF_017976325.1). Taxonomy (NCBI): domain Eukaryota; kingdom Metazoa; phylum Chordata; class Actinopteri; order Chaetodontiformes; family Chaetodontidae; genus Chelmon; species Chelmon rostratus. Next base: position 23,143,299 of record NC_055672.1, on the reverse strand, counting down.
CTACTCTCAGGCTCCTTCATTTTCAAACAATGTTTAAAGGAATAGCTTTCTATCAATGTTTTGAGAAAATTGATCAATCTCAGGATTGTGTGTTCACATTATTTTTACAGAGCAAACCTCGCCGTTGCCCCCCTGTTACCAGTCTTTGTTTTAGATCGTTTAAGAACAAAAATTCCACAGTGACACGATGACTCATGTCTGAGACAGACAAGTGAAATAAAATATAAATGGTTCAGTCTACGCAAGTCAGAAAACTTACAAGTGGATGCTTTTAAGTCTTATTTCATTCAGATTTTTTGGTTAGCTAACCTTTCCTTTCTCTTTAGGATGTGGTTGCTAAGAAGGGACACCATTAACCATTAGACAGAAAACAACTCTTTAACGTGTAGACATTGTTAAAGGTGCATTCATACAGTCCTGAATGGATGGAGTGTAAAAAATTTAACTTTTTGGGAACAACAAAAAGACAGCCACTTATTATCTTGTTGATTAGGTAGGAAGTACTGGACCAGGCTTAATACAGACTTTTGTTACAACACGTATTTTCAGAATACATCAACTCAAAACTTTTCAACAGTCATATATTCCCACAACATATGTAGGTATGACTGCGGTGGTGTGGTGCTGTTTGGGCGCAGCTGCAGGGCAGAGATGAGGGGGAGGGGTTTGTGGGAGCAGTGCCAGGGTTTTAATGGGCACATGTCTTACCTGCATGTTTGTGTTGTGATAGCATGTGTGAACAGCAAAAAAAACCTGTCTGTCCACAACCTAAGTGGACAGATCTGGACACACTGCCTAGCATACATAAAGGATGAGCATGAAGAATGATTCAGTTAAAGACTGGCTCCATAACGACCCACAAAAGCTTTGCTAAGGATTTACGATATTGGTGTCAGGAAGGTGTCAGATAGTGCTGATGCACCAGTGGAGGTGTGACTGCTGTAGAGAGAAACCCTGCTGAAGCCTCATATATATTAGCTTTGGCTAAACTTAAGAAAGCTGTACAGAAAGAGAACTGCTCATTTTGTCCGCATTACACATCAAAAGAGCATTTCAACCTCGTACCCTCTCCACTCGGCTGTGAGCTTGCCTTCATCTGGAAGAGCTCACAACTAAATGTAACTGACTTCTAACCTATATGAGCTGCAACTTTAAGACTTTGCATCATCAGCAGGACTGACTTTACATTTGTATGCCCTCTACTGAATCACAGAAGATAAAACTGAAAACAATTAGCATTATAAGTCCTGCACATTTTTTGATTTAATGGATGTCGCAGCCTCTACTGGCCATCAGCAGAGCTTTCCGCTCTACTCTGCTGATTGTTGATTGCTGATTGGATGGAATGGTGGGGAGTGAATATTTCTTGGTTTTAGCCATTTGTTGTGTCTCATTTGCCAGTGTGTCTCTGTAATACTGCTTCAGTATACGCACTCAAGACCATCTGGTACAATATTGTGACATATTGTCCTGCATAGCACCTTCCTCGAGGGAGATGTGAGTGACAATTATACAATCAATTACAAGAGACAAGTGTGCGGCACTGCAGGTTTGTGCAATGACAGTAGAAGGTGACAAAATACAGGTACAGGTGTTGGCAATGTTCACAGATTACAGATCTACATCTTTATAACATGCTCCATGCTACATTAAAGGTCTGAGGACATATCTTCCTTACTGTTAACAAATCAGACATGTGCAGACCCAAACCGACAGTGAGTGTGTCCTCCAAACAAGGACTGTGTGTGTATCCACATGCTGATGGATGTCATTCCTCTGTGCCATGCAGGCCCATTGCTGTACAAAAACTATTCAAATATGAAATCATTGAGCCACATTGTCACTAGAGTGCTAGGTATACATTAATATGCCACTCAAAAAAGTCCCCTACAAATGCACTTTTCCCTCCCTTTTCTTAAATATTTGTGAGCTGCTTTCAGCCACAATAACAGAGGAGCTTTCAGGATGGTAATGCCAGCCAGTGCAACTGCTATGAAATTTAATTCAGAAACTCTATATTATATATTATTTCTATACTATAGAAACTATAAATTGTTCCTGACAGGACAATTTATAATAGCTTTGGGGTGCGTTGGATTGTTTTTATTTAATTCTGCTTCTAAATATGGGAGTGTTTGCTGTGTATTTTATCTTTTATTTTCACTTGATTTACAATGCAGTAGTTTACTTTTTCTCATGTATATCTTGTCTGTACTTTTGCACTTTTCACACTGTAAATCTTTCATCTTTGCTCTAGTTTTATTAGCTTGCAAAGCACACTGGATATCGCTATTGGTCGTCGAAAAAAGAGATCAGTTCCAACAAGAAAATATTAGCTCTGAATCTGATCTCTGATCCCGTGTAAAAAAAGCATGCACTTCAGGTTGCTGACCCTGCATCCAACACCAGCATGAATACTTTATACTTCCCTGTTATATAGTTAATTAAAAGAATTGATCAACTGATGAATAGTGAGCTCTGCATTGCTAAGTCACTTTCCTTGCCCTTTGTTCCTTGCATGAGTCCTTGATGAAGTCCGGATCATGGAACATTGGCTATTTAAAGGGGCAGTTGTAGGTCGGCGCCAGGACCAATCTGTGGAAGCAGGTCATAAATTAATGAACTGGCTTAAGTTCTCCCCTCTTGGTGCTCAGCATTCCTGTGTTCATCCTCAGTGAATCTTGCAGGCCTGTTCCTTGACCCAGAGGTCATGTGAACGACATCTTCAGGGAGGGTTAATTGTTATATCAGTGGAGGATACCAAATGTTATCAGCATTCATGGCGACACCTTGAAAATCTCTCGCATGGGAGTGATCTGGCGTTTGGATTTGATCAAAGTACCAGCACCGTGCCATCACTGTCCAAGGATAGACTTGACCAATACGTTTACTCAACATGGGAGTTTCTTTGAAGCTGAGGACATGAGAATAGCCAAAGACATGCTGTGAATATCTTCTCTTTGAGATGTCTGTTTTTGAGAAGTGTGGCATTAACAGCTCTCAGAAGTTCTTAAAATAAACCTAATTTTTAGCCTTTAAAATATCTTCCAAGCAGTATATTAAAACAATTTTACTGTAAAATCAAGACAGTGTTTAATAAAGTTTTTAAAAAACAAACAATACATGATTTTCAATGTGTCCACCACTTATCTGAATTAGAGCACTGACGATTAACTTTATTGTTTTATTTATGAACTGTTTTCATCAAGACAGTACATTAAAGAGCAGTTGAGGGTCTCTCATGGCTTTTCACAGAACAGTAAATAATGGACAGAATTAATGTTTCCTTCATCCAAAATGTGCCACTCTGCTGAGGAGAAGCAATTTGTTTCAACTGTTATGTGCCATATGTTCATCAGGGAAGTATGCAATTAAGCGTGTCTAAATCAAAGTGACAAGGGCGTTCCACCAATTATGTGGCATAACGTTTTCTAACATTGTTCTCCACAGCCTGCACGGAAGAGCATTTTGGCACTGTACGTTATACGTTACAGTCACGTCATCAAATGTTTCACTCATACACACCAGACCCACCCCACTAAGGCAGCAAAACATAAAAACAGTAAAAACACAGGAATAAAAAGCAAAAAGACTGAGGAGACAGATCATAAACATCAGACAAGGATACTGCCTTAAACTGATAACATAATCTGGAATTTAATGAGCAATAGAATAAGACTTAAAACCATGGTTACAGTCTTAGTTAAGAACATTAGCATACTTATATTTGGTAATTAGCATTAAACACAAACTGCAGTTGAGGTTTAGCTACCATGTACCAAATTTTGTGTAGTGACTAAAACTAGTTTTACAAGGTAAATCTGTCCAGAAAAAAAGTTCAAAGTGATTCTTATGAAGAATTGATGTAGATGGCCTAGCCGAAGAAATGTGTTTGTCTTTATCCGTTCATTATTTTTATTGAGTGTTAGCCTTCAAAGATCTGTGTGCAGCTCATGGTGCACATAGAAAAAAGTCTCTTGGCCTTCTTGTGTTCTCAGACTGGAAACACTTCTTCCCAGCTTGTGAATGTGACTGCTTTTCACAGTCTAATCTACAAATTTTGAATAAATGTTCAGGCAAAACAAATTCATTTCTATACAGTTCATACACTGAAGTAGCTTGTATACACTGACGTGCCCTTTGTAATGATGATGTTGTAGTCTTGTGACACGGCCCATTGATCTTCAGATTAGAGTGCAGATAAAGACAGCAGCCGTCTCTGGGAGGGTGTGTGCTCAAGTGATGTTTTCTTACACTTGCATGCTATACTAAATCTAAGAGTGTCATGACTATATTGCATGTTCACAATATGAAAAAAAAAATCGATAATAAGTATTCTTAGAAACGCTTGCATGCATACGAAACGAACTAAAAAACAGGTCCCCAGCAACCTTTTTTAGCATGTGACTCCTTAATTCAAAACAATGTAAATTGCATATATATAAATTTTCACTTCTCAAATTGTTTTAATTGAATCATATTTAGCAGCACAGACTAAAAAAAAAATCTTGTGAGAATTTGTAGGGGTCCTCATCCCCAGGTTGGGAATCGCTAGATTAAAATGTGCTTTGTGTTCTGGTCATGTAAATGTTGTACAAACTAACACTGATTGACATTGATTTATTGTCATTTTACAACACAGGATTGCACAATCAAATTGCAGTTGTGGACCCCCTTTATGCTGCACAAAATGAAATGAAACAGTATTTGTGTTTACTTATGTGCATATAGTTATGTACAAATAAATACATATGCACATTTACGTCCAGAAAGTGTGTGCAGTATGTGCAGTATCAGTGTAAAATATCAACTTATTTATTTGTATGAGTTTGGAGGACAAGTTGAGGAGTCTCACAGCCTGAGGAAAGAAGCTGCTCTCTGGATACTTCTGTACTGCTTGTCGGACAGCAGCAAGGAGAACAGGCTGTGGCTGGGGTGAGTATTGTCTTTTAGCATTCTTTGGGCTCTCTGTAGAGACATCACCTCAACAATTGCACAGATGCTCAGTACATGAGTAAAAATGATGTTTTACTGCTGCTCCTCTGTAAAAGTGAACATGTGATGTGAAGTTCCTGAAGAAATTTAGTTGTTTCTGAGCTTTCTTTTTGAGGGAAGAGATGTTCTCTTTGATGCTGTTCCCATGGACCTAAAACAACAGGAGGTTGCTCTCTCTGTACCCTGTAAGATTGGTTTTCCTTGGCTCAGTGTTGTTTGAAATCTGGCCAATGATGGCAATGTTGTCCACAAACCTCACAACAAAGCTAATAACTTAAAACATGAACATAAAAAAATTGCCATAAACTACCCAGCCCTGTTTTGACCTCCCACTTACAACAAGGTTTATGTCTGTATCTGCCAGTGGGACTTTTAAAAGACGCTGTAAGGCTAAATGATGCTCTTATGTTGCTGCACTGCTGCTGACTGACAGGTATTCACGGCACCACAGCTGCTGCTCCTCCGCGCTCAGTGCCAGGCCAGATGTAGCCAGCCCGTTTGGTGGCATAAAGCGAGCACAGCAAATGACACTCACCATCTGTCCATAACTTCATCAGGAACATGTGCCTCAGTCTCTGCTGATTTTGGATTGAAAATTAGAGGTGCTACGAGGACGTGCTACTTGTAGCAACTCAACCTCTGCTTTTTTCACAGTTTATGCTACAGTTAAGCCACACTAGACAAGGATGATTATGCATGCTTTATATATTATATATTCTTTCTTCAGCTTAATCACAGCTAATGTAAGGCTAGGCTGGAAGTATTTCAATTAGAAATATTAATAAGATTATCATTTAAACAGTCATTGCAACACAAATGTTGCTGCCGTTAATGGGCTCTATCTGATCTTGAAAGAACTGGTAAATAATGCATTTAATCATTAATGAAACCAGTAGTTACAACTTATAAACACTTTGGAAAGGGTGCCTTTAAGTGGGGCCACAAATATAAATCTTCTTATCTGATTGTTTCGTACAACCTTTTCTCACTCCCAGCTCATTACATACAGATGCTTGGTCAGGACCCCTTGGTGTCACTTTCTAAGACACAGAATACCCCTTTAGCATCTTTTTTAAAGGGTAGTTCGACAGTCCGTCCTCTTTCCCAATGTGTCAAACAATGTAGTATAAAGAACGTGAAAACTACGCATCTGGAGGAAGGTGAGGTGGTTGGCTCAAGCACAGGACTTTCACCTTGGAAACCGGTGTCAGTGTCCCATGTAAAACTGAAGTGGAGATCAGTTTCTTTTGTGAAGTAGTTTTGGTGCCTAAACTCAACCATTGTGCATTTATTATTGTTCTCAGTAGGCTTTCAAAATAAAAGTGTATCTGGACATCTTCATTATTGCTAACTTTACCGGGGAGCCCTGCCTGTCTAATAATTACCCAAGAGGGATACTCAGTGCCCTAAAAAGTAATGCCAAGGGGTCCTGACCAAGCGTCCATATGTGATGAGTTGGCAGTGAGAATGTGTTGTTTCATGACAACTAAGTGTGTTTGCTAAAACGTTGGTCTCCTCTTCAAGTCGTCTAGGTGTAAAACCTGGAAACTGTACTAAATAAGGTAATGAGGTAGTTAATGAAAAAATGAACATCATCAGTTTCTATTAGAATGAAAAGGCACTGATCCCTGTCATGAGCTGGGGTTTGTATTGTAGCTCAAAGCCTGCTCAGTTCGTATTGTATATTTTGTCATACGGAAGACAAGAGAACATGCACTGTTGCTGATGTTTACACACAGCACAGTGTCAAGTGGCACTTCATTTTCTGATGCAGCTGAGTAACACCATGCTGATTGATTGCACAAGCCACCATATTTGGTTCTGTCATGAGCTTTAATGAAAAAGCACATTTTGATTTTCAATATGAAAGGAAAGAAGCACGGGCTGTCTGGTAAATTGATGAGTGCAGTCAAGGGAGGCCTATACATTACATGCATAGGATTGATGTCACTGGAGTGGGAGAAGTGTGTGTGTGTGTGTGTGTGTGTGTGTGTGTGTGTTTGTGTGTTTGTGTGTGTGTGTGTGTGTGCGTGTGTTTTCACAGAGGGTGGGGGAGTAACACTATAGATGAGGTTCCTTATCTTTGCTCTCCAGTAAAGAAGGTTTTGCAGATGGCATATTTTCTTTCTTTTTTTATATAATCACGAGCAGAGGCAGAGTTTAATTTAACCCTTAATACCCAGTTGATGCTTTTTGATTCAAAAATTGCACCTCTTGTTCTTTTCATTAGCCCGACTGGAACACAAAGATACCATAAAAACATGCTCATGCTGCTGCAATCCTCCCGACTTACACTTACTTTGCAGTAACTGAGATGTCCATCACAGATTATACATAATGCATCCCTTGTAACTCCAGGAGCCTCATTTATAAACGTTTAAACAGATATAAGCCTTAAAATGAGTAGGCAAACACCGTTTTATTTGATATCCCATGAAGTGCACGCACACACACAAACACACACAGAGAAGCACACAAGCAGCTGCCTTATACTTTCGATAAAGTATTCAGTATTATAGTATTCTGTGGGTGTTGTACTTGGAGACAACACAGTGCATGGCACTCAGAAGGTGGGTAATATGTGTTCCTGTGTCTCCTAATTGGTTAATTTGGCCATGCATCTAAAAAAAAAATGTCACTTCCTCAGAAATATCAAAAAAAAGGGAGATTCAGCTTTTTACAAAATTTCCATTTTCATGTGATACAAATAAAGACTCAAGACTAAGACTGAGTCCATGAATGAAGTGACAATAACCAGACTGAGCATGAGAATGGTGATGAAACGTTTGCGATGTGCATTTGATAAAACAGGTTTTGTTGTACTACAAAGCATTCAGTATAGTAAGTCTTTTCCTCATTTTAAAATGTTCTTCTGGTACAAGTGTGTGTTGATGTGTTGTTTCTGAATGAATAAACTGTGAATTGTACATAGTAGCTCTGATCAATTGATTACTAATATAAACACATTTTGTGAATTTGACATACTTTTACAGTACTCCCTGTCCTCTCGGGTACACTGTCCTGAGTAAAGCTATCCTGGCATTGAAAATGTTTTAGAAAGAGATTCAAGAAGTCAACCAGGCTGCTAATCGCCTTCCACAGAGTATCAGTGAGAGTACCTGTTGCAAACCACCAACAGAAAGGTGACAGTATTAACTTCTGTAATGAAGAGGCCTGCCCAAAATGACTTTGGCTCACTCAAAATTGAAATCCTGGCACAGTGCTGCTTTCACATTGACAGCTAGATCAGCTCCAGTTAAATGAGATATTCTCACCTAAATGATAAGAGCAACCTCGCATAATGTCACTCATATGAACATTTCACACAAAAAAAAAACTATTTGTGCATTTCAATGTTCTTTTCGATTGCTACAGGAGACAGCATGTTATTGAATAACTTATTAAGGGCCATTAAAATCTAACTAGCTGTGATAAATTATAATATTTCAAAATGCAAGTTTGAACAGATAAGGAAAATAAAACCTGGCAGTGGGCCCAAAGAAAAAGTAGAAATTAAGAAATGAGGAGTGAGCAGTTCTACTCTTCTTTAAGTCATTGTAGAGGAATAGTGCTCAGGAGAGTAAAGCATACACAAATAGTGTAAGTGAGACTTCTTCCCTAGTATGTCTGGAGGCTCTACCACATAATGACCTGTGGCAGTGCCTGCAGGTATCCACCAGAGGTGAAGTGCGGGTCCCAAACAAATCTCAAGTCTTAACCTTCACGCCTCAGCAAATCCCAAGTTACTGTGGTTAGAATCAAGCAAGTCTAGTCCCTGCTATAAGTGAACCAGCTCAAGTCATTGCTCAGGTCAAGCAAATCATATCAAATTCTGACGATCTCCCCCAGTTTCCACCTTTAAATCAGTTAAAAGACAGCGGTCATGAAAGGTTTACTTTCATTTTGAACATGAATGAAAACTGCTGCAGCCTGCTCACAACCTACAAATCATATTGGCATTTTGTTTTGTTTGCATCGTGAGAATTGCACAGGGGAACTAACTATGGACTATGACTGCTACTATTGCGACAAACAAAAGAAACAGTATTATGCCTTTATATTAACAAGGGAAGGCAAAGGGAAATGTAGGTAGGGAGGGGTGTAGGAAGTTGATGTAGGAGGGAGAGCAGGGGTTAGGGTTAGGACAGAGGATGAAGGAGGATGAGGGAGCTCTTTTTTATAGACGACACCAGCTCCAGAAGCTCTCCTGCTTGCTTTCCTTCAAGAGCACCTTAAAAGAGAAATGCTGCATGTTTTTATTTCACTTCCAAAGATCTGAAGTCAGAATCCAACAGATGAGTTAAGCCAGCGTACCTGCAGCTGGACGTTTTCCTCTTTGAGGAGCTGGATTTCCTCTTTCCTCTCTCCTTCCTCATCGTTCCAGATTTCTCGCTTTACGAGCAGCATCTCCTCCAGCTCTCTCTTTTCTCTCTGCCACTGCAGTGCTCCTCCTGGAAGCTGTCTGCTCTCTCTGAGAGCTCTTTCTTCATTGCTTCCCACTGTTCTGAGAGCTCCTTCTGGCGGCTCTCCTCTTTCTCTGCCAGCTGCTTCCTCAGCTCCTCCACCACAGCATCACTCGTCAGCTTGCTTTTTTCCAGAGCTGACTGAGTGCTACTCAGCAAGGCCAAGGCGTCAGCGTGAGCTCTGGAACGAGCTTCTCTCTTCTTGTTGGCCCTGCTGATCTCTTTGTCCTTCTCGGCGAGGAGCTCTTTCAGCTGGCTCGCTTCTGTCCTCCACGTCTCTTCCATGCTGCTCAGGTCAGGGGAGTCTTTCCTTTCATCTGCAGAGGCTCTTGTCCTCTTAGTTTCCTGAGTGTGGAGGCTCTAATTTAGAGAGATGATCAGTACTTGATAAAAAGCAAAGCTCTGAAAAAAATCACTCACTTGGTGTGAGATTTCACATGGATTCTTTGTGAGATTATGGCCGTCTTTTCTCAGTGTATCTCAATGTGTTTCAGTATTAATTACGAAGCTTTCAGTGTGCTCCACTGACACACGCAAGCAGCTGTTTCATATGTTTTGAGGAAGTTTAAAGCCTAAATATGTTTTAAATATTAAAAAAAAAGCAAAAAAGGAAATTGTTTGGGTATTCCTCAAATTAAACCATGATGTGCAACCTCAGGAGGCAACACACACACACACACACACACACACACACCTAAAGCTCACTGTCCTCACTGTCAATCAGAGCAAAATAGCCTAACTGCTCAATCATGGTCCTCGCACCCAAATAATGTTCTTGTGGTTCTTGTGTCCATTTCCTGCATGTTCCATTGACTTTGGTCATAATTAACCATCTGCACACATCTTCACACTTTAGCATTATATTGCCTTAACAAAAGTGGTCAAACTCCACAATGTTGCCCAGAGGCAAAGAACAAAAACATACATTTTAGTGTATGAATAAAAACAAGTGTCTCAACAATCAAACATACTTCTTTATATATATATATATATATGTACCATAACACTCAACAGAAGAAGAAGACGGCAGCAACTGTTTTTGTTCATCAATACACATTTCTCATCTACGCTCTATTATTTGATAAACTCAACATAGCAAGTCAAGCTGAAACAAGTAGAACGAAGGCTAAACACACTATATCTTCCTATGCCGAAGAGTTTGCTTTATTGAAACGGCTACGAGTGAATGTGGGAGGTGCATCCTGACATGAAGGGGGAACACAGATAATATCGAGCATTGATCATCAGTGAGTTCAGAGCAAAGAGTCTGTCTGCTGAATTGTGGGTGCTGCTCTTTGATGGATTGGACATCACAAAAACCACCTTGTAGATTGACAGAGACCACTGTGAGAGGACAGATGAGCTTAAAGCAGCAGGAAAACACTTGGCAGCTTCATCTGTGGTTTATTTGGTCCTAATAGTAAATATATTATTACTCCAACATCAACAAGGTGGTTAAAAGGTCTCTGGTGCTGCGTTTGAGCAGTGCAGCACGTGAGAGGGAGTCTCACATCTCAACATCATGAAAACCAGGTACAGATCTCATCTGTCACACACTCCTCATTCACCTGTCAAAGACGACCACAGAGACATCTGACCCAGAGCCAGCTGTTGATCTGTGGATGGAAACAGCTGATCAGAGGCTCAACCAGGGACTGGGAGGTGCATCTTCATCATCCACCATTCAGGAAGCTAAAGAGGAGGACAGAGAGGAAGATTATAATGTTAAAGTATTTTCATTGCATAATGAGCCTTTGCTGCATAATTAGAATTAAACTAGTCAGGAGAAAATGTTACATAAAAAAAACATAACATTGATAAGATGATGCTCAGGAGGAAGATGGGTCATCCACCTATCAGAAGGCCAGTGGTTCAGTCCCTGGCCTCGGCAGTCTACACACAAGACACTGAACCCCATGTTGCTCCCAGTGCTGTGCTAATGGTGTGTGAGTGTGTTAATGCTCGTAATGAGGAGGTGGACTGGCCATCGTATGAATGTGTGTGAATGGGTGAATGCAGGCTTTTGTTGTAAAAGCGCTATAAGTGGCTGTCAGACTAGAAAAGCACTTTGTAAATACAGCCCATTTAGCATTTATTGTAAAGAAAGACTGATATGTTCTCTCAATATACATTTCTTCCAACTCTGTCAATTTCTACTCTTAGGTCACTGCAAGCAAACCATTCTGAAGTCATCCTCACAGCTGCAAGGCTGCTGGTTTCAGCTATCACTAGACCACAGCTTATACAGCAAGTTGGAACAGCTTATGGCAGCACATTGTTTCAGAGAGCATGTTGCTCCAGAATACACATGAACAGTATGTCTGTGGCCGTGGTGTACTGTAAATGAGATTTGCCACTCTGGCCCTGGTGGAATTCAAACAATTACTCACGCAGGGTAAAAATCTTCTTCCTCACATACAGCATGTCACCCAACACTTAACTGAACAAGAGACCAGCACTCACACCATTCAAATAGAACATGTGTTGTTGTACACCGTGGCGTCCGCCGACTGTAATCTCATCATGCGGCTAAACAGAGTGGGTTGCATCTTAAACTAGAGGAAAGGTTCAGCAATATGAAACGATTAATATGGCAAATTCTGCTAACTAACATAAATGATTATTTTATTGAAAAGTAGAAACACCTCTTAATAATCACTACAACACCAACTTTAAGGCCTCTCACCTCATCATCACTTGTTTTTGTCAATCGTAAGTCATGTTACAGCATTCAGGGGATTCTCTTCTCTGAGCGAAAACATGGATGCTGACTTTGAAGGGCAGAGCCATCGTCCCGCTGCAAGATCTGAGGGATTTTTCATCAGTATTAGCTGTCCTGTTTGGCTGCTATTGTATCTTGCAATGTGCAGTATCAGGAAGAGGCGGCCGGAATTCATTCAGAGGTTTATCATAAATGAATGCAAAAGCAGAATAATATTTAAATGACTGTATTGGTGTCTTTTTTGTGTTGAGATCTATGAATACAAATATTGCATAATACCATTTTGCATTTTTTATCCATCAAACCCTTTTTTCATGTTTTAATTGATTTCATACCAAACATACTGACATCCAGCAGCAACCTTTGCATGGAGTGTGGTTCAGCAGGTAGAGCAGGTTGTCCACGGGTCATTTGGTTGATGGTTCAATCCAGGCCAGCATGTGACACAGCTAGCTGCCAGGCAACATGTGAGACTGAAAGGAAAATTGTAAAGCTCTTTGAATAAAAGCAAATTTACCATTTTAAATTATTTCAGTCTTTCACCAGGGGACTGACATGAGACCGTCCTGCTGAATCTTTCTGCTAAATGGTAAATGGTTTTTAAATACTATTTAAACATGCAGTTGAACTTAGCATGTGAGGGATTTGGAATGAGAGCAGGGTGCTGGAGGTGCACTCAGCTGAGGACAGTGATCTGTATACTACTCTTATCTATAATTCATCCTCTGTCAGTGAGAAAGGAAACTGTGGACTTAAGAACTTGTCTTTCATGCCTTTCAAATGTCATTGTAATATATCCCTTCAGTCAGAGTATCAAACAAAAAAGGCCCAGCATAGCATAGCGCAGGTATGTGGTAACACTGATGTCAGATGAGAAACGTGAAGGATTTTAGAGCATCTTAGCTGAAAGTGAAGTCAAACAGAACATGCTCTTGCATCAGAGCAGGTGAATCACGCACAGCCAGTAGGTGTGTATGTGGAAATAATAGACACATTAGATAGATAATGACATCCAATTCATGGGTCTGTGCATGTGCAAAATGTGGTCACCCTGTACAGATGTATTTACACCTTGTTGAGATCACAATGCAAGCCTCGCCGCCTCCAAATGTGGCCTGTCTGATCCGACCACTAATGACAACAGTGTGTTCCGCATGCAGGCATTAATCCAGATAATGTCTCCAGATACAGATCACATTCTCATGCCGTGTGTAAATGGGTACTACTCACATTGTGTTCAGATCTCAATATTCAAACTAGACATCTGACCAAAGACCGTGGGCAATTATGTTGTTGGAGCTTTTCTGTTGTTTGCTTGCAGCAGCAGGGCCCCAGTGAGGGTTTTATTAATCCTGAGGTCACTATTCCCCCCGATCGCCACTCTAAAAAATTCATCAAAAAGTACTTGGTTTTTAGGCGGTCTGTTGAAAAATTGCTGCATTAACTCTAGTTAGCATTTAACTCAAAGCACTGCTGTGACAAAGTGCAGCCTCTGTGGGCTCTTTAGGCCTCTCTGCTGTAGACTCATATCGTATTTATATTTTATTTATGTAGTTTACTGTTGGACTTATTTTGGAGAAATGCTGAGGATTTTTTGTTTATGCATTATTTCATTGGGCTAAATAATCACATTTAGACATACTGAGTGTTTGAATACTGGAGTCACAAAGAAAGGGGGGAGCAGAACAATGCAGAGGAGATTAGTTTAGGGGCTCTCAAGGGTGGCTATGGTCCTTGTTGATAGCAGGAGGAAGCAAAGTCAGGAGACCTTTCACCTCATTGGGAAGATTTGTTTTCTGAAGAATGTGTCCAAAATGCCAAACCACAACACAAAAAAGACCAGATATGGTCAAGCTGCTCTGATATCTTTCTGATTGTATTGTGTTCAATGTGAGTAGTACCCATTTACACACGGCATGAGAATGTGATCTGTATCTGGAGACATTATCTGGATTAATGCCTGCATGCGGAACACACTGTTGTCATTAGTGGTCGGATCAGACAGGCCACATTTGGAGGCGGCGAGGCTTGCATTGTGATCTCAACAAGGTGTAAATACATCTGTACAGGGTGACCACATTTTGCACATGCACAGACCCATGAATTGGATGTCATTATCTATCTAATGTGTCTATTATTTCCACATACACACCTACTGGCTGTGCGTGATTCACCTGCTCTGATGCAAGAGCATGTTCTGTTTGACTTCACTTTCAGCTAAGATGCTCTAAAATCCTTCACGTTTCTCATCTGACATCAGTGTTACCACATACCTGCGCTATGCTATGCTGGGCCTTTTTTGTTTGATACTCTGACTGAAGGGATATATTACAATGACATTTGAAAGGCATGAAAGACAAGTTCTTAAGTCCACAGTTTCCTTTCTCTTCTGCATTTACACCTGCATTAATACAGATGGAAAAAATAGAGGTCATATGCAAATACCATGTGGAGACCTGCTCTCTGTGACTGTGAGCAAGAGATAATGACCATTCAAAGATGCAGGGTAGCTTGCATGTTATGTACATTAGGAGATACACACTGCAAATCTTGACATGTCACCTATGTCACATTAAATGGAGATCAGCAATGTCAGCCAGCTAGTAGCACTGAAATGGTTATCCTGAGACATCTGCAATGTCTGCACAACACAATGTCAGTGTCTGACATTTATTCTGAAATGTTTTTGCAAATTTTAATTTTACAGCAACCCACAAAGCAACTGCTTTGCTTTATCCTTTGTTTAGTGTGGAAATATATGCACCTCCTTGTTCTTCACTAACACACAAAACAGAAAAATGCATTTATATTATAAGCCAATATCACCTGATAATATGGGCTTATTATTCTGGTTCCTGTTGTGTTGTATCTAGCTTTTATGTATGTACAGACTCTCTCTCTCTCTGTCTCTCTCTCTCTCTCTCTCACACACACACACACACACACACACACACACACACACACACACTCTGTGTATAAATAACATTTATAAAGACTGCTTCATTAGTGGTACCATAATAACTTTTAGAAGGTGTTAAATAAAGAAAATGGTCTTAAGTCAATAACAATGAAGCCATTCATTAAGCTAGGACAACAAAAACCCTCTTGCCTATTTAACAAAGACAAAGAACAAAGACATTCAAATATCATTGCTGTAAAACCTTGAATTTACAGAAGGCCCAGACCTGGTCTGGAGTTAAGGATCATAGTCTGATCAGGAGCAACATTCAGATTCTCCCCATGCACTTTGGATGACTCAAAATAAATCCACTCTGACAAACCTGAAAAGCATGATCCACGCTCTTTCCATGGCTAATTGTCTCAATCAGTGCCGGTAATTAGCTGATGGCGAACTCTACTGGGCTCACGTGGAAAGCATAAGAAGGAGAGGCTAGAGGGCGCAGGAGCACCACAGTCTCATGCTTCTTCCACATCTGGTTAACGGCATGTTTTTAACCCATGCATCTTTAGTGTTCATAGACAAGGCAGGGCTCAGGGAGTGCAGTGACTGTCGACACAGTGTGCAGTCCTAAAAATAACCCAACACAACAGGAGGGCGAAACCAGAGAAGGGAACCCAGTTTGAAGATCAACACAAATTAATATGAACATAAATAAGCGGTCAGGGATCTACGGGGCAGTTCAAGGAGCAGCATGAAGCTAGAATAATATTTGCCAAATGTCCAGTCTGGTCTCCAGGCCCGTGTTATTGCTTTCCCTCACAGCAGGGAATGTGAGCGTTCTGTCATTGGGTACACAGACAGGGAGACTGCACTGCTGCAAAAGAATTTGGCACATTCGAGAGACATGTTGAGAGACATCTGGGCAAAATGAGTCAACTGCAAGGACGTATTCTGTCCTGATTCGCCTGCCTGTTAGGGTTCATTCACACTGTTGGTAAAACAATCCACAGCCAGTGTGTGGACAAGCTCGTTAGCGCAGAAAAAACTTGTCATTCTAAGTTTGTTGCAGTCATTGGACATCACAGAAATTAACAATTTAGACTCATTTGAGTCTGTCTAGAGTCTACAGCCACACCTGATGTTCTCTGAGGCTTTACTGAGGCCCAAACAGATGTTTGCTTTACTTGTAAAACATTGTAAACATCATGGCTGCTAAACAACTAAAATTTTGAGCTCATGGTGGTGCTAAAAAAAAAAAAAATCAAGGGATCAGCTTCAAAAAAATATAATAAAATAATAAGAACCAATCCTTTGGGGAACATGAATGTGTGCCAAATTTCATGGCAATCCATCTACAAGTTGGAGACACTTCTGAAGCCAAAATGCCAGCCTGCAGGTGGTACAGGCTGTCAGAGGATCATCAAAGTCAGTAGGATGAAGCCTCAGAAACCTTGAATATATGTACTTAATGTCATGGCAATCCACTCAATAGTTTAGCCAAATTTGTTAACCTCATAATGATGCAGGAGAAAAGGTTCGGGCATCACCAAAGTCATTAGGATGCATCCTCTTGGAACCGTGTCTGTACCAAACTTCATGCCAATCCATCAGGTAGATGTTGAGACTTTTGAGGAAGTGAAAACTGACCTGCTCATGGCCCTGGATCACAAGTGAACTGCTATAAAATTTGGTACAGATATTCATGGATACAAGGGGGTGAAGCTCAATTACTTTTGTGATCCCTTCACTTCTACTGCTATTATGTGTCTAAGTACCTGACCATCTGGGGACCTTGAATGTCTGTACCAAATTTCATTGCAACCCATTCAGTCGCTGGCAGGACATTTAATGCAAAACCAAAAGAATGTCAACCTCGAGCTGCAGGGAAAGTCAGGGGATAGCAGAGTCAGTAGGATCCATCCTAAAGAGACCACTGTAATATGTATAAAAATATATTCATCAAATATTTGTTGAGATATTTCAATCTGGACCAACCAACCAGCCAACCCACCTTCCAACCCAAGAGCCAAGATATTAGTAGAGCTAAAAACGTGACCTCTCCTCATGAACAGTTCCACCTGCAAAGCCCTAAATAGTCAGGCGCCATCAGATCTTACAGAGCTCACAGGACCACATTACCTCACTGGAACACTGCACTGCCAGAGTGCAGGCTTACATGTGGTTCCAAAAGCCTAAAAATTGCTGCCGAAGTTTTAAGAGTAGCTTTGCAGAAGCAACATGCTTGTTCATTCCAGTTTGGCATTACTGTGCACCTGACACTAAAACAGGAGTAGGTCCCAATTCAAATACACACAGATTTGATGCTGAGCTTCTAGTTTTTTTTATCTGGTGATTTCTTATACTCTTATTTAACTTTTGCTCAGAGGTATTTTTGTGCCTTTCTGCCTTTTCAGTTGCAGGTCTGGTTGATCCATTGCAGAGTGTTTTGTTCTCCATGTAAAACTTTACATTGCATTACATTACCTTTTACACAAACCCTTCATTAAAAAATAACATCTATTTGTAAAGAGCACAATTTTTAACCAAAAAGCATGAAAGATCATGGAAAAATATAACGTAGTCCTCTATGGCAGGCAATCCCAAGCTTTTGAATGGTAGTGCACAGTGTTTTCACAATGCTGGAATTTCTAACTCTGACACGATACATTGAAAAATATCAATATTAATACCATTTTCCATACCACAGCGAAAAATCGACACAGCATTGCAGGCATAAAACCTCAGACTTTTATTAAAAGATAAGTATGACATGGAATGTGATCATTTCTGTAGGTTAAACTACCAAACAGCATAGAAATGAGCTCCACCTTGAACATCTACAGCAACACTGAATGAGTGCAGCAGTAAAATTAATCCAAAAACAGCAGATATAACAGTAAAACACTGACAGGGACCATTTTACTGCAGAATGAGGACTTTTACTTTTGGTACTTTAAGTCAATTTTGCTGATAATACTTCCAGACTTTTACTAATCTTACTTACTAATCTTACTAAGATTTTGAATGCAGGTCTTTTCCTTTTCACATTGTGGTATTATTACTTTCACTGAAGTAAAGGACCTGAATCCTTCTTCCACCTCTGGTGTTAACCACAACAGCATCTGTTAATTTACTTCTGACCATAGTCCAAGTATTTTCCTATCAACTGAAACTCAGAGAGACATCAGGCCTGTTAGCTCTGAGGGGGTTAGCTTAGCATTGAGAATTGCAAATGTCTGTTGAGCCAACAACTGGACAACACACTTATCAGCAACAGTTTACTGGGCCATCTTGTTTAATGCTTCAGTTCTTTTGTTAGCACTGCTCTGCAGTATTTCTTGCCTGCTTGTATCCTTTGCTTTTCCTTGTTCTCTTGCCTCATATGAAAGTCTTCCCAAGCAGCCGTTTTCTTTGTCAGCCAAAACTGGTCACGGAGGCTCTGCGCTTTAATGAGGTAACACCATAACGAAACCCACAATATAGCCTATCAGGAGCTATATTCAACCGGAGCTAATGAGGTGATTGAAAAGAAGACAACACTGCGAGTGAGTGAGAGGAGGCGGGGCTATGTGGGCACTGCAGCGATGTGTGTCACCTCGCTGTCAGAGAGGAGCGAGAGCGAGAAGGCATGGCTGGTACCAGCAGATCGATGCTGCAAAAAATGAACAGTGAACCCATTTCAATTATTCAGAATCAATATCAATTGAAAAATCAATGTTTTTGACAACACTAGTAGTACACAGAATATAGGCCTATTTTAAAGATATGCGATTTAAACAGTGGATTTGACCCAAGCATATAGTCCATGTTCCTGTGCAGACACAGGATACACATGGGATCATGAAAATACCCCTGAAGAAACAACCTGCTGCTGAATATGACAGCAAAAAAAGTGGTTTAGATAATCTGGGTAAATTTCTGATCATCGCTCGGATGTCATCTGTGATTGTGGTGATAACATGACCGAAAATAAGATTCAAGTTGCACTATGCCAGATCTTATCTCGCTAATGTTGATACTTCATCCGCATGACAATCAATACAAAAGCTTTGAAAAACATGAAAATCACTACAGATACAGTCAGAGCCAGTCAGTAGAAGAAAAAAAAAAGCTTGCAGTGTGAACATATTTTTTTCTCTCGTTTGATTTCCCTTGACATTCCTTTGTCTGCCTCCCCTTTCCCCTCCTTTCTCCACACCTCCTGCCTAATCACAAGCAACAACCCCCCCCCCCCCCCCCCCCCCCCCCCCAACCCCCGCCCCGCCCCCCCGCCCCCCCCCCCCCCCCCCCACACACACACACCAACTCCCCACACCGCCTGTTTGATCCTGATATGCATTAGGTGATTTAGAGATTATTTCATGCCTAATGTGGCCTTTTATCAGACACCCTCCCCAGGCCGCTGTCAGCACTGGCAGCCATAGATTCTTGGCTGCAGTTCAGTCGCAGACACAAGCATCTCATCTCCCCTTGCAATAGCACAAGCTTTCCATTAACATTAATCAAATCCCAAATATGAAACAGATTAGTCTGCTTCAACCTGTCATGTTTCAGGTTGTTCAAGGAAATGATTTCAGTGGAATCTCTATCAGATTGGTGGCTGGGGCTGATATGATTATACAAGAGGTGTTAATTTGCTGGTAAAGGATGCAAACATGACCAGATGACGAGCATACACAATTACATAAATGTGGTGTTTTGCAGCAGAGAGGAAAACATTGAGACTGGATGAATTTGTGGTTTCAGCTCTAGTCAGAGATCAGTCAGAACAACATGTTATGAAGAAAAATGTGTTCTACTGCAGGAAGTTGGGAGTCTAATTAGCAAGCGCTACCGCTGCCGCATCACGTGTAGCAGCAGAGTTTTACGGGAATAGCACTGTGAAACTGGAGAGAGATCTTAAAATGCCTTCAGCAGATTCTGCATGTGTGTTCCCCCTGAAGGCCAGCCAGGCTTTCTCTCTGAAGCCAAATCTGCAAGACGCACCAGCTAACCACACTCTAATCAACTCAAGCTCTAAAACTTTCCACCAGAGCAGCGTGCATCATTTTACCTTGCCCTCTTGTCTCTCCTGTTTGGAAATTCCATCCATGTTCATCGACTCTGGGACCACGGAAAGTACAACAAACATCCCGACAGGGGAGCGGCGAGAATCGCATGTGTTCTTACTTTCAACATGGCCGCGGATATCTGGCTTAAACACTGGCCACGGAGCCTTGTGTTTCATCTGTAGGATGTACGGTTGAGCTGGGATGTGAACATGATCCTGGTGCCAAACCAAATAACCGCAGCACATGGCCTGCACAGACAGACGGAGCGCAGAGGCAACTGAAAAAGACAGATGTTGGCTTCTCTGGAGCGGCTTTTGCTTCAATGGCACTTTCTCTTCAACCCAAGAATGGAGGTGTGGGTACATTACAAATGGCGTGTTTTGCTTGAAGCCAGGGCCGAGAACTGGGCTCTGGGCCAGTTCAAATACAGATGTTGGCCCCACAGAGTGACCCGTTCAGCTGCGGACGGGGGCAGCGGATGGGGGCAGCGTAGGTGGCGAGCCTTTCCCGTGGCTAACGAGGCAAATCATGGCCAGGAAAGGTGTTATGAAAAACACGAGTGCCTTTATTTGATGAGCAAAGCAGAAAAGAAATATATAATAACAGTCGTGACAGCTTTAGAAACTTTTATAATTGCAGTGCAGCGTGATTTATCATGACTGAGTGAATACATGAATGTGAACATGCTAAATATTTAAAACGTGTTCCGTAACACTTCTCATCATCCCTACAGCCTTTCCACAGTCAGGCACAGATAATGGCGTAAGTAGTGATTTATGATGCTTAAGAGTGCCTGATCAAGATTTATAAGTCAAGTGTGCATAAATTCTCCACTATAATCCATCAGGCAGACAAAGGAGAGGGCTGCAATAAAAGCCAAACTTCTTGGAGAGGAAGGAGAGATTTATCTGCTGCTCTAAGGGTTTACTCAAACAAGGACGCATAATGTTACAGCCACAGCACACAGACAGCTAAGAGCATTAGGAGCCGCAGGTTTGTGCCAAAAGAAACTTTACAAGCTGCTCTGCTGGCCGAGAGTAAGAGCAGTAAACACATGCAGGAAAATCAATAGCCTTAAGGGTAATAATGCCTTTTTGGACATGTAAATGTCACAAGTGAAGGTATTTAAAGCCTGCATTAGGCATTAGGCCATGCATCTGTTTTATGCCTGCATGCATCACATTTACAGAGAAGATAACACCATTCTGGACTTATGTATCGCAGTGTCCAAAGGTTGTCTGCAAACAAAGCAATCCATTGCCACAGCGCTTTTCCTCCAGGTTAACGGTAAAGATAAAGTTTGAAAAATGACTTCTATCACGCAGCGTCAGAAATCTTGGCCCCAAAATGGCAGAGACTAGCTCTGGTTTTTCACTTTTTTGTCAGTTCTCTTACATTTGATTCCTCTCATCTGCTAAATGGCCTCTGAGCAAAGAGGCTAAGACTTCCTGCTCTTAGGATGCCTTGACATAAGGACGCATTCCTGTGAAAGACAAGGTCACTGACAGCTAAATCCAAATCATATAAATACAGTAGATATGCAGTAGTACATACAACTCCAGGCCTTGGTGACTGTTGTGAACATCCATGGTTACAGCGCAAACAGGAAGTGCCCACGGTTAATGCAGCATAACTTTGTATGGTGGAGATTTGCAGAAATGTAACCAAATATAGGCTGAAAAGAAGAGCGCTCAGGAGTATCCCACAGTTAAGTGAGCCACGCCATGGCAACAAAAAATGCCTGTGTACAATCACCAAAAGCATGACTGACAGCCTGGCTCAAATTCTCAAAACACAGTATATTCATCATCGGTTGACAGGAAGCCTCCTTACTCCCTCCTTTCCCTGTGTTCCCCCAAACCCTCAGTGTCATGTCAGTGTCTCCCTGTGTCTGTCCTTGTGTGCATGTGTATGTGTGTGTGCGTGTGCGTGTGGACTGGCCGTTCCTCTGCAATCTTCACCTGCTCCAAGCGCCAGTCAGCCACCACAGCTGCAGCCAATCCACAATCATCTACCTCAGGATAAAAACCTAGCCAGCACTTTCCAGCCTGGTAACAACTCTCGGCCACTTTGCTAGCCTCCGTGCTCTATGCTGCTCCTGAGTTTGCCTCGCCTGTTTGACTAAAACTACTTCCTTTGTGCCTCGGGATCATCTCCTCGTGTCTCGAATCTGCTACCTCTGCCCAGCTCCAGCCCACCACCTGAAGAACCCTTGGTCTCGCTTCACCTCGCCTGGGTCAGCTTGGATCATCTCCCTGTGAACATCATGCTAATTTTGTGACGATAAATTCCCTTCACCATTCACACAGTCTGCGTTCTGCATCTGGAATTCAACAATTAATCTCATATCTTAACCTCAGTGCTATCAGTGCTGAGGCTGATGGGACATCAATATGGTTCTTATATCTCTGAAACTCTGACTCTCCTCTCCTCTATCAAAGGACATTGCATATGCTTCTATCATTGGAAACCGTTAGGTCTGCTGATTCTAGCAGAATTTGTGTATATATTCCAGTCTGACTGGGTTATGACAGTGAAAATAATTTTAATAAAGCACATTTTGTGACATGCGCTGTAACCATTCTTCTACCAAGGTGTTCCCAAAGTGGAGCAATTTTTTTATGCAAACAGAGAAGCAAAATCTGAATAATACCTGAACAAAGACTGGGGAGGGTGTGGGATGCAGCCAGGTGACTGCAGGTATTTGGCTCTGCATTCAAATTTGGAAATTCAGCACCAGGGCAGTATGCCTAGAATTCTGTCCATATTGAACAGTTTCACATCACAGTGCCAACATTCAGCACTAATGCAATAATTTGTGTCCTCTTTATATAGAGAGGTGAAGATGTGGAGGTCAGGATGGTAGATGAGTGTGTAGATTTGTGCATTTGACTTTCATGCAGGCGACCAGAGTTTGTGTCCAACTACAGACCTGAAATTATCATTTGCCTTTTAATGACATTTTAATGACCTGATGCCTTTTTTGGATTGGATCGAAACTGAATGTTGTGCTTGACTGTAACCCATGTTTTTGCAGATTTGTCCACTGCTAGGGTTGAGACTTTTTCCTTTAGCCATGGTTGGACACGCCATGTAAGTGCTACAAGCTGTCTTATGACGTCTGCATTACATGGTATGTTGCCATGACAAAGTAAGCAACAACGATGATTACCGTGAATTACCAAACATTACTGTAGTTACTAGGCCGTGCTGGCAGGTTATGCTGTTTGTAGGACAGTAAAGAGTGTGTACAGTGACTGAATGTGACAAAAGCCCAGTTTGAACAGGTCTGGAAACAGAAGTTTCTACTGAAAGCTTCTTGGCGTCCCTGAACGCGGCTGTGCTAAAAGTTCTGCCTTTGCCTTCTTGGCAACGTTGTCGAAGAAGGCAGCACACTTCCTGCCAAGTGAACACATGGCCTTCAAATAAAGTTCAAATAAAACATCCGCGACTTGTGTTCATTGCGTTCAAGGGTGTGTGTGGATGGGTTTTCTGAGGCGCCACTAGATTTTTCCATCACAGAGGAAAACATATTGCCAGGTATGCTGTCAATATGAGCACTTCCCTCTGTTTTGCTCCAGGGCACTTGGAGAGAATTAGAGACAAATGCTGGCACTGGAAAGTAGACCTCACATTGCTTTTCTTATGAGCTGAGCTTTTGTTTTGTTTTTTTTTTTGTTTTTTTACTTTTCTCCCTGAAGGTTTCTTGAGATGGAAAATTGCATCCCTTCCCCTTATTTCACTACGATGACAAACAGCGAAATGTCACACAAACACACACAGCTCTGACAACACACACTCTAACTCTGACAAAACATGGACTGTCGTGTCCCTCAGACTGGCGGGAGTGGGTTGACCTCGCTGTGTTCAGTTGCAAGTGTGTGTCCTGAATCCATGACCTCAATTGTGTGTCTGTCGAGGGCTCCTGAGAGGACTAATCTGTGCTGCTGATGGTTATCAGGTCACATTCACATGACACGTTGCGTCCATTACTAACTGTTCACTTGAATGTTTACAGGTTCACGTCAGTGTTACCTCTACACACCCAGGTCCGCACCTCGATTTTGAGTATTTGATGTTGCGCACCTGTCAGGCCACAAAAGTGCAGGGCTCAGTGGCATGATGCAGTTATAGACTGAAAGTTTGCTCTGTTATCCTCACAAAGTGTTCAGCTGTAGGCTACATATATCTGATAACATATGTGATCAAGAAATGTTTTACTTAACTCGTGTGAGGATTGTGTTAATGCTAAGTGTTTTTTTCAGTTATTAAAGAAAAAGCCACCAATTTGTTTGTATGTTGCATTATGACAGCAGCAGATTTAAGAATCGGTCGCTGTCTGGCCGACACTTAAATCAAAATGCGAAACACAAACACTAAGCACTGAAAGTTGTCCATCAACCAAACTGCAGCGACCAGTCTCAGCAGGCAGCATGAATAGTAACCACAGGCTAAGAGGCTCACAAAAACTGAGCCTGCCGCCTGATTCTGGAACATGAATGAATCTGGGCCCCGGGCAGTCTCTAAAGACACAGCACAGGGAACTATGAACAATGTGTTCCATACACGCAGGAATACAATTCACAAAAAGTTCACTAAAACTTACTAAAACGTTGGTTGGAAAATGTTGCCTTCATTTTTTTTTTCAATAAATCTGCATTTCATATCCAATCAGTTTTGAAAAAAAAACATTCAGGAGTGACAGAACTGGAAGAAAACTAGAGAGTCTCTTCTAGAACAGTCAGAAAAATCTACAGCACTAATTAAATAACAGCACTAATTATGTCATAGATACACAATTTTTCCAGTGCTTATATTGTATAACAAGCTAATATTATCAACCAGTAGCAAGTAATATTAGAAATAAAACATTACATAACACTTTTGGGCCAAATGTTTTAATTGTTTATTTGTTTATAAATGAGGATCCAGATCAACCATTCAGCATCATATTGATGAGGTAGAAATAGCTGCTGCAACACTTTGCAAGCTAGTGAACGGCAAATGTATCGTTTTTTCTGTGTTCACAACTTTGAGATAACTTACAAACAGAACAAACAGTGAAAATCGAGTTTTCAACCATGTTAACGTATCCATTGTATTTTTTATGAGTGAAATAAGCAGTGAATGCTATGCCTATGTACTCCCACCTTGGAACCGCAGTGGACCAATTACACTCTCAGAAATACACATTCAGACAGTTTCATGTGTAACATAACTGAGGAAGTGATCCTGTGAACTTGTGGGTTTAGCACTGTTCCATCATCTATCCTGGGGACACAGTGAGTAGCAACATGCTGGTGACGGTCTTTTCCTGTGTTTTATTCATCGACTGTGTCCAAACAAATGTTTCATGATGATTCATGCCATATGTTGACGTGGCTTTTTTATGTGGCTTGGAAGCGCTGATGAAGAAAGTTCCGCCAAACGTTCTCTAAAGAGTTTGTCAGGTAGCTGAGCTGCTGATGAGGTTTGTGTGTTGATGAGTAGAACTTGAGCTGCAGGTGATTGGTGGAGGGGTGGGTGGAGGTAGAGGCTGGGAGCACTTAGATCATACTACCACTGAGGGCACAGGTGAAGAGAGATGCATTTTTGGGGGGTTTAATTAATGTCTGGAGATCTTTAAATAGAAATTTCAATATACTTTAATATTCAAGGTTCAATACCTAAGTCCCAGTCCTAATCTGCAATTGGTTTATTAACGTGCCCGTTGTCCAGTGAAATACATGGATGTTGCTATGTAGATTTGAGGAGACAGAACAAATTAGTACTGGCACCAGTGACTTAATGTATAAATTAATGGGAGAATCATGTATTGTGTATAAAATCTACCTAATTTTCAGTAAGGACTTTTCGAACGAAGGAATTTTCAGAGGCTTGGTTTCTGCCTTTTCAAATTAATGAGCAAACGATGGGAACTCTGGTCACCATACTAAACAACTATATCTAACAGCAATATTTTCCATCAGTCTAAAATGCCAGTTTGCACACGAGAAATATCAAAATGAGGGCAGATCGCTGTAGAATTCACTAAGAACATTCATACTGCCAATGACTGAAACCCTTCTAATAACCCCGCAGTCTTTCCTTCAGTGCTACCAAACATGTCAGTATATTCAAAACTTTTATCATGTGGGGTGAAGAAAACATTTCAGCAATAATTTTCCACTTGCAGGTTTTCCCTCTTGGCATGTATATGCAAAGGAAATTAAAATCTATTGCTGTAGATGAATTTCAGAGGATTTCCTAAACAATATGAGAGAACTGCATGAAAAAACAACGGCGCCTATAGGTAGCCAAGTATTGCTAAATAAATTATTTATCAGCACTGAGTATTGCCAGGGAAATACAAACCTCTCTCATTAGAACCTGCTGTCAGTATGATAAAAGACACTGCATTGTGTGTTGTATGAAAAAAATGCATTCATCTTTTTATCTTTTTCTTTTATTGTCACTGGGTAATGGACATTCATTAAAACTCTGTAAATGTCTGATCGGAAACTGGTGTTAATTTATACATTAAAATAGTAATAAAGAAAATGACATTGAACGGATGTGACTTACCAGACAGAAGTTAATAAGAACAGAAAAGGCAGTTGGCTTTTAATTTGCAACAGGTTAAATCACTACTGTGTTAAAGCAATTGGTTACAGAGTAGCCAGTCAATTTACATGTCCCTTAATATTATACCAAGAACGCCAGAGGGTAAATGACATCTGCTCTAACACAAATTAAATCAATAAATACCATAAACATATCAACAAGGTGTCAATTTTCCAATTTAAGCGTGTTGTTTGTGTTTGCAGGAAATCATCCTGCCAGTTTACTCTCCTCCTGCCTCCACAGCTGCTCAGGCAGAGACACCAACGACCAGGTTCATAGTAAATCTGAGTCCACTACAGTACAGGATTCAGATTCAGGTGATCCATAGGTTCTCTCACCTCCTCTGTGGCATGACAAGCATGCAGCGATGCCTGCTTCCTCCCTGAGGAAAAGACACTGAAACCTTGATCTGAAGGATGTGGAGGATATATGCTGCAGCAGGCCTGTTGTGCCCGCACCATCTTCATGAATTTTGATTTCGGTGGAGATGCTCAGTCGATATCCCACCTGTGTGACGGAAGGAGAGGTGGTGGTGGTGCTGGTATTGTCAGAATTAGCTTGGCTACCATTACGGAATATAACCAATAACGTAACTTACTACAGGAAATAATGCAAAGCAACTGGATTCCTGCAACAACACACACACACACACACACAAACAGAGATACATATATATGAGGTGTGCACATCAATTCCTGTTAATGGACATCTACTGAGCTCCCATGAAACTGTCTGTTCACCGTTCTAAATTAATGCAGAGCCTGTATCTAAAACAAGTCATCATAGCAACCAAAGCCTCCATTTAAAATTTAGAGAATATGACAACTTTGACGACTGGGATGCAGCTGAAGAAAGATGGACCAAAAAAAGAATAGGGAGAAATGGAACAAGGAGACAAGGAGAACTGAATCTAATAGATGAAAAAGATGGCAATCAATCAAGCCCTCACATGTCACCATGGAAACAGTGTTATGGCTTGTGAAAAATGGCAAAACACACGAAAATAGGAATGAATTTTATTCGTTTTTATTCCCTTTGGCCAGTGGCCATGGTATGATAATATAATGCCCTTCGAGGTGTCCATCATCAGGAACTAATGGACGTGGAGGCCAGAACTGTCCTTTACTCACACAGTAGCATGAAAACACAATTTATTAACTACACATTGCAAGACAGCTTTTGCAGTTTCCAGCAATGTTAAAAGAATAAATTGACATTTCGGGAAATACTTTTTGACAACAGTTTAATGAGAAGATCAATGACACTGGAACTGGACAGCAATTAGCATAGCTTAGCATAAAGCAAGAAGCGTGTGGGAGCAGCTAGCCTGGCTCTGTCCAAAGTTTGAAAAATGCCAATTAACACCTGTAAAAATCCCTAATTACCTCATTGTGTCTCATTTGCATAATAAGAACACAAACAAAAAAGTAAGAACAACAGTCTGTGGGAAGGGGAAGTTATGTAACAGTTTCTCCATCCACCCAACACTTCAGCAGCATGTCATATGCTTGCAAAGCTGTTTCCACCTGCTTGAAGTCTTTATGCTAAGTTGAGCTCTAATTGTTCCTTGGCTCCAGCTCCGTTCTTGACACAAGATGTGAGAGTGATATGGATCATCTCATCTGTAGGTTAGCTTACAGAGAATGTCCTTGCTGAATTGAAGTAATGCAATGTAGGCTTTGAACATTTCTGACTTTAGTGTCATCTGGTGGTCACAAAATCCTCACAGGTATTGACTCGCCCACATGGATCCGAACAGGGGAAACAGAATAAATACACTGAAAACAACAAGTATGTTTCACTACGTTTCAACAGTCTCATGAGCAAACTCAATATCTGAGTTTGAATCCTTTAAACCACAGTTCAGCGAGCTCCACTGATGAAGGCCAGGAGATTTTGTTCTGTCAAGCTACTAATGACACTGTCTAAAGAAAAGCTCTCATAAATTGTAGATTGAAAGACAAGGTGTTTCACTCAAGTATTGTTGGACAGAAAACACATTTAAAAGTAGGTTAAAAGTAGGACCAGGAATTTGCTTTAGTTTGTTGGATGCAAATGCAGACACCTGACAATCTACTGGTCCACCTGCTGTCTTAATCAACCCTTCAGACTTCTTTTATTACCAACAGTCTGGACTTCAGAGTTGACATCCTGACAACTGATGAACGATTCCCTATAGCTGATTATACGACACAGTTTATTGAAAGTTAAAAGGAGGAAAATGTGAGGTAGACTGCAGCCGATGGGCGCCTGTCGAGGTTTATAATAGCACCTGATTAATAGGAGCTTTTTGAACATTTCACAGCATGAGTCTCAACCCAGACTGATGAATAACATATGAACTCAAATGATTTTGGTGTCCTCAGAGGGGGGGGAATAGCACTTCCTATAATCAGGGATATTAAGGTTATTATGTCTAAATCCTGTCCACTCCACATTTGTCTTCAAAACAGCTCTTTAATGGCTACAGATACACACTTTTACCCTTGGAAATGAATTATTAACCAGCAGTGATTGCTCAACTGTGCAATAACTGCAGGACGGCATGACACAATTCCAGACATATTTAACAGATATGTCTGTTAAATATGTCTGGAATTGTTGTTGTTTTAAAGAATAATCTGGGTTTTTTACTACAACTTTGTTCTTGATGTCATAGGTTTGACTACCAGTATGCAAACAAAAATAACTGGATGTGTGGCAAACATTTCAGGTGTGATCACTTTGAGTTTTACCTGCAACTGAGGTGATTTCAGTAAGAGATCTGGTGCAAGGGTTCTGCTGAGTCGTTACATCAAGGCCAACTTCTTTCCATTAGTCCATTATCTCAACTGTCCGTGCTAGTCAGTGTCGCAGGGGGGCTGTAGCCTATTCTGGTACACCTTCAGGGGGATCACCAGTCTGTCACACCAAAAGACAGATAGCCATTGTGTAAATGATGGGTCTATGTCTTATGTCCTCATTTCCAGTGGAGAAAAGTTCTTCAACAGTCCTTGATTCTGGAAATAAAACATCAAGTTTTGTGTTCCATAAATGATCACAGTGTAAAAACTGAATCTTTCAGCTCACCCGTGTCAGGCAGCCAAGCAGACAAGGTCAGTCAGGGGGGAACACAAGACAAAATTACTTTAAAATAATCTGCATGTGTCACTTATTTTATTTAGCTCTTTTTGCCCTGCAGCGGCTCGGAGCAGCCCACTGGTTGGGTTGGGTCTTATTTGAATGTGTGAGAGCAGGTCTGGTCCAGAATGGATTGAGATAATAGCGAGTGGGGTCAGTTCCGAATTTGAGAATTTGTGAAACATTTTGAATTATATTTATTTTTCTTTCCCAAGTGGCCAAAAAACGACTCCAGAGTGATCATATTAAACGGCAAACTGTCAGCAGCTCAAATCCAAACCGGACTATGGCATCACTTGTTTCACAATGAACTGCAACTGACGAATTAGCGCTGTTAGCTCCACGACAGCTAGCAGTGGCAATGATGATCACAAGAAATCATTAACAAAAGGTAAGATCACAAACCTACAACTGCAAAATTCATCAAGCTGGCAGTATTTTGTGAAGGACCGGTTACTTTTCTTCATCCATTGGGACTGTGAACTTCTTTCAAAATTCAGAACTGTGAATCATGAACGTAAACTAGTTCATTTTAATCTCTCTTTTGCTCTTGTGAATTGTAAACTTGCAATTCACTGCTCATTTTAAGGAGTGCCCCAAAACAAGATGGATCAACAAACGTCAGATTTTAACATGGGAGACTGTTGCTTGTTTCCTGTCAAGCCGACAGTCAATGTTGTGTTTTTTAAAGCATGAACAAATGGTATACTTGGTGAGCACAATGTTACAATGACCAAAAGAAAAAAATAAAACCCTGGTTGAAATAAACTGGAATTACCCTTTCAGTCACCAGCTTCAGGGTGGAATCCACCCAGTGCTTCAGGTTTTCCTGTGGAGCTGCTCTTCCTTTGACAAGCCCTCAGCTGAATCTTCATAACTAACTCTCCATACAGCTGCCAAGCCTGCCGGAGGCTGAAACTCAAAACGCCGGCCTTGTTTTCTTGGCAACATGATTCTTGAGTTGATTGACTGATAAGAATGGCAGGGCATGTGAAAACCGGCACACTGAATGATGAATGAGACCTGGAATATGGTGGGATGTGTGGGGCATCGGGGGCATTCGTTGCGGGGCCTCATTGCTCCTTCTCCATGTTGGTTCTTGAGACGATCGTGCACGAAGGATGAAAGAAAAATCTGCAGGGATCTGAATCATTCAGTGTCTAATCAATATCCCAGGTGGGGCTGTGTGAAGAAGTTTTATTCCTCTGTTGTTCGGCATTTGAAAGGAGGGCTAGCAGACCTGTGTGGAGAGGGGAGAAGCAATGCAGTCGAAAGAGAACAACCCACAGTGAGTGCGAGCGCAGAGTCTTAGGCTGTGAAGATCACCAGACGACGGCGTGCTCAGCGGCAGAGAATACCGACCTGTCACCCGATAGAAACACACTTTTCAGCATGGGTGCCCGCGAAGGACGCCCTTTGTGTTTATATAGTTGCCATGGGGACAGTGAAGTTCAGCGACACAAGAAGCTGGCGTCAAAGACATACTCTGACAGTGTGTAAATTATAATGTAGTCGAGCGACACCGCCACTCAAATATGATTTGTGGTGGTGCCACAACAGTGCACAAATCAAACCAATGCTTGAAAGAGTGGGAACTGCTGTGTTTTATTGTTGCAGGGTGATGCGAAACACATTTATTGTCAGTTAAGGGTTATTCTAGTACATAAAAGCGCCGTAACACACAGCAGAGCAGATATCACCAGTTCTTAGAGGTGTCTTGTCAGGTGGTAAATGAAGGGGGAAGCAGATTTAAGTCTTGTGAGTGGCATTAGTTAGTGTGATCAGTGTGATAGCTGCCATGTTGTCGAGCACAATAACTGTATCGTCTTTTACCGCGGGAGGGGCAGCAGTATTCAAAGATGGAATAAAAGAGTTTGTGCTTCAGCTGTAAAAATAAATGGGAAAGTGTCAGTGCAAAAAAAGGCATTAAAAAAGGTTTAGTTTTGTTCTAACAACAAAACAAAATTAATAACAGTAAAAAAAAAGGATGTTCACCATCTTAGTTTAGCGTGTTAACATGCTAAGATTTGCTAATTAGCACTAAACACACAGTGTTTACACACACACTAGGTACAGCTGAGGCTGATGGGATTGGCATCAGTGTAGCAGGTATGTGGTCGTAAACCAAAGAACGGGACAATTTGACCTGATGATGGCGCTGGATGAGAAGTCACTGGATCACAGGTGTTTGAGTTTCATGAAAAACATTCTGTGATAGTTGTGGAGACATTTCACTCTAAAGCCCAAATGTAAACCTGCCGGTAGATGTCCAAATGTCACCAAAGACTTTGTCTTTGTCAGTGTTTCTGGCATTCTGTGCCAATCCAGTCTGATTGTGACTGTCTTCAGCTCAGTTGGACCTTCAGTCTTTTTGTGGTCCAGGCTGTTCAGTTTAGTGTAAAACTAGTCTATCCAAGCCTGTACACAAGAAGAGCAGCTCAGAAGCCTGTTATTCCTGACAGATTTAATACATAATGATTGTTTCTGTTGTTTTCACAGCCTTGGTGAAAAGGTTTTTACCCCTCCATCTGGAACCCTCCCACAAACACTTTGGTGACATCACCAGTTTCCTTTTCAGAACTGCTCTTAATGTTTGATTTAATGACCCCTGCTTCCCATTCTGCTCTTATTGTGTTCTTTGCTTTATTCTGGATTGAGTGAAGTGTCGTTGTGTATCTTGAGAAGCACTCTATAAATCAAATGTATTATTATTATTAGTCTTTTTCATCATATTCTTCTTGCTACAGGAAAATTTGCCCTTAGTGGGCAGCTCTGAATGTTGTCATTTGCTGTAGGAGCAGCTGATATGAATGAATGAATGAATGAATGAGGATGGTTTTGGCAGTTTTGGTCAGGTTTGCATTAGGTTGTAAACTTACTTCTTGTCTACAGTTTATTAGCTGTATGTTTGATGTTGCAGGCTTTGCTTTCGTTCCCTTCTCCCCTGCAACAGATGCTTCACAATGTCAGAATCTATGTCTGCTTCCCTAATTCAAATATTGTGCAGTAAGCTTTCAAAGTGAGAGGGTACAGCTTTCATTGTACTTTGTCCAAATTACCATAACATCAGTCTGCTTTACTTTCAGACGATTTCCACTTTAGCAGACACAGTGTAATGGATTGTGATGGAAAAGATTAGAGAACGCTCCAACTGGTTCAGCTGTCTGAGAAACATAGTTTGCCTCTCGACCCACTGTTTTCCTGCTGGTGACACGGAAGTAACGAAAGAGGATGTTAACTGAAATTTGTTTTCAGTAAAGCATTAAGCCCCGCTAGAGCAGGAGTCAGTCAGCCGGCCCACCACTTTGACTGAAATATCTCCACGACTAGTGAATGCACTGCCTTAAATTTAGCATAGACATTAAAGAGCCCAAAGAGCATTTGTAAGACGTTAGCTATCTTTTCATTTAGCACCATCATCAGGTCAAAATTCCAATACGTTTTTGACCAAATGCCTCCAAAACCGACTACATTCCCATCAACTTCAGCTGCACTTTGTGTTCAGTGCTTATATCAGCCTGCTAGCATGCTACAGTAAGATGGTGAACATGGAAAACATACCTGTTCAGCTTGTTAACATTGTTACTGTGAGCATGTTTGCATGCTGTTGTTGCCTTTAGCTCAAAGCACACTGAAGAGGAAAGCGTAACAGAACCTAAAGTGTGGCTGCAGACTATTAAGCTACTTTCACACTGGACAAAAATCCCATTAACGCCCACTAACATGTGGCTTTTATCTTCAGTGGGAAAGGGTACAAGTGGCAGTTATTCCTGGGTCAAATGACTCTACAGTAGGCCCGGGTATTTATCAGCTCCAGCACCGATCAGCAGTGATGGAAACATGGCACCTAGGTGGACATACTCCAGTTATCGCCCCTGTTCCAGCGCTCCAGAGGTTGGCACGTAAATGTTGCCTGATATCAGACAGCATTGTTGACTAATCATCATCATCTCATAAAATATCTACAAAAGTAAACCACCACACCACACTGTCACTGGCTTCCATGCTGCTTCCATGCCCCAAAAATATAAAAAGCACACTTGTCCACTAGCAATGAGAAAGGAGTCAATCACCTATTTTTAGTGGGTTTACTCACGTTTAAAACCATGTGTGTCAGGGTTATCTTGTGTCTGCTGGTCATATTTGATGGAAAATCCAATCCAGAGAAAAATACTGTATATTTTTAAGTACAGCAATCTGCTCTCATTCATTCTTCCTCTGAGGACTTCCTCTTTAAGACTCCATTGAACCAGGGTTTTTGAAAAGGAGTTTTCTAACCCTAACCCAAATAGGAACACTTACACCTTTAGTTTATCACAAACATGCAAAATCACATCATTTGGAGATACATGGTTATCATTGAAAACATTCAAGGGTATGAAAATTTGTAATCTAATAAACTAAAAGCTGTCAGACGAATGTAAAGAAAAAAGTACAATATTTGCCTCTGAAATGCAGCTGAGTGGAAAATCTTAAATTAGTATGTAGGGTGCTGTAAAACCTTGTTACATTCGAAGGAATAAATTTAATTCACTTCAACATTGGTTTTAACCCATTTTCAAACTCTGAAAGGTTAGAAGAAGCATTAAATATCTGCTGCCTCATTCTACAGGTGTCCTTGTTCTTTTTTCCCAGTGAAAGTAAGTGGGGGGGGGGAAATCATATATGTATGCAGGTAGGTACTTTATTGATCCTGAGGGAAATGTAGGCATCCAGTAGCCTTTATGACACATACAAAAAAAATCACTTCTTACAATAACATAGGAATAAAAACAAGGATGTAAAATAAAAATAAAAAAAAAATAAGAATATAAGAATTCAAAACAGAGCAGTGAAGAGAGTCCAGCCACCAGAACTACTGCAGATAGATAGATAGATAGATAGATAGATAGATAGATAGATTCATCTCCAAAGAGAAATTTGCAGAGAGAGAGCCAGCTGCTAGTGAGTATGTGTAAACTGAGGTTGTGCAAAAGGTGAATAGCAGAATGCAAAATAAAAACTGTGCAAGACTAATAAATACTGTGGATAATATCAATAAATTGCATATTGAAGATACATATAGAAACAAATCCAAAAGCAGAGTGTGCATGAGGCTAACAGCCACTGACAATCCAATAAATGTGATGTGACTGAAAAGATAAAAACAGTTAATGATGACTGTGCAGGATATACAGTAATACAAATAGTGCAAATTGTACATAAGGCTAACATAGCTGACAGTTACAACCATCCAATCAATTTCACCCCCACCACCGGGAGGAGCTAAATGGTCATAAGGCCGGGGGGACAGGAGATTCGCTCAGTCTGTCTCTTGAGCAGGACTGAGACAGCAGGCTGCCACAGAACGTACTCCTCTGCTCAGTGAATGTGCTGTGCAGAGGGCAGCAGGCACTGTCCAGGACGGACAGCAGTTTATTCACGGTCCTCCCCTCTGCCCCTGACATAACAGAACATAGCTCTGAGCCAATCACAGAGCCAGCTCTCCTCACCAGCCTGTCCAGCTGTATAGTGTCCCCCTTCTTAATGCTGCCTCCAGCACACTGCAGCATGCAACAGCATGCTGGCAACAGCTGACTCAGTTGTCAGTGTCCTCTGACCAGTCCAGTCTATTGTTCAGCCGCAACTTTAGGTACTTAAAGGTTCTGACCACGTCCACATCGACTCCCTCACTAGAGACCACATGTAGGTGGGGCTTGGGGCTTCATTTATAAAAGGGACTTACAATCAATTTTGATTTTAAGTATGACTTAAGAAAAACCACTATCAGTAGATATCTGTAAAACCTTACTTTGACATTTCTAAGCAAAGTCGAGACTTTGCATTAAGTGATTTCCCTGCAGGTTATGTCGGGGCATTGCAGTTTGGGAAGCATATGCATCCAAGTCTGTGGTAAACTTTGCATGAGCTCAATTTATTTTATTTGTTATATTTACGTGGACGTGTGTCACCAACTTTGAAACATACAGAAACTTGTTTGATCTAATAAGAAGCATGAGTTGAGGACAGTATGGCTGGCAATAACAACTTGAGCTATGACAAATAAGTCTGCACCAGTTTACATGTAGACCGAAACTGCCTGTGTGTGTGTGTGTGTGTGTGTGTGTGTGTATGAATATATGCGTGTCTTTATTGTTCTCTTTATTGTTCTATTTTAGTGCATTTAATGATTAATTAAATCATTCAGTAATTTATTTATTT
Source organism: Chelmon rostratus (assembly GCF_017976325.1). NCBI lineage: Eukaryota > Metazoa > Chordata > Actinopteri > Chaetodontiformes > Chaetodontidae > Chelmon > Chelmon rostratus. The sequence goes on along the minus strand of NC_055672.1, from coordinate 23,107,242 downwards.
CATTATTTATTCTACGTTTTGGCAGTTTCTGTCCTCCATACACCTCTGGTTAAAAATACTGGGCTTTTAAATGCTGAGAAGGTTTATCTGTACAACAGATCCTCTCAGTCTACTCATGATGGATCTGAATTTTAAGCACAGGAGTGATTTAAACAGCTTTTGCACGGTGATACGACCATCATCTGTCATAAAAACTGTGAAGATTTTTAATGAAAGTACAGCACAAAAAAAAAATGAATGCAGATGAATGAAGAGGAAATAATGCTGCACGCTGCCACTCACAATAAATTCAGTCTGCTTACCGTCACTGAGTTCTGTCCGTTTTTCTCCCCTCTGTGCTTCTTTTATTAGCCTTTAACTCACTACATGGAATTGGTTTTAGAAGTTCAAACCAGTAGAGAAATGTGAAGAAATGCGATGACAGTTGTGTAGATGTAGTTTTCCAAGCATGTAATTTATTCTTCACTGCATAAATCCAAATTATTGTCAGACATATATTCTCATACTGTGCGCCTAAACCATAACATCACACCTCGAGGCTGCATTTTTTTTTTTTTTTTCTGCATTTATGACAATTTGCTGGTTAAAGTGCCCATCCATTATTCATACAGGGTAGTGAATCTTTCAGCGCTGGTAGCCTGTGTCGTATTTACTACAGGACGTATGCAGACCTGGCAGTGCACTGACAGCCGTCCAGTCAGCAGCTTTGATGAACTGCTCCTCAGATGGATGACAGACCAAACTGTTATTGAAGAGTGAGGAGATATCTCATTTATTACATTTACTATATTCATCATATACACAGCTCAGTCACCATGAGCTAAGTCACTTTGGTGTGCTCGAGTACAGACCAGTCACTGTGAAAAATCAAGCCAACTCTAATAAAGCAAGTACATTACTTGCCAAGCTTTAGTCAAGTGTTTTAAGTCTCAAGTTAATTTTTAATTATTGTAGACATCACAATTCATACACAGAGCAAAAACAATGCACTTTAAATAAAGCGACTACCAAATGACAAGGCTAGAGAAGCCTAGTTTAAAATAAAACAGACTCTAAAACCCTGCAGAAAACAAATCCCTCATCCTGTTCAGTCATGCAAATATAAGCTTTAACCTACTCAGATTGTACAGTAATCGAAATATACAGGAAAAGCTACATTTTTTGTGAGTAGTGAACTGGTACATTTAACACTCATCGCAGGAAGGATAAAACAACGCTACATCTGATGGCATTTCCATTCAAGCCAATGGAACGGGCAGAAGTAGAACCTGGGTAGCATCCCGACATAATTTTATCAAAGCAAACAGTGTATTTTTTAATTGAATTTGTTTTTTATTTTTCAGTGTGTGGCCCCAGGTAGCTTTCTTGTGTGTTGAGGCTACTTGCTGCTGATGAAACGTGATTATTTTAAAACAGATTTTTATCTCCATTATCATCTCCAGTGTGCAGACCTCTTCATCAACATTTTAATGTATGATTTAGGGAAGAGGCTGAATGTTACTGTACATACAGTCATAACTCACTGAAATAACTTCATCAAACATGTGGTGACTCTTTGCTCTCATCTGTGGAAATCCATTCATCATTCTATATTCACCCAGGGAGGTGATGTCAGGAAGGCCCAATTTGGCTATTGATTTATGCACTGCATGCTTAATGAATGATCTAACCTTGGCAACGTATTGAAATGGTCTCAATCAGCTCCACGCAGCAGAGGGTGAATAATGCATTAACAGCTGATCAAAACAAACAGCGCTAAAAACCCATCCTGAATAAATTACAGAGCCACGATGGCAGGGAGGCCGGGACCTTTGTTTCGTTAGCACATTTGCAGATGACAGAATTTGCAGTGTATGCTGAAGGAGCAGTGTGGGGTTAAGATGGCATTGACGATATCCGGAAGACATTCACTGTGGAGCATTTAGTTTAGACTGAGGTTCACCTTTGTCTCACTCACAGAGTCAGCAAGGACTCATAGCATGGCATGGAAATGAATTAAGACAATTGCAATATATGTGATAACCAGTGGGGAACCATCAGGGGCAGAGATGGTTGAGGATAAATCCAATGGTATTATTGGAAAAGTATTATTTCTTATCTTCTATTTACTCACGTCAGTCAAAATCATTTACCATGAAATCGCTTACTTTGGCTAGTGCTTCTGTTCCTAACTAATAAATCTAAACAAAACCTACATTTTGAAGGAAATCACGTATTTTATCAATGAAATCATTTATTCTGCCAGCAGTCAGGCCTTCTAAGGCAAATAAGAATAACGGGAGCATGTTGGTAACAGTTCTACAATTGAAGTTTGATTTATATTTTTGAATTATACACACACACACACGCATGCATACACACACACACATATACCTAAAAAGTAAAAACTCTTCCATGTGATTTGCTCATTTCAAATATTTGATAATCATTTGTGGCTGGTTGCAGACTACACTGACCCGCAGTCTGCTGTTCTATCAGTGCACAGAGGTTTAAACATTTTGGTCTGACTGTGTGTGACGCTGGCTAATAATGCCTGCTGCTAAACTTTCTGGCTTGATAAGTACAGTATGTCAATTAATCACGCCTTTGCTGCTGCATTGAATGCAGTTGTAGACTCATTGTGTGTGTGTGTGTGTGTGTCTGTGTGTGTGTGTGTGTACTCGAAAACAGCTTTGCTGATAACATTTTACAATGGGAGAAAAAGAGAGAGTGAAAAAAAAACGTGACTTGAGACCGTCGGTGGCTTCTTGCTGATATTATCACACCTGCAGGGTGTTTTTCTGGTTACAGATGTTAGTCCGTAGTAATTGTTGGCCAGCTTCCCAGATAGAAAACCCTTATCTGTACATCTTGCCATTTCAAAGTCGGGGTGCCAAGGTTACCCCCTAAGAGTCAGATTGTCAGCTGTGGCTGTGTGCTTACTTTATCATGTGATCTCACTTACTTTGTTCTACAGCTGTTAGTGTTAATTACTCATGTGTGATCAATAAAAGACTGGATGATCATGTCCATGTACATTCTTTTGTACATGGATGCATCAAAACAACTCATCTCAACATATGGCTGATTTATTCTGCAAAACACAATTTCTCAGGGTCAGGTGGACAGAATTACTTGATTTTCCTTGTTCTCTGTTGCAGTGGACATGACAGAATACACATGGCCGTTTATGCTTAAGCATTATTCGTGTGTGTATGTGTGCACTCTGTCGTTGGTGTGTCCAGGCTGAACACCTCTCTCATGCATTGTGTGGAGTCCCCGCAGCTCCTGGACAGCTGTTGGGTTGGCTGGAACCGGCCTGTTATCCACATCTCAGCTGGCTGCGTGCTCCTGCTGCTTAAACCCACAGATCCACACTGAGGCTTCCACAGCCCCCAGCCCAGTTACATTCCAGTGTACCCAACCACTGTGCATCTCATTTGTGGATTAGGGTGACAAAACACGCCAATTTGTGCAGGACAGTCCTGCATTTTTAACTGTGCGTCTCACAACCTGCAAGGCAGCTACATGTTTGAGTGTTGTGCTTTATGAACTAAAAAAGTTTTCTGACAAACAGATAGTGTTACCTTTTGCTAAATTAAAGCTAACCACTGACACAGCTCAAAGCTGGAGCTGGCTTTTTAGCTCATTTGGCTATCCAGATGGGAAGATAGCGCTCCTGCTAACCTCAGTCCTGGGTGGAAGAACCAAACCTGGAAAGAAAACCACACTTTTACTGTGCTCCACGATGTCTTCGCATCCCGGCTGTGTTCCCTGATGGGAGATAGCACAGTGCTATTTGATTCTGCATATGCACTGTATGTGTTCCCTGTGAAAACAAGAAGCTAGCAAGAGACTTGTGACAGAAAACTGTGGCTCGATTGCAGGGGTGGTAATCATGAAAAATGACCTTTATTGCTATTGGATTGATGATTTGAAAACCGTCTGACTGGTATAAATGAGGAAAACAAATTGATTCCCTTGCTGTTAATCTTCCAGAATATAACCTCCCCTTGCCATCTAAAAAGCCTTATATAGAAAAACTAATGCTGAATAGACTTTTCAATAAAATGTTGGCACAACAAGATATTCATAGGCAATTTTAGAAAATCTGTTCAAAAACAACAACAAAAAAAAAAAACATTGGTTACTGAATGTGGGTTGGAGCGCAAATGATGTGTCTCTTGGAAGTTAAAATGGTCCCTATCTGCTTATCAACTTCAGATGAAATTGTAACATTTTCTACATTTTCGTCTCACTGTTTGGTTCGTACCTCTGTCTCTTGGTAGCTGCATTGAGGGCATATGTTTTCTTGCATGTAAACTGTATTTGCACACACTGATGAAGGCTGGATGGCCAAAAACGTTTTGTGTATCGTCAGGCAGATGACTGAGTGAACTAATTAAACAACGCATTGCTGAGTGCAACCCTCTCTTCCTTATACATGGAGGGAAATTATGTGTCAAAACCAACCACATATGACAGTTTAATGTAAGGTTGCACACAGAGCCAAATCATTTCTTTAAGTTTGATAATTAGTTCTTCTATGGCATGTTTATGACTTATGTTGTCTTGGTTCATTGCAGTTGTCATAACACAGACATCTCAGACAATGTAGCCTTTGCATTACATATGATATAATTGACCGAATGACTCTTAATGACAAACATAAACATTCATAAAGGCTTCACGTTCATGCCAGGTGTCATGTCATGTCAGTCTGATGCACTTCCCCTCAAATATAGTATGACCAAGTTTTGCTTGTATCCACCTGTTGAATGGGCAATGTGTGAACACAGTGTCCACACATGAGGCGTTCTGCCTCTCCCTGCTCCCCCTAAACCAAATGTCCAGCCCATCCACCTCTGCCACTGTGCTCGCACAATGAGAGTGGCCCACAGGATGTTGGTTTGAGTAAAAAAAGGAGAACAACATCTGATAAAACACACAAACCTCTTTCTGGATGATCTATTTTCCATTATGAGTCCTCCTCAAAACCATGCCTTGGTTCAAGGCCCCTGCCATAAATCCAAGTTGCAGGTATTCCAACTCTCTCTCCAAGATCTGCAAAAACTATATTGTATATAAAACTATATACTTACTATATAATAGGCATCACAGATATATTACCAATCCGTGTATTGGAATGTTTAGGGGGATTTTCATACTGTTCAGATGTTACTGTACGACTACATTACTGTAATAATGATATTTATTCCAGCTGCAGTAATGAATCTCACTATAACTTCCTTTTCCACTTTGCTGGACATGTGATGTTATCATGATCTCCTATCTACACCTCAACCTGAGCAGTTGTCTTTTCTCCTGATCTGAAGCACTAACAAGCTAGCTCTTCAGACCCAGTGTCCAAATGAAACAAACCACTTTATTATGGAAGTAAATTCTGTAAAGAAATTAAACAAATACATTATTAGTGAGAGAGGGCACAGTCACTGTAGCAAGACAAAGACAAGCTGTGACGCCCGTGTAGCATCAGCGACGTTTTGCTCTGTTGATGGGGTTTGATGGATGAGCTTGGTGACAGTAAACCAAAACTTTAAATCTTCCATAAAGCCAAAGCCAACAAAAAGGACTAAAGAGCTCAGTAGAGCTGAACTGTTTCTCTACTCTCCTTTCACGTTAAAGCATTTAATTATTGGGAATAATTGTTAATATGAAAGAATTAGGTTGTAGATTCTTTACAACCTTGACATTAACTCTTAGTATTATGAAACATATCTGCTTTTACAGTCTAACTATGTGCCACAAAATCAATGCAATGTCCTGTATTTGTTATTCTGTGTGTGTGTGTGTGTGTGTGTGTGTGTGTGTGTGTGAGAGAGAGAGAGATGAGGTGTGCATAGGGAGGTAAAGATCGAAATACAGAGATGATGTGGGATTATTTAAGGATGATAAAGATGACAGAGTAGCAGACAGGTCAACAGTTCATTAGAGAACAGCATTCAGTCAAATCTCCTGTTAAATCACACCTGCTCTCATTGCATTATTCCATCTGGAAGAATTAAGGTTGAAATAAATGCAGTGTAATCACGGCCTACTTGTATACCCCACTGAAACCTAAACTGCTGTGTTGTATTAGCAAATCCTTGCAAATGTGGGCCAGTGTAGTCAGATGTTAGGTAATCAAAATGAACATTACCTTCCCCTCTTCTCATTTCTTCCCAAAAATTATCAATGAATTATTAATCGGGGGAACACAACTGCTGACTCCAACACTTCAAAGAGCATTTGTATTTATTTTTTTTTACATTTTTTTTTTGGAAGCGGCTGCAGTTGAGGCTCGATAATTAATCAGCCACGTTGCTTCATCTTCAGTGGCATGAAGAGCACTGAGGCCTCGTTCAGACTGCCAACCCAAATCCATTTTTTGGCATCTCCAGATTGTATCCAGATTGATTATAGAATGTCTGGACAGCTAAAAACAACATGAAATGCAATTTTTGCAAATGGGATCCAAACCACATTTGGAGGTGGTTTGAAATGCGGCTCTAATCGGATTTCTCAGGGCTATGGAGGACAGGGACAACATGGAAAACAACAGTCCGTGGACAGACGCCAAAATAAATTGTCTGCTGGCACTTCGGAGGGATGCTTCTGTACAGTCAAAGCTGGAAGGAAACCGCAGGAAAAAGAGAATTTATCAAGAGATATCAGCATATCCCTTCATGAACCAGTTGTGGAAGGGGTCGACTAAATCATGAAGGTCTATTATGGGCACTGCTGAGACACAGATGACTTCAATGTCCTACCGTGATGGAAAAGTATGAACTGACTGTTCCTGGGACTAATGTTCTGTACACAAAGTTACTTATATAAACTGTTTATTGCAAAAAAAGCATCAAAACTTCGAGGTGGAAAAAGTGTTCTCCTCTCAGCTCAACACCCTGCAGTCATGCACACATCCAGGCCATCCCACGTTTATGTTTGTGAACCCGTTGCAATGATATATGCAAAGAAATACTTCAGTATATGTTTGAAGAGATGAAACACTTTCCCATTTTTCGATTTAATCGCTCACTGCCAGCAAAGCTGTGCTCTCTGTTTTACTAACAATTCGTGTATGCTCTGACCTGGACCAGAACCCCTTCCTGTTGAATCAACCTGTGTGGTTCGCTGATGGTGCCATTATTGGGATACGACTTCCATTTATTCAGTGCAAACAGCAAAAATCCTTGTAAAGTGAAACAAATAAACGAGACGAGACGACCCAAGGTGAGTTGCCGAGAAAATGCATCAGGCACACGACACCCTGTATGATGCAAGACATAAGGCACCACCCCCTGGTGAAATGATAGACAGCCGGTCAAGTTGGAGAATTCTGCCAAGAATACCTTTCTATGTGTCTGTCTATACAGCTTCCTGCAGTACAATCCATCCCTTGAAAGTGCCGACAGTCCGTCACACAGTTATAATCATAAAATGCTGCTTGCCTCTTGTACAAACAAGTGAAGCATAGATAGAAGAGCTCCTGAAGTAATCTGCATTATGATTTCTTTTTTTTTTCCTGAATCTTCAATCGTTTTCTAAAAATGGGGCAGGTTTTGGGTCAGCAGTATAGTTTTCTGCTCTGTTAGATTAGAAGCTTGAGTTAATAAATGCTTTTTCCAGATAGCTGGGTAAGTGGGCTCGGGGAGGGGTGGGGTTATTGAATCAAGGTTTATTTACACAGCTTTGTGTTTAGTTTAGAAAGGATTACATTTCACGCCCCAGCAAATACCTAATGAACAGCCATGAAAAAGTCCAGGCTGGCTGAGAAAGTCAAATCTGCAGGGCCAATCTGAAAAGTAGCCCGCAATGCTCTCATTAGCTACATACTTTCTAACTTTTAAACAAGGTATTGGTTTAATTTAAAGTTTCAAAGGAGTGAGGGGGGATAGCCTGACATGTATATAATGTGTAATTCAGCCAATCGCATCTTGTTATTCCACACACCTGACGACATATCCACCAAATTAATCACACTGCACTCAATTGGATGTTAAGAGTAACCGATTAACGTCACACTTCCTTGTTAATATTAGAGGACAGTGCAGCTGGAAGAAAACGTGAAAATTTCAGCATAATTTGAATTTGATTTTTTTTTCAGAACAATCCATTTGAATATGTTTGTTGCCATGACGTCACATTATTATAAATACTTTATAGAGCAATTATTTCCTAAAACAAGACAACTATTGGCAAGTGTCTAGAGCCTTTAAAATTGTAGTACAAGGTATTAGAGAGACAAATTCCACATACTAATCATGGCAAATTTACCATATATGGTATTCAGGGTCCTATGTACATCACTTCCACCATGCAGATCTTGCAGCATTTCAATCCCTGCTCAGTAATAAAATTACAGTAAACAAAAAACTAGTCTGTCAAAGAAAGAATAAAACATCTGTCTTATTGTGTGCAGAATGAACGTTACGATAATTTCCAGCTGTCCAACTGAGCAAATAACACATAAAAAACCCTGCAATGAATGGTGAATAAAAAGTGTTTGAGGCGTGAGCAGTCAGGTTTCAGGCTTAATGCATAGTACCATCTTTGCTGTTACATTAATTGTAAACTATGTTGTTAATTATATAATTGACAAATGGTTTTTGGTATGTTAAAGATAAACGACGTAAAATGTGATTCATCCATTTCATTAGTTTTCTACACGCTGACTCGATTTTAAGCACAAGTAATGGCTCATTGTAACTCCACTACAGTGCAGTGCAGGGCGGTTTTTAAAGTCAGTACTTAGATAAATCAAGATACAGATAGTAGCAAAAAGAGAGCTTTTGAAAAGTGTGATCTTTGAAAGGCTGTTTTATAAAAAGAAGTATCGTTTGTTGTTTCTGCTGAACTGTTAAAATACACCATGCTGTTCCACTGCGCCCAGAAGTGGAAATGCCTCTAAGGCTCAGCCAAGCACGGAGCTCCAAATATATATTGATCATTTCAGCGGCCTATAGAATCAAACTGCTCCGAGCAGCCTGAGGTATTGAATTAATTAGGCCCGTGCAAGAGGGTAAAGTGCTGCATCAACATAATTATTGAAGAAACAATTATGTTAACAACTCCTTCACTGGGAGCACGCTGACTCTGTAATTCATTTTTCATGGATACTCTGCAAAGTGGCATAGTTTGTGCTTTCCCAGTAACAAAACATGTATAATTAACAGCTGCAGCATGTTAAAAGATAATTAAAACCTGCTCAAAATCAACGAAAGATACTTGGACTGTTAAAAAAGTTGGGTGAACTTTGAGGAACCCTCCAACATGTTGATACCATTCAGGTCAAAAGGAAACACATGCATACTTCTTGAAGCATATATGGTGTTGTTTATTATTATAAAGCAGATTAGTGTTCTGTGCAGGCCTAAAACTGAGACCAGTGGTATTTGAGACCAAACCCTGACTTGAAACAGACACTACATTTTTTTTACAGTTTTTTTTACAGCGATGGAAAGATTTTCTCACATGCAAAAAATCTGACAATGGCAAAAGACCAGCACAGAATATGGCAAAAAATGTGTAACCCTGACTTGCAAATAAGCCATAGGTTTAGTGGCAATACGCACATTGCAGTTAACTACCTGCACATAACACTATAGAATCTCAAAATGAGAAAATATCTGCAAGCAGATGAACATTTGTTCCCAACATCAACCCGTGAATTTGGCTGTCGTCAGGGGAGGAGTTGTGGTCGGACTGCATCCAAAACAAGTAAATCTTTGGCCACAGGAAAATGACAAGCCTGTGCAATGATTGGATGACAGCTTTTCAATTTACCCACTCTGGATGTCTCTTACGTATGATGCCTGTCACGCATGATGTCTGCAGCCACAAGTTGGTGGTGAAACTTCAGTCTTGTTTTATTAATTGCCAAGGGGGACATTCAGTTTTTACACTCCATTATACAGAGTATACACAGAGAGGCTCAAAATGCAGACATGCACACATAGAGCCTATAGGTATGTGTTTTAGGGGGGAGATTAAAGTGATGTTAAAGCAATGGGGCTGCCACATAGCAGCAAACCCCAGGCAGTGAGGGATTCTGTGCGTTGCTCAAGGGCACCTCAGCACTGCCCAGGAGGTGAGGATATCTCCTCCGCTTTTCCCACCCAGATGTAAACTACTGCTTCTGGTCACAAGTCTGTTTTTCTAATCTTTCTGTAACCACTGCCTCATATAAACTCTGTGTCTCTTTGCCACAGCTACCAGCGTCAGAGTCCTGTATCGTGTCAGGAAATTTGTAAGCTGTAATTCAGCTTTTTCTTTATCTGATCCTGACATGCACAAATAAAGAAAATGCTGAATTTATAGCAAACTGTGGATAGTTTAGCTAATGTGAAATACGGATGCTGGCTTGTTATCTAACCTGCCTAATGAGCTGCTTACTTGTGTTTCTTGTTGTTTTCGTCTCAGTATTTCCAGTTAAATGTCATCATAAATGGGCAACACTTTGCAATACGGTCCCCAAAAATGTGAGTAGCTACAAAAGGACAAGTGAATGAATTGTTAACAAGTTGTTCCTGAATCACTCTTGAATTAAGCATGGTAAAGTAGATAATGATGAGTTACGAGGAAAGAGACTGAGAGATGCTATATTAGGTGATCAGGTAATGATTAGTTCATAAATGTATGTGAATAAACATGCTGACCACTTCTTCATGAGTTGTTCATTGCAAGGTAACATCCATAATTGATGGGAATGATGGTCAAAACTACACAAATAAGGCCCAGTTGCAATGAACCAGAATTGTCCTTGAAAAGCAGTCATCATATCTCATTCTAAACTAAAGTGGGGAATTAGAAACACTGTTTATTCCTATTACAAACTTTAAGATCAGAGACATCAAGTGTGTGCCACACAGAGAAACCGAGCTTGCTTGTTGAATCTGTGAGCAGTGCTGTTGGAATCTTGTTAAAATGAATAAATCAATTTAACAACCTTCCAAGCGGTGTCCTTCAGTTTGTAAAGCACAGTTCATCCTCTGGAGTCAAGTTAATATTTAAATGGAACAAGTGCTCGGCAGAATGATATTCATAGGATGTGCCAATTGGATACAATTACCATTTTTGTTCGTAAAAGTGTGGATGAAAACAAATTAAATAAATCATTACCATATTAAAGTTTTTCAGCACAACCTCTGATTTCATTTAAGCATTCGAGGGATTTCCAGGCCCAGTGTAGGCTCTCCTTTGTACTTGGAAACCGATTAAGATCCTTAGAGAGAGTTCAACAGACATGGCTGTCAGGGAAACATATTTTACGTATTTTTGTGAGGAATTATCTGACATCATTTGATGCTTTGCAGCTCTGTGGATTCCTTTCAAGGTAGCAAAGTCTCACACCAGAATAGAAACCAACCGGCAGAGCAACCCAGTATCAGGCCAAAGCATCTGATACCCCCAGCTGATCCACTAAAGGAGTCTTGTATGAAGGTGCAGTACCTGCAACGATAGGAGCAAAGGACAAACGTAGTGTGAAGAGTCACGTAGGAAGTAGAATGGAGTGGATGGATGGGTCAACAAGACTTTCACTCAGCAGACTGGGGTTCATGATAGCAGGTTGGGCTTAGACTTGAAACTTGCTTGAAATTGATAATGCACAACAGTGAACTTTTTTACCTTTATTTGTTATCTTTGTGTGTTGGCTCTCTCCTTGTTGTGTTCAGGGACGCTCTGAAACCTGACATTTGAGGGTCGGGCTAAAAAGGTTCGAATTGAAAAAAAAAATGTCAGAAGAAGTCTAAAACTAAACTAAAGTATTAACCAACTGTGCAAAAAACAATGTGAATTTGTCGATATCCTGTTATAAATGCTATTCACACGCTGTGATGCTGGAGAGTCTATCAACACATCAAAAATGGAAAGCACTTTAAATACAAACAATTCTTCACACCCCATCCACAGAACATGCTGCTCAATGTGTCATCTGCATCTCCCCACCTCCAAAATATCCCCCTTTACCCACCAATCTGACCTGAAGGCAAATAAACAATGACAACAATGACATAGTGTGTTTGCATATCTTCCCAGCACCTACAGCTTACACATGAACAGTCTGAACACACCAGTGTTTCCCACAGGTCACAAATATTCTTGAGAAGGATTTCTGCTAACCCATTTCAACTATGATAACACAAAAGGCTCTGATTAGGAGACAATTGCAAAGATTTCATTAGGAATAGAGATAAATCCAAGAGCTGGTTTTGTACCAACAGTGCTAGCTTGTCTCTTTTAAAATATATAAAATAAGAGACCCTTTAACAAATAAATAAGGAATAAAGAATAGAAAGAATAAAGCATTTGAAATGCATATTAAAAAATCCTATGCTCTCAATCACACAAAGATAGTGAACAAACATTGAACTTTTTTTTAAATTCATTAGTGCTTCCTTCTCTTGGCAAAGAACATAAAAACAATCTGATCATATGGCGAGCCGGGCTGTCTTGATAGGTGAAAGAAATTCATTCAATTTCATTCAAACACTCTTACTGTATTGGCCATCTTATGATTCACATTTCTTACCAGCACTGTACGATCACTGATACAGGCAATGGATCCAATAAGTGATTACTGCCCTTTGCAGAATTGTAGTGAGAGGGCTGAGAAAGTGGGAACTAGATTACTTTCAGAGAGTAATTGGAATTGACCGTTTAATCCGGCCTATGAGCCATTTCATAGATACAAAAAAGGAATTACGTTTTACAGCAATAAAGAAAATAACATAAAATGGTAGACTAACATATTCTTCCAAGTGGTCCACGTCAATGTATCATGGCGCCTCTCGACAGAATGTAAGGAGATGTAGTGTCATGCTTTCCAAGAGAAATGGACAAACAGTTTGGTTGTTGTTGTTGTTGTTGTTGATGAAAAAGGCAAGTGAGTGTTGCTAAGTGTGTTTGTGTGCATGTGGTCGTAATGACGAAAAAGGGTAATTTCAAGTGCATTAAAGCTTGAAAAAAGCTAAACTGAATGAGCTGCAGGGACAAATGTGTTTGGATAAAGTTAGCACTCTTCAGTGGAGTTTGGATGCCCAACAAACAGCTTTTCACAAGACCACATCCTGACATACAGTGTTTTGTATGTAGGTTTTGTGGTGGGTGAGCTAATAGCTAAGAAGCTACAAGCTCATTTAGACAGAGAATTTGTGAAGTGCTTAGTTGCTGCTGTGGAGCTGTAAAAAGTAAATTTGTTCCAGAGTGTCACCTTGTCTGGAATGATTCACAGAGATGAAGGAAAACCTCATGTGGAAACTCATACTTGATGGGTCCCGCACTTCTGCTGGAATATTAGTCACCTGTGTTTCAACCCTGAAAAAGACAGTCATTATCTTGTGATACCAACAGTTATAACAGGAAGCCAGATAGGTCTCTAAGATGCTTAACAAACAAGGGCAAGGTTGGTGTATGAAAATCTGCTCAACAGCTCCACACCACTCCTCAGGTCTGCTGAAGCCTGGTTATAATGTTTAGTCTATGTATCATGTCAAATTTCATCTGGTGGTCAAAGAATGCCAGGAATTCCTATTACAGCAGATGGGTGAGGCATATGTTAGGGGAGCACTGTGATTAGGAATGCACACACTGCAACCATAATGTACAGTTTGGTCTTCAGTCATACATAAAGCTGTCAGCATGCAGACAGAAAAAAAGTCAAAATAAAGACAACCCTGAGGTCGTATGGTTGTTGGTTTCCAACTTATGGAGATATTGCTTTTATGGGATTAATCCCTGAACAGTATAGGTGGACAGGTTTACTATTTTACATAGCAGAACAGGTCTTATTTTTTTCCCACCACTTTGGTCCATACTAAAATACTGTATTTGAAGGATTTCAGTGCAATTTTGTGCAGACATTCATGGTGCCCAGAAGGTGAATCCTGCTGACTTGGTGGTCCCCTGACCTTTCCTATATCACTGCCATGTGGTACACATTTGTGGTCTTGAATAATGTCTCTATTGGATGATAAGTATTTGATGCATCACCATGAAATTTCATAGACACATTCATGCTCCCGGGAGGATGAATTTGGTCACCAAATGACCAAGGACGGTTCACACTCTAGGCGGTATTTATTAACACAAGTCTGTAGTTCAAGAACAAGGCAAAAACAAAGTCACAAATAAAAGGTGCACGGCTATCGAAAGGCTACAAGCAAAAGGCGCAGGGTAACAAGGTTTTCAGAAAGGCTAGATTTAGCATGGACGCATGATAAAGTACACAAGACAGTCTGGCACGGGACAAAGGGAGACGCAGACTATATGTAAATGAGGTAACAAGGAACAGGTGGGAGCAATAAAATAATAAAAAAAAAACATTTCTTGCTTCACATTAGCATGTTAACAAAGTCATTGTGCGCATGTCAGGCTTAGCTCACATTACTATTAAGCTCCAAGCACCTCTGTCTTTAAGCACAGCCTTACAGAGCTGCTAGTGTGGCTATAGACTCTTATCTTGTGTCAAAAATTACTAACCATTACAGAGTTTACTGTGTTTACTTAATCAAGTGTTTTGGAATTTTTGAAATTCATGCTTTATGTTGTGACCCACAATGCAACAAGAAAGAACTGTCCACAGCATGAACACTACTTCCTGCAAAGATACATGATGCAAATTGAAATTGTATTGTAAGTTTTACATATATCAAATCAATATCAAAGGCACATTGGCTTGTGGGATTGTTAGCCATAAGAAGCAGACTATACAACATACATATTTTGGGCACTCATGAAGCAGCAGTTGGCAGGAGTATAGAGGAGATGACGTGGCAAGAGTGCTAGATGTAGAAAAGCAGTCTCAGTCTCCCCACAAAACAGGGCCAGTGGATGAGCTGGGAAGGTGTAGAAAACAAGAAACTTGGCTGAACGAAAGTACGGGGCATGGAGGCAAGCAGGACTACATTCACACAGGCAGCATCTTATGGTGTGTTTGCATCCCCCTAAAATCTTAGAGTAAATAGTAGCTGTAGCAAAAGGAGGGGTAAGGACCCAACATATCTTTTATGTTCCGGTACAGCAGCATTTTCTATCAGGGTGTAAAACAAGCCTGTCACAAGGCAGGCATTTAAAGTGTTGAAGTGCCTAACAGCAGCCATTGAGACCAAGCACTTAGAAGTAAAATCATTGCATTCAAAAAAGGAAACAAGATATGATTTTGTTTGTTCATGAGGGTGAAAACATCAAGCATCAAGCTCCTTTGACAGGCATGAAAAAGGAGAGTAGATTCAGGACAGCTCATAGCTACCACTAAACACCAGACCTTGTGTTGTGGTCAGAAACACAGCGTTGTGTATTTTGTGGAGCTGACTGTACCAGAGATGGCCAATGAGAGGAAAAAGCTTATAGAGGAAGGTGGTTGGCAAGCCAAGGTCTGCCCAGTTGAGGTTGGCTGCAGATGGTTTGTGCGCAAAACAGTTATATAACATTATATAAATGCAACTTTAATATGCACTGTGAGAGGTCTATCTTCTCTTAATTCTAATCAGTTTTAGTATTTAGTACAATAGTTTCAATGCACATGGTATATATTTTTAAAATAGTGTTTTTTTGCCCTATCTTAGGTCTTAGTGTAATTGATTTGTGTTTTGCCATACATGAATTGCTGCTGCAACACTGCAATTTCCCATAGGGGATCAATAAAGTACTCAATCAGTCTATCTCTAACAAGAATACAGAGCTTACATAGGAATACTAACTGGCATTTCGGCACATTTTACTGTGTACTGATAATTAACAAAACATTTGAAGAGCAGAATTCAGGTCAAATTTTTCAAGACATTTTTGCTTCATCTTGTCTGAAAATTACCATTTGGAAAGTTAATGCAGGATTAAATATGTTTTACAAGACACAAGGCACACATTCAGAAGAAAAATTGGCTCTTTTGAGGAAACCGCTCCTAAAACTCCTTTTTTTCCCAACATTGTGTCATATTACATAACAGAAAGGGGGTCGGCCTCCATGGCTCTACCTCAGCTTAATGTGCAGTCATAGGTGATCGTGAGCCTGAGCGGTTGTGATAATGTTCGTTGGTCTCTTTCCACAGGTTTTATATTGCATTTCACCATTTACCACCGTGGTAAATTACTGTGTTTGTGCAGGCTGCATAAATTCCAACCTGCCAGGATTCCACAGTTTTCCTAGCAGGAAAAAGTGCATTTTGTGCAGGTGACAGGACGGGATATCACTACTGCATCTGGTACAAAAAAAGCGGTTATGTACTGTGCTCATTTTTAGGCGGAGAATTATCTTTCCTGTGATATGACGAAGTTTAGGATGGGATATCAAAGCCAGGACCACTGAGATTCCTTCAGTGCACACAGTGGCTTCATGATGTCTGCCATCAGCAGTTACTGCTTCAATCACAGGCAGGATCCATCAGAGATTCAGTTCAACGAAAACGTTAATAATAATGAGACAAACAAACAGATCGAGGCAGTGGTAGACCAGCAAATCCTGCGTTCTGCATGTAAAATTACTGTTTTTGTCGATGGAGTCTGGTGGGTTGATGAGAGCAATTTAACAGCTGTTTCTGGTTAAACAAAAAGGATCTCACTCTAACAAAAAGGTCTATCTTTGTAGGGATCCTTTCCATAATGTTGTCAGACACTTACAGTAACAACCTGAGCCTGTCAGTGGCAGAAACAAGCACTTTTAGCGGACATAGGACAGTAGTTAGAACAGTTACAACTTTGTGACATAAATTAGCTACCTACCAAGACAGCTAATTGACAAGCCAATAATGTGACGTTATAGACTAATGTACAAACAGCATTTCATTACTGTTAATGAAACATGGTATGTAAGTTAACCAAAGCGATATAAACTACTTACATGTGGCTGTGAAGTGACATTTTGGTGCTGCTGTTCAGATGACATTGTCCGAGGCTATGATAGCCAGGATTGCTTAAGAAGGAGTCAAACTAGTCACACAATTGCTGATGTCTCAAGATTCATGGACATATAAAGTTGATCCAAACAACGCAACACTTCTATACAGGACTATAATACACAAAACTAATAAGGAATTTCTGTAGTATAAGTCAATAATAAAAAAAAAAATACTGACCGAAAATGATGGGGTTTGCAGTGGACTGTACAGGTGTGCCAATTAAAGTGGCCACTGAATGTATGATGTTGCACAATTATATAAGGATGACCTCTTTTTATCCCAGCTCTCCACATGCAGCCCAAGACGGTCAGCGTTGGAACAGAAAGGCGTGAGAAATTAACATTAGCTTGGTCCTGTACGCAGTGATGATGACACATCCTCTGTTTTCATGCACCACCTTAGCGATAGCACATGTGAATGAAGTCTCCTAGCCATGCATGCTACTTTTGGCTAACAATCCCACAAACCAATGTGTCTTATTGTATATATGTAAAACTTCAATTTCAATTTGCACCGTGGAATTGTTGAGGACAAGATTTGAGACCTTATTTTCTTCACAATTTAGTTTGAGATCACTTTAGTCAGAGCAGCTTTGAGAAAGGAGTTCAATCCCTGGCCTCTGCAGCCTACGCATCCAAGTGTCCTTGGGCAAGATGCTGAACCCCAGATTGCTCCCAGTGCTGCACACCGGTGTGTGTGAGTGTGTGTGTGTGTGTTAATGTTCGTAATGAGCAGGTACCTAGCTACCATTGCGTGCATTGGGAGAATGCAGGCTTGTGTTGTAAAAGCACTTAGAGTGGTCGTCATATAT
This sequence comes from Chelmon rostratus, assembly GCF_017976325.1. Taxonomy (NCBI): domain Eukaryota; kingdom Metazoa; phylum Chordata; class Actinopteri; order Chaetodontiformes; family Chaetodontidae; genus Chelmon; species Chelmon rostratus. The sequence goes on along the minus strand of NC_055672.1, from coordinate 23,089,557 downwards.
ATTTGGTGAGTTCAAGGGTTTTATAATAGCAGTTTTAAAGTCATCTGGGAAGATGCCTGTTTGCAGAGAAGTATTTATAATCATCAGGATATGACTTGAAACACTGTTAAACAGCCGCTTGCTGTAGGGACAGGGTCAACGCAGGAGATGGAGGAGTGAGAGACTTGCAGAGCTCAGTTAATGCAATACAAGTGAATTTCCCCATGGTTACATCTTTTTACAGGGTTTGCTGAGGTCATCTGTGTTTACATCAGCAGCAATGCTGGCTCTGATTAAGGTTACTTTGTTATTGAAGAACGTTCTTCACAGTTTGATGCAGAGGACTGCGGATGGGCGGGGGAGTGTTGCGTAGGTGAATCGTGGAGGATAATATTCGAGAGCTTATTCCATCAATAGCAAATTCTATTCCACTCTGGTCCAAGAACACAATCTGAGTGGCATCGCAGAGGCTGAAGGTGTTCAGCTCATCTTTCATGCCACTGGGCAAGTGTGTGATACGGCTCAGCAAAATGGTTGGTTGTTCAAACATTGCTAATGCAATTGAATGTCAAGCTCACAGAACATCATATCAGAGCTCTGTTAAGCAGCCTCCTAGCAAAACATACAGTTTAAAGACAACTGGTTGCCCGACTGAAGAAAAAGAGAAGAAAAAAAAACAACAAAAACAACAATTTCCCCACCAATATGGTCATTATTGCAATAAAATGTAATTATATAGGAAACGGTGAGACATTGTCATGACCCATGCCATGCACGGCGGTTTTGTTTAGTTTTTCTCTTGTTGATCCTCGTCATTGCCTCATTTAGTTAGTATTGTCTCAGTCATGCCATGTTTGATGTAAGAGTTTTTGTATTGTCTTAGTCTCTATCTTTGCCCTGTCTTGTTTGTAATTTTGTTAAGCTTCCCATTGCGTCTTGTCCTTGCCTGGTTTTGGTTACTTCCTGTTTTATTTTGAAGGTTCATGTCACGTGTCTTTGTGTTGCTTTACTTCCTGTGCTTTCCCGCCCTTGTGATTGTCTGATTGTTTTCACCTGTGTGTCATTAGTGTTCCTCCCTTGTGTATTTAAGTCTGTGTCTTCCCCCAGTCTTTGTCGGGTTGTTGTCTGTGTCTCCTATCCAAGTCCATGTATCCTTGTTGCCCATGATTCCTTGTCATAGTCCTAGCCAGTAAGTGAGTGTTTGTCATTGTGATTCCTTTGTCCTGTCCAAGTTGTGTTTCTTGTTGCGTTACCCTTGTTCATGTCCGTGTTTCTGTTCAGGTCTGAGTTGTTCCTTGGTTCGTCTTTGTCTTTAGTTTGCCACAGTTCTAGTTAGTTTATCGTCTTGTTCTTGTCTTCGTTCGTGTTCATGTCTTGTTTTATGTAGTGTATCCGTCCTTAGTGTTGTCTGCCATTCCCTAGCTTTTTTGAGTTTCCCAGGCCATAGTTCTGTTGTGCGTGTTATTTGTAACATTAATAACTTAGTTTCTGTTTTCTTTTAGTTCATAGCCTTGCCGATTTGTTCTCCTCATGTAAGAGTGATTTTCTGTTTACTTTTATTTAGATTCTTGTTCCTCCGTTTATAGGAGTGTATTTTGAGTTGCTAGTTTTTTCTATCCAGTTCTTTCAGTTGGTCAGTTCCGTTCCGTAGCCCTTTGTGTTTCCTCCTTCGGGAGCGTTTTCTGTTCGTTATCTTATTCTTTGATAGTTATTCATAGTCTCGTCCCTTGCTCTCATGTGTCTTGTGTTAATGTGTTGTCTCTCCCCATGTTGCGTCATTGGTGTGTGAATTCTGTTACCCTTGTGTATCGTTAGTCATTAGGCCCCTGAGTTTTGGTTGTCTTGTGTTTTCCCTGTGTTTAATACATTTATTCATTGAACCTAGCGCCCCCTTCTGTGTGTCTGCATTTGGGTTCAGTTCCCCTTAGTCCCCGCTTTCCTGACAGACATGATACCAAAACCTATTGTTTCCTTAGATTGATGAAAAACAGCATGCTCCAAATGCCACTGTGGACATTCTGACATGAGGTTGTGTACAACAAAACAACACAGTGATATTCAAAAGTCCCTTTTTGAAAGCATTTCTTGGCAGTCTTTCAGGGGAGACATTTCATTGACACATTGTTAAAAGAGCAGATTGCAGGTTGGATACCCCAATCAATATGTAGGGAAATGATGTAACTAGATTTTCAAAAAAAAAAAAAATCTACTGGAGACATTTCTGTGCTGCATCTAAAAAAGGCAAAAACAGAAGTGACATACTAAGTACAAGTTCAACAATAAAAAAAGAATAGATTCCAACATGAGTTTTGAGACTGAAGAGGTTGCAAATATTTACTCCTCAGGTAAGACTTCTTCTTTTAATTTTAGTTTATGTGTATCACCAAATTGTGTCATTCAGAAAGAAGTGCTTCTCTTTTTTTAGTGCTGCTGACAACTTTATTGTCTGCCAAAGCCAGCTGATGTCCTTGCTTATGTGCCCCGCCTGTCTTGTGGAAACCCCTGGAAACATGCAGCAGGAGGGAACTACAAGAATCCTACTACAATAATAAAGTAAGAGGATATTTGTGAATTTTACTCAACACTGAAACATCATCCATCCATTATCTATACACCACTGAATCCTTTGCAGGGTCACGGGGGGGCTGGAGCCTATCCCAGCTGTCTCTCGGGCAAAGGCAGGGGACACCCTGGGCAGGTCGCCAGCCTACCACAGGGCTACACATAGACAGACAATCATGCACACCACTCATTCACACCTACGGACAATTTAGAATTATCAATTAACCTCAGCATGTTTTTGGACTGTGGGAGGAAGCCGGAGAACCCGGTGAAAACCCACGCTGCACAGGGAGAACACTGAAACATCATATTTAATTAAAAATAGCACAAAAACAACACATCAAATGTTGAACTGAGAAATTTCAACATTTGATATGGCGTGTTTGTCCCATTTTCAATTAAATATGAGGTTTCACTTTTTCGCAAATCATCACATTCTGTTTCTATTCACGTTTTACACAGTGTCCCAACTTTCTGGAAATGAGATTGTAATTACTTTTTGGTATACATTATTTGTGATATGTTAAGAATTGTACTGGTAAGTTTCTGCCTTTCATATACATCTGTTAGGCCTTTGCAACATGTGGCTTTGAGCGTTATTGGCAGAACCGGCCAACGCTGCACAGAAACATGCCTGCCTGCAGCCTCTTACTGGGTGGGACCATACACTTTTCGGGTTTCATGGCTACCCAGACCATAGGATGCTGAAGCATTGACCTTCAGTGAACGGAGCAAAGTAATTGTTTCTGCCCTAAACATACTCATGTCCACTGGCCTGGAGAGGCCATGTTCCTGCCTGAAGTCCATGTAGGCTATCTGTGGCACAAATTCAGACAGCATGCCTCAAAGCCTGGGTATTCTATTCTCCACCAGCTGAGGCCATGGGCTGGCATTTCCCACACAAGCACCAGACAGACAAAACGTTTATCAGGAAACTGTTTGTCTCCCTCCCTCTCTCCTACAGTAACGCAGTGCGAGATATGACTGATGCAAGCTCCTTAAACAAGGACAAAACTGAAATCCTACTCATTGGCCCTAATATAAAAAGCCAAAATGCTGTTTAATAATCTGGAGAAATTAAATCCCTGTAAAAATAAAAAGCATGAAAAATGGTAAAACATTCAGCTTCCAAGTTGGAAGTTGGGTCACTGACAGCTGGTGCTGCTTCATCCTCAGGCTTCAGTTTTCAAGCAAATGCTGCTTTGTACTGGCTCTCATTGAGAAAGTTTTCCAATGGTTGTGGGCACAATTCTATCAAAAATAAACATAATCCATTGGGCCCTCACACGCTCAGATGAAAGGAGTATATGAGGACTTTTGTGTTTAGGTTCTTGCAGCCAACAACAACTTGTGTGCTTTGCTAGTTCAACATTTTCATGTTACTGGAGTCGACGATATAGAGAGAGGTTCACTTGGTGGGCTGGCATGGTCACCTGGAATGAATGCTGTGTTACACAAGCCCCATAGGACGTCAGCAAGTTGAAACCAATCGGAGTGGCTTTTTGGAACTCACGTTTTCTGATAGATGGAGCAAGAAAAAAGAGAGAGGGCTGTCATTTCTCACATTCTGACACAGTCAGGGACTCTTGACACACTAGGGACACATTTCTGTTGAAAATCCATGAATGTATGCATTTTGCATAATGTGCAGCCTTAAAGTGCTGACTTTGATACCATATCATACATGACCGATCATAACATTTTATTAGATTATCTGAAGAAGTGGGTTGGATATGTGACACAGCACCTGAATGTTTTTACTCCTATTTTGAACTCCTTTGTATCCATCGCTGACAAACCGTGTGATTGTTCTCCTCAGATCTGTGGAGTTCCTAAAGGCTCTATTCTGGGATTTGTTTCATTCTGCATTTACTTGCTCTGATTACGGGATGTTATTCATTAGTTCAGTTGTATAGTGCTATGCCGATGATGCCTAGCTATATGAATTTGTGAAACTGGCACACTTCAAATGTGTCCCTTTTACAAAATTGTCTTAATGACATTAGAGCCTGGATGGTTCAGAATTTCCTGCAATAAAATCACAACAAAATTGAAGTTCTCTGCAGCAAATCAGTCTTTTTTTCAACAGTACTTAGGTTCCTAGGCTTGCACTGTAACTCAGTGTTGGTGTCCCGTCTGTTCACAATTCTACATTTCAGTTACACTACATTATAGATTGAAAATAATAACCCCTGGGGTGGCTCATCTGGTGGAGGGCATACCATGTATCAAGGCTGAGTCCTTACCACAGCAGCACGGGTTGCTGCATGTCTCACCCTCTCTCCCCCTTTCAGCTTCACCAATAAAGGTAAAAACTAAAAAAATGTCAGAAAAAAACAACATAAATACTGTACTGAATGAACTGTAGGGCCTGTGTGATCCAGGTCATTAAAGAGCCTTGCTGCTTTGTAAACCAGGAAATGTTGAATCACTCCACCATAAGTAAAGCCCACTAGTCTCTTAGAATAATAACCCACATTCTGAAGGGTGAACATGTGCTCCTCAAACCCACTCTATACAGAACATCTGTCTCCCGACATACAGGATTTGAAAACTCAACCAGAGGTCATCTTCTTGCCTAGAACAAGCTATAAAATAATCGCAGTAGAGAAGTAGAGTGTTTAAACCAGGAAATAAATAAAATCCTGTGGGTCTGGGCCCACTGGAAAGCTAATGACAAAAAGGCACGAGCATTTGGCCAGCTACAGTTTCATGCAGATATAAAATTTCTATGAACACACCATTCACACAGGGCTGTTGAACCCTGGACATTTGATTTACACAACTTGTCAGGCCATCAGACCCGGCAGGAAACGTTGCCTGACAGAATCAAAAGAGCCAAGCTGGAATCAAGTCTCCCAGCCAGAGGTGGGTTATTAGAATGTAGCCCACTGAGTTGGCTTGTCTTGGCTCACACATATCACTGGCATTTCCTTCTCCACATCCACTCACTGCTGTGCATTTTCCCTCTCTTAAGGCTTTTTTTTGGGAATGGAGCCAAGAGCTTACATTAAAGTGCATCGAATTGCATATTGTACCACGTTGAGGTTAATGGATTCTACTTAGGATAAGCTTTGAGGGCGGCACGATCGAAGATGTGGCAATTGCTGTTAATCATATCCACTCATGTTGGGTGTTAGTGCTGTAAGGTCAAGGCAGCACTCAGACGGTTGCACTTGGGAAATGCCAGCTAATAAGGATGGGTGTGGAGGAAAGAAGCTGACAGTTTGAGAGAAAGGGAGACATGTTATGAAAGTTGAAAATTTCTTTTACTAAATACAAAAATAATCCACTTGAACAGCCTAATAGTAATGTGGCTGGTGATAATCAACCAGTAGACAGTGTTAGGAAGCCTCCTTCCTCCTCCCTTTCCTTGTATTTCCTCATGTTGTTCCCCTGTCCCTCTGTGTCATGTTAGTCTGTGTTGTGTCTGTTCTTGATTGTTGTACTCTCTTGCCTGGTAACACGTCTCACACATAGCTCTCCTAGTGCTTTGTCCTGTGCGCAAGTTTTTTTTTTTTTTTTCTGTTATCATTCTCAGTATTATAATGACCACAAAAACTATCATCTGTGTTTCCAGGTATTGACTGGTATTTGATGTTTAAGCTGCACAAATCAATATTCTGCATTAACAAAACATTACATAATATATGACAAGTGTCAATCATTGTGATGAAGCTACGGAGAATTAATCACCCAACTCTGCAGCTTCCTTCAGCTCTTTGGCCTTTTTCAGCTTATCGTTTTGGTTGGCCAGGCCACAGATTTACCTCCCAATCACTAGCTGCAAAGCAAAAAAAGTTAGCTGGTGACATTGTGGAGAATTTACAAGCCAAAGAGCCAAATATTTCTCTCAGTAGCTGGTAGGGACCAAAAACAGAGCCAAAAGGAGAGTGAATATTGGACACTCATAGGGTGGCCGCAACATGCAACTGTTTGCTAACAACATAAAAGCTTTGTAAGGTGATAACACATCAGATACATTTTAGCATGATGTGCCACCCTCAAGTGACCAAATGAATAAATAAATAGTAACATAAAAATAAGTACAACATGATTACTTTGTAAAATCTTGCCCTGCTTCATGGTTATTACAGACGACCTTCTATCTATGACCAGAGTCATTACCTGGTTGTTTAAAGTGTTATGAAGTATTGTGTTCTGTAATTGTCAAGGTTTTGCACTAATAACACAACAATGAGGATTAAAAAAACATAACCAAAACATAACTTTAATAATTTTACCGTAATTGTTCTATTGGAATCCCACTGTAGTCCTTTCCATGAAAATGCTACACTACCTTGACATTTCCAGTTACTTCTGTCTAGCTGCAATGATTTTAGGCTGATACTTTCCCATTGTTATTGAGATCATTGGACACTACCCTGATGTAACCTGAACATTTTGAAAGGATTAGCTGTTATGCTGTGTTATTATTGGGTCTTAGAATTATCATCATGGTTTTTTTAACCATCAGTGACCTTTTACAAAAGTGAAACATCTTATCACTGGCAAAATATTAATGCTGTGCCCAATAATTACCATGATTTTACCTCATTAGTACTTGTTGCTATGACCAAAATATTTATCCACTTTCACCCCACTTGTTATTGCCAAGATTTTATATAAAGCGCGAAACATAAACTTGCTATTGTGAGAGAGTTTTAAGGAATACTCAACCACACATTTTCACATTCTTCAAACTTTTGTCTCCTATGATGGCCTCATTGCCCTAACCCTAATGCCTTTGAGCAGGTCTGGGATCAGTCCAACCTCCACCTCACTCAGTTCAGGCAATGAGAGAGGAATGGTGCAGTGGATCAGCTACCCACACTGTCTTATTTTGGAGCGTTTGGAAGGTTTAACACTCATAATTGTACCTCTGGAGATGCATGTGGAGCTCTTGTTGCTCTCTCCATCGACTCTGGAGGGATGATTAGTACCCAACAAGACCACTGTCCATCCCACACTACATGACTCCCAACTTATATCATCACCACACACACACAAACACACAAACACACACACACACACTCAGGCACACAAATCTGTAGGCCCATTGTTTTGCTATGTGTGAGAGCCCTGAACTGTCTAACTTACCTTACCTAACCCTTCCCTAACTACCCATAAACCTAAACTAACAGGGAACATTACATAATAACTTCAACAACAAGTTTAGTGTGTAAATGTAAAAGTGAGAATTCTGATTCTGTTTCAATGAGTCATGTTCATCATTGCCCAAAACGTGCATGTCATTATTAGTTGCATGTGACCAGTCTAAATATTAAACAAGAATAAAATTTGAAGGACAACCTAGTGGTCTCTGAAGCTCTGATGTTTTTCATCCAGCATTATGGAAAGTGAACAACGTAGATGCACTAATGTTTTGTGCCCAGTATATTTCACTGCAGGTTTCTCAATAGATTTTGATACTTATTGTAGGCCAGCATTGTAGTAGAAATGCTGGCCTGACAAAGGTGGGAAGGAAGGAAAGGTCGGGCATCGCAGAAAAAAGTTCATCTGTGGATCTTGAAGATGCCCTACAGAAATGTTTTACTATATGTAAAATATTTTGCTTTCAATTATGATTTGTGCCTTTTTTTTTTCGACAAAAAGTTCAATTATGTAGTTAGAAATCCTACTCCTTCACCCCCTGATTCTAGTTTTCACATTACGCTTGTGTGAGTTGCATATTGGACAATAGTTGTGATGTCACAAACCTGCTGGTACTAACAGTACACGTGTTACACTTAGATGTAAGGTGAGTGCAGGTAACCTTCCTCTCTCAGCAGATGAAAGTAAAAACTATTTGACCTGATGGTGACACGAAGGTCAGGGGTTCATATTATTCCTTATCTTTGAGTATCCATTTGGAATTTCTTGGAGCTGTTTTGCTCTGGACAAATCTGTTGTGCACAGTTGAATAGACACAGACAGACCTCAGAAAGCGGAAGCCAAGAATGGCCATGCCGATTTTTATCCCTTTATCTTGAGATCACAAATAACAAAGCTCAAGATAACAAAAGGTCGATTTTTGAGATAACAAGATAATTTATCACGAGAAAATGACTTTTCTTCGCTTCAGCTAGCAGCTGATCAAATAAAGCTATTATTATGGCAGAGGTAAAGATATTATTCGGGCCATGAGACTTGCAAGCCGAACCCACTGACCCCCACAGCACCTCTACACAGCCTACGGTCACCTGTACAAATTTATGGTGTGGGTAATTTAGCACTCGTGTACTCAAACATGTAGAGATGAAAGCTTTATTTCTAAGTGGCTGAAAGCTAACAAAGATCAATGATGTAAGCTACCACACAATATATTTCAGCAAGTCAACTTCTGACACACTGATTGATAATGAGTATTCTACTCTTTGACCTGCCATTTTCAGCCTGAATCAGTTGCTACAGTCATGACACATGTGTGCATGCTGGCATGGCACTTTGTTTTCTCTTGATAACCACTTGATTATCTTGTTATCTTCAGAAAAGAAAGCTTTTTTTCTCAAGATGGTTATTAACTTGTGACCTCGGAGCAACTGCTGTAAAAAAATATTCCAAGCATGGCCAGTCTCAGGCTCCATACACAATATGAGAAATGTTGAATTTTGACCAAGAGGAAGAAAAACAGATAGTTAGGAGATTTGTGGGGTGGCAGCCCACCATCCGTAGGGAGATCAGTCAGGCTTAAGCTGTGCCCAGTTGGTCTTTGTCAGCATGCTACTCAGAATGTGATCAGGCTGGAGGATTGAATGCACTTAAGTAGTGGCCGACTGAGACACCCTCAGTGCAGGAAGGAGCGCTACCGCAGGTCATTCATTCCCACCGCTGTCAGACTGTACAACTCTACTGTATTGTTATCATGTGCAATAACCTCTGGTTTATTGTTCTTATTTGCACCTCCATTTGCTATTTTCAATTTAAGTTTCAAATAATAATGGTCCTCTTCCTCTTCCTCTCCTTCTTCTTTGCTGCTCAAAATGCCTGTCCTGCACTTTTCTCCATAGGTTCATTTAGCTTAGATATTAACCTTTACGAAACAGCTTGTCCTTAAAGGGCTTAGCCCGGTAGTTTTACTTGGCTGTATTTTACAGTTGTGTTGCAGTTTCTGTCACCCTCTAGTAGTTAGAAAATGCTCAGTGCAGCTTTCAGCTCAATCAGGCCAGTCTGTTTACAAATGCAAGCAGTTCCTATTTTATTCTTTCTTCATCTTGATCTTTATATTTCTTAGTGAATATCGGAGTCCCTGATCACTCATAAATTAAAATGCATATCATGTCCTCCTATTATGCCTAATGCAACTCTTATGCCCACTTATCCTTTGGTTTAGGGTGTGTGTACTTTAACCAACATAAATCTTATCCCATGGGCATCCTACTTAATAATTTTGACACAGAATGAACATTTTTTACCTGTGTGAACTAGAGATGCATGACTTCAAGGTTTATTGATAAGTTTGCTATGGACAGTTCTGCTGATGGACCCTCCTGTATTTCTTATTTTTCTTCCTCCTCTTTTCTTCTTTCATCTCCATCTTTATTTGCCAGTGTCTGGGCCTGACTCACTCCTGTTTCTTTTTTGAAGTTTGTTTTTTTAGCCTCGGGCTGGAATCAAACCCCAGGCCTCTGCGGTATGGACTCAGCCTTGATACATGGTACAGTCTCTACCAGGTGAGCTCCCGGAGCACCTGACACTGTAGTTTTTAACAAACAAACAGGGGAAAACAGTGCATTTGTTGTGGACTATTTTTAGTGGTGGTTAATCCACCTTTGGTGCTCTAGTGCATTCTCAATCTGCTGTAATTCAAGGTCCACTCCTGAAAATTCTAAGGACTAGCTTCCCAAATGAATGAAGAAAAAAATCTTGGCCTGGACCAAATAGTTTGAAAGCCTGAAACCTTGATTCATAATGTTGACACACAAATCCTTGCAGAGTGTTGGAGCGTTGCGTGGGGAGGGCGAGGACCAGGCAGAGCGGAGGGACAGACGGCGGTAGACAGCTGCTGTGAGTCAGAGACAGACCGGAGCTTCTAGAGGAATAACCACCAGGAGTCACACCAGATTCTGCTCTGACTCAGAGCCACAGGGCTTTTTTTTTAACTTTTGAGATTAAAAAGTGGATTTAACTTCGCTTTAACCCGTGTGCAGCAGCGAGCCGCAGAGGTGCCGACCTGTACTGTAATTAGTCTCTCTTTGTTGGCTGCTTACTGGGGGAGAAATGTACTGAGAGGATGGGGGAAAAAGAAAAGAGACTGAGAGGGAATGATTCAAAGAACCGAGTTGGTGTGTGCTGGGTTCAGTCAGAGGCTGAACTGAAAACAAACACACACATACACTCACACACCCTCGGTGCCTGCCATTGCTTTCTAGTTTCTAGTTAATGTACAGTATTCTGGCTGTTTGGGCCGAACAAACACAAATGATCCTGCGGTCAATTTTTTACATTTTTTTTCTAGGTTAATGAGTTTTGGCAAAGTACAACACAGCCCTAATAAACATAACATGAAAAAAGAAATAAAAAACTGGGCTGTGACAGGATTTCACCCTATCCAACACACTGCAGTGTCGGTGCAGCAGCACTTCCTGCCATTATGAAACCACATTGAATGTCATATTTCCTCACCACACGCTTTGGACCTTTCACTTGTGCAAGGTTGTCTCCTACATTAAAGGAGTGGGCAGCTAAACTACTTGGTTTACATTGATTTCAGAAAAACGAGGTGAGGACGCACCCCCATTGTCTACCTCCGTCGAGCAGGAGAACAGTTTTAGGTTCCTGGGAGTCAGCATCACAGACAACCTGTCATGTCATCTTACATCTCCACCCTGGATATGAAAGCTCAGAAAATATGTTTCTTCAAGAAACTTACGAAAGCAAAATTCCTGTGCCTGGTTCTGAGTGTAGGGAACCTCCAGCCTTTGAGACCATTTGATCTGGCCAACGAGGCAATTCATCAATATAAAAAAAAAACACTTTTTTTTAATGAGAGTAACAAAGAAAATGATATAGAATATTAGGTTAACACATTCTTACAAGTAGTCCCTGAACACACACACACAGCAGTTGATATCACGCCAATGCATCAAGGCACCGGTCAAAACCTGGATGAGCTGCAATATGCTTGCATAAAGTGGAGTTTGGAAGACATTCTGACAGAGACAGTGTCATGGAGGCAGGTTTTTGTTGTGAGCAAACTAATAGTTAAGAAGCTGAAACCTCATTCAGAAGGAGAATTTTTGAAGAACAGCCTTGTTGCTGCTGTGGAGCTGCTAGCACCAAACAAAGCCAAACTGTTCCAGAGTGTCAGTTTGTCTGGAATCATTCACAGATATGAAGGAAAACCTGAAGTGGAACTTAGTGATATTAAGTGACTGTGTGATGCGTCCTTCATGGTGGACATTACCAAGAACCTCTCAGAGCTGAACCTCGAGCTCCAGCAGCTTCTCAGCTCTCTGCTTTAAAATAAAGCTGTGGAAGTGCAACTGGAAAGAGGAAACACTGCATTTTTCCTACTCTGCAAGAACAAAAAGCTGCTATGAGATCTTGACATGCTGCTGAGTGTGAAAACTCCCTCAGACATTTGGTGAGAGGTTTCAGGACATGAAGAGTAGATAAATGCACCTGAATATATTTGCTGCTTTAATGTGGAACCAGCTGATGCTGGGCCAACATCTTTCAACATGAAATCAAAGCAAAGCAACTACTGTGACATCAGATGCCTCACCAAAGAAGAAATCCCAGCCATCGCGGAGGTCAGTGTGATGTAAGTGTTCAATAACTTTGACTTGCCCCCCCCAAGTGAGCACCTTCCTCCCTCCAGTTGCAATCACCAGTGACATGTCTGTGCCCAATGAAATGAAGTGGTTGTGACCTTTTGTCAGGGGGTGGAACAGTCCTTTCAGGAAGCAAAGCTGAATGGGACACAGTGCCACCAACTGCTAAGATGAATATCGTTTTTTAAAAAACAAATCAGTCAGTCAGAAGTATGTAAAGAGGCATGTTTGATTGAGATTTATTTTGTTTTTATTTATACACACTGTGCATTTAGACCACTTTTGTTGGGCAATATCAAACTGAAGTATGGAGATGTACTCTGATACAATTATGATCTGTCGAGGACAGTCTCTAAAATCTCTGGTCCTCTGGGTTCTTTTAATGAAGCAATAGGAGAAGATGTTGAGTCCCAAAAAATCTGTTTTATTCTAACATCAATAGAATGTGCAAGGTTACAGAGCTCTGGGTCTCGACTTAACCTTTCCCTGATCCACAACAGAGTTGGGTCAGTTCACGAAGTCTGACACACTACCTCCCCCTGACCCAGTATTTTATAGACAGAACATGAGGAAATGCTGAAACAGTCGTCGGCTCCTCCTCGTTGCCGTCGGCGCTCTCTCTCTCCTCTGCTTGGTCATCTTCGAGAATCCAACGTCACCGCAGCAACCTGTTTGCAAGGAAAAATCTAGAGAGACACCCTTATCCCTGACGCCAACCTGTTCTATCTTAAGTCGACGGCCCCAAGATGTCTCCCATGCCAGGCCTCTATGTCAAAACCTCCTGTTCTAGGTCACACTGGCCTTAGATACATTTTGCACGCAAAGAATCACTCCTTGTCTAAATCACTTCTATGAATAATAAAGGAAAAACTTGACCAGGTGAAGTAGAATTTCTGTTGATTATTCAGTCACACAATCCATCAGCAGAAAATATGAATAAGATCAACATATCAGGATCCAACTATCATTAATGTAAGCATATGCATGTAATCTAACTATTAGCACAATATATGTCTATAACTAAACTAATCAGAGTATAGGAATATCCATCAGATCATAGTCAGTATTTTTACTTTACTATCTTCTGATACTTCCAGAAAATGGACCCAAGACAAAGGAAGGAAGGAAGGAACATGATGTAGCGGTTTGGGTCTTTCCCTCAGACAGTGAGGACAGTGAACTTGAGGAGAGTCAGGACGAGTGGATCCCTAAATCAAGAAGTTTGAGAGGCTGTTAGCTTATATGTTGGCTTATATGCTTCTATGAAATGACATTTGTGGTTGATGTTTGTTTTTCTAATGCCCATATTGCTCATTTTCCTTCTTTAACTTATCATATATACAACAGAAAACTTTAACGTTGCACAACCCTCAATGATGCCGGAGGCAGCAAACCAGCATCTGGTAGGGGTGGGGTGGCGGGGATAAATTTTATGATGCATACGGCATGTGCACAACCCAGAACAGAAGGGCTCTGCAGCGAGTGATTAAAATCACCCAAAACATCATTGTTACCCATCAACCAAGCATCAGTGATATCGGTACGCAGAGCCCAGAGGGAAATACCGACCCCAGCCACAGCCTGTTCACCCTGCTGTCTGGCAAGCGATACAGAAGTATCCACTGCTGTACCAGCAGACTTCCTTCCTCAGGCAGTGAGACTCCTCCACCCATCCTCCACGCTCCATCATCATCATACAAGTTTTTCCTGTGTAGCATAAAGGGATGGCAACTTGCATTTTCTTTTGGAACCCTGTGTTGTAAAAAAACAAATGACAATAATAACACAACAAATAAATAAACCATGGACCTTATGTATGTTTTGGTGCACACAGAATTATCTCCATTGGATGGAATAGCATGATATTCACACTTCCATAAGGATGAAAAGCATTGATGCACACTGATGCTTGGAAACAGGACAGTGGCATATTCCCACCAGACACCATGATGTGCAGCCATATATTACATTACGTGGCCTGTATGCTGTATGTGTTGCCATTATGTCTTGTTCATGAACACTGGTGATGGGTATGTAATGAATACATGGCGTGCACTCTTTCACTGATATAATTAACACAAGTGGTCCCTGGCCTCCCAACTGAACTCGTGATCAGACCTAAATCTGGTGAAGGTACTTTCGGTGACTATGGTCCCACTCTTTGGAACAAACTGCTGATGATATAAGTTGTCACCACAACATTGTTGTTATTTAAAAGCAAGTTGAAGACTTCCTGTTCTCTCTCTCTCTGTCTCCCTCCCTCTCTTTGGGTATATGGGTGGTATTAGGTTTAGAGGGGACAGGGGATGAGTAGTTTTAATGAATTCTTTCCTTTATGTGTATTTAATGTGTTCATTTTCCAGTTAACTTTGGCTATATTTGTTGTGTATGACGCACAATGAGCCTAATTTGTATGAAAGATGCTATAAATAAATTTGATTTTAGCTAATTCTGAAGCAACTTTAGCTGAAATTAAAGGGGAAGTGGGAACAATAGGGTTAAAGTGGGTGATGACATGTTGTTGGAATTAATCAGTGGTATCCTTTGACAGGAGCAGACAATCAGACAAGCGGGAAGGACACCAGGAAGTCAAGGGTCTAAAATGAGAGGAGAGCTAGGTTTCACAATAAAACAGGAAGTGCACGACAAAACATGACGCCTGTGAACCAAACACATCAACAGACATGACGAGACATGACAGCATCAACTCTGACCTCCAGTCTTTTGAATTACAATGGACAACATTAACATTCATTTTAAGTAAAGTTCAGTCACGTTCCCTCCTTACAAACAAGTGCATCATTTGTTGTCTGTTTAACAAATGTCCACTCTGCAGCATATGTCTTTTATGTTTTTTTTTTTGCAGAAAGCAGACGATGGATAAAGAACATCAAATAATGTAAAAGTTCCTCACTGGGGAACCCGGCCGACACTTCACTAAAGTTGAATTCTTGGTTGCTTTGTTTACAGAAGGCCATTTGGGAAGTAGATTGCGAGTGGATTGCATGGTATTGATTTTGGATTGGGCAGATGAAATCGTGTGATGTAATTCCCACTCACTCACACACACACACACACACACTTGTGTTTCCGTCACTTTTGAGGACATTACATTGACTTGCATTCATTTCCTGGAGACCTACCCTAACTATAACCACAACTACTACTTGCCTAACCCTAGCCTTAAGCTAAACCTAACCTTAACCTAAACCTAACCTCAAGCTAAACCTAACCTTAACTGAACCTTAACCCAAGCCTTCACCCTAAAATTTAATGATTTATGTTATGGGACTTGCGTTTTGTCCCTATGACAAAGGTGAGACCCCACAATGTGACAGTAAGCTAATTTATGTCCCCACAACATGAGTAATACACATCCACACACACATCCACACAGACACACACGAAAGCTGTGAAAAGCATTTTATTCAAGTTAATAGGGTACAAGAAATGGAACCAGGGCTTTTCTTTTGGTTCTCCCCCATGTCATTCTCCAAAAGTAACATGAAAAACTCACATACACCTGCTATTAAAATGTAATTTCTGTCAGGATGATGAACAGACTGTTGCATTTACAAATATTACTTTAACACTTTTATATGTTCTCTCCACTCCGTCATCAGATTTCATTTGTACAAAATGAGAGTTATGCCCTTAGCTGAAAAATAACACTTTAACATTGTGCATTACATTGGTAATGCAGTTCATTAGTAGCAGTTGAAATTATTTCTGATATTAATGTGAATTATTATTATTTCTTTTAAAGAGAAATCTAGACACTAACTGTAAATGACTAATAACAAAAACAAAAGTTGTTGGAAGTTGTCAAAATGTCCTAATTTTCTGTGCTAACCTGTTAAGTTTAGCTGTTCACAAAGATATATATATATATATAGGGGCAACATAAAAGGACTTCATCCAGAATTCAGAGTAATGTAGCGAACATAGATAATAAAGCCACAGATGAAAGGAAGCTGCCAGCATGGTAGTCGCTGTGTTTTCAAACACAATGCAAAGAAAGCAGCATGAGTACAAATAAGACTGTGCTGACGACGCTGTTGTGTCTGCTCCTTTGCCTGTGAAAGCTCAGACTGAGAAGTACAAACCCATTTTCCAAACTGCTCAGCCTTATGACAGATCCATCATCACCACTATTCTAAATACATATAACCTTTAACACACACTGATACCGCGAGAGAGACAGAGAGATGGGGGCAGGAGTTGAGCAATGACAGCCAAGAGTAGGATCTTCTTGCCTACCTTCATGTCTGTCTCCTGTAGAAAGGATCCCTGACTCTCTCCAAGTTCACTTCCAGGGTCCTCTCTGCCTCGGCTGCAATGACTGTGTATCACAAGTCACAACAGCTAGAGAGCCAGAGGTCGAAACAACCAGAGAGAGGGATGTCTGCTTACTTTACCTGCTACTAGCAAACTGTCGTACAAGCAAACTACGCCCATATTTCTCAAATGGAGTTATGTGTGTCGAACTAATTAACTCATTTTTAGGTATTGATGCTCTATTAACATTAACCACTTCAGCAAAACACAGTTAAACTATAGCCTATATCTCCTCCAGCAGTGATGCACAACAGAGTGCTGTGTGTGCATTTGTGTATGTTTGTGTGTGTGTGTGTACCTGCTGCTGTGAACCGATCTCATTCAGAATTAGAATATTAGCAAAACAGTAAAATATAAAACTAAAAACATGAACAATCCCACAAAAAATCCCGGCTTGAATGGGTAAATTCAAACTTTCAGGCTACAGATGGAACATCAGTCAGCTTTTATCCTGCACTGCACAACAAATGTGGTGAAAATGACCTATTTTCAAAACATCTGAAAACAAGCACCTACAACTCTGTGTATTTCAGCTTGCATTTATTTAGATTTTAGAAGTTTGCTCCATTTAGTCATGCTGCATTAGCTGTTAGCCTTGCAGGGTCAACAGTCACCTGAATTACTGGAATACTGAAGGAAACAGTCGAAAAGGTCGAAATCTGATTATTATGAGCCAAGTTATGAGAAGCACCTTTTTTTGTTCAATTTCTAAACTGATGGGAGGATTGTGTTTAATCATATTGTGGCAGACAGGTGACAGGTCAACTTATAGTATGTTAGATATCAATCAATTCAGTTACATTCCATTCATTCGAGGTATCTACTTGATATTAGAAGTAAAGGAAATGTTAAAAGTGTTCAATACACCGTATTCAGTAAAGTTTAAGTATATATCAACAAAGAGCATCTCACTCTCCATGTATGCAGAGGACAGGTAGTTGTTTTTTATGTACCAGTGAAAAAGACTGCAAGGCTACTGATATATTGTCTTAGAAACAACCAAACCATTCTGACACTGCAGAAGCTCCAAACTGAATTTAGGCTGCGATACATTTGATAGCTGCTGGCCTAGCGAGTTTTACATCTTTTTGTTTATTTTTGTGCTGAGAAACACAGCTGCAGCATATCTAAAAAGACAAATACTGTCCTTAATCCTTGTTTTATAATGACCTTTTCTTTTTAAAGTGAGATGTACAGTATGACACACATTTCTATAGAAGTAGCAGCTTATCTATGTGGTCTGATGCGGTGTGACCAGCATGCCGTCTCAAGCAGCAATCCAGATGGAGGAGCTTTGCAGAGGATGAAGAAATCAGTTTCACACCTCGACTGAAAAAACACAGAGGCATCGCTGAAAGCAATATACTGCTGAAATGGTTTTGTGACAGTCCAAAGCCTGGTGTTATCCTCCTCAAAATAGATACTGTACAGATAAGACAGCAGGGATCTGCAGGAAATGTTCGGATGTAAGGACGTCTGTGTGACTGTGAGCCAGTTGTTTTCAGCTACCAGGGGAGCATCATTTCTTTGTCCTCCATGTTTCACAGCGCAACATACATTAAGTTCAAAGTGTCAAAGTGCAGCAAGCTCTTCAGATGTAAAAAGCCTATACAGCCTGGATCATATTTCATCCACTCCTCTTAGATGGCTATTAAAGTGGAGTAATCCAGGATTTTTCACATATTCAACATTCAATATTGGTATATTTATGTCGTGCCAACTGTGATATTTAAAAATGCAATTGAGTTAATTGTATACGATAAAAAACAGAACACCAGATTCTACTTTCAACCATCTGATTCTTCTCTATTCATCATCAATCTCATAAATCCATTGTTTTTGTATTATTAATTTTATTTCTACATCCATTGCCAGTCATATGTTAATATTATTAATAGGTTTGCAATAAGATCAGTTCATTGGAGCTCTACAAGGATGCGCAACTGAGGACTTTGTCACATTTATTGTAATGTGACATGACATAAATCTAGCACTGTGTTCTCACAGCCATTCCTACAGTCAACTCTGGTTCAGGCATATCCTATGGAAGTTTTGGTTGTGTTTAATTAAATTCTCTTTGTGTTGCTTACCTTGGAGTTGTCAAAGGCCCTGAAGGTCTGGGGTCCCATGGCAATTGCCCACTTAGTAACGAGGAACAGTGGGCAACAAAATCTGTCAGACGACGTTGTTTGTAACTCCTCTTCAGAACAACACAGGATGCCGTCACAGAGTTTGGTTCAGTTAATGACTTAGGTGGCAGAGACTGCACAATTGAACCAAAACCACCTGAAAAGGAGGGTCTTCCGCTTCCAAGCAGACTCTGGTACGGTCTATGAGCAAACAGATCAACAACAGGTTTTTGAGAGAGTAGATGTGTGATTTTAGCATCATTCAAAAGCCATCTTCAGAATTGATCTGTTTAAGTGACGTATGTACCTATGCAAATCATTTAGTAACCACAATAACACGTATGCACTGATCAGTGTGGCAGTCAAAAGCAGTGCATGTGTGTTCAGAATGTCCATTCAAACGTGTGTAATTTAGCAATCCATCAATGCTCCTTCTATTTTCCTGTTACTGATTATTCATAACGTGTGCTCCATTTGCAGTCTAATAATACTAATAATGCTTATGATCAATGAGCTCTTTGTGAAACCATAGTACACAAATAAAAGCATAAAAAGCCCTGAAGCACTGTACGGTTTGCTGTCAGTGACCACACTTTCATCTACCTATGTCAGTCCAAAAAAATAATGCTAACAGAAAACACTTTGTTGACCCAGCCTCCTCCCTCTGTGGACTTTGCTCTTTAATAACACCTGTCAGATGACTTCCTCCTTTGCTCCTGACAGACAAGAGTCATAATTCCTGTGGCCACTTGATGTCTGTGTCCCGTGATGATGTGATGCTGTCATTTTCCTTGAGAAGACAAGTCAAGTCTTCCCCTGGTCCCCTGGTTCACTGTGTTCAGCTAATTGCAAATATGTCTATGTCAATATCAGCCGGAACGTATAGTGTGTGCATCTATATATAGATATACCCAGGGGGGTGGTGTGCACCATGGGGTGGTGTGTGTGGCAGTCGCAGCCTCTAATGCTCCTATCACCACTGGGACCACTTTGTACTTCACCTGTCTTGCAGCCTGCACCTTGGGTCCAGTCGGCTGTGGCCTGTATGGATCTGGTCCTTGGGGCCTATTCTTGTGTTGCCATGAACAGAGCCCCTGTGCTGTCCATCAGGCCAGCCTTTTCTAGCCAGTAGGATTTCTTCCATCTTACCTTCCGTCTCTTTGCCACCATGCAGCTACACTTCTCCAGTCCGAATGATCTTCTGATGCGCTCGCTGTAAATCCTGGTGAGGTGGATCAGTGGCTCGATGTCTCATTCACTCCCGGCATACAGTTTGCTGTCATCCATGTATAGTGGTAGTGTCGTTGCCTTTCAAACAGCACATCATGGGTTCTGACAGGCACGATGGGATCTGAGCCATTTGATACTAATGCTATGCACAAGTCTATCTAGGAACACAAGCGAGAGAAATATAACTAATACCGGCTCAAATGTCACCCGCACTTAAAAGGGACAAGACACACATGGACAAGCACTGAGCACATACACAGCTCAGTTGTTGTCTCAAAGCTATTAAACACATGAATGAGCCACGCTGTTACCACATTACCACAACATCATTACTGTAATTTATTTTGACTCAATTCCACACTGGAAGGAAAATTCTCACTTGGGAACCAAAAATAGATTAATCCACCACCGAAAATAGTCCCCAACAAATGCACATTTAAGTTATTCCGATTGAAGTAAGACTATTATTATACATAACAACAGGTCATTTTTATAATTAGGTACATTCTTCTTATGAGATCAGATCAGTAACTGCATTGTTCTTCACGATGCTTAATGTCGTTAAATCTCTGGAATCAGGTTTAGGTTTTCAAAACATCCATGTGACATTATGGGGGAAAAATCAGTCCAACTGATTTCCCTGCTTATTTCATAGCATATTTAGTTATTGGCTATTGACTTGTCCGAAGCTTGGTTTCCATTCAAATTTGTCACAAAATTTTAACCTAATTTCAAGAAAAAAACAGAAGGAAATGTGAATGAATGTGTTCCCATCCACTACCATTACGCGAGTTGGTTCATTGAGATATGCAATAGGTGGCGCGTATCTCCCATTCATCCATCTCCCATCCATCCATCTCACATTTATCCATCTCACATTCATCCATCTCACATTTATCCATCTCACATTCATCCATCTCCCATCAAGTTCATTTGCATCAAAAACCACCTCACACTCTCCTTCAAAATTTTGTTTTTTCAAATGTTGTCGTTCCCATCAACCTTTTCTATTGCAATACTTCAAATGTGCATCAAAATACATTTATGAAAACACAGTTTGTGATCACATAAAACAGGTTCTTGAGCAGGAATAATACTTTTTCTCAAGCAGTTTCTGTACTGTAGGCTGAAGGCATGCTTGTTCTTTTTCCGACTTTAAAATGCTTTAAACATGGAAAACACAGGGGTATATAAGTTCCACGTTCTAGAACTTGTTAAAGGCTGTGCTTCAAAGGCATTTTGAATATTCACAAAGCAACAGAAGGAGCCACAAGCAGTGATATATAGATGCACGTGCTGCATGTAGCACTGCAAGCTACAAAGATGTGTCTGCAAGACACAGAGGCTTACATATGTGAATTCAGATAGCAGAGCTGGGTGGATTCTCCATCCAATCCAAACAACTCTTCTCTTCCCTTTCAACTAAAGAGGTTACTCTGAGGATGCAGCTGAGGGATCTCCAGTCTAACATCCAACGCTTTTTTTTCATTCAAAAAAAATCCACTAAACACACATTTGTAGTGAACATGCCTGTATTGAATAGCTGAAATTATGCCCTCAGATATTAGAGGTCTCAGCAACATCCTGGAGGCACAAACCAAATAATCACACACAGCAGCACACAGGATTGCTAAAACATGTGTGGACATTAATGATGAAAGAGAAAGAGAGAGAGAGGGGGAGAGAGAAAGAGAGAGAGATAAAGAGAGAGAGAGAGAAAGAGAGATAGATCTAAAGACTTAAAAAAAGCAGTTTTGTGAGTTGTTTGGTCAGGGGACACTCAAGCTTTTTTAGATTCTTAAACATTTCACCCCCTTTGTGAATGTGGCAAAGTAACACAATAATTTATTCCCTTGTTTGTATAAAATACACTGTCTGAGTTTCTCCCGGCACGTTGCTGATTGTTGCAGATATTTGTGAGATTTCACCATTTACACTATTTTCTAAAATAATAAAAAAAAATTCAATGAGTGTAAAATCACATTTTACACAAAACATCCACTAACATGATCTATCCGTTGACATAGGACCCCCCTGGGTCAGACAGATGTTGATTGGCTTGATATGATCTATCCATCTACTCGCACCTTTCTGTATTAACAACAAACATACAAATAAAGAAACAAAAATTGGAGTGGAGCCCTATGCTGTTGTGTATTCATCGTATTTGGCAGGCTGGCCCTGATTTAGACGTGAACATTGAATGTAAACAAGGCGCCAGAGTGCATAAAAATGAATTAAAATAAGCTTGTTTATGAGCAAACTCCAAAAGGGGGAGATCTCCCCGGACTCCCATGTGGAGGTCCAGGTGAAACCCCAAATCTCCTTAAATACTAGAAACGCCCCTGCTTAGTTCACAGTTTATGAAGAACACCAAGTCCACCCCATTTTTTTTCAAGGAAGTTTGGGCAACAGTGTTAGATTTCATCCGTTTGAGCCATTCTTATTCTTTATCTATTATGGAATATTTACCTGTCGTACATCCTGCTGCCAAATGCTGTCCTCGTAAACCACGACCCCCAGTTTAATCCTCTCCACGATCCTGCATATAGATATATTGTGTTCTGATGTTACTACTGTACAGAATATGCACAGCTAATGCTACATATTAGAGTAAAGATACCCTATCTGATGAACTATGGAAAGCCACAGTGAAGCACAGATGAAGGATGAGGAGCCAGTACAGAGAAGTCCTTTTATTTGAAGCATTACAGTACAGGCTGTAGCTGCATGTGTTATTACTGCAGTGATGCTGCTGTTATTACACGGTTTCATTCAGCAACATTACTAAAGTACAGCTCAGCCTATTTGCATATGTTGTGTTTTCCCTCAGCTGAGTAGCTATGTCTCATAGAGAACAGCATCAGGAGAAGGATCAGTCAAAGGGAAAGGGTGGTGCTTTTTATGGCCGATTTATTTAAATCCCGAACTCTGAACATAACCTCCTGCGGTACAGGTTAGATGTGCAGCATAAATTACCGTGGCGATCTAGTCAGGTTAAAAGACAGCCACCTTCATGACATTGAAAACTCTGGCTTTATGTACAACATACCCGACTAACGCATTAATCTTGCTTTGTAGTACTCCCCTCTGGTCTGTCTCTCATTGTGCTGTGTTTTATATTGTTACATATTTTTGCAGTTTATTTCATATATGTTTTTCGTTTGTGTGTGTGAAGCACTTTGTAACTGTTTGTTTAAAAAGTGCCATATTATTAAAGCTTTACTTACGTATCACATGGTAGCACATGTTGAGCTCAGTTCAGGGAAACTGACTCCAATATGTGACGTAATTTGTCTTCTAAAACATATCACACTGTATATTGACAAGAATCAATGAATTAAAGGAGATGATGCACTAAATATACTGTCTGTTTTCAAGTGAGTATGTGTCAAAAAGGATGAACAAATGATCATCACACAGCACAACACCTTTTTGGAATCAGGGTGGTAAACCCTGCATTGACTTTCCAAATGATCATATCCAGGAAATGCTAAGTTATAGAAATTCAGTGAAAATTTCAGCCTGCATGTGTCACACCGCGGTGAGGTTTGTATCGTCTTGGGTTTTCTGCTTTGTCATTTCCTGTTTTATTTTGAAAGTCTAATTCTCCTCTCGTTTCAGAGCACTTGCCCTTCCTCATGTGTCACCATTGTGTCTGCCCTGATTACCTATTGTCTCCACCTGTTCTCCATTACCCTCCATGTGTTCAAATAGTCTGCCTCTCCTTTGTCTTGTGCCAGAGTGTCTTTGTCCGTCGGTCAAGTCCTCCAAGCCTATCCTTGTCCATAGTATTTCATTGTTAAGCTTTTGCCTTCTAGTTCTTTATTTTGTTCGTAGTTGTATCTTAGATTAGAGTGTTTTTGTTTCATAGCCATTGTTCTATAGTCTGTTGTAGATCCTCTTTTGTTTCATCCTAGTGTATTTAAGTTTGCTAGTTCTCCAGTCCGAATTCCTCCCTTTTGGAGTGTTTTGTGTTTGATAGCCTTTAGAGTTACATCCTCCATTAGGAGCGTTTTTTGGTTCTTATTTCTTTGCTTTATTTAGTGAGTTATTTCTGCTTCTCACTTCCCGAGAAACAAAATCACAGATTAATTTCATAGCCTGTTTGTTTGTCACTCATTGAAGAGATCTGGTTTGCGTGCAAATAAACTTGTGTGCTGTGAAATCTCTGCATCTGAGTCCTCTATCGAGTCCCAGCCTGACAGCATGTTGCTCTTTAAGTTCCTCATACGAGCCATTACCATGACTGCAGAGCGCTGTTGGTCTTTGGGTTTTGGGAGGATATGAAGCGAAAATGCTAAACTCAAAGGAAAGTCTAGTTTAATTTCGATTCTGTCTAGTCTCAGTCTGCCTCGAGTCCAAGTCATGTGACTGGAATCTACACCTCTGGTCATTACAACACAGTAACATTAGAGTTGTCACCTGGTGACAGTACTGCCCTGCTGTCAGAGCTCGAGAACTTCATTTTGAAGCTCGAGTCAGCGATGACCTTGCTGTGACATATCGCTTTTTAAGGATCAGGCTCGCCGCGGAATAAAAAAAGAAGCGAGCCAAATCATTAATTTATTCCACTCATGTATCACAAGAGAGGAGCACAAGGCAAAAGCTTTTGATTTTTCAAGTGCTCTGCCATTAAAAGTCTGCGGCTGCCTGTGTGTCGCTGTAACACACTCCCGAGGACAGCTGCCAATGACGGTGGATTCTGAGGTGGAGCCGTCATTATAAATAATCTCAAATTGCCTCGCACCTGTCAACTACCGCCGCGGATTCACAACTTTCCTCTGGGGGATAATGATAGCCTTGGAAACTGATAAATGTGTAGGGTGTAATCAGGCCCGCCAGCTCACCCAGCTTGGTCTATTCTGGGAGGTGCAAAGGAGCCTGGGAGGGGGCCTTGACAGAGCTCAGGTGGATAAATAAAGAGAGGATCCTCTATAACCTTGTCTAGCCCTCCACCCCACTCCTCACACTATAAAGACATTCAGGCAGACAGGCTGATTTTTTTCAGTCTGGGATAGAGCGTGAGCTGCTGGGTAGAACAGTTGCTGATACACTCTTCAGAATATTGCTCCTGTCAGGGTGGAAAATCCTCTGAAGCAGCATTTAGAGCAGCTTGGGACAGTAAAACTCTAAAGTGAAGCCCATACTAATGAGATTCTCTCAGGTGCCGGCAGCATCCTGAAGTTGCTTGATTTTGTATTCTCAGGTCTTCTGCATTTTCCAGAATATTCAGACTAAAGCTAGTGTCATGTGTCCTTGTTGTGTGTGTTATTCTTCATCACGGCACTAACAGGCCGATGGACACATTGAACATATTGACACTCCTATTGTTGGGACTGATGTAGGACTGCAGTTAGTTATCAATTTCATCACTGACTAGTCTAGAAAATGATAATAATAATAAAAAAATGCCTGCCACAGTCTCCCTGAACCCAAAGTGATGTTTTTTTGTAGCCGAAACTACAAAATGAACACCACAGCTGCAATAGGCAGAATAATTCTTCATTGCAAGGAACTCTCAAATTAAGGTTGCCCTTTTCACCACCCTTTGTGACACGTCTCCTGTGAGAGAGCTATCATTAGCATACACAGGCAAGCAGAGTCGGAGCAGAGTAATTGATTGTGTCATTGTGAGCCTGTTGTCAGAAGTGAATGCTGTATATACATTTTGGATGGAATACAGACGAGCTGAGTCTGAAGCCCACCTGCTGTGTTCATTCTCTGATGGTCATCATTATAGTTCCCTTCATCCCAGCGTGGCCTGTCTCCTCAGACAATATCTATTATATTCCGATCCCTCTGCTCACTTTACCTCCGCTTTTAACCCCTCCTCCTGCTATCTCCCCATCTCTCCCTCGCCGTTATCAGAGAAGCTGCAGACTGCAGCAGTGCTGTGGCCTCGCTGAGGTTTAACTCTTCTAATCTGCAGCCGGAATCTGAAGATCAGCTGGATCTACTCCCGCTTATCTCACGGCTCAAATTCCACTCTGCTGTTAGTCAGTGCGTGTGTGCATGAGTGGTGAGGGCATGAGTGCAGAGCTTGTGTGTCGAGTGTACAAGGATTAATAGATTCCAAGGTGGCGTTGGCTGCCTTCAGTCTCATAGATGTTGAAGTCTCCACTGTTATCTGCCGCAGGTTGTTAGTCTGGCTTTCCTCTACAATCACGACGTGCAGCGCTTCAGGGCTGCACAGCCTAGCACAGCACACTGTAAGCGCCACTTATGTTCAGACCAAAAATGTTATTCTTGTGCCATCAGTAGAACACAATTTAACAAAACATAAGCAAATAGACAAAATGCAAGCAAAGAAAAATCTTTACCATTTTATCAACACATACAATAAGTCCCATTTAGAAAACAATGCACCTGCAGCAGTAAGAGCAAACCTCGGAGGAAATTAGAGGGCTCTGTAGTGTTGGACATGGAAGGAAGGAAAGTCTTAATCATTTTTTTAAAAAATATTTTTTTGCAGAAATAATGCAAGGTCATGATTGGAGAACAAGGTTTGCATGAGCATGAAACCTTTCTGGTTGACTCATCACCACAAAAAGACTGCGTTACATGTTGTTTAACTGATGAAAAAAACCTAAATGTGAATGCAAGGTGAGCACTCACTGTGTTGTGGGCACAGCAGAGTTTAAATCAGTTTGCGTTTGGATTATGCAGAATATCTCAGTTAATTCAGTAATTATTGTTCAAAGTTGCGTGAGGCATCTTGAGTGTCTTTGAGCACTTCTTTCTCTGACTGGCTTCTGCTCCATCAGAAGCGGTCGGGTTGAGACGTGTTGAGACTGAGCAAAGTTTTAGAGGTACCGTGATTGCATATCACATATGATGCAAATTCTCCCAGCGTGGCTTCCGCTTCAGGCAAAATACTTCAATTGAATGAAAAGTTTGAGCATATCCTGAGGCCACTTCCTAAACATACAGAGACAGAAATTAAAACGAGGGAGATTGGAGATAAAGAACAGAATGAACTGGAGTTTTCTGTGGTTCTAAAATCAGTCAGTTTGTGCCTGATTTTGTGTTAAGTATGATAAAAATCTGAGGTGTCATATTGATTGGTGGCATAGCCCATCAGATAACTCAAGATGCCTTTTAGCAATCCTGATTAAACGCATTAGAGACTTCCTGAGCTCTCACCTGGACTCAAGTAGCAGAACTTTGAGTGTATAATTATTGCAATGCTGCAAGATTTGTGTGTGATTGGTCTCACTACTTCTTGAAACAAAACTAAATTAGCAGGAGTGACTTTGCTCACCGTTATGAAGCCTGAAATCCACTTGTTGCTACTCATGACTTTATGTTTGGCCCATTGAGCGGCTTCCTGCTGATGCAGAATTACTGCTTTGTTCCTAGCAAAACACTGAAATGCAGAGAACACAAAGCACACATCATTTCTGAAAAGGGAACAAGGTGATATCTGTTTTTAGTCAACTAGCAACAGCGTTTCCAAGAATTAAACCATTCGAACGTCATTTTGCGTACTCGACTTTCCATGTCAAACACATGACACACCTGTTCTATTATACTGGATACTGGACCATGTATCTGGGAGTGTGTCATATCTGTAGTAAGTGTATGTTAGCATTCTTGTTCTGTTGTAGTCACCTACCCAAAAAAACAAAAACAAAAAAAACAATCACATGAATTTGTCTTTGTGTTTCAGCCTGTTGTACAGTGTGTGTGTGTGTGTGTGTGAGTGTGTGTGTTTGGTTGGGTGCACTTAGAGTTCATAAACTTCTCTCCTGTCCACTAGTTGGGTTTGACAGGCTGAGGCTAGTGCAGTGAACAGAACAGCAGTCAGACCACATCACCACAGGGTGAAACCACAATCATCCCTCCTGCCACCACTCTGCGAGCTCAATACACACTCGACAGCCACCTGGCCATATATCTCAGCAGCTATCGGCTGGATTGAAAATTTGTACAGACGAACGAAGCTCCCCAGAGGATCAGTTCTTCTGGTTGTCCTGATCCTCTGCCCTTTCTCATTGTAGTGGGAAGTAATTTGTAAAATAATAAGACTGTTACAGTTGTTTACATTTAGAGCCCCCGCCCCCTCATGATCCCAAAATAATTATCTCATGGTATTGACATAACCTACAGTGTTTGTTCATGACCAAGACACATCAGCAGGTAACAATTAGCACTGCAGCTGCAACTGAAAACAAACCAAAAAAAAAAAAAAATCACTGTGCCATGACAGTTTCCTGTAGTTACCAAATGACAAAGACAGGATAATATTCCTATGATATTATGATATTAATCAACTGAAGTGTAACACCTGAAGGTAGTTGAATTGTCTGTTTACCAGCCACATTCAGTTACAATATCCAGCCCAGTCACCTGCCTAAGTGTGTCATACCCCCATCGATCCACTAGAGGGTAGCGTGTCAGTTTCACGTACCAGTAGGGGGTGATAGTGATGGGAGCTAAGGACAAAGGTAGGTTGGTTTAGAGCGGTGGATCACACGCAGGACTGGAAACCAGGGTTTGAATCCCTGTCAGTGCGGATTATTTTCAAGAAGTAGGTTAAACCATCAACCCTTCGGTGACTAAACCTAACCAAACTGTGACCGGCACCTGAAATGTTCCTCCGTAAGCTTTACTTGAAAAGTCGAACCAGATGTTTATGTTTATTATGGCTAAGGCTTTCACACCTGGGCAAGGCAAAGTGGGCGCTGACACGGTTGACGGGCGGATCTATTACGCGCTCTGACATGATACAGGGAGGAAATGTTGGCTGACATGTAACCTTTGAAAGTAGCTGAAGTTTCAGTTGATCCGTCAATACTATGCTACCACCGGGTATCACCTGTTAAGCGTCACTTGGTACAGCATTAAGGAGCGATTGAAATGTCAGTGGACATTTGAGACACAAAGACGGTTGAACTGTTGGTCAAAGAATAAAAATCAGTTAAACTGACAAGCAGCTGTAAAAGCAGTTGAAGTTTGCACATTTTGAGCAGTTTATGTGTCAACTCCTGGTTTTGTGTGCATTGAAATGAGCTAAACTGCCTTCTAATGAACAACAAGAACTCTA
This sequence comes from Chelmon rostratus, assembly GCF_017976325.1. NCBI lineage: Eukaryota > Metazoa > Chordata > Actinopteri > Chaetodontiformes > Chaetodontidae > Chelmon > Chelmon rostratus. The sequence goes on along the minus strand of NC_055672.1, from coordinate 23,060,494 downwards.
AAAGCCTGAAGATGAAATGCCTTTGCTGAGCTTGTCATGAGGAATGATGTTTTAAGACACACATCTCATGTTCCAAAGAAAGTTTGGCTGCTGATTCCTCTGACCCACCCCCTCAACCCACCCTCCTGGCTCATCAGCATGCTGACATGGTCTGCCTCCTAATGCCTGGATACGCCCTTATTTGGACCCAAGGTTAGCTCCCTGACATTTTGAGCTGATTAAGAATTTGCCTGGGCCGTAACCTTTGCGTGGCGTGAATCTGGCTGTCATTGCATTAGTGCCTCCATTATCATGCAGTCACATCTAATCTCACCTGGAGCTCGGGGCCTTCCTCGTGGATGGGAAGGCAGCTAAAAGCCTCTTAATGTATGTGGGGATCATTTGAATAAGGCTCAGGCTCACAGATAGGGCTGAGGGCAGGGCGTTCAGCTAAGGCCAAATCAAATCAATGTCATTAGAAGAAAAGACTCCTAATTTCTGGCTGAATTGCACCTCATTTTGCTGCTGTTTAATAAGCTAAATGAGATTGTAAGGAAAAAGCTGCTCAGTGCTGATACCATGAATTCTCTAATCGTGGAGGGAGCCTTTATTTACCTCCTCTGCAGAGAGAAGCAGGACGATAGTTGAACCACACTTATATCATGTTCCCTAATTTGAACGTTTTACCATATTTTTGGTAAGGTTTTAAGTAGCTGTTGATTCTTCTTCTCTCCTTTTCCTCTTCCTTACTCATCGCTAAAGTAGCTTTCTCTTTCTCACACAGGTGCAACCTGAAATGGTAAAAATGCTCAGGCCAACCACGTTGCAGACTTAAAAAACTGTAAACAACCTTTAAAAGCCTTCCGGTGGCTTCACTCACTTTTGCTGTCGGCTTTTACAGTGAAACATCTAAAGTATCTCGACACCACTCAAAACAATGTAGCCAAAGCAAACCAAATGGAATTATTGAATGAATGTTAATCATATAGCAGGTTACACAGCAGGTTATCTCATCATTCCAAAGATTCATAAACAGTCAATTAGTGCAGAACCTTTTCTTAATATGCTCACCTGCTGTGTATTAAATGACCCTGCTGAGAGAGACAAACATCATTGAGACTTCAAACCTATTGATTATCACTTTTTTATGTATCCGAGACTGTGCTTTCCTTTGTTTTCTTTCTGAATATTATTGGGTTAATTTTCTGTGTCTGTATTTTCTTATTTAATACTTTCAAGAAAACCTTCCAAGTGTTTCTCTCTACAGTCAATAGAAAACACAAACCAATAATGACCATGGAAATCTCCCTTTGTTACAAAACACTGAGCAAGCCTGCCTCTCTCTGAGTCATACGCCGCTGTATTTCCTACCAGGGAACAGAGGGAGCAGGCACTGAGAGAATAAAAGCCCTCACCGTATAATGGTTTGCAGTTCCAGCGGTGGAGAGAAGGATATATCAACAGGGAGATGCGTAAGTTTGAACCCTGCCGCTCTGAAATGTAAACTGTGCTCAAGGGTTCTGGCCCGCGACAAAGAAAAAGCTCCTTCTTCCAGGCCACCTGTGACCCCGCCCTCCCCTGCAGCCCTCGCCTGCCTTTGATTTAGATCCAGCTCATCTCCCCTGGTGCCGCTCCACTTCCTCTGAGCTGAAACCAGGCAAGGCTTCGGGTCAGAAAGACTCTGGAGCTACTCTCCTTTTCTTTTGTCTCTCTTTTATTGGCTCACCCTTTCTTTATTTCCTCACTGTTTCCTCCACATGCCCCAGGCACATGAATGAGTAAATTCGTAATTTGAAAAAATAATAAAGACAGAATATAGCAGCTCCACATTATCAGCACTCTGGAAGCAGACACTCAGCTAGAAGAATTTGTATGGATAAAAGAAGATGCACACAGATTGCACAATGATGTCATTTTGATGAATAGTAGACTGTAGCTAGCCCTTCAATGTGGTTAGTCAAATATTTACCTTCAAGACGTTTTGGCAGTCCAGCAATTGAGCTGATTAACAAACGATTCCCTGCGTCTGACCTTTGCCAAGAAATAATTCCAACGCATAACGTCCTATACAACCACACACTGTCAGATTTTTAGATTTCTGTTCATGCACAGATTAAACAACATGTTCATTAGCAAGCTTTAGGGGTGTTGGTTGGCGTATTTTAATTTTGAACAGAACCAGGCAAGCTGTCACTATCTGTCTTAATGCTAAGCTACGCTAACTACATCCTGATTCCAGCTTTGCATTTAGCACACACAGGGTAACTCTGGAAGAGGGTAAACACACATATTTCAATGTCAAACCATCCCTTTAACTTAATTACATTTAGAAAAGCACCTACCAGCCAAACTGAATGAAATCCCTTTTAAAAGCACGTCAGCCATAAAAAATGTTGTGATCATCACCGCTTTGTCAAGTTCCCAACAACATGAGTCAAATAGACAAACATTCAGAGACTCCTAACAGTCTCATTTGCAGGACCATCAACCACTAAAAGAGCAAAATCATTAATGGAGCAAAGGGAACAAGCAGGGAGGTAATGATAACATTTACTAAACACCAAATGCATCAGCAAAGAGGACCAGCTGCAGCAGGTGGCAGCTAACCAACAGAGATGGATGGACACAACGAACTGCTGCTGAACACCACAAAAGACACACAACGCAGAGTGCAAGTAACACCCAAGACAGGCTCAGTCAGACATGCACTGAGCTTCTCTGGCTCATCCAATATTCTGAGATGGTAAACTCAGAATGGATGTCCTGAGGATGGACAGTTATACTTGACCATTAGCTCTAAATGTATGACGAAATAATCTCAACCAACTCTGTACACGGACTAACCATAAGGGTGTGTGTGTGTGTATACACACTGAACACACACACACACACTAACCATTACTCTGTTCACATATGTAAAATGGCACATAATGACTTGATTTAAGACTTACCCATGTTGACTTGAGCCTTTCATAACTTGGCTTACAACCATAGGCGTAGTTTGAACGTTAAGGTTGGGGAAATGTACTATTCACATGACAGGCTTTGTTTAAACCAAAACTAATAATTTATAATATTCATATCCTGACTAATATGTGATGGAATATTGTGATAATTACCATAGAAACTGAGCGCACACAAACCACAAAACCCATCAGTAAACCAGCTATTAGCTTTTCTGCAGAGAACTGATGAGCTGGTTCACTAACGCACCTGCACCGTAGTGTCTTATATGAACTTCAGCATATCCACACACAGAGAGATCTATAGTGTATTGGGATCTCTAGCAGGTGATCAGCTATAAATGCTGTACATTGGGGACAGTGACAGACAATTAACTTCAATACTGGGCATCAAGCAGAGTACTTAAGCCACGAATGCTTAGAACAGTAAAACACAGAAAAGGCCCGATCAGTATTGCCAGTGGCATGTCTGGGGAAGCACAGGTCGCTTGGGGCCAGAATGTTTTTCCCTTAGATCGCTGGGACTTTGCAAACCATCCGAGCTATTATTTCCAGGTGTCTCACAAGGACTGGGACAGACTGGCCATGGTGGCCGACAGGAGCAGGTTCAGCTTCAGTTGCTGCTAGCAATGAAAACGCAGCTATTAACATTAGCAACTGCAGGGGTATTCTCACCAGGGCCGCTCTGCGCTGGCTGTCTCTCCTCTGGGCTTGTGTTGTTGTTTTTTAGCAAAGAAAACAAGCGTATCTTAACTCAGGACATGACTCAAGAATTAATTTTCAAGATTTGAGACCTGCTCCTGACTTGCAAAACAGTGACTCTGGTGTTTAATTATTCAGATTCCTGCAACAGATCAAACCAAGAACAAACCCTATGAGAAGTCTCAGCCATCATTTCAACGATCATGTCAGTTTTGGGCTACACAGCAGAACATACAGAACAAACAGCAAAGGAGGTTTTCTCCAGTCAGTGAATCAGTGAGAAAATATGAACTCATTTTAACCTGTAACTGTGCACTCTCCCACTGGGCTATTCAGTGTAATATACAAAATCTTGAAAAGGAGGTACATCACACACCATTTCCCCAAATTTCATCCAAGCTTAATTAGCTGTGGGAGATATTACATGATGCATGGCGGCACATGAGCAAGCACACGATTGAATCGGACGGATCCATCGACACGCTGTGCAGCCGCAAAAGTATACTTGTAGGCTTTCACTCTCAATGACTCCTGTCCTCTTCACTTTTCGGAAAATAAGGGCTTTTTTTCTCTCGCTCTCACATTTTACATCTACTTCAGTCGCGGAGAAATAAATTGCCCTGCTGCAGCGCTCTGCTTCCTCTAGGAGCTCGCTTTCATCTTTGTTCCCTCTTTTGTAGGAAGTGGGTGCGTGTATTCTAGATGGAAGCAGGCAGGCAGAGTTGCAAAAATGTGTATGCATGAAACAAACAGCATATTTTGTATCTGGGAATCTTCTGTCTCTGTCATTGGGTGCGTTCATATGTGTGTTTTTGTCATATATATATATATATATATACACGCACACACACACACACACACACACACACACATATATCTTTATGGCTTCGTCCCTTAAAATCAGTATAGAGTTTGTTGTTTTCACTCTGTTCTCCTCAGCCTGTGTGTGTGTGTGTGTGTGTGACAGAAGCTACTTTCAGGGACACAGTTAATTGGGGACCAGTTGTCCAAATGCAAAAGCTATGTCTGAGAGAGAGAGAGAGAGAGAGGGAGGGGGGTCAGCGCTGTGGGTCACAGGCCTGAACAGCCATACCACAGCCAACTGTTTTTGGCAAAGTGCGTGACGCTCACATTAGAGAAATGAAGCGGCCACCTGCTGGACGGAGGTGGAGGCAGATGTTGAGAGGCAGGTTCCCAGAGAGCAGCGGGGATTAGCAGGTTAGGAGCATGCACTCTCTGCTGCTCCTGTCATCTTTACTTTCAGCAGAGTGTTATTGCTCCTGACAGAATGTCACTTCTGGGTCTGACATATTAGCCCCACCACGGCTCCCTAAAGTGTGTTTACTGTTGCTTTGGGCTGGTTTTACAGTCCTGTATACATCAGACTGGCATTGTATGAATTTCTATTTGTAACTTCTGCGTATAAAAGTCTAAAAAGTTAAGCATGTCGCTTTGATGCAGCATGCTAAAAGCAGGAACTCAAATATCAAAACTTGTTTGTTGTTTTAGACAAATTGTTTTCTTCTATTGCAATTGCTTCTGTGACATTTTATTTTTACTGGAAGTGCAAATAATGCCAGGGTGTCTGTATTCAGCTAATGTCTTCATGAAGCCTAACAAAACTTGACCAAGAGTCTAAACCTGTGCTCGTCACTCTGTGAGGCTGTATAAAAGAAAAAAAAATAAGAAAGAAAAAAAAGAGAAAGGTTTTGTTTAGATCCTTGCAGTGTGTCGACACAGCCCACGTAGCAAAAGCAACGTTAGTGTTAGCAGAGCAGCAGCTTCAGTGCATCTGTGTCTACACAGGATGGGTTCAGGCACAGTATTTATATATCAGCCGTTTTGGCAGCTCTCAGAGCCAAATGCACAGTCACTGCAGTTATACTTGCAAATGGAAGAAAATGAACTTAGAGCGGAAAAATGTGCTTTGGTTCACATTTATGAGCATGTATCTGCTCTGTGAGGCGGCCGTGACGTGGATGACTGCAGCACATGGCTGAAACAGCATCTGTGTAGACGCGCATCAGCAGCCAGTGCACTAAATGTAAAAACAGAAGTGGGTGTGAGCATTATAACATTAGCTAAAATGCAGTTTAGCACTAAACCCCAAGTAAAGCTGAGGCTGATGGCAATGTCATTTTTGCAGAGCCAAAGTACTCCTTGATTCACTCTAACAAAGCAAATCCTCATGCAAAATTGCATTTACATAAATCTGTCTACACTGCACTACAGTACGTACAACAGTAAGAGAGCACAGCAGTGTACAGGCAGCTGCAGCGCCGAGCATGAATCTTCAGTTCTGTCGCACTTTCGGTCTGTTTCTGGTCCAAGCTGTTGTGTTCAGTTCATTTCAAAACTGGTTCTCATGACTGTATCTGAGCACAGTCTTCCAGGAAGGCCGAGCTGACAGCAGCCGGTGGAAAGCTTCACTGCTAAAAGCTACTGATTCCGTCAGTGACGATAATGATTCTGTATATTCTGTTAAATTGGCAGATGTGGTGCAAAAGGCATGAATTGAATACCTTTACTTAGGATTTGCATTGTAAAGCCTAGGAAGATGCTTCATCTTTAAGAGAAATTCTCAATAAGAATTTGTATTAAGCAACTGACCGTCAGGACTTTGGCTCTGTATTACATGAAACGTGGATATATGTACCAAATTTCATGTCCAATAGTTTTAAATGGTCAGATCCCACCTAAGTCATTATGATTCATCGTCTGGAAACCTAAAATTCTGACAATTCAATCAATGGTGATATTCTTGATAATAAAACTGGTTGTCAGGGATCGCCAAAATCAGTAGGTTTCATCATCTGAGGACGATGAATATCTGTTCAACATTTCACAGCAATCCATCCAGTGATTGGTGAGATATTTCACTTTGGACTAAGTGGTGGACTGACTGACTGACACTGACATCCCTATCGCTATGCTGCTATCTTGGCTCAAAATATGGTGACATTGGGCCCAGAAGTCACTGTCAGCTAGCAACCGCTGTGCTATGGTTGCTAGATACTCATACAAATGCATCATCTACTATGCATGTAAAATAAGATGACTAGCTTCTTTGTCTGTGTTGTATGTGGTGTGTTTGCTTTGTGTTTTGTCCAACTGTACATCAGTGATAATCGTTTTCATGCCAAAATCGTTGCATTCATTCTGCTGATCCAAACAAATGCCAAAATGTGCCAAAACAACCTAAATCTGTATTATCGGTGCTCAGTGAAGCCATTAGTGTCAGTTCAGTGGCTATATTGACCAAATGAGACGTCCTCAGTGCTCTTGTGAAAGGGGAGGACCTGTCCAGTCAGTGAGAAAACAGTGCTGTGTCAATCAGTGTGCTGCTGCTTGTCCCTGTGTGCCTGGCCTCTGAAAAGACACAAATTAATAATTCAAGGTCATCTCAATCTCATCAGGTCACCAGGTCATTTCCTTGTTCAGTGGGTGGAGGTTTAGCGTGGGTGTGGGTGCGCGTCATTATCAACAGAGATGAGATTACAGTTTGGTGTGAAAGAGGAGAGAAAGCTTAAACAAAGAGAGGCCTCTGCTGTCCCTCTCCACTTACTGGCTGTCCTTGGGGTGAAGTCAGTCAGTCTGGCAGGCTGAATGTGAGGCTGTCTGCACAACAAAGGTATCAGTTTCAGTCAGAGGTGGCCATCAGCATGTCTGTCTAATGAGTTTGACATTGGGACGGACACCGTCAGGAGGAAGTCTGAGAGGAAGCGCTCACGGCAGGGCATTTAAAGATGACAGGTCTTTCCATGCTGTCAGTCAAACAGCCCTGCATTGTTCTGTCCTGCATATACAGTAGACCTAATGCAGTGCACTGCTGTTTGTCATCTGCACGCTCCAAAATGACATATGTAGGATGCATCTGTATTGAAAGTGCTCTAGTTTTTTCACCCATATGTCCTTCAAACTGATGACATTATGGGTCATTTCATTGGCATGAAAGTGTCTCAAACAACAATTCCAAAGCACCACAATACAATTTTGAGGTCTGGAGAGTACACAGTAATAGTAATATGGACATTAACACCACATTAAGATTGATATAAATCAACGTTTTATATGGGTGTATTTGCGTGCATGTTGATACATCTTGGGCAGCTTCTCCTCATCCCAGGGCTATTTTGAATTCTGAGAGCTCATTTGGCTCAGCTGAAATTACAGAGTTGAACTTGTTCCTTATATCACTGAATGTTTTACGCTGCATGAGGAAGTGCAGCTCTGTCCCATCCTCACCCGTTCGACAGCGACTCCACATTCTGCTTTCTTTGGGTCGCGTTGATTTTTTGGTGCCCTCCTTGTCTGATTGCCAGGTCTCTTTCAAGAGACAAGAATCGTAAGCGCTCAAGATCCTTCTCACAGTCTAGGAGTCGTTCCCTGTCTAACGGGAGGAAATAAAGACCTTAAGGAAGGTTTCATCAGCTGGATCTGTGGTTGTGAATATACAAATTTTTATAGTCATGTTCTTCTTTGTAGATTGTGTTTGCCAAGACAACCTAAGGTCGACCATGTAACATATTGTGTAATACAACTCTGTTGAATTAACAACAAAGGACCTGAACTGTTTTTCTTCATTTGTCGGTTCTCATGGCTGGATTTATCTGTTTTACTCAAACATTATTTCTCTTTGAATTCACTCTATAAACATAAAACGAATTCTGTCTTACCCTGCATGGTTCGAAAAGGAATACTAAATTTAGTTTTACATTACTGTTCTATCCTGTTTTTCTTAACTGTTGAATTACATTCACGTGATGTTTTTTATTTTGGATCTTTTTGTTCTGGTTAGGAAAGAAAGAAAGAAAGAAAGTCTCCGCCCACGTCTGGGTGAGCTGGAGCTGGAGCTCAGAGCTCTGAATGTTTGGCTCTGACAATCCATCAAAAATCATGAAAATGACTTGACATCTAAGCAGTTAAGTGAAGTTTATGGCCTTATATAGTCATTGAGATTTAATTGGTGTGTTTATTTTCAATTATTTTTGATGATTTGGGCACTTTTGATAACACATGTCAAAAGTGTGAAACACCAGCCAAACTTAAAATGGAGGAGGTCAAGAAAGCCTTAGAAGAACTGGCAAAGAAAATTGATGGAATGGCAGAAAATGTGGGCAAAATAAGCAGTTTGGTTGAAGATGTGAGGAAATTAAACAATTTACTCGCACTGAAAGATGAGAAAATTGCAGAACTGGAGAAAAGAGTTGATGAGCTGTAGCAATATACATGAAAAGAGGATGTGATCATTAGCGGCCTGAAAACAACACACCGCACCTACTCGAACGTCATCCGAGGGGAGAGCAGTGGAGCGGACATAACTGAGGGAGAAATACAGACGCTGGAGGAGCAGGTGATCCAGTTCTTCAACAGAAACAACATCTCCATACATAAGGAGAGTATCGCTGCTTGCCATACTCTTCCCAAAAGAAATGGACAAATGGAACGAACTATCATTCTGAGATTTGTGAACAGAAAACACAAAAGGGAGCTTTTGATACAAGGAAGGAAACTGAAGAACACACAGGTGTATGTGAACGAACATCTTACAAAAAGGAATGCTGAGATAGCTAAACATGCAAGGGCACTGAAGAAACAAAAGAAAATCCACTCAACATGGACAAGGGATTGTAAAATCTGGATTTGCACAAATGTTTCACTTGGTGAGGAGGCGAAGGTCCCGACCTGGAGAAATATGAAACTGTATAGCCAACAAGAGCATTCATTGGATGGCCCAGATTAATCTTATAGACATCTTTTTTTGCCCTTGAAGAGCCCGGCTTGGTGGTGGTGAGTAGGTGTATGCCTATATGGAACAGCCCTGCTACACAATATGTAGGTTTATTAATTCCTTTTTGGCTAAGGCTGATGCCTGACCTTCTGTTATCCTCATATTCCTTTTTTTATATCTCCTATGGACTCATATTGGACTTCTGTTTATCATTACACCTGACAATTATTTATACCACCATTACTCAATTATTTTGTTGGATTCAGTTTGGATAAATTGTCTCATTACCTAATTTTGTGGGTGTGTATACGCTCAAATTTTGCTGTGTGTGCCTGGGAAGGTGATTGTTTGCAACCACATTGAACTATGCAGGAACAAGATATAGATATAGACCCGGAAAGTCATTTTTTTGATTATGTAACCAGTAATTGTCATTATTACACATCAATTTAGAGCATGGTATATCAATTGTACACTTCAATAGTAGGAGTCTATATGCAAATTTTAATAAGATCAGAGACTATCTACAGCACTACACCATGCAATTTAATGTAATCGCTATTCCTGAGAGCTGGCTTAGCCATGACAAAGGGATCGATTTTGACCTAGAAGGTTATCATTTCAATTTTGTGAATAGAGCAAATAAAAAGGGTGGAGGAGTCGCGCTGTATGTGGACAGCAGGTTAAAGTTTAAGATTGTAGAGAGTATGACGATTGTGATTGATGACATCTGTGAATCTATTACTGTTGAAAATGAGATGGGTAAAATGACGAATGTCATTGTTGGCTGTGTCTATAGAGCACCCAACTCTAGCATTGAAAGTTTTAAGGATGTGTTTGAGGCCATGGTTTCAAACACCAAGCAGCAGGTTGCCTTTTTATGCGGGGACTATAATATAGACTTCTTAAATCCAAATAAATCACCTGCAATAGAGGAATTTATAGACGCAATGTAGAGTAAGGGCCTATATCCTAGTATAACCAAACCAAGTAGAATTACCACCCACTCAGCAACCTTAATAGACAATATTCTTACTAATAATATGACTAGTAATTTAGAAAGTGGATTATTAATAAAAGATATCACTGACCATCTGCCGGTGTTTGTTATCCATGAATACAAGAAATTAGATAGCAGCAACATAAGCATGCAGAGGAGATTAAGAACAGATGACACCTTGAATACATTCAGAAATTATCTGTTAGTTCAAGACTGCAGTAATGTTTATGAAAAGGAGGATGTTGATTCAGCTTATAACTTATTCCTTAATACTTTTTTGACTTTATATCATAAAAACTGTCCAATTCAGCAACCGAAGAAAACATCAAAACGTCTAGCTAACCACTGGTTTACGAGGGGTCTGCTGAATGCCTGCAAAAAAAAGAATGAATTAAATAAAGACTTTGTCAAGCACAGAACTGAGGAAAAAGAAGTTAAATATAAGATATATAAAATAATTCTAAGAAAATGTAAGAAAAGATTATTATAGTAAATTGTTGGAAACCAATAAAAATAACATAGAGGGCACCTGGAATATTTTAAATTCAATTATTCGAAGAAAAAAAAAAAACAAGTGCTGGATTCCCAAATCTTGATAATGGTAAGATAATTAAAAACAGTGATGAAGTGGTGGCAGGCTTCAACAGATTCTTTGTAAATGTCGGGCCTAAACTGGCCAATGAGATAATCCCTCCACAAGGGCGAGGTGTCTCACAAATTTTTGAAGAAAGAAACTCAGCTACTATTTTTCTGAGAGATACAGATAAAACTGAAATAATTGACATTGTTAATAATTTTAAGAACAAGACATCCATTGTGATGATGTTGATTTATTCTTAATTAAACAAGTAATTGTAGCTATAGCAGATCCCATAGCACATATCTATAATCTCTCACTGAAATTGGGGACCTTTCCCAATAAAATGAAAATAGCCAAAGTCATTCCCATCTTTAAAACTGGTGAGCAGAATCTTTATACTAACTACAGGCCAATTTCATTGCTTCCACAATTTTCTAAAATCTTGGAGAAGATATTTGCCACTAGATTGGATAGTTTTATTGATAAACATGAGATCCTAACTGATAGTCAATATGGTTTTAGACCAAATCGATCCACATCTTTGGCTCTAACTGACCTTGTGGAAGAACTAACTACCAGCATGGATGATAAGAAGTTTGCCATAGGGGTATTTATTGATCTTAAAAAGGCCTTTGACACAATTAATCATCATATTTTGCTTCAAAAACTGGAAAGATATGGTATTAGGGGTGTAGGACTCAGTTGGATAAAAAGTTATTTAGAATATAGACAACAGTTTGTGCAGATGGGAGAGGAAAAGTCAGTGCTCCTAAATATAACTTGTGGTGTACCACAAGGATCAATCCTGGGACCAAAATTATTTATTTTATACATAAATGATATTATTAATACTTCTAATATTTTTAAATTTGTAATTTTTGCAGATGACACAAATATTTTTTGTAAAGGAGAGAACCTCCAACAGTTGTTAAAGATAGTGTCTGACAAGCTAGCCAAGCTAAAACTGTGGTTTGATATAAATAAATTATCTCTCAATATAACGAAAACCAAATTTATGATTTTTGGGAAATGCAAAATTCCAGAAGACTTAACCATTGAAGTACTGTGTGATAACACCAGATTAGAAAGAGTGTATGAAATTTCTTTCCTAGGAGTAATAATTGATCACAATCTCTGCTGGAAACCGCAAGTCAAACACATTTGCTCTAAATTGGCAAAGAATAATGGTGTACTTTGTAAAGTGAGACACATACTGAATCAGAAAACAATGTACATTCTATACTGCTCGCTTTTTCTTCCTTATCTGTCCTTCTGTGCTGAGGTGTGGGGTAATACCTACAAATCCACCCTAAAGACAATATGCACCATGCAGAAAAAGGCAATGAGAATAGTTAGTAATGCTGGCTATTATGCAGAAACAAATGATTTATTTTTAAAATTACAAGCATTCAAATTTATGGATATAGTGGATTTCAAGACGACACAAATTATTTACAAAGCCAAAAACAACTTACTCCTTAATAATATACAAAAATGGTTTAAATAAAGAGAAAGTGGTTATAATCTAAGAAGGAGAGGGAATCTCTTACAATCCAAGGTGCGCACCACACTCAAAAGCATGTGCATATCTGTCAAAGGGAAGAAGTTGTGGAATAATTTACCTGTAACGATCAAAGAAAGTAAACACTTTGCTCAATTCAAAAGACAGTTTAAAATTTTCAGATAAGAGAACTATAACAATTGAGGTGAAGGTGGGCCAAATGTTTCATTTCCACTTTAAGAGGTTACACTGAATTGTTTAGCCATAAAGTCTGCATTTTTTTTTTCCTTTTTTCAAATTATTTCTTGCATTATATTTTCAGTATATGAATATATAGATGAATTAAGAGTTCCTCCTTTGGACAAATGGCGGTACTTTGATCAAATAAACAGTAGCCATGTTAGAAAATTAAGATGTATAAAAGGGGAAGGTAAATATAAGCTAGCTTCTTCCTTCTCCTTTTTTGAACATGTAGAGACCTTTAATTTATTAATTTCAATAAGAAATGTCATGTGAAAAATGCTTCCTTGCTGATTCTCATGTTCAAAAATAAATTTTATTTCATTCATTCATTTATTCAATTTGTGGTCACTGAGCTCCGCACTTGGTTCGGCTCTGTCCCTGCTTTCTGACAGTTTGTTTACATTGCATTATAATGTGCAGTGCTGTTGTGAAACTGGTCAGCATGTGACTGAGGGGCAGTTAGCCGCAGCACCAGCTGACATAGGGGACTCTTTTCTGGGCTCAGCTTTTGGGTTGGAGGGCTTTGGAATGGAGGCTGTCTCAGGGGCTGGATTTGAAGTAATTAAAAATGTTTTGGTGCTCTCAGTTGAATGTTAACTTGTTGCCGCTTTTCTGTGTGTGAAATGTGCAGAATTGTGCACGTGAAGGTCCTGTTGGGTGGTTGTAGAGCTACGATGACTGAGTGGACAGCATACTTCACAACTGTACAGCACAATGGCCTGGATAACACTAATAATTTTCTTTTAAGTCAGTTCTCTCTTTATTGCATTTAGAGCTTTTTTTTAGTGCATTTGTGGCCATGTAGAAACTCGCTGATGCTGTTATGGTCATACAAAGGTGATATAACTCATACAATGTTCAATGATTTCATTGTCTAAGGTAAACTGGTGTTTGTTCTCCTGGCATTTTTGAAAAGTCATAACGTTAGTTTTCTTCATATTTACTACGAGGGCCCAGTTCTGTCCAGCTGTTCAGTCGGAGACAGCAAAACAAGGTCATCAGCATAAAACAAAGCCTTCACCTCTCTGTCCAGGAGGAAGTGGTCAGGAGCAGAACATTGATCCAGCTGAACACCAAGTTCATTTATAGACACATTAAATGAAGTCAGGCTTAAAGTGAAGCCCTGGCGAGCACCTCTCACCTGGGTGAAGAATTAAGTTCGTACACAATTTGAACAGCACACTTATTTTCCAAATACAATGATTTAACCACATCATGCATTATGTCTTTAATTCTGTTTGTAGTTCAACAAAACCAAAAAAAGATTATTTTATTTTAGTCAAACCTATTTCACAAAAAAATGCTATCTTATCATTAGCGGATAAAAAGAGGTTGAATGGTTAAGAAAGCAGCTTTGCAGAACAGTTCTGGTCCCGTGGACTGATGTCTCAATTCAAGGAATCCAACCTGATTCCAAATTCATTTTATTTGACAAATCAAATCGATTTCATTTTGATGTTGCAGGAAAAATAAATGCAGCATTTTTATGACATCATGTCAAAATACACCAGTTAGTCAGTCAGCTGCTCAGGGTCAGGTGCATGCTTGGCTGTTTTTATGATTGCAAGGTGTGTGGCTTTAACTAGTTAGCTCACTGGTTTTAGACTGAAGCTCCTACTGCTGCTTTAAATACACTTGCAAGCTAACTGAAACACATATACACACATGTGTACACCAGCGGTTACTGACACACACACACTCTTTGTCCTGGCTGTGCTGTGCTGGTGTAGTCCTGATATGTGCACAGCACAGGAAAGAACCGCTGCATTGAAGAAACTGTCTGTGATATTTAATCAAATACTTTTTTGTCATTGAAAATAAAGAGGGATTCTGGTAAAATTTAAAACTTTGTTTTAGTCTCACCTTTATCGTCAACAGTGCTGCCTGTTGATATAGTCCCAGTTAGTGTTTAATGCTCCTCCACACCAAGAGCTGCCTCCCTTGATTATGTCTTTTCATTTTCGAGAGGGCACCACACCTTGATGATGAACAGTGAGTGAGCGGGTCATTTCGCCACCATGTCTCTGTGAACACATTACATTGTCTTTGATAGATTTCATGATTTCAGGGTTTCCACTCTTCAGCTCAAAGGCTGAGCAGTGCAAATCCTGAGGTTCCAGCAGCTTCTATGAAATAAACACATTAAAAACATCCCAAATGAACTTGTGTAGAGAGATGATGAAAATATGATGAATTTAAATGAAAATAACCTACCATACATTTACTACTGAATAATAAACTAAATTCCATTGGGGCGTGTACTATTTTCACTAATATTACCAGTGTGCTGGTGCTATTACCACTACTGCTAACTAACAATATAATAACTAATACATTTCTATGTTTTGTTATGCAAGTGAGAAGCTGTTCTGAGTATCTTAGCCGAGCAGAAAGCGCTCTCCCTGACGTCTCCCAGCTCAGACATAGCAGTGACTGTGGCTGTAGGCTGGGCTACAACTGCAGCACAGCCCCGCTGCTGTGGGTGGGGAGGGGAGTAATATATTACTTTGTAATGTGGTACAATAATGTGACTGCCCTTGTTCAGAAACTAGAAGTGCTAATTTTTATATTTAGTCTTGGCTTTTGTCCTTAGATCAAATGTCCACGTTAGTTTTAATCGTATTTAATCAACACCCTTCAATTTATTTTCTGTCAGTTTTTAGACAGCTAAAACTTTGGACATACGAAGAAACATTTAAATTCAGTTGACAAAAACACTTTGAGCATTTTAATCAAACAGAATGTTTTCAAATGAGGTTTCATCCAATTGATTTTAGGCTAAAAGAAGTGGTGCTGGAAATCCCAGGTTGTATGATTAACAATGCAGCTCTGTGGAGTCGGTCTCTGGTCTGATGCTGGTTCATTTCAGCAACATGCGAAACATGTTCTGATTTACATATCGACTCTGAACAGGCACAGTTCAACAAATGAGGTCCCCAGATGAATGGAAAACGCTGTCAACCACAATAAAACCCACTGTACACAGACAATCAACACCTCTGTAGAGAAGTGCTATAATTGACTTGATTTTTGGTTTTCATTTTTAAATCACTCTGTGGTCACCTCTTTTTGTATGGAGATGTGGTTACAGTTATGGTTCACTGCAGTCAGTGTCTCATCTTCATCACTGAAAAAAGTTGAATATTTTGAGACGTGTTTGATAAAAGAAATTAACACAGAAAGGATTATAATTTGAAACTCAGTAGCATTACAGTTGCAACTCCCACTTACACTCTATTACTTTGTTGGATCATTTTGATATTTGATATTATCCTATTTTATATTTACAGCATCTGCTCTGCACAAGCACCTCTGTTGTAAACCCAAATAGAGATACTTTTGTGAAATGATGTTAGGAGCTCTGTATGTATGCACACAAAAAATGCATAATAATAATAATAGTAATAATAATAATAATAATAATAATAATAATAATGTCATATTTGAAAGTTATTTTAAAGTCTCTTGAATTAAAAACACAACAAATGTTATGTAAGATTAATCTCATCTCAATCTCCCATTATAGCCTGTTATTTCCCAACATGACATATTGAGCCATACAGTTTTACACCATATTACCTGCTTACTGCTGAGCTGTAATGTTTGTCCAATGCTTGCGGACAACAAAGTGTAACAGATACACACTTCCTATCAGCGTGTTTTTACTGGTCTGGCTTTATGTTTACAGCAACTGAGCCAGAGATGAAATGTCGTCTTTACACAGAAATGAGGTTTTGCAAAGTGTCAGACAAACATCTCCTGCACTAATCACCGTCTCTTCCTCACGAACTGATTTCTGAATGGAAGAAAATTCTGCTCTCATCACTTAGTTTTAATGCTGCATTAGTGACAGAGAACACGGCTCAGATTTGTTTTCCTCTAAATGGAGCATGCTGAGAGCAAGGGGAACACTCCGCTGTCTTCTCTTAGTCAGCACTGCTTTTATGTTTGTGTTTATGGGCTGAATTTAAAGTGCAATCAGCAGCAGCAAAGGAGGTCTATTTTTCCTTTAGGGCCAGATCAGTGCACTGATTTAATGTGAATCTGTGGATTTTGAGTTTCCGACTCTTGATAAATTGCCAGTGACATCTTTCTCAATCTTTAAAAAAAGCCCAAATGCTAAAAGACAAAACACCTCTGCTTATGTTTACTGACCTGATTTTGTTTTCCTATAATGAACACATTATGCAGGAGCCACATTTTTTTCAGGAACTCCAGTAGATACTGCTGAAATGACTTTAAAGCAGCATATAATGATTGCATGAGTTCTATTTATGCCATAAGTAATATTTTAAGCCACTCGGTCCCATGGTTACCACATCTGAATAAGGCTGGGAACATGCTGGAGGATTACTGGGTTGATTAACGGCAGATTTGTCCATTCTGACGACAGAGAGGGAAATCCTGAACGCAAGCTTGAAGGCTGATGGTTAGCATCCCCACATGCAGAACAACTGGTTCAGTCCTAACACTGGAGACTGCACCACCCACTGATCTGTACTGTGCTCACCGTATCCAACAGGTTGACATCAGGAGCACAGCTGAAGTGTGTGTCCAAAAAGAGCTGATCTTACAGTAAGACAGGACTTTGCACTTCAAAATTAAATCAGACAAGGGGCCCTATTACAAGGAAGTAAGCACAGGCGCTAAGTAGACAAGTAGTTCATGTTGTAGCCTTCCTCAGAAGATGGAGTTTGCACAGCTGTTGCTGGAGATGCTTCAGTTTGTCAGTCGCATGTGTCTGGCATCAGATGTGAATATCCTCCTTGATCTCTCTCTGGCCGTTCACTGACTCGATGACCTTTGACCTCTTCCCAGTGGAGGCTGTGAGTGGTTCTGGTGTGGTGTTCACAGACAAATGATGTTTGTTTCTGTTGTCTCTTGTCCAAGATCCTTGCTACTTGGCTGATGTAGTGTTCTCCAAACAGTTGCATGAAACAAAGACATTAAGCATATAGTTGTACCCTCATCTTCCGTGTCGTACCACTCCTGTGTGAGTCTCCCGAAGTGATGCTGCTGTATGAGCTTTACTTATTTCGTTTGCTCTGGCTGGTCTGATCACATTCTGATTGCAGCTGCATCTCTACCAGCATGAACATGTTATCCAGATACAGATCTCATACCTAGATACAGGTGTTCTGCTCATCCATCAGGCTTGAAGGACATTCGAGGGTGTTCTGTTGGGTTGTTGTTCCCAGAAAATGTGATTTCCCTGACCTTTAAAGTAATTTAAATAATCAGCAGTAATGAATCAATTGTCTTATGTCTTTGTCAGACAAGTTGCCAGATTGAACGAATATTTTCCAAGCAAAACTCTCTTCAGGACGGATTTCAGGATGTCAGAGGATGATGATATGTGACAGACGGAAGGGAAGTGATAAAACTAGCTGAGGTCCTGTTCAGCTGGATAGCACACAGCACAATATTTCCTTTGTGAACTGCAGATACGATGTCATTTGCAACCAAAGTGACAGCTCTGTTACCTCTGCAGCAGTTTAGTGTGGACTCAACACAGAATTTCTTGAGAGGAATGATTTGACTTCATCAAGACATTTAGAAGCTGGTTATTGTTACTGGATTATTAAGATCCTTTTCGTCACCATCCTCATGCAATGGGGCTACATGTGCAGATTTCCAAACCTGAGGGATCCCGGGAACCTCCAGCAGAAATTGAGAGATTAAATAGATTAGCAATTTGTTCAGCACTGAATGGGGGCGCAGAGCTTTAAGGGTCTAGTTTATCCTCTCGCAGTTGCTTTTCTGCATTTGATAGCTTGAAGTGCCTTCCAACAGCAGAGGAAGCAAAGGCCTGCAGGGTGAGCTAAGAGGTAGGGTTTAAGGAAGGCTCATTGGCTGATGGCTGACTATTAAGTAGTAAATCCTGGGTACACCATATCAAACTGATTCCCAGCGGCAGCAAAATGTGTGTTGAAAGCATGGGAAATCTCTGATGACTTATATATTAAGCAGTCATTGAATGTCATAAGAAGAAGAATTTGTTAGGACTCAAGCACATTCTTCTTCTTCTTCTTCCTCTTCTTCTTATTATTATTATTATTCCACAATAGCTTAAATTTCCATGAGGTGGAATGAGATACTGTAGAAACCCAAAACTCTGAACAATGACTAGAGGTTATGTGCAAATGCTTCCCAAGAAATATGAGTCCAATCAGCCAGATGGGGGCGCTGTAATTAAGGCCCAAAAATTCTCTTTTAGAAAGGCCCTCACACCTTAAGTCTGACTGACTTGAAATTGGGGTCCAAGTCCAATGTGCAGCACAATGTGCTCTACGAAAAGGCCTGTGATCATTAAAGTCTGCCATGATGGATTTTCTACCATTTAGAATTTTTTGAAAACAGTCATATGAATAGCAGTTGTTGGATTTTTACTGTGGCCATAACTCAATAACAAATTGTCCTCTCATTATAAACATGGGTACATGTCTTCTGTCTGTGTTTGGGATTTGGCCTAGGGAAGCATTTTGAGCCATGGGGGCAGCACAAATATCAGGACTGAATTGCATGTCTATCAATGATAGCATGTAATGAATTTGTAAAACCACCAATGCCAACTTTTTTGAGAGGTGTGATGTATTTTACTGTCAGCAGTCTGTTTATTCTAAAATTTTACATTTCTTCTGATAACAGTTGTAGAGCTTGATCGTTCATGTCCAGCATTTCAAAGCGGGCCAGAGGGCAGAGGTCACTAACATTAAGAGCAAAATTTCCAGAAGCACTGCTTTTGTCCCTTCAGGTCAGCTCATCAGTCACCTGAGACAGATTGAGATTGTCACATCTCTTTTACACTATTTGAATCATTTCTCAACAAATTTAGGTTAAAGTCACATAAAACCAACATCTAAATATATCTAAGTTATTATCTACAAAAATAGAAGACTTTCATGGCAAGGCATTATGACAAACCCCAGGCAGTCCAAAATTAACTAAAAATGACAAAAACAACTACAAGAAGATTCAGTGGGACAAAACGGGAGATGGAGGCTGCAACAGGTCTGTCTCCATAGTACAAGGCCAGTCATTTGCTTGGAACCTATTTTTTGAATAGGTTTGTGCTCAGATATGTCTGGGTCCATCATCTCAGCACCATCCTGCCTTGCCTCCTGGGTCCATGCTAGTGCCATCCTTCTGTGTGCAACAGGCTCCTGTTGTTTGCTGGGGCGGTGGCACTCAACAAGCTGGTGAGGAAGGCCAGCTGTGTGGTTGGGCTGGAAATGGACAGTGTGGAGACGGTGGAGGAGAGGAGGAGCTGTGTCAGATGTGCAGCTCATTCAGTGCTTCAGACACTCATTTGTGCCCAAGATTTGCATAATTAAAATATTTACTATAACTTTCTCTAAAATGTCTGAATTGGTTAGTATAATGAGGTAGGAATTGTTGCTGCTCATTACACAGTCAATATAGTATCAGTAGTTTTTTGTTGTATTTTTTACTTTTCAGAGCTATGACAAGACAGGTGATCAATGTGTGCAAACTGGTGTCATATTGTGATGTCACTGCAGGACCACAGCAGTCCCCCTTTGCAAACATTCTTTGCAACATGTGAAAACATTCTTTGACTCTCATTCAGTTCTTCTGAAAAGCAGGCCTGTGACTTCCTTAACCTTAAACCTGTAGTAGAGGCTTCACACTGTGCAAGAAAATGTGTTTTTAGAGGTGACGAATAACCGATAATCTCATCTGTGTTGGAGCCACACAGTGGGACAGTTTGCAGAATCCAGACTTGCATGTACTGTAGAACATGCAATAAAGTGAAACCTGCAGGAACAAAGGAGACATGCAGGTTTATGATTGACAGGACTGATGTCAGCAGTGACTCTGCTTTATATCCAGAACATCCTGATATGTCGTTAGATCCTTGCTTCAAAATATTGTTTGACCCTGTCTGGTTGCACTGACTGTGAGAAGGCTTTAACTTCTTATATGTGATATTAACATACTGCATAAACAAGTGTAATACAACATAATATAAATAATTAGCCCTGTGTAAAACATTTGCTTTACCCTGACATGTCAACATGGAGACTTAAAGCTGCAATTATGGCTATAATTACTATTTCCTTAGGCTAAAGACAGTGGAATGAAATGTGATTCTGTGTGATTATCAGCCTGGTGTTGTGTTCATATTAAGTGATTTCTGTTCAGAAGGATGTTTATATTGTTTTATTTTACTCTAACCAATCAAACCGTATTATTACTCATTTCAGGTGACACTGAAGCTGCAGGAGCAGTTCATGTATTTTTTTTTTTTTTACAATGATCAAATAAGTGTGTTTATTTAAAAATTACTCACTGCAGTTTTTGTGGCAGTAGTTCTTGGATGTGGCTATGTAGCTATAGTTAGCTATGTAGAGATATAATGCTCATTCCTTATCCCACCTACAGAGATTTGATTGGTTTTATTGTCTTTCCGACATCAGACTACTAGAATTGCTGAATGAATCAGAGATGTGGGCGACATTTCAGAGGCCTGAGCAAAGAGACTCTTAGTTCATGCAACATTTCACACAAGTGACTGATAGCATGTCTTGCTCCGTTTGAATTTATATTGATGTCCCAGCAGCGGAGCAATTTCTTTAGTCAGTACAATGTTACCATAATGGAAGAGACAACGGTTGGACCAACTAAAATCAGATCCTAAATGTAATAAAATAAATTTTTCTTTTAAGGATTACCAGGGGGCCTCCTAATAACTAATTCACTAGGTCTGTTTATGTATTACTGTATTTATTTTGTATCATAATTTAAGGACCAATTTAAGTAAATTACTTTATTTGTGGCTATATTGGCACATTACACACACACACACACCCCTCAAAAAAAAACTATGGAGCAAATTTCGTCTTAATGTTAGCCGGTCAGTTTATATTTGATTGGATCCAGAGAGGTGGAGCTTAGGTGCAGTTTTGCGTCTGTGTGCTGTTCCTCACAGCAGATATTGGATTTATTAAGCGCCAGCTTGTTTCACATGCACTGACTTCAGAGGGAACGTATACTTTGAATTTGTCTTTGATACGCCCCACAGATTTCACATCTTTGACTCCAACTCAAAACAACGTAAACACTTAGCTTAGTTATCAGGCGACACAGTGTGGAAGGAGTCGGCCACCTAGCCAACTAAACATCGTTGCATCTCCTGGGAGAGGCTTTTAGGGCCTCTGTTCCAAGTTGTTTACTTCCTCTGACGGCAACTGTTCTGCCACTCAGCCACACAGAACTACAGCAACCCAAGCTGAATTATTCATCACAGTAAAAAGTGACAGCATTCATTAAATACAATTTGCAAAGGAGAACAATGGTGTTCAAAGGTTTACGAAAACAAAAACAGGCCACACAGTGCCTCATCCTATGCTCTATGTGAGAACACTCAACTTTTACATTTGCACAAGTGCTTAAACTCTAAATATGATCCTACAGGAACACGATGAACGGCAAAGCCAGGCAGGTGACAATTATGATGTGCTAATAGAACTGATGGGACTCGTCCAACCAAGCAGGTCTTTGTTATCTTTTCAAAGAGAAATGAGAGGCAGACGCTGCACCTGCCAGCCCGCAGCAGAGCGAGAACACAGAAAACAGCCAAACACCAATAACAAGCTGAGGAGATTGTGGCTTTTTTCCCCCCTCTGCTTGTTTGAGACAACTGCTTTATTTTATCTGTCTGGGCGAAAGGAGAGCAGAGCTGAGGAGAATCTTAAAATTAAAATGCAGTTTAGAGCCATGGTAAACCCTCAATACACCGTCTTTAAGTGAGTTGGTCATGCATTTAGAGTCCAAGTGCTTCCTCCCAGGATGAAACTCCTCACCCCTCTATCGAAGAAGGCTTCATCTGCGGACCTTCAGGTCTGTCAGCCAATGGGAGCAATTGTTTAATACCCTTTTGCTGGTGAATAAAATATCTTGGATCAAATTTACTTCAAGTTAACATCACCTGGGGAAAAAAAAACAAAAAACAAAGCAACTGCTAACTAATTGAGCTGACACTGCTGACACAAGCCCACTGCCCTCAGCTAAATAAGGACAATGTCAATATATCCCCCCAGTAACATCTTCAGCAGTTCTCACAGCTTTAACACTGCTAATAGTCTTTTTTTTTAACAGCTTTGTCTTTTAAAAGTTTGTTTTGCTTTTAACAACATGTAGCCCATCTCTTTCTTTTCTCTCTACATCCTTCTTTACCAGGAAGAAAGTCCCCAGAAGTCCAGCCTGGGGATCTGGTTTACTCACCCAACCTGAGCGAGTGACAGTTGTTGTCTCTTTTGTGTGTCCAACAGCTCCAGCCAAGGTGTCTGTGTTTATGTGATTGCTGTTTGTTTCACTCCCAGAATCCTCAGACACTTCCACAGTAACCTGCTGCTCAGATGTAAGACATCTAGGAGTGGAACAGGCTCTTTGGGTAGCACCTGGTGTTATTTCTCATTATCCAGTTTCATCGGAACATTGTTTCCTGAATTCAGCAAAGGTAGACTTCTCATCCCCTTCCTGAGATTGTAGTGGAATGCTTGTCTCTACTTGGCTGCTTGTCTAATGTATTCCTTGTTCTCAGACAGGGTGGGGGAAGTTGTCCAGGTTTTCCAAATCATCAGCAGCTCTGCAGGACTGACTGTGGTCGAGAAGAAGGCATGGCCCTCTTTATCGTCAGAGCCAGGAGAGGACCTTCCTGCCCAAGAATCCCTTTGTACCTGTACAGTCCTCTTGGCCTGGCCATTACTCTGGCTATAATGCAGGCTATATGCTACATGAGTAACATCATATTTCTTACTGTATGTTCTGAACTCCTCTGAAATTAGCTGAGTGCCATTATTGCTCACAAACCTGGAACTCGACCTTGAAAAGTTGGCTGTTAGCTTTTAAGTGATCTGGCTGGTTGACACGTGTAGATGTAGAATCTCTACGTACATCATGAAGCAGTCTGGCACCACCAGATAGGACTGCCTCTTGTACTCACACACATACAGTATACATTAACTTTGTGCCATGGACTGGAAGGTGATACAGTTGCATTAGTGGCTCTTTCCTTGGTTCGCTTCTGTTCTCTCTGCAAAACTTTCACTGAGTTTCTTCTGTCTTCCGTGAATCCTTTCTATCATCTCTGTTCTAGAGGTGGGAATCGTTTCCCCTGACCACTAAACCATCTACCTCTGCCAACTCTTGCCTTGAAGAAGTCCCTGACTGTCTCAGGTATTTTCCTTTCATAGGCAGGTCAAACTAACTGGATGTCTTTACATGACCAGAAGCCCCTGGTACAAGGTTGA
This sequence comes from Chelmon rostratus, assembly GCF_017976325.1. NCBI lineage: Eukaryota > Metazoa > Chordata > Actinopteri > Chaetodontiformes > Chaetodontidae > Chelmon > Chelmon rostratus. Next base: position 23,036,522 of record NC_055672.1, on the reverse strand, counting down.
CAGTTCAAAGCTGTCAAGTCCAAACAGGTATTTCTCAAAGTCCTCACATTCCCAAACATGGCAAGCATTGTTTCTCTGCTGTGCAGGTCCCCACAGCATCACTTTCAGCAGTTCATAGTTTGCCCTGCTGTAGAGAGTTCTGGGATCAGTTTACCCATAAAGTTGACCATTCCAAACAGCCTCTTGAGCTCTGATACATTTTGAGGTTGTGGGAAATTTTCTATCCTAGCCACTTTCACTGGATCGTGTCTCACACCACTCTAATGAAACATGTGGCCCAGGAAGTCTACCTCAGGAATCTGCCGCTGTTTGAACTTACATTTAGCTCCATTCAGTGTGAGGCCAGCTGCCTCGATCACTTTAAGTGATTAAGTGGCAGTGGTGTGCATTTAACGGTGTGCACTGTGCGCGGTAGAGCGTCTTCCTTCAGAATGATTTTGACAGGTTCAGTTTTAACCCAGTGCTGACAGGCTCCACTCTCTTCACTTGATCCGTTTGAACTGCTTCTTGGTGACTGAGCAAAATGCTTCTATTTCCTTTAACCACATACAGTAGATGGGAAATGCATCTTCCTTGCCTCTGTAGACAATAGCTCTGAATCAACCTATACATCGGAGCTTGCATCCAACAAAAGGGTAAGTCCATAGAATCCAGTCTGTAGATGTCAGTCAATGTCTTTTCACTTCTAACAGTTACAACGGCCCCTGTGTCAAGAGTAAGAATCCATCTATCCAGGCTTGCAGACTCACTGACTTCACCCATAAAATGAAACTGTCCTATTTTCCAGTGTTCAGTATTTTACAATATTTTACTTTACTTGTGCCCAGTGTCCTCACTTGTTGCATTTTTTCCATGTACTCTTAAAAGCAGGGTATTTCTTTTCATCATAGTGCTGGGTGCCACACCTTTTTTTTGTGTCACTTATTGCTTCTCGTGCAGTGTTTTCTTACCTCTGTTGCTCCATTTGCCACATCCCATAGTTAACATTAGCCACCTGCAGCTAATTTGCTGGACTGGCGCAATTGGACAACTTGCACTAGTGTCAAGTCTGCTGTGAGCTGGAGCTTCTGAGACAACTCCTTACTACTGATGCACACAACCAGTCTATCGCGGACGTGTTCATCCCTTTTGTTGTCAAACTCACAGTGCTCCGCTAACTCTTCAAACTCAAAGGAGCTGAATATCTTTTCAGCTTCGCTGCCCGTGGCATAAATGAGCATGTTTCCCCTTTGTCTCTGTTTAGCTTGGTAGATTTCCTGAAGCACGGAAATCTTTGCTTCTACTCCGGCTATTCTCCTAGGCTGACAAACTTAAACTGCTCCGGAGGATTAAACTTCAGCACGTCAATCCGTTCCGGTTACCTGCCCAACTTTTGACACCATGCAATGTCTGCTTGACATTGAACAAAGAAGAAGAATGATTTGGAAATCCTGAACGCTCAACAGCATTTAATAAACTGCTCGCACAGGCTGTCAACACAGAGAAACAATACACAGTCGCATCAGTGCATTGATGCCTTCAAGGTACCATTGCAATGGGAAATTCAATTCATTGCAATGATCCTGATTATCATTTTATTATTTTATAATTGTGATTCACAGAATTAGTTCAAACAATTCTGTATCTGTTCGACTGCTAAAGACAAACCTGAGCTTTTTTTTTCTAATAAGTGACCAATAGAGTCACTGGTTTTCATTCTTCCTCTCAGTATTTCTCTTTTCCACTGAGCGTCATGCAACATTAACATGATGATGACCGATGCTTTTGAGTAGGATGTTCATCAGCTATGCATTAATATGTTTTGCGTCTGCTCGTGCCATTTTTCTCTTCTGGCCCCTAAATGATCTCGCTCCAGATAAATCAAAGCCGGGGTTTTTACACTGCTGGGTTGTAATTCATATCATTTTCCCATAATCATAACTCACGCTGTCACCGTAATTAGTTAACTGTGTTTAATCACACGCAAAATTGATCCCTGGATAAGTAATGTTTCTAGAAATCCTTCCCCAACTGTGATTCTGCTGCCCACTTGAAACAGCGTCATGCTAATGACTGTGCTCATGGTGGCAGTGTGGAAGCCAGCAGGAGGTCTGAGTATGAACGATACTCATGTTCTGGCAACAAAACAACTCAATACACGCCCGGTCTTTATCAATAATTCCCTTTGCCTTGTGCCATACACCTCTGAGGAAAACAACTGGCGGATGCTGGCGAGGCACACAAAGAGGCATGCATGTTATTATACAGGCTGGATTCTCCTGAGACAGACTTCGATTCCTCTCTGCTTTGCCTGTTTTTTCTCCCCTTGTCTTCGCCTACATCACTTCTGTCTCTCTGTCAGTATCAAAACATGCAGAAGTCTAATTAATTAGTCCCATAAGAGCTGGACAAGTCTGAGATAACACTCTTCCTCCTCAAGCCGACTGCTGCTTAGCTTTGCAGCCTCCTCATCCGAGGCCATCCTCTACGTCCTCAGTCAGACAACTGGACTCATTAACCCCTCTGAACCCTCCCGAGGCTATTTAGCTTGTTCTTACATTCATTGTACTTGGGCACCCATAACTATAAACCTTGTCTTCATAGGAGAAGCTATAACTATTGACACACACTGTACATTAATAAATACTTTAAAATGTCCTTCGGGTTTGGGAGGAGGGTCATGTGGGAAGAATTTCTTTTTTTTTTTATTTGACTCATATGGATGAAAATCAAGAAAGTACACACATTTTTTTTCACGATTCATGATTTAAGTGCTACTGAGAAATATTTTTATCAGGATTAAACTCGATGTCGGCTTCAGTGGCATTTCCCCTCTCACATACTCACTCACTTTGTGATTCTAGTTCTCCAGATGTATTCCCCAAAAGCCAAATGTTTGGTAATGTCGCTAACTAATGAAATTGCTGCTCTTGATTTTAATTTTGACAATTTGGGCACAGTGGGGCCATTGCGACAAATCGTTTTATGTTTTAATGTTTGTAATTTGTTGCCATTGTTGCAATGGTGCATTCTTGGTCAAACCCTGCCAGGACTGCCATCATGTTTTGGGTAATGTAAATAAGTACAATGTTGATAAGTATTTAATGATCTTGCTGTAGGTAACACCAGTACCCCCTTGTTTTTATCCAGCTTGTGGACATTTTTGCAAATTTACATATGACAACAATTACCTGGATTACAGGATTACTTTCAATACTGAAGAAGAAGACAAGATTTTTGATGATAAGCCTATATCCTCAGCCTCAGCCTGTATCCACAGTGCACAGCGGAGAAACAGTATAAATTTCCTGGAAAGAGATGGGGTGTGATTTTTGACACAAACTGGGTCAGGTTCACAGGGTTAAACCCTGCGTGCCTGGGGACCACTGAAACGTGCGGACATAAACCAAGTGCAGTTTATATTTCCTGTCCCCTCTCAGCATTCATCACACAGAGCACCTTTCCAGAGGCGATGCCTTCAAGGCCGGGTCAGCCTGTTCACAGGGCCGAGTAAAGTCATGAAAGAGAAGTCATCAGGACCAGTGTCTTGAGAAAGTACTCAGGAAAAAATAAGACATAGTTGGGTGAGTGCTGTTTGTAGGAGTGTTATTTTTCTCTGGAATCAGCACTGTTATTTCCCCCCTCAGGAAAAACTCACCGTGAGCCAGCAATGTGGATGATTATTTATTTACCATATACATTATAGATAAAGACCCCAGACAATATGGAGCATACCGAAGGAAGGAAGGAACATGGACACCACAGTTGGACATGCTTCTTTAATATATTTGGTTTAAGTGCCTTCTCTGTTGTAAAAACTGCAGTTGTCACACTTTTTCTTCTTTCTTGCCTTTTTTCCTTTCATAAATACAATCGGGACGATAAAGGAAAACATTTTGTAGAGTTTTTTTGCACACTGTACATCTCCCTGCAAAGCCGTACATTATCTTTCACCCTGAAGCAGGCAGGCACTCTCCAGGTTTTGGAGCACTTTGAAATGTTATGCTGAATTGCATGAATTCTTTTCTTTTTGAACTTCATCATCACTATATTATGTTGGAAAGACTTTGACCACGGAAGCGTGCGCGGTGTGACAGCAGCCTGTCCTGGCTGGTTTCGTGCATTGCTCTAACAGGATGTAGCGTAGCCTTACTTTGCTTCGCTTTGTTAAGCACATGCTCACACTGAATGCTTCATCCTATGTGACTGCATTCAAAGCAGGAGCACAGGCTGGCACAAAGCATCAAGAAGCAGACCAGGAAGAAGTGAACAAAAATGACTCGCCTCTTGCTTGGATACATAAAACACCTGCTGCCGGCATTGCTGACAAACCTTTGGTGAGGTTCTGCCTTATCGCAGCGAGGAGTATAATGTCTCATCACACACACACACACACACACACAACCTGGAGTCTTGGAATGGGGTTGTATTGGTTGGGGGTCATGCAGCCATTATGCCTGGACAGCCATCACCACACAGCTTTGCGCTGTCTCTGTCTGAACACGGAACGAACGAGGCGGGCTTGATAGCCGCCCATGCAGACCTGTTGGTCCCAAGCAAGGAGGGCGAGGAAGAAGTCGTGGTGGCGCTGGCGGTGCAGGAGATTCTGGGACCGGGCAGCTTGATGTATGCTGGTCGAGGCAGCTCCACCGGCCCCAGGAGCAAAACACACCGCTGCCACGACCAGAGCTGTCAGCACAGATAGCAGCCGCCGCTGAGCCTCTGTCATCTGATGGCGAGTGTGAAAGATCACAGCAGGGCGGGAGCAGTCAGACGAGCTGCTGTGTTTGACTGCATATGCGGCCTTGTGCTTTTCCACCAGCCGCACATAATCCACACAGAACGATCTGCTTTCACAGACGCATGCATTCATGCTAGCATCATCTTTGTTCCCTTAAAAGCTGCGTTCAAAGTTCATTTAAATGCTAATTTTCTCTTAGGAAGCGGAGCCCCAGTGACTTTTTTTTTTCATATTAACTATGGAACCCTTAATACTTTGGTCTTAAACACTCATTTACATCTCTAAATCACAGTTTATAGCCCCATGTTGTAATTGTAAAAGCATTTTATGAGATCGAGCCACTTTGAAAGCAGAAATAATCTACTGGCTGAGTAAATCCTGAAGAGAAAGATATCATTCTTACAGGATAAATTCCATCAGACTGAAGCAGCATGTGTGGAGATTTCTATATGGCAAAGACACTGATAAGGAGACTTCATGTGGTGGCTCGGCAACATATTTTATTGGGTGAAAGGCTCAGTATCAACAATAATATCATCTTGTTCAAAATGTTTGCCATAAAATATGTGCTTTTGATGAAGCTATCTGAATAACAGATATGATATATTTTATATGCCATTCAGATAGCTTGGGTCTGAGTTCATTTCTTATCAGCAAAGTGACCTCATTGCCGGGTTTTATCCTTGATATTTTTCAGGTAATAGTGGCAAAAGTTGGAGAATGTGCATGGCATGTGTGGCGTACAGTTTGTGCCTGCACCTTCGGAAAGGGAATTCATATTTTTCCTGGAACTCAGACATTTTCTGTCCCGGGAAAATCAACTGTCCTGGGAATCTTGGGAACTGCGCTTGTTTTTAAGATCTAACTTCAGCTTGTCTTGTTGTCCAGTGGGGAACTGGAGTGGCTGAGGTGTCACAGTGGTTGGCTCAAGGGCTGCCGAAGGGCACTGGACACTGGAATTTGCCCTCTTTTCAAGGTAATGTTCCTTTAGTTTGCATTGAAAGCCATGCTTCCTGACAGTTATAACCTGGTGTGACTGCTGACAAAGGTCAGGACTGAGGTGACCTCAGATGAGAGGGGGAGATCATCAGCAGTTCTTCCACCAGCAGGCTTTGTGTTTCATGTTCCCTTGACTCCATTCCATTTCACTGCTTGTAAACGATTGTTATATCAGAATGTAATGATGTTATAGGCCTGTTATTCTAGCAGCTACAATATGTGAGGACTCATTAGGAAGGGCTTCACAACGCGTTGATGCTCCAGGCTCATAAAATTTCACAGGGGACCATTATTTATTTTCACTAGCATTATATGACACCATGTAAACTGTGATGCTACTCTGTGCTTTTTACGCAGGAACGGAGGATTTTTAAGTTCAATTCATGTTGTAGCTTGTGAGTCTTTGTTGTATCAACAATATTTTGTTGTTTTTATTTTTTTCCCCAGATTTCCTTGGGTCAAGGTGAGTTCAACATATAAAAGGCTATATATAATCTGGTCAATTCATAGCCAGATAGCAAAATACAGTAAAAACATAATTGGGAGGCCTTAGTCACATGGTAAAAAGCATTCTTGTACAGTACTCATGACCCTTGTGATGTAGGCTGCTGGCAGGGACACAGGGACAGACAGGGAGTTATAAATCTGCATTTCCTTTGCAAACCAAACTGCTCAACAACCAAACCTGCTCAAACATTGTGTTTTCCCTGTAATTATCACCACAAGACAAAATCCCTGACGGAAACTGTATATGAATGAATAAGTTAAAACACAAGGCTTCACTATAGGAGACATGTATGTTCTTTTGATCTTGGGGTCCCATTTCAATCATTCCCAAATCACATTTATATCAGAGCTGCGATACAATGACGGCTACAATGTCTTCCACTACAGAAGCCTGAACAGGTGTTGAAATGGCTGCAGAGCCATCATCACTTGCACTTACCTATATGTATAATCCAGTACAAACATTAACAGAATCAATTGAGATGATAAAAACCAAGCCATATTGATTGTCACAGTGACAAACCCACAGAGAATGATTGCATGACGGTGCTGTTTTATGGCCCAGGGCAACGTTGCTGTTTTCATTTGCTCTCACAGCTCTCATCAACCTTTTTTTTTAAGGGAAATTGAAATTATACATTGGTAATTGGTAACAAAACTTAATTGTGAACTTAAATTTAAAAAAATGAATAGAAGCTATATTTTACTGCAAACTACACTAAGATCAGTGGCTATTTGACTGTATTTATGGAAACTGAAAAAGGTGTGAAGGATGCATGAACAGAGAAAGAGACAGACCCGCTAGAGGGTCTTTGGGTTTGTTCCCCTGGAGATGAAACAAAATGCTGTGAAATGCTCATTTCTGAAGACTTTTAGCCACAATCTCTATGTTTTTGGAGCAGATGATGCTGGATAAATACAGATTCTGATTTATTGTAATCATTCTGTTCTCCCCTGCACTTTAATTAATAAGAATACATTATAATGAACGTGAGGCAAAGTTGCATTTAATATTTCGTCTAGTATCAGTGTCATTACCCCAAATGTAATATTGACCAATATAAGAAAACACTCAAATCATTATTAAAAACAAACCAAAACACTAAGATTAGTTAGACAGTGGAATAAAGCAGAACAGCCAGCTGCCTTGTCAGTTTATCTGCTATACTGTCAATATAAAAACTAAGCACTAGCTCATGTGTGCATTATGCGTATGTACATAATGTGTGTTTATCATCTGCTGCAAGAAGAAAGAGATTGTGATTTAGAGTACTATGTTGAGGGAGACATTTTAACATATAATGTATCCTTTTTTCACCCATCCATTACTAACAGATTAAATGGAGTGGAGGAACCAGGAAGGAGCAGGGACAACCGCCACCGAGGAAGCAAGTGAACAGCTGCCTGTGCTCCTTTTCCCCGGTGGCAAAATATACTTCAAAAGCAGGTGATTGGAGTGTTTGCCATATCCTGACAGATTTTTTTTTTTTTAATTGCATGCATAACCTCGTGATTTGCTTCCAACAGCACGAGTGAACATGATTACACTGGATTACGCTGCATGCAATGGGATGGAACCACAAAAAAAGTGGTTCTCTACATCAGGCACTTTCCACGAGATGTGCAAGGGTAGGTCTCCTGTTAATGGTCCTGTTATGTCCTTTGCTGTGCAAACTTACACGTGTTGCTGAAATCCTGATGACTGTATCACACTCTATTGCTCTATAGAGCAACAGCGCCTGGATGTTCATCATAGTTTATAAAAATGGTTCACAGTGAGGATACAGATGCTTCATAGAGGAGGCAAGCTTATGTAACGTCACAGTGAACAGACTCCGGTCTGCATTGTAGCTCAGTCTCTTCACTGATAAACCACAGAACTCTCTCTCTCTATATATATATATATTTTTGGCCCATCAACCCATTCTCACTACATTGTGTGAAACAGTCAAGATATGGAAGTGGTTCTCAAGGACAAGGTGGCTGCAAAACGAGACCTGTTATAGCTACTCTTGAAAAATTATTTATGTATGCATTTATTAATGCTTTACGCACCTTCTTCATTCTGAAACAGCTCAACTTCAGCTTTAGATACTACCTCTTGTATGTCCCCAGATTGAAGCTGCACAAAGGATTGTGGTGAAGGAAATGGACTTGCTCTGTATCTGTGTACTATTAGTATACTGATTGATTCACAACATACAAATCAATATGCAATCCTGTACAGTTGGAAGTTCATTGGGTGTCTGTCCATTTGCACAGCCCTTTGGTCAATTGTAACATGTCTAAGAATGTACAGGGCAGACTACCAAACAATTAAGTAAACACATTCATGCTCGTCTGAAGATGAACAAACTTCTCAGCATTGATCAGTAATTTTGCTGCCGATGGTTTTACAGTGGAGTTAGCTGAAAGCCTGGTGTGTCTCATACTGACGCTCAAGGGTAGCTTGTTTTCCAGGATTTAGAAGCGATGGGATTATGAGAAAAACAACATAACTTCTTTCTTAAAAAAGGCTAAAATGCTGAAAATGTATCTTTCACTGTCATTATACATTGTTATAGAAAATGTTACTTTGACATGCAAAACAAATTTGTTTAATATGCATTATAAAAACATACTGTATATACACTAACAAAAATAAATTGGGGTAGCTCTTAATTTAATTATTTAGATTAAATTATTATTTATCTATTTAACACCGAAAAAATGATATGAATTCCCCTTTATGATTTTACCTGTTATCTTCCGAGCTCCTATCTTGCACTTTCCTCTGGTGGAAATCCTGTTAGTCCAGCTGGAAATGAGGCTTCAGTGAGGGAGTGTGAGGCCAATCCAAGCTGAGCTAACCTGGTTAGTGTGAATGATGGCTTAAGATCTACAGACAGAAATATGAGAAGATGAAGCCGTTTCTGTGGATTCTTCTGTTTTTACCATGGAGTCTCATCAAGAGACCTCTGGAAATGTTGGGTGTTCATTGGCTCATTACAGCAGACTATGGACTGAACATTGATCATAGTAACAATAAAAATAACAATAATAAGAATAAGAATAAAAATAAACTTTATTTATATAGCACCTTTCCAAAACAGGGGTTTCAAAGTGCCTTACAGAACAAGAACAACAAACAGGAATCATGAAAGTGTTAATCATAAAAATAGAAAGGACAGCAATGCCATCAATAAAACAATACATAGAATAAGTAGTAAATGTAAAACACAGTAATAAATCATAAGAATAAATGTACAGTAAAAGTCACTGGCTTGGGGAGGTCAGCCAGAAGATCACAGGAAGGCTCTATGAATGTGCATTTTAAGAAAAGACTTAAATGAAGAAATAGATTTAGGCCCTGATGGTGGTCACCTTTGTTTTTTAGTCTGGAATTAGGAACCACCAGGAGAGCAGCATTTGAGGAAATCAGGGTACATCCATGGGGAGTTAAAAGGTTACAAATATAGCTTGGGGCCAAAACATTCAGGACTTTAAAAGTGATATGTGATCAATTTTTAAAATCAGCGAAAGGATAGGTGTCATTGTTCTTGCGTTTCTGTTTTCTGTTAAAAACCTGGCAGCTGCATGTTGGATTAGTTGTAGAGGGAAGAGAGACTTTCTACTGCAGACTGAAAAAAGGGAATTGTGATAATCTATCTGTGATGAAATAAAAGCATGGACGGCTGTTTCAAGGTTTTTGGTAGACAGTAATGGCTTAATTTTAGAAGTTTTGCTGAGCTGAAGAAAACATAGCTGTATGACAGCTTTGATGTGCCTGTTCAGAGGGAAGTTGCTCTCAAATAAAACACAAAGGCTTCTTAACTGTGGAGTAATGAGATGAGAGTATGAACCCAGTATGTTTGTCATGTGAGTGTTGGAGGAGTCAGTGCCAATTAGACGTATCTCAGTCTTTTTTGAGTTGAGCTGAAGGAAATTTTGAGTCATCCATTTATGAAATTCCTCGAGACGGTTTATAAGTGAAAAGTTTCCTTTATCGGAGTCATAACTGAGGTAAACTTTGCGATTGTCGGCATAAAAATGAAAAATGATGTGTGATATGATGAGGTCCCAGTTGCAGTATGTAAATGGTGAAGAGAAGTGGCCCAAGCAGTGAACCTTGTGGAACCCCGCAACACAGTAATGAGGCTACAGTGCTCTTGGAGGCATCTCTGTTTGTATAAGGACAAACAAGTGTATGCGTTTAGTTTTTCTTCATTAATTTTAGGTCTTGTCCCTGGCTTCTCTCACACACCTATAGGCAGGAGGTGGCTGGCCTGTTGTAGGTCAGTAGTTGTGGTCCTGAAAGGTTGGCTAGATGCAGACCTCGGTGGATAACGGGACAAGGCAGTCCAGTAAGTGAGATCATTGGTCTGGAACTTGGATCCAGAAGTTCCAAGTGCAAGTAAGCATCAGCTGTGTTTTGTGAATAGTGTGGCTAACAGTTCCTAACTGTGTAGATTGACAGACAAGGTTTAAGAGAGCAAAGGTAGTCAGGGGAGAGCGTGGACACAGTCCCCCTCTACCAGAAATTCTGCAGTCGAGATTCCCACATTTGGGGAATTCGCAGGGTTCAGCAAAACCGGAGTGCAATGGATGAGCCTCGCCCTGGGTGAACCATCTTCTTCATCATGGTATCTCCACTCCCCTGCCAGGTACACCTTATTGTCTCAACTTGGTATTTTCGGTAAAAGTGAATCAAGTTTCTTTCTTGTATTGTGCATCTGACGTCATGATGTCAACGTCTTCTCCAGATTTTGAAATGCTGCCATTTCTCTTGTCAAGGTGACTTGGAAAGATGGTACAGTAAGTCTACTGCAAGACAAAATGATTCTTTATTATAAAATCTATGTCTATCTATATCTATGTATAGTATGTGATATGTATGACATGAGCCACCTAAATTGGTTAAATAGTGTTGTTTCAATTTTTGTAAGCTCATTGGACCAAACTTGTGATCATAGCGTCATGCTAACATTAGCAAGTTTTAAAATAGCTGAACATTTTTCATGCATTTTGCTGCATTTGTGAAGAATGTGTTGTTATAATAAGTGCCTCGCTAACAAACAGGAAGGAAAATAATTTGGGGCCAATTTTCTCATGGTTGAATACGTATAACTGAAAGTTGTGTGTTTATGCTTCATACTGATGTAGCTGCTTACGAGAACATTAGCAGCAGTACTGAGCTGGGCCAGGCTTACATTAGCCTGTCACCTAGCCTGCCACAGAGTGCAACCTTTCCTGTTCATATTGACGTTACTTTTACTTTTACTATGGGTGTTGGTGCACTCAGTCTTCTCACTCAGTCCTAAACGGTTACCAAGTGGGGCAATGAGCCGTGACAGTCACTTATAACTGATAAGTTAATAATACTGTGTACACAAGCTTCAAGCTTAACACTAAATAGAAACTTCCCCTCCCCTTGATGATATGACAACTGTGGTTGTAGATGGTTCTGCATAGCTGTGTGTTTTCCCTGTTCGCTCTGTGTGCTTCCTTTTAATTGCCTACTTGATATGCAAATGCTGCTGCGCCATACCTCGAGTCAGATTGGCGGACATAGGAGGAACACCTTTAATAAAGTGGAGGAGGACGTCACCGGAGGGGGGCAGAGTGGGTCAGATGAGCGGAGCCATTCTTCGCTGAGTCAACGCACACACACCGATCGAACCGGCGTTTTCCTTTGTTTAAGGTCCACCAGTGTATTGGGCAAATGGAGTGAGCCACAGCTTTGTGTTCAACCAATTTTTCTCTGTTTTTTTAGAAAGGGAGGTTAGAATTTGTGTTTCATTTGGTGTGACTGTGTGAGACCGGTAAAGGATGGCACATTCATGTTCAGGTACCCCTAGGCCGGGCGTAACAATATATTGAAAAGCTCGTCATAAATGCCAGATTCCAAGGCGAACATTGTCAGATGTGTAAATCCCAAACAGTTTCCAATTCAGTTTATCACAAAAGATCAAACATTCAGTGTATATAAAAAAAATAATAGAACTAGAAAGTATTCATATTTAACAAAAGAGACACAGATTCATTTAGAAATAACTCAAATTCAAATACAATCAATGTTTAATTACACTTTTATATTGCTTCATACTGTCTGAAGCTGAATTTGTTGTTGTTCCTGTTGTCAGCTGCAGATAATACAGCTGATCCATTGTGCACTCTTACTCATACTGGTGTGATTATACTGTATGTGTTGAGGCTGTTATGCATATTATATACACTTTGTTATGCATGCTAATACTTTACTACTTTTCATTTTGTTGACAACTTGTTTGATCCATAGTTAAGGAAATTAACATATTTGGTCCGAATAACTGTGCATATTGTGCATATTTGTTTAAGAGAAAAGGCCATAAATGTTACAAACTTTTTATGCATTTTATGCACATGTTGGTCCAAAAGCCTTATTGGTGACCTTAAAGTTAATAGTATGTTTTTCTTAAATTTCTTGAATAAAAACTAAAAAAAATATCACAAGTCTGTTTTTTTCTTTCTTTCTTTTCTTTAATTTTAAATTTAAATGGTTTGGAAAGTAGAAAACTACCATGTTATTAGGCTGTCAAGGAGCGGCATTTTATTTCTGGATAAAGCAAAAAAAACGTATTATTTTGTAAATCTGACTTAAATCAATTGTGTTAATCTAACTTTTTAACTTGCTTTGAACAAACTTAATTCTATAGTGCATTACCAATTGAAGACATTTTTTCAAAGTTGGTCCAACAATGTTCTTTTTACAGTGTACAATGATTAAAACCACCATGAGATTGAAAGTATTGAAGAATAAGATTGGAAATGTTGGCACAGGTTTTTACCTCCGCGTTAAAGAGCTTCATCAGCTCTTTATGGTCTTCATGGTGGCCGTGAAGCTCAGAGGCCTTCCGCTGACCCTCTGCTTTACAACTTACATATTAGAATACAAATGCTTTCATCTGTCCAGGGCTGGGTTGTCTGTTTAAATTTCATGGTCTTAAATGGTGCAATTTCATCAAGGATGGAATTGCAGATGATATTGAAATTTGTTAGCTGCTCATCCACTGATGAGGTCTCTATCTGACAAGAAAGTGTGATTAAAAATATTGGCAGAGGTAGAATTAAAAACTCTAGATCATAACTGTGTGCGTGAGCTGCTCAAACAAAGAGGTAGAACCAAATTAAGACATATACAATAACTATCAGGTACACAAGGATCAGAGCAGTCAAATCAGATCATACAAGACCATAAGATACAAGATGAAGGGCATGGCACTGACAATGAGCGGGCCGAGGCGGTGAGAGGGATAAATCAAAATAATCAATCGGGGATAAAAAGTCACCACTTAGAGTGTTAGAAGTGCAGCAGACATGAATACTAACATCACCTAGAGTTAAAAACTGTCGTATCTGGGTAGGATCAGTGATAGGAGCTCTGAGATTTCATTTAGAAATCTAAGAGAACATTTGGGGGTCTTAATAATAGAAGGCACAGAGGCTGGGTATTCCCCTTAAATACAAATGGAAACGCCTCAAAGGAGGAAAACAGTCCTAGATCAATAAAACAATGACTGATATTATTTCTGAAGAAAGCAGACGAGTAAAATCTTGATTCTGTTGTCACAAAAATTCTGTGATAAACTAAAATCATTACACACAAACAACTGATTTGACAGAGATCTTACACTGAGTAGCCTCGCCTTGAATATATTTGGCACGTCTCCGAGAGCCGGTGGGAGGTTACCGGCACACAGAGCCCCACTGCTCGGCACATCCAATCAGGCAAGGCCGCCTTTCAGCAGGGACTGCCACTGGACTAGATCATTTCAGAGCCTTGCATTGTAGGAGAGCTCAGTCATTGTACTGGAGATTTCATCAGCTACGGTCATCACTGATGAGGCCTGCAGCAAAGCCTAGTAGCTGGTTCCCATGGATCATGGCTGTGCCTACAGCAGCAACTATTCACATAATATCATATACCATCATATATTAATATATAAATATTATATGCTATATAAATACAAATAAAATTGAATTCAAAGCGACCAAGTCCAATCTGATTGGAAGGAAGTGGCTTCTTTTGTGTTGATATGTAGTATCAAGACGTATTTCCAGTTTATAGTTTTCAAACTTTCTGGAAAATACTGACACCTGATAAAAGCCATCTAAAACCGTCGTTTAAATCTCAAGTAAAAATAAATCTTAGTGAGCCTCTCGTCCAGTCAGCATACACCAAGCATGCCAAGTAGAAGTTTGTCTAAAGCAATATTTATCCGTATGGTTTGGCCTGTTGCCTTTGCCCCTCAAAGTGCGACTTCTTGAATCTGTTTTTATTGTCTGTCACACGGCCACATGTTTCTCATATAATGTATTTGGCTATTTCCAGGATGTTGCCATGGGTAGTTGAGAGCCAATAAAGCATTATTAAATCCTTCCAGTATCTGGCAGTTCCACCTGAAGGACATTGGAAATCTCTTTTCTATGCACTGGAAAATGTTCTGTGTGTGCATTCGAGGCTTTGGTAAATCATCTTATTGGAAGAATTACACATAACATCTGTGTATAATGAGAGTTAGTTTATGGTATGTTATTGGTTTATAGACTCATTCACACCTCACATCAACATTATTCATTTTTCTATGCCTTTTATGAACTTTTTTTGGATTGTTTTGAATTGTATAACTGCTGTTGAGTGTTGGTCAGGTGTTACTGTTTTTATTTTACGTGCCTGTTGCATCACCCCAATTTTTAATGGCCAGTTTGGAAGACCTTATGCTTTGTGGATGTTGCAGAGTCCTCTGATTTAAGTTCTGACGGAATATCCCTAATGAACATCTATTGAATGAAAGCATGTTTACTACAAATGTGGGTTTTGTGGATTAATGTCATGTCAGGCTTATACCCACCGAATAGATTGCAGGAATGTTCTCGCTACATTGTAGTAGAAGCATATCAAAGGGTTGACATTTTGTCCTCATAAGACAAATAATAGTTTTATTAGTTATACATACAGTTAAACTATATAAATAGTTTGGAGGTTTATTTCATAGTTCTCAGCTCCTGGCAAATTAAGGAGGGCCCAAAAATGAAATCTTGCCTAGGGCCCCCTGTTGCCTACAGCTGACTATATATCTCATGTGTCTGGGGAGGAGCTGGAAAATGTGTGTGAGGAGATGGATGGAGCACAGGTCACATAATTACTACATTAAAATGAGTAAAAACACTCATCAACAATAAGGAATCTTTGGTATTGGATTAAGTGCAGCAGACTTTGGGATGACCACAGCCCACAGCATCTTCTAAACCACCCAGCCAGACCAGTCGGACCAAACGCCATCCCAAGCCTTGTGACCACCCCAGGAAGAGAGGGAAGAGAGCTGGGATAAGAGCTTGGACCTAAGGCTATTCCACCACCCAGCATACTTCTGGATAATGACTGGTTGCAGTAAAATAAAATGGATGAAATAAGAGTCAGGCAGGAAATCAGAGATTGTTGTACCCACACAATACGAGGGGAGACAGACTCTGTATGGATATAAATGAAGCTTGATGGTCAAACATAGTCAAAGTTGATGGAGGTACACCTTATTGTCTCAACTTGGTATTTTCGGTAAAAGTGAATCAAGTTTCTTTCTTGTATTGTGCATCTGACGTCATGATGTCAACGTCTTCTCCAGATTTTGAAATGCTGCCATTTCTCTTGTCAAGGTGACTTGGAAAGATGGTACAGTAAGTCTACTGCAAGACAAAATGATTCTTTATTATAAAATCTATGTCTATCTATATCTATGTATAGTATGTGATATGTATGACATGAGCCACCTAAATTGGTTAAATAGTGTTGTTTCAATTTTTGTAAGCTCATTGGACCAAACTTGTGATCATAGCGTCATGCTAACATTAGCAAGTTTTAAAATAGCTGAACATTTTTCATGCATTTTGCTGCATTTGTGAAGAATGTGTTGTTATAATAAGTGCCTCGCTAACAAACAGGAAGGAAAATAATTTGGGGCCAATTTTCTCATGGTTGAATACGTATAACTGAAAGTTGTGTGTTTATGCTTCATACTGATGTAGCTGCTTACGAGAACATTAGCAGCAGTACTGAGCTGGGCCAGGCTTACATTAGCCTGTCACCTAGCCTGCCACAGAGTGCAACCTTTCCTGTTCATATTGACGTTACTTTTACTTTTACTATGGGTGTTGGTGCACTCAGTCTTCTCACTCAGTCCTAAACGGTTACCAAGTGGGGCAATGAGCCGTGACAGTCACTTATAACTGATAAGTTAATAATACTGTGTACACAAGCTTCAAGCTTAACACTAAATAGAAACTTCCCCTCCCCTTGATGATATGACAACTGTGGTTGTAGATGGTTCTGCATAGCTGTGTGTTTTCCCTGTTCGCTCTGTGTGCTTCCTTTTAATTGCCTACTTGATATGCAAATGCTGCTGCGCCATACCTCGAGTCAGATTGGCGGACATAGGAGGAACACCTTTAATAAAGTGGAGGAGGACGTCACCGGAGGGGGGCAGAGTGGGTCAGATGAGCGGAGCCATTCTTCGCTGAGTCAACGCACACACACCGATCGAACCGGCGTTTTCCTTTGTTTAAGGTCCACCAGTGTATTGGGCAAATGGAGTGAGCCACAGCTTTGTGTTCAACCAATTTTTCTCTGTTTTTTTAGAAAGGGAGGTTAGAATTTGTGTTTCATTTGGTGTGACTGTGTGAGACCGGTAAAGGATGGCACATTCATGTTCAGGTACCCCTAGGCCGGGCGTAACAATATATTGAAAAGCTCGTCATAAATGCCAGATTCCAAGGCGAACATTGTCAGATGTGTAAATCCCAAACAGTTTCCAATTCAGTTTATCACAAAAGATCAAACATTCAGTGTATATAAAAAAAATAATAGAACTAGAAAGTATTCATATTTAACAAAAGAGACACAGATTCATTTAGAAATAACTCAAATTCAAATACAATCAATGTTTAATTACACTTTTATATTGCTTCATACTGTCTGAAGCTGAATTTGTTGTTGTTCCTGTTGTCAGCTGCAGATAATACAGCTGATCCATTGTGCACTCTTACTCATACTGGTGTGATTATACTGTATGTGTTGAGGCTGTTATGCATATTATATACACTTTGTTATGCATGCTAATACTTTACTACTTTTCATTTTGTTGACAACTTGTTTGATCCATAGTTAAGGAAATTAACATATTTGGTCCGAATAACTGTGCATATTGTGCATATTTGTTTAAGAGAAAAGGCCATAAATGTTACAAACTTTTTATGCATTTTATGCACATGTTGGTCCAAAAGCCTTATTGGTGACCTTAAAGTTAATAGTATGTTTTTCTTAAATTTCTTGAATAAAAACTAAAAAAAATATCACAAGTCTGTTTTTTTCTTTCTTTCTTTTCTTTAATTTTAAATTTAAATGGTTTGGAAAGTAGAAAACTACCATGTTATTAGGCTGTCAAGGAGCGGCATTTTATTTCTGGATAAAGCAAAAAAAACGTATTATTTTGTAAATCTGACTTAAATCAATTGTGTTAATCTAACTTTTTAACTTGCTTTGAACAAACTTAATTCTATAGTGCATTACCAATTGAAGACATTTTTTCAAAGTTGGTCCAACAATGTTCTTTTTACAGTGTACAATGATTAAAACCACCATGAGATTGAAAGTATTGAAGAATAAGATTGGAAATGTTGGCACAGGTTTTTACCTCCGCGTTAAAGAGCTTCATCAGCTCTTTATGGTCTTCATGGTGGCCGTGAAGCTCAGAGGCCTTCCGCTGACCCTCTGCTTTACAACTTACATATTAGAATACAAATGCTTTCATCTGTCCAGGGCTGGGTTGTCTGTTTAAATTTCATGGTCTTAAATGGTGCAATTTCATCAAGGATGGAATTGCAGATGATATTGAAATTTGTTAGCTGCTCATCCACTGATGAGGTCTCTATCTGACAAGAAAGTGTGATTAAAAATATTGGCAGAGGTAGAATTAAAAACTCTAGATCATAACTGTGTGCGTGAGCTGCTCAAACAAAGAGGTAGAACCAAATTAAGACATATACAATAACTATCAGGTACACAAGGATCAGAGCAGTCAAATCAGATCATACAAGACCATAAGATACAAGATGAAGGGCATGGCACTGACAATGAGCGGGCCGAGGCGGTGAGAGGGATAAATCAAAATAATCAATCGGGGATAAAAAGTCACCACTTAGAGTGTTAGAAGTGCAGCAGACATGAATACTAACATCACCTAGAGTTAAAAACTGTCGTATCTGGGTAGGATCAGTGATAGGAGCTCTGAGATTTCATTTAGAAATCTAAGAGAACATTTGGGGGTCTTAATAATAGAAGGCACAGAGGCTGGGTATTCCCCTTAAATACAAATGGAAACGCCTCAAAGGAGGAAAACAGTCCTAGATCAATAAAACAATGACTGATATTATTTCTGAAGAAAGCAGACGAGTAAAATCTTGATTCTGTTGTCACAAAAATTCTGTGATAAACTAAAATCATTACACACAAACAACTGATTTGACAGAGATCTTACACTGAGTAGCCTCGCCTTGAATATATTTGGCACGTCTCCGAGAGCCGGTGGGAGGTTACCGGCACACAGAGCCCCACTGCTCGGCACATCCAATCAGGCAAGGCCGCCTTTCAGCAGGGACTGCCACTGGACTAGATCATTTCAGAGCCTTGCATTGTAGGAGAGCTCAGTCATTGTACTGGAGATTTCATCAGCTACGGTCATCACTGATGAGGCCTGCAGCAAAGCCTAGTAGCTGGTTCCCATGGATCATGGCTGTGCCTACAGCAGCAACTATTCACATAATATCATATACCATCATATATTAATATATAAATATTATATGCTATATAAATACAAATAAAATTGAATTCAAAGCGACCAAGTCCAATCTGATTGGAAGGAAGTGGCTTCTTTTGTGTTGATATGTAGTATCAAGACGTATTTCCAGTTTATAGTTTTCAAACTTTCTGGAAAATACTGACACCTGATAAAAGCCATCTAAAACCGTCGTTTAAATCTCAAGTAAAAATAAATCTTAGTGAGCCTCTCGTCCAGTCAGCATACACCAAGCATGCCAAGTAGAAGTTTGTCTAAAGCAATATTTATCCGTATGGTTTGGCCTGTTGCCTTTGCCCCTCAAAGTGCGACTTCTTGAATCTGTTTTTATTGTCTGTCACACGGCCACATGTTTCTCATATAATGTATTTGGCTATTTCCAGGATG
This sequence comes from Chelmon rostratus, assembly GCF_017976325.1. Lineage (NCBI taxonomy): Eukaryota > Metazoa > Chordata > Actinopteri > Chaetodontiformes > Chaetodontidae > Chelmon > Chelmon rostratus. The sequence goes on along the minus strand of NC_055672.1, from coordinate 23,017,043 downwards.
TTGCCATGGGTAGTTGAGAGCCAATAAAGCATTATTAAATCCTTCCAGTATCTGGCAGTTCCACCTGAAGGACATTGGAAATCTCTTTTCTATGCACTGGAAAATGTTCTGTGTGTGCATTCGAGGCTTTGGTAAATCATCTTATTGGAAGAATTACACATAACATCTGTGTATAATGAGAGTTAGTTTATGGTATGTTATTGGTTTATAGACTCATTCACACCTCACATCAACATTATTCATTTTTCTATGCCTTTTATGAACTTTTTTTGGATTGTTTTGAATTGTATAACTGCTGTTGAGTGTTGGTCAGGTGTTACTGTTTTTATTTTACGTGCCTGTTGCATCACCCCAATTTTTAATGGCCAGTTTGGAAGACCTTATGCTTTGTGGATGTTGCAGAGTCCTCTGATTTAAGTTCTGACGGAATATCCCTAATGAACATCTATTGAATGAAAGCATGTTTACTACAAATGTGGGTTTTGTGGATTAATGTCATGTCAGGCTTATACCCACCGAATAGATTGCAGGAATGTTCTCGCTACATTGTAGTAGAAGCATATCAAAGGGTTGACATTTTGTCCTCATAAGACAAATAATAGTTTTATTAGTTATACATACAGTTAAACTATATAAATAGTTTGGAGGTTTATTTCATAGTTCTCAGCTCCTGGCAAATTAAGGAGGGCCCAAAAATGAAATCTTGCCTAGGGCCCCCTGTTGCCTACAGCTGACTATATATCTCATGTGTCTGGGGAGGAGCTGGAAAATGTGTGTGAGGAGATGGATGGAGCACAGGTCACATAATTACTACATTAAAATGAGTAAAAACACTCATCAACAATAAGGAATCTTTGGTATTGGATTAAGTGCAGCAGACTTTGGGATGACCACAGCCCACAGCATCTTCTAAACCACCCAGCCAGACCAGTCGGACCAAACGCCATCCCAAGCCTTGTGACCACCCCAGGAAGAGAGGGAAGAGAGCTGGGATAAGAGCTTGGACCTAAGGCTATTCCACCACCCAGCATACTTCTGGATAATGACTGGTTGCAGTAAAATAAAATGGATGAAATAAGAGTCAGGCAGGAAATCAGAGATTGTTGTACCCACACAATACGAGGGGAGACAGACTCTGTATGGATATAAATGAAGCTTGATGGTCAAACATAGTCAAAGTTGATGGATGATGATTTCAAGACGTGTGGAAAAAATGTGGACAGATTCATTAACAGCAGCTCTACGGGACTGCTTTGAGTGCACGCACTGACACATCTTCAGAGTTCTCAACACCAACAACATCAAAGATATGTGGCAAGTGACCAGATCATCACGGGAGCACCCCCCCATCATGTCTGAGGCCACGTTGCCAGATTAGTTTAACACATTCTATGCTCGCTTTGATCTCCTCAACAAAGAGTCAGCTGCAAAGTCTAATCTGCCTCCAGAGGACGGGCCACTGTCAGCATACGCAGCGGATGTGAGGAGAATCCTGCTGAGTGTGAATATGAGTAAAGCTGCTGGGCCTGATAACGTCCCTGAGTGTGTACTGAGCACATGTGCGAACCAGCTAGTTGATGTCATTACTGACATGTTTAACATATCCCTGTCACAGGAGACAGTTCCCTGCTGCAGGACAGCCACCATTGTTCCAGTAACTAAAAAGTCTGCAGTGTCTAAACATCTGCCACCATGTGGCACTCACCAGGATTCTAATGAAGACCTCTGAGAAACTGGTTCTCCAGCACATCAAAGGCAACATCCCAGCCAGCCTGGACCCTCACCAGGCTCAATGGATCCACAGAGGGTCTCCACACACCTTGGAAATAACAACACCTTCATCAGAGTGTTGTTTGTTCAATTCAGCTCAGCATTCAACACATTCCCCCTATAAAACTGACAAATTTAGCACTCTAAGCTTGAGTACCACACTCTGCAACTGTTCACAAACAGATCCCAGGGGGTTCAGATTGTTGGTCACACCTCATTCACGCTGTTGATCGACACCAGAGCGTCCCAGACTTCACAGGATATTAACAGTCTTGCAGGGAGGTGCACGGAGTACAACCTACAGGTCAACATCAGTTAAACCAAGGAGCTGATCCTTGGTTTTTAGAGAAAAGGAGGTACACAAAAACTCCTGTGTTCATCAGTGGAGCTGAGGTGGAGTGGGTGAGCAGTTTTAGTTTCTGGGGAATCAGCATCACAGATACCATGGACATCACATATTTCTGCCTTACTAAAGAAGGCTCAGAAGTTATTTCTTTAGGAAGCTCAAGTACCAAGTTCTCGATAACTTTTATATAAGAGCAATTAAAAAAGCATCTTGACTGGAAACATTACAAATTGACATGGGATGTGCATGGCCCAGGGCTCTGCTGCAGGTGATTAAAACTGCCCAGAGCATCATTGGTACCCATCTACTGAGTATCAGACTCCTCCAAATAAATGACATGGAACTTTCCACTGATATTGCCCATACTGTGCATGCTTTCTCGGTCGTATGTGTTTAGTTGTATTACTAATTGTATATAAGTAACAGCATATTGTGTTTTCTCTCATTTTATATTCTAATTTAAATTTAAATATAATATATACACACATAGAACATGTGTCTGGAAGAAACATAAAATCAGTGTTCTAAAAAAATGTTGCTATTAAGAACAAGTAGAAGCTACAGATCATGCTTTGTAGAACACCGTAACTCTGATTGTGCAGCTGAGGCTCATGGGCATCTTAATTAGAGCAATATGCCACGCCAAGCAGAAAAAAACAAAATTCTCAAAAACAATGTTGAAATAGTTAAGACTGGTGGCCTTTGTTTCTATGTTGAGGATATCAGTAAAACAAAATTCTGATATTTACAGTGGAGAAAACTATTTCTGGAACCAGCAGCTCTTTGCACGTTGCAACTCTGTGCTTTGGATCATAGTGACAGGTCGTTGTCAGACTCTATGGCACGAATAAGTTTTATATCAGACCATCACATGCAACATTGGTCAAACTCAGATGGACAGATGCATGTAATAACAAAAAAAAAAAAAAAAACATTTTCAGTGTTGCTATTAAAAGCTGCTGAACTCACAAGCTCTCAAAGAATGAATGCAATCTGTGCTGGAATATACTGGAAAAAAGCACAGGGTTGAGCCTCCGTTACTCTTCCCATCAAGCTGTAGAACTGGGTTATGTGTTCTGTTTTAAAGTGCAAGGCCAGATCCTGGCTTTGAAAAACCATGTCAGCTGACTCCTAATGCACCCCTCCACTTCCTTCGGCAGTGCAACCAGAACAGGACCTTGGGGTGTTACCGGAGCCGAGAAAATGCCATCAGAAACAAGCTGCAGGGCTGTTATCAGATTCCCATGCGCATTAAAGTGGATGGGGTGTGACCAACTGGGGACTCCAGCTGACACAAACAGTAACATCACATGGCGGTGCGCCGGCGCCGCGGGCCACTGACATCTCTCATGCTTGGTGTACTGTAATCTAGTGAGGTAGTGTGATCTGTAACATTATGTGCGCCTCTGAGCTGCATCTGAGCAGGTGTTGTTTCACAGCTACTCTATGACAGAGAGCGGGGCATTCCTGAGCTGGTTGAATGAGTCGCTGAAATAGCTCGAACACTTTCGAGAACGTTGATCTTGAGAAATGTGTTTCAGTCTGTATTCTCTGCCTAAATAGATGCTGGGACAAGTTTTTTTTTTCCTGAAGACTCTCAAAATGTTGCCTGACATTGAGAAGGGCATCCATTGATAGTCTAAGTACCTGCTCAAATGAATCTTTTGAACAATGTCTCGAAAGCATGTCAATGACGTGCCATATGTTGTGAGTGCGTTTGGGAGTTTTTAGGGCGCTGTGAAGAAGTGTGCTGCTTCACAGCTTTTGAGTGCTGAGGTGGGCTCTGTGAAGGGCTTTCTATTTGGGCTTTGGAATTTAATATTAAATTAATGTGTGTTGTTTGCATTTCTTGATACATGGAAATGAGGACGGTTGTACCACCTCTAAATGGGTAGCAATATCTCCAACCGAATATAAACGTCCAGCTTTTTTTTTTCATGCAGATCTGGTTGATTACATCAGCTTTGAGAAAACATCAGTCTTATATACATTTTTTTTTTCTTTTTTTTTTTTTGGGGGGGGGGGGTTATGATGGTGGTCCCTGTCCCTGCATACACCTGTCAAAATGCAGTTTGTCTGCTGAAGCCTGGGAACATATACGCTGCCATGATAGTTAACCATCCATAACACAAACACATGAATAACTCATATTTCTGAACTTTGAGAAAGACAGGGGTTTTATTTGGGCTCTCTCTCATGCCGCTCCCTCTCCTTTACAGATCACTGTTATCTCACCCACACAGATTATTCAGTGGTTCAACTGATCAGCGAAAAGATTAACTCTACAACTGCATGTTAAAACTTCAGGATAACTGTGTGGGTGAAATTGCTCAAGCTGTTTTTTTTGCCAGTTGCCTCATATGTGACAGGAAGACCTAGGGCTAGTCTCAGTGCAGTTCCAGTGAGGCTTAAACTGCTATTATCGCAGAGGACAGACACTGTAAGTGGCTATTTCAACAGACCTCTTACTGATGTAGATACATTTGAAGGGCTAAAGTTTATGTACAGTCTAAGTTTTGGAGAGATATGCATCCATCTCTCACCTTTTCAGCATCGCTCAAACCACAGATATCAGTCTGTTTCCGATGCTTTTTAGTTGCATTTTAACTTGGCTTGTTTGATATCAGATGAGCATATTTAGTGGCAAAGGGCCAATGGAAAGAATGGAGACTTGTAACCGATAATAACATTTTGTGTGCAGCAGCCTCGACACGACACAAGAAGAGCCACAAACATATGTGTCTGGCTAATAGCTCCCTATAATCCACAAGCATGGACACACAGTGTTGTTCAGCACTATCAAACATCCATGAGATGAGAACGACGATTGTTGCAGGCTAGACGGCTACTCAGCTGTAGCATACTGAACAGCTTAAAAATGCAGCATCAGCCAGGTTAGATGCTACATGTTGTGGTCTTTATTCTTTAGCACCAGCTCACTAAGCAGCCTTTCAGAATTGTGTCTCACATCCCGGCAGGCTCAGCTCTCAAACAGATAACATACAGCAACCTGCCCACACATGAGGTTTGAAGGCTACAGGAGCATCTCTGGTGTTTGACACCTTTTCACTTCCTTTCAATTATAACAATTTGTGAAAATAACATTAACATGATTTTTGACTGTAAAAAGAGATGGCTTTTGGTGATTTCAGTTGGACTCGCCCACTGGGTTGATATTTTTCTAACGGTGCTATTGAATGTTAGCCTATCAATCTTTGCAAATAATTACATTGTTATTCCTGCAAATTTTGCCAAGTCTATGATTTTGTGGTGAACAAAATCTCACCCAATCAAAGCCCTTTGTCTCCTGTCCTTGAATAAAAGATCTGCAGTCAGTCCTTCCAGCTCCTCTACATTATTTATCAAACAGCAAAGAATTTGAAAGGACTTTCTACAGCAAACTGATTCATCACCAACCTCATAGCTTATAATAGCACCCCACAGGTCTTTATATGGGTCTGGGCTGATATGTTTCAAACATTAACAGCTGATGTGAGTGTGTTACAGCACTGTTCAGCAGGATGAATGTTATATTTCTGGCATTCTTTCTTGTAATGTATGCTTCCCCCAGTGAAGTAATGAGGATTGCATTCCACCTGGGGGGGCTTTCTGATCTCCCTGCACTGAACAATATACAGATGTCTTTATTGCTATAATTAAGTACTTTTATCAGAGTTTACACCAGGATTTGACCAGCATAAGATTTTTTAGGATATATGCTGATACCATTTTTATTTTGAGGATGGTCACAGCCAGTGTTAGGTATGGACTGATAAACAATATGCCAAAAATCTCATCACATCTATTCAATGTTAGGATAAGATAAAACTTGAATAATTGCCTGCTGGGGATATTCTGGTAGGCAGCATGCAATAGTAGTAGGAATAACAACAGAATGAAGAATACAAAATAAAAGTTGAGAATGTATATGTACATTATATATATATATATATATATATATATATATATATATATATATATATATAGATAGATAGATAGATAGATAGATAGATAGATAGATAGATAGATGGAATAACTCATAACACATGGAATAGAAGTACCCAAATCCAAATGGGCCATACCACAGACACGCCCCTATCATGTGTCCATGATAGGTTCTCTATGATGAAGATTCCCAGGAACCTAAAACCTTGCCACTTGAACAACAGGGCCAAGATTCTGTGGGACTTCAGCTTCCAGAATGACAAACAGCTCCTGGCTAACCAACTGGACATAGTGGTGGTGGACAAAGAGCAGAAGAGGGTGGTGGTAATAGATGTGGCGATCCCAGCTGACGCCAACATTGAGAAAATTGAGAAATACCAAGGGTTGGAAGAGCAGCTGGAACGGATGTGGAAGGTCAAGGCTAGCGTGGTCCCTGTGGTAGTGGGGGCACTCGGGGCAGTAACCCCCAAACTGTGAGAGTGGCTCCAGCAGATTCCAGGATCAACATCTGAAGCTTCACTTCAGAAGAGCGCAGTCCTAGGAACAGCCAAGACACTGCGCAGAACCCTCAAACTCCCAGGCCTCTGGTAGAGGACCCGAGCTTTGTGCCGATATACATCGCCACAAAAGAGCTATAAAAAATCCTGCCATAGAAAATATATTGCCAAAAATTTGAAGAGAATTGCACATGGATTGAAACTGTAAATGGATCAAATTGCGCACATGGTGGGTAAGGTTAAATTAAGTACAGTGATATATGTGTATCTATTTCACAGTAGAATAAAAATGTATGCACAGGTTGAGTACTTAAAGAGTATTAAAATGTGATATAACACAAGGTATTTTGTGTATGTGATAGCAGGCTGAAGTAAACATAAATCACACAAAAACAGTGTTGAATGTTGCACTGGGTCCATATTCATAAGGCTGGATCTGAACACTCTGACAGCTTTTGGTATGAAGGACCTGCGGTGGCGTTCCTTCTTGCAGAGTAGATGCAGCGTCTGACAGCCCCTCTCGCAACTTGCATGACACTGCAGTGGCCCTCATCAGCTCCTTCAGCAACAATGATAGATGCTAGCTTGGCTAACATCCTCCTCTCACCCACATCCTCAGTGGTGTCCAGAGGACAGTCCAGGACAGAGCCAGCTCTCCTGACCAGTTTATTCAGTCTCTTTCTGTCCCTCTCAGAGCTTCCACAGCCCCAGCAGACCACTGCGTAAAAGACTGCAGATGCATCCACAGAGTCATAGAAAGTCCTCAGTAAAGTCGTACATACTCCAAAGGACCTCAGTCTTCTCAGAAGATGGAGACGACTTTGGCCTTCTTGTACAGGGCATCAGTGTTAGGACCAGTCCTGTTTATTGTTGAGGTGAACACCCAGGTATTTGTACCCTCGACTATCTCAATGTCCAAACCCTGGATGTTTAAGCAACTCAAATGTCTTTAAAGTAAGCGTTATTGAAAGATAACACTGAATAATTGAATGTCAAGGTATCAAGGTTAATTTATTGTCATTTTACAACACAGGGTAGTACAATGAAATTTCAGTTGTAGACACATGTGCACTAATACCGACACCATGGCCTAACTGAATGTGACATGAGTGCATTTCTGCATGAAATGTCATGTCATGTCAACAGAAATGCATATTTAATGGGTTCAGTTTGGACGGGGTGCATCCAATGTTAACCAGTTTGATGCATCAGACACTCCATTGCTGGTAGGACACAGTCGGTCTTAACAGCAAGTTTTCCTTGGAAAATGTTTGGAAAAGGGCAAGCACTTTCAAATAATACTTGGCAGGTTACTTGACAAACCATCTGCCTATCACCATCCACCACAGGCTAACTTAAACCAATCAGATCAAACGAGCCATATGACATTGTAAACCAGCATTACAGAGACAGTTGATAAATCAACCTCTTGCCTCTAATACAAGCCTGCTTCAAGTAAAAGGCCTGTTACCTTCTGCAGTTTAGGTAGATAAAGGCCCTGGTAGCAACAAGGAAATACAGTAGTTTCTTTTTTATTCTACTATTATTTTCTTATTTTCTATGCTTAGAATTATTTATTTTATAAGTTCCTTTACTTATCTGTATTAATTTCTGCCTTGTGCTGCTATAACACCCAAATTCCCTCTCTGGGGGATTAATTAAGGATTAGTTTAGGTTATGTAACATCAAACCCACTTTTCAGAGTTAGTAAATTTGACTGTAATGTAATGTACAGTCACTTCATTATACTGTACTACTGATTGTGGCCTCAGTCCTCACACCACCTCTCAGAAAAGAAAAGCAATTCTGTCTAAATAATCATATGTGAAAAATCATGGATTGTTCTCCAGAGGTACTTCTAAGGTTTTTCCGAAGGGCAACTACACTTGTTTGTTAGCCTACTGACCCAGTAACACCCTGGCCCGTGTGACCTTAACGACTCACATGATAGCCAGACGGATCCATGACTCTGCAAGAGGATAAATACCTGAGACTTCCCAGCAGTCAGTCATAACTGAAGAAGCCTTTTGGATGAGAGACCAAAAGTCATCTAGAGCTACAAACAAGTTGGAAAAACCCTAGAAGTAACATGACCTGGATGAATGAGAATCTCCACAGACAGGTTCTCCTGAGGTGCAAGGCAATGTCATGTTGACTCCAACCAAGGCCACGCCCCTAGTTGGCAGTTCCAACAAATTTGTTAAAGAAGCAATAATTGTGTTTTTGGCCACTTGCAGGCACTTGAAAAAGCTGCAAACACTACACTGACCTGTTTTCACCAAGGCTGCTACGAACATGTTAGCAAACAGTTGCCTATTTACACATCCAGCAGACACTGATCACCATTAGCATTCTGGCCACTTGAATAATTTAAATAGTAAATTAAATAGTTAAATAGTCACTCTTCTTTTAGGGGCGTTGGATTTTTACAGCTTTTTCTTGGGAAACAGCTGCCTGCTGTGGCCTGAAAACAACGCTATATGTCTTTGACAGTGATCAGAACCAGTAAAATAGCAGTGAGAAGGCTAAACAATGACCTGAAACTCCTGTAACATAGTAAGGGGTCAGGTAAGACCAAATATGAAGCCAAAAGAGGCTAAGGGGTTTCTTAGAGCTGAAGAGAACTACAGAGTTGGTGACAATTCTCTGTGGGTTTGTCACCACGAGCAACTCCTTTAACATCACTTTTTTTTTTCTTTTCAAACATAAAAAAAATAAGTGAAAATGATTCAGGTACCGTTTCTTGATAATTTTTTATTTGTGGATAAAGATGAACCCTGTGGATACATTATTTTGTCAGAACTTTCCACATACTTTTCTTCATACAAAATGATACTTTCAGATCTGATGTACTTTTAAATATATGTTTTGCAGTGGTGGAGCCATCTAACAACACGCATTTCCTCCTTGCATTAAATCTAATGCCGACACTATAATAACACAATCTAAGGTCTCCTTTCAACAACAATTCTTTATTACAGTGTTATGGTAAGGAAATATTAACCAGTTCATGTGAATAATATGATAAATGGCCTACAGTACTGGTGTCATTACCCTTGAAACAACAAAGTGCCTCTATTGTTTTGGGTATAACTCCTAAATTTTTCCGTTTGTGTACAGGAGCTGCTTCTTATTTCGTCAGTGTTTCCTCTCAACAAACTACATTAGTGACTGTACAGTCTGGGGATATTCTCTATTTGCAAACACCACATGGTTCTCATCTGTGATGGAGGCTGTAGCACCTTTCCAATCCCAACCTCCTGCTGCCTCAGCTGTCCTGGATTATCCACACTTCTCCCTGTTGTTCACTTGCTCTTTTCCAGGCGTCCCTGCCCAGTGAAAGTCCTGGAGACTCAAACCAACCTGTGCTCTCATCACTTGGACCACAAAGGAGGGAAGAGACGAACAGGCTGATTGTTTTGGATGTGAGGGACAAGCTCAGAGCTGCAGGGGATTGAGAGAAGGGGGGAGAGGGTTAGGTTTCACCGGAGGAGGAGAGCTGAGCAGTGAGGTGTTGATCTGCCTGAGCAGTCAGCCATGCCTCTGTGCAGATTTTTGGCCTTGAAAAGCTCGCAGGTTCCTTGGAGGAGCTACAAAAGGACAACAACAAGTCCTCATCAAACCAACACAGTGGGAAGGTAATCAGATGCTTTAACTTTTTGTATCCATGATTGGTTCTCTATGATGAAGATTCCCAGGAACCTAAAACCTTGCCAGTTTCAACCATGTTTCACAGATGAAAAAAATGAATAAGGGACTTACATCAGCCATGGCAAAACTTTTTTCACTTGTTCTTAAGTCATAAACACCGGTGATCAATTTTGATTACCAGTGTTTTTTGTCACTTTGCTCTCAGCTCCTCTGCACATGCTTGCGGCCATCAGCTCTGGTAGCTGGAGCTGATCACAGTCTTTCCAGACAATGCTTGCAATTCCAGCGGGCGTGCCTCGGCTCAGAGTCGTCCTACACGCAGCTCTCTGCTCTGCTATGAATATGCAGATACATACACAGGGACAGCTTAGAGAATCTGGTAATTTTCAAAATGAAACACCGTGTGCAGACTCTCGATCGTATATCAATAAGAAACATAATTAAAACACACCATTTATCTATGCTGCCTACTTACCCATGGTAGAAATACAAATATCAAGGAAAATGATGAAATCCACTCAATCTGAATTGTGTTCACATCACAACATTGTTAAGTTTGAAATCACATATCAGGCTATAACAAAGCTGCAACAGGTTATCCAGTGCTGGCTGGAGTATTGATCCTGCCCCATAACAACGACTAATGCAAGTATCAGCTTGTATGTGTTGTATCTCATACTGCATATCAATACTACATTTTATGGTGCTCTATCATTACCACAGGAGAGAGAGAGAGAATCTATAACTCTGTTGAATTGTTCAGTTTTCTAAACAATGTGGACCATGGTGATGATCTATCTAAATCCAGAGATCATGCCTTTTAAATCACACATTTGATACTCATATAGAGTCTGGATACAGCATTGGAAGTATTTTACTATGTAAATAAATAGTAACTGAAACAGATGTTGTCAGTATTTACATCATAACGACTTAAATCACACTGTTTGACGCTGTTAATGATAAGATCAACAGTTATGTTAACAGATATTGGCATACTGTAGATATTTTGTCCCTATCCCCAGGTAGTACCACGACTCAGCATGCAGGCAGGTTAAGGCATTCTGGGTAGGCACATTAGGAAGTCCTTACCCTCATGTTGTGTGTCCAGAAGAAGGATGTATTTACAACATTTTATGTAGTCTCCTTTGGATGGCAATCAATAAAATCCATCACAAAGTGTCATACTGTACAACATTTTATGCAGTTTTGATCATATACAGTATATATTACACAGATACTGCATTAATGGTTAGGCCTGCATGCTGTGGGAAGAGTGGTAATGGACATATCCTGTATAAATACAAGCTATTAATTAACAGCAGAACACAAAATTGGAACATGAGATGCGTCTGTGGATGTACCACATGTGCAGTATCTGGTCAAAAAATACCAACTGACCCATTTAAAAGTAGAAAGCACTCAGAGAGCAAACAGTACTCCCGACTAACGCTGTACAATCCTCAATATTTTATTAATAGAAACTGTTTTAATTAGCATCTGGCTCAACATCACAATACACACATTTTTTCAACAGAGTACAATAAGCAGAAATAAACAGAGACGATGCTCCAAATGCTCTCATGCAGTGTTGAGAAAACTTTTAAAAACCTAATCACTCCATCCTTGGCCTGTGGCCTATTTGTATCCGTCTTAACGGGTTTTTGAGATGTCTCACAAAAAACAAATGTATGACTTTGGCAAAGGATAATGTGAAATGACTTAATATGACTTGTAAGACTGATGTAACTTTGCCTTGATTTCTAATAATCTCAACCTGAAAGTAAAACATCTGTGCTGGGTTGACTCTAATGTCTTGTGTTAGATACAGGCCAACTGCCTCATCCTTGGTGGATCAGGAAAGGGGGGCAGGTGTACAGGTGGACAAGAGTAGAGCTTTTGGTGACCTGCAGTATCCTCTGTCAGAGACTCCATGACGGTTGATGCATATATGCTTAATCACATCACAGAAGGCTCTCAGCTGCCATCGTGGTTGAATTTCAGGGCTGCCAACAGAAGGAAGTGGAAGAGGCAGATTGTGCAGTTCAGAAGCTTTACGTACTGCATGTGAATAAACCCAGAAAAAGAGAGAACATACAGGAAATTTGTTAAACCAAATTCTTCTTGTACTCTGGCTGGCAATTCTGCCACCCTAAGACTAAAACGTGCCAATAGCCATTGACAGGACAGATGATTCAAATACAATAAATACTTAGTTCCAGTTTATTAGGTACAATAATCTTAAACTAATGTACTATAATACAACAATAGCAACAAAACCAGATAGTGAGGTAGCTATGTTGTACCAGGTTCCATCATGTTGTGTTTATGGATGCCCTGAACATAGATCACCATACTTTGCCACTTGACCTCCATCATATCTGGATCTCCATCAGGACTGGAAGCTGCAGTCTAGTACGGGTGATTAATGTGGTACAGGTGGTTAATTCTTGCTACAGAATAAGCACAGCTAGTGCTAGATATAAGAGTAAGGTTACACTACCTGATGAACTCTGGACAGGTCTGAGGTTACTATGAGTCATAGCAAGGCACAGATGATGGCTGAGGAGCCAGTGGAGAGAATCAGTGCAAACACTGCTGTACTGGCTGATGGTGCGAGTTTTTTCTGTCGGAAACAGTGGACTTGTACTCACAGACTGAATTTGTGCAATGTGCAAAAAAAAAAAAAAAAAAGACAACACAATAACTGTGATTTCAAATTCTCAAATTGTGTAAAATCATGAAGTGTAATGTAAAACTCTTGAAAAAAGAGCTTTGCTTAAAACAATTTTCCTCTGAATTTGTGCTCTTATGTCTTGTAAAACTGCGTTAACTTTTCAAATGGTCATTTTAAGACAAGGTTAAGTAAAATTGCAAAATATTTTACCTTCAAGTTGGTCTTTGTGTAATGCTGTCTGCGACAAATTCGTAAAGGTTAAAAGGTTAAAGGTGAAGTTTCTCCCAACTCATCAGCAAAACTTTTTTTGGGGAATTTTTTTAAGAGAGTCTGGGGCTGTTTTGTCACCATCTTAAATTACTTATATGCAAGTTTTTTTCTCTGGAGGACAGAGATTTGAGCTGAGAATTGAGCTTGAGGATGAGAACACATTAAAAATGTCAGGTGTTAATACAAAAGCAAGATCAGATCGTTATCCGGGCAAAGAATCCAGATATAGATTCCATGCTAATAATGGGTGTAAATGAGGTGTAAAAGAATGCTAGCTAGACAGTTAACACGTTGTCAAGTTGACAAAAACACAACAATTCTCATTTCAAGTGATTATACACTATTGAAAACATGGTTACAAATGTTATATATTATATATCTGTAATATTCTGCAAATTGATCCCCCTAAATCTTACACACGGGACAAATTATACATGAAGACGTTTGTAATGCAATACATATGACAATGGAGAATATGTTTACCTAAAACTTCTATTGTGGTTGCCAGACTTGTTTAGCGTGCAGACTGCATTGTGTCTGCCTATTTCATCAACTAAATGACCAATTCTTGGTGAAAAAGCTTCATCTTCTTCCGCTCATAGAACATACATACTTGTACATTAGCACTTTGAATTCACTGAGTTGGTCATTACTGTTGCCCATGAAAGTAGAGACCCGTTCACATACATCCACTTTAGGGAAGAAATGCCTGTAATAACAGATTTCAAACAATGTCGACACAAACACATCAAAGCCTCGGCTCCTGCTCGCTGCTGACAGAACAGAGAACAGAATCCAATTGTTGCAGCCTATCACCTTGTCACTGTCTCTTGGGCTCTTAGACATCAAAATATTTTTGGGAAAGGATGTGCGAGAGGACTGTAATGGCTCAATCCTGCAAGGCGACGTTTATAAAGCCTGAACCCGGCGGCTTTACCTACAGATGATTATCAATAAAAGTAGTGAGCTTGTACATGCAAAACTCCTGCTTTCATTGCACTTTTCAGAAGAAATTCAAATGTTTAGAGACACAGGCTGCATAGAGTAAAACAGAAAAGGCAGGGAAAAGTGTGTCCAATGTGTTGGCTGTCTGGCTGTATTCATAACACACATTCTCAGCATGCAAGTTAGTGTGAGAGCCTTTATTCGCTAAACAATGGGAAGTTTACTGAAGACTTCTGAAGTTGTTTTGGGGAGAGGATTACATGGGGAGCTGCATCCAAATTCCTGCTTTGAAGCTGAAGTTTATCTAGCTGCAGTGTCTGACAGTGCGCAGGCAGTCACAACTGATTACAGAGGAGGAAGTCACTGTTTGTTGGTCCCGGAGTTGATATTTGTGATGGAAATTCCTTTTGTTGACGGGAACAAGCAGGCACCCTTTGGGGGATTTGTGTGGTGGCCCTGAGAGCTCAACACACTGACACGTGCAAATAGACAAAACGCAAGCAAACGCAGAAAACGTCTTCATCAATTTGACAACACATGCACAGCAACTAGGAAAAAAAAAAACACTGCAAAGTGAGAAAACACAATTAAATTCTGAAAACACAACCAAATGCTGTACAACACGACCGAGTACAGAAACACTGAAGGCAGCACAAAGAGAACTCACATTAGACACAGAAAAACAATTGTCAGCAGTGGTGTGCACAGACTTTTTGAAGGGCAGGGGCAGAAAGGAAAAAAAGGGCACATATAGCGTGTCCTCGCCACTGAAGAGGGCACTTTAGCACGCATTTTGGCATCCAAGAGGGCACTTTAGCACGCGTTTTGGCTCCCAGGGGGCACTTTAGAGCGCATTTTGGCTCCCAGGGGGCACTTTAGAGCGCGTTTGGGCATCCGAGAGGGCACTTTAGAGCGTGTTTTGGCTCCCAGGGGCACTTTAGAGCTCGTTTTGGTGTCCAAGAGGGCACTGTAGAGCGCGTTTTGGCGCCCAGGGGGCACTTTAGAGCGTGTTTTGGTGTCCAAGAGGGCACTTTAGAACGTGTTTTGGCCCCCAGGGGACACTTCAGAAGGCGTTTTGGCGTCCAAGAGGGCACTTTAGCGCGCGTTTTGGCTCCCAGGGGGCACTTTAGCTTGCGTTTTGGCTCCCAGGGGGCACTTTAGCACGCGTTTTGGCTCCAAAGAGGGCACTTTAGCACGCGTTTTGGAGTCCAAGAGGGCACTTTAGCGCACGTTTTTCAAAAACTGGGCCGGGGGGCAGTCGCCCCCCCGTGCACGCCACTGATTGTCAGGGGATCCTGGAAGTGATGAACACGCTCAGACACATCGACCAGCTACGAAATTCTTTTTTCGGGTTAAACATGATGATTGATTTAGATATTACTGCAGATATTTGCTTTAACCTTGCTGTTTATTAGCGGCCAATCTTAAATAAAGGTATATAATATCAGAATTTTGTTGTGTTCTTAGCATCTCTCTCTCTTTCTAAACTTGGCTCAGGCATGTAACAAGAGAGGGAGTCCACATACACACAACACGTTCAAATGGCAATTCAGTTTATTTAATAAATTAGGGAAAATAAGATAGGATGTGGGGATGAGAGGGAGGCAGGAGAGGTGTCCGTGCCCTTATACACTCCCACTTCTCAGGTGCAGCCGTTGCTCTGACGACCCACCCAGGCTGCTACATTAAGTGAGTAGCACAGAGCAGCACAGGAGGCCTGGGGGGGCCGCAGTCACCATTTGTTTGGGCTTTGTCTGTTTGGATGTGTTTGCTGAAGTTACAATATGTTTTGCTCTGAGGCCCACTGTAGATGAGACTGTAGATTTTCTCATGTCACTCACTCTTGTGGGACTGGATTTTCTCTGCGGTGTGACACGATTCTGTACGAGAGATCACATAACGGATGCCTTCAGCGCAAACACACCCACCCACACACACACGCTCTCTCCACCTACCCTGATATTACGGCGACTGGGCACCTAATGAGCACAAGATAAGTATGTGAGCAGATCTGCTCTCGGTTGGCCACTTGTCTTGGCTGGGGAGGCCGTTTAAAGTGGGTTCCAGCCCCAGGGCAGAGCTAAAATATGCAGGCGGAACACAGTGTAGGAAAATGAAGCGGAGAACAAGATAGTTCCCGGGGTATTCTCTTACATAAATGAGGCAAGACGTATTGAGGCTAAGCTGTAACTTTCCCTTCTGGAAGTTGCAAACTGTGAACAACAAGGGGGCCGAAAATCTCTTAACGTACCCTCCATCTGCTCGCTGTCTCACTTTGGCCTTTTCTGCCTGTTTGTCCTTTCCTACTGGTTTCGTCACTGGGAGACAGAATGCGTGTTAGAGATGTGCATTGGCAAGAGCTGATTATGACTGTTTGTCAAGCGTTAGCTGAAATAGCAAGTAGCATTTGTTTAGTGCTGTAAAGGGAGACGCTCAGGCTGGACATGGAGCACACAGATTATAGTTCACATCCTTTCTGATACCAACAGTTGATCCGTTGCTTTAACTTAAAACACAGCTCGTAGTTGAGTTGATAAGAAAGGTGTGCATGTGCTTTGTAAGAGTAGCCTGGAACACCTGAGGGCCCAGGTGTTCCCAGGGTATCTGAGTATGACTGCAGTGCAGTGCTGGGCGACTGGTCGCCTTTTTTGCTGCTGCAGCTCTCTGCTCTCCTTTCTCCCTACCGACACTTGTTTGGTTTGCTTGTGTTTTCTCTTGTTAGCCTTGTGTTTGGCACTTCACAATACCCACACACACACATTCATCGCTCATGCATGCTTACACCACTGACTATGGTGACATCCACGCCCTAAATCTTAACAAACCCTAGTTGGAATGTTCATTTAGCTAATTAGGTTTAATAAAATATCTCTAAAAATGTAAGATTGTGATGTGGCTTTCTGTTTGTGATGACTTCCTGAGTCAGGTTCCTCTAAAGGTTACTTTATTAGAGGGATAGTTTTGTGCCATGGTAAGTGGCAGATGCGTGGTGTTCATCAGTCAGTCCAGCTGTGTGCTCTGTGACCCGAGTTTTATTGTTTATTTTGTGCCAGCTCTGGTTTTTGGCCTTTTGGGAGAATCATTGTGTGTTTTTTTCTGCAGGAAGCGTTTGGTTTTGGGCAGTTCAGAAGGTAAGTGTTACTGTTCTGGTATGCTGTTGGACAGGGCATTTTCATTTATGGACTTTTTTTTTTTCCCTGTCTGTGTTTTTTTTTTTCTCATATCCGCAGTCAGGTCTACAGAGGATTCTGCTTCCACTGGCTCTGCAGCAGGTGGTATTGATGCTATGGCTAATTTATGTTTGGTACCGAAGTTTAATGAAAGAGACCCTGATAACTTTTCACTCTCTCTGGAAGAGAGAGAGTGTATGTGGAGAGGTCAGCTTGGATTATGAGGCAGTGAAAGTGGTCATGTTAAAGGCATGCAAGTTGGTCACTGAACTTTCTTACCAGAAGTTCTGCGTTAAGTACTGGGTGAAGGGTGACAAATGAATGTGGAGGTTGTTGCTTGTTCGTTGCCGCTTGACAATGTGGTTCTGGTTTTGGGTAATGATCTGGCTGTTAATGCTTTATGGGCCGATGTGCCGCTGCCTGTGGTTGTTGCCAAGCCGCCAGCATCTGGAGAGCCAGACAAGAGTCACAAAGCCACCAACCACTCACCTTATTCCAACAGTTACGTTATCCATTTTGTCCATCTTCTTATATATAAGTCATTTCTCAGTCTTTCCAGTCTTTACCCACGTAAAGTAACATGCACGTCACTGGGGATGTTTCCAAGTGTGTTAAGTTGGCCTGCTGGGAGTCGAGTTGTTGAGCTTACTCTGCTTTGTCCCAGTCTAGTCATTAGCCAGCCGTTTAACTGTGAAGTGGCAAGGAAAGATTGTGAATGGTGCACAGGCTAGTCTAAAAAGCTATATGACCATAAAACTGGGCGTCACCAGTTTGGACTTAGTGATGCAAGTGATTTTATACCTCAAGGAGCAAATCTTGCTTCCACACTTTGAGCATCTGCTTCCCAATCCTGATGTTCCTGTCACATGTAAGAGGCTAAAGAGCTCTCAATTAGCTCTGCTGGCCAGGATCTGTGTTTGATAAATCCACAGGTCCTCCAGCTACTGCTCAAGCTTTCTGTCCCAGCTGGAGTTGGTTAGTCAGCCTCAGTGGGTTAATATTCTATGCCAACATTCGGGTTTCCATCAGGGCCTGTTGCTGTTTTGCTCTCTCTCTCTCTCCCCCTCTTAATTTGCTTCCAAGCTCCAGTTGCTGAAGTGTGAGGAGGGTGGTGGGACAGTGTGGGTATTGTGGAGCTCTGGGCGACTGTTTGCCTTTTTGCTGCAGCAGCTCTCTGCTCTCCTTTCTACCCAGCGGCACTGATTTGGTAATATTTTCTTGGTTACCCTTATGTTTTGGTTTGCACTTCGTAACCCCCCCCCCCACACACACACACACACACATTCATCACTCATGCACTCTTACATCACTGACTACGCTGACATTCACACCACGCACCTTAACAATCCTTAACAGTATTTTGGTTTCCTTAATTTGGTTTAGTAAAATACTTTCCTGTTCAGACTTTATCATGCTGTGTCTCTTTTTGTTGTGACTTCCTGAGCCTGGTCATGACGCATAATACTATAGGGTAATGTGTGTTGTTGTGTTGTGATGTGATGTTGACTTTTTTCCTAATGTTTGATATTAAAGAGGTCCAGTGTGTATGATTTTGGACCGTCTAGCAGTGAGGTTGTAAGTTTTTGGTTTGTCACCTCTGGGCTATCTTGGTTTGAGGATACACTAATGGAAATTTAATGATTATTCAATTGCTTTGCCTGCACTTCCTGTTTTATTGTGAAACCTAACTCTCCTCTCGTTTCAGGCCCTTGACTTCCCGGTGTGTTTCCCGCCTGTCTGATTGTCTACCCCGCCCTAATTGTCTCCACCTGTTCATTGTTACCTCGTGTATATATAGTCCGCGTCTCCCTTTGTCCTGTGCCAGATTGTCTCGTGCCATGTCTTGTACTGCCTTGCTATCTAGCGTTCATGATCCTTGTCTCCTGTTATCCTTGTAAGTCTTGTCATAAGTATAGAGTTACTTTTGTTTGAACTTTGTTACCTTGCCATAGTGATTAGTCTAGACTTGCATCTTTTGTTTAAACTTTGTTATCCAGCCTTAGTGCTTAGTTTTGCCTTGCGCCTTTTGTTTGTTACTTTTCCTACTAGCCTCTTGAGCCATAGTTAGTTTGTTATTTGCCAGTCATTTTTGTCCTTAGCGCTTTTTGTTGTACTTTGATTAACTTGCCAAATTTAGTTTGTATTAAATCCTGAGCGATTTCTGCTAATAAATTTATCCTTATTTTGAAAACCTTGCTGTTGTGTGGGTCTGCATTTTTGAGTCCAGAAACTCGTGCCTCTGGGCTTGTCAATAGATCCTACTAAATCCTACACACTCGACCTGTAAGATTTGTACCTTGATCCATCATTTGTTAACTCTATTTCTCATTATTTCTGTTAATCATTCAACTTAGAATTTCTCGTCCATTCACATGCTGGAAATATCCCAACTATCAATAGAGATAAGGAATAGGACTGAACAGGAACTGCGACCATTGTTGTAAAGAAGGGAATTATAGGGAAGAAATGAGCTGAATGTAGCACTGGTCTCATAAAAAGCACAGTTTACTCCAGCAAATTGTAAATACGTCTGTGCGTATGGGCAACAGTGAGTGTTGTGTTTTGTGAAATTGTGCTCTAGACATTAGGTGCCCTTACAGAACGTTTTATGCTGCTGTGGCACTTGGCAGGAAAAACATATTAGCATAGAGGGAGAGTGGGATGAGGTGAAAACACAGGAACTGAACTCTGTCTAATTGCCATTTTTTCGGGTGGCTTTGGAGGAGTGTAGCAGGCAACTGGTGGGATTGTGTTTGAAAAGACGCTGCCAGCAAACAAAGCAAAAACAGTGGAAGCAGTGAGGTCTGCCAACCGTTGGGATATACCAAATCTTTAATGAAAGCTTAAGTTTCAATCAACGAGGCTTTGCTTGTGCCAGCTAATTTATTTTCCCTCTATTAGAAGGCTCACAGTCAGTTGCTACGTTAGATATAGATGCCAAAACGCTCCTTTATTGCTCATCTGTGAAAAAAAAATGCAATCAAATTCAATGCTATTTTCTCATTCCACTCAGTGAGGGAGATTACTGTACCTTTTACTGTATCATAATTTACATGAGAAAGTTTGCTTGATCTATGCTGACATTGTGGTGAAGGACAACACGGGGGTGTTTGTAAAGCCAGGCTCCGCCGATTAGCTGGCCAAATCCCCTGCTGTTCACAAAGTTTTCTGTATGGAAACATAGTCTCAATATCATCTCTTCTGTTGTGTACATAGGTTTGTCAGATCACTGTTTCTTTTTTAACCGCCAATGGTTTTATTGAACAGGACATCCCAGAACTGTCAGGAAACACCATCTTACGACTGAGGTGGCTGCAAATTTTATTGATCTCCTATGTGACATTCCTGCAAACATTTTACCATCATCTTGTGATGTCATTGTAGAAAGTTTTAACAGTAAACTATCAACCCTTGATACAGTAGCACCACTACGTCTCAAAAACATTAACACTAATCCAATCCCTCCCTGGAGAAATCAAAGAATTAAGGAATTAAAAAGGAACTGTCACACAGCAGAGAAAAGACTGAGAAAGAATAAATTAACCATCAATTACCAAATTTTCCTGACTATTACAATAAAGCAATCAAACAGGTCAAATAGGTAGACTGGATACTCGTCTACAGTTATTAAGTAAAACTTTAGAGAAGCTTGTTAGCTATGCTGATGACACACAGTTTTACATTGTCATGTCTCCTGATGACTCGGGGCCAATTCATGTCCTTTCTAACTGTATTTTAGATGTCAAATTATGGATGGCTGAGAATTTTTACAGCTCAACAAGGACAAAACTGAATTGGTCATTGGTACTGAACCTCCATGGGAACTCCATGCACTGTGTCATGCCATGTGTCACTGTCCTACGTTGAGTAATCCTAACAGGAATACTATGTGAGGCCAAGGAGACAATGCAGTTCAGGTGGTAAAAACATTGGGAGGGATGATGGCCATCTGATATAAAAAGCTGAGTCTTGTTTAAAAAGGCAACAAAACTGTCAACAGAGGGGATATCTCTGTTCCCTTTAGCCAGATATAGAGTTGGTGTAGGCAACAGAGCTCCACATCAACAAAGCAAGTGGTGAGGAGAAAGACCAGTAATAATTACCTGCTTTCTGATGTCCAGCAGAGCATCCATGAGGTGCACAAAATCTGTCATGAGGATCTCTGACTTTTGGTTGTGCTGACTTGGACGACAACTGCAGAGGCAGATTTGTGAGTTCTGCTCTGGTCGTAGGAAACTCCTGGGGTGGGCTGGAAGCAGCAGGTGGCCAGTTCAAGTTGAGGGCCGGGGGGGCGGGGGGTCATCAACCAACTTGAGAGGGAAAACCTAGGCAGAAGATAGATAGTCACCCTGCTGGTGCCTGACTTGTGAGTGTGGTACATTCCCATTTTCAAGTACTTGGAATTTATTGCTCAGTTAAAGAGTTTCAGATGGGAGCAGTGGGAGGGAGTGTTTAGCACGAGCCCTGCCACTCTTGACCAGGATCCACCGCTCCCAGTTGCAGGGAGTGGAACAGGCCTGGGACTTATTCCTAAGGAGGAGCCACATGTCGTCATACAAAGCCTGAGGCTGAAAGTAGTCCACTTCAGTGATGGCAGTTTATTTGACAGTTTATTTGACACTTTGTTTGTACTGCATTTGCAGAGAAATATCCCAAAGCTTGCCTGTTGCGGCATCCACAATGCCTGCAGGAAATGCAAGCTTGCTTAGCAACAATCTGGTAGCCTGTCATATTAAATGTTCTTGACTTCTGCCTGCACTACAACTTTTCCTCAAGATGGATGTTGTAAAAACGGCTCTGACCAAGTAAGCAAATTAAATCATTCAAAACTCAAACTACTTAGCTTGATGTTTGGCTGACTGCTGGATAATAATGTCAACATGATGAAACTATTCATAAAGTCAGTCCAATATTGGTCATGAGGTCAGTTATAGTTAAATTTGTAGAAGAAAGAAAAGTGGGTGCAGTATGTTGAGCTTTCCAAGAGAACTGGACAGAGTTTTTTTTTTTTTTTTTTTTTTAAATAAAAGGCAAGCCAGACTAGACTGGATGTTTGCATCTCTGTTTGGGACAACCTACTACTGTGTCTTGTCAAAACTGACTCTTGCAAAGACTCAATTCTGCACAAGACTGACCCAAACCTGAAAAAACAGGTTTCCTCATCATCATCATCACTACCATCTGACATCAGAAACCTGACCAAAGAGAAGCAGTCCCAGCCACTGGAGGTTAATGTGATATATGTGTTCAATCATCTAGTATGGCCCTCGAAAGACATTATAAAAATTGAAATGGCCCTTTATGGGAAAAAGGTTCCTCATCCCTGACTTACAATATACGTGGGCTTTCTGACAGTGAAGGGAATGAATGTGGAGATGGACTGATGTTAGATTCCAGGCATGAATTATTATAGCAGTCTGCCCCTGGCTATAATTATTGAACGGAGGAAACTGAGAAGGATATCTTGTCAGGCACTTTGTAAATTGTGTTTGACAGGTTGAACCAAATGTGCAAGAACATGAAATGAGACCAAAATAGGACTTAATAAAACTGTAACTCTCAGGTGCTATTTGGTTTTAACATCATCTGTCGTTGAGTTAGTTTACTGGCATGCCAAGTATGACAGTTTTTTTTATTTTTTCTTTTGACCACATACAGTGTGATATAATACTGTACAGTGACATGATTTTTTCTTTTTTACAGGATCGAAGTGTTTTGTGGACTGCATCAGGTCAACAATATAATTCACAATATTAAATTTGTGATTCCTATTAAATTTGGAAAGGTGTAGCCAATCAGATGTGAGGAAATGGGATTTCAAGTTACAACTCCTTCTCTGGTCCTCTAATAGCAATTCATGAAAAGATCCCGCTTTAACTACTACTGCGGTAATAGAGAGGCTATAAAATCTTATTAGGGTGGGAGGAGGGGTACAATCTTACATTTCAACTTTCAAACAAAACAAGGCCCTTCCCTTCTTCAATCTGTACATTGCAGTGTCTGCTGATGTGACAAAGAGACTGACAAACCTGTGTGAGCCCTCACTCTATAGAACAAACTGCCCGTGTCCTGAGTGTCTTGTCTAACAAACAAGAATTCAAAGATTCAAGTCATTGGCCACAACTCGGCTCTGTAGACCATGGCTAACTAACTGAAACCATGGCACCATTATACTTCCTGTTTACAACCCCAGAAATTCTGGAAAGTGTCGTTCCAGAATCCCCAAATCAAAGTTAGACAAAAAAGTCAATAAATTTAAATTGGACTCTGGAGGGTTAGCAGGAGCACGGTTGTCTGAATTTTGTCTGAGTGAGTACCCACGACGTAAAACTTTGAGAACCCCTGCCGTGGACCGAAGAACATGAGACTTCAACTGAATGTCTTTGTTTTGTCTGGCTGCACTACAAGCCATTAGACTGAAGGTCCAACATACAGTCTAAACAGTCCGTCCTGGTCTGATGTCAGTCCTCCTCCGGGGTTTGCAGATAGTGAATAAAGCAGCAGCAGCTCATATATCTTGTGACATACTCACGTTGGATTCAGTCACAGCTATGTGTGGGAGAGAGTCAAAGGCACAAGAGCCGAAGACGAGGCAGCATCAGTCTCCATTTGTTCAGCCGCTCACACACATGATAAAGTGGCTCAGATAAGACAGAGATACACACAAACACACACTCACACACACACACACACGCACCACAGCAATGTGTCATAACTTACAGCAGCGTAACAATATATGTTTCAAAAAAGTACGGGAATCAGATTATACTTTCAAAATAAAGCAAACATATTTTGTATCACTAACAAGAGCATGAAATCATCTAGAGTCCTATCTTTGACTCAAAAGTTTCTAAAAATCCAATATTCAGATTCATTTTCCCGTCATATCTGTATGTGACACGTGTTTTCAGTGTATCACTTTCTAAGAAGTAAAGCTTAGTAAGAGTTTCTAAGTTACAACCAATGACTTTATTAGTTAATTTAAACACAAGATACTTGTGCTCAAAAAGAGGATTCATTCTCAGTGAAGAACCTTGAACCCCTAATCTGCCTCTATACATGCCAAAGAGCAGTGATTCCTAACACGTCTCTGGGGGTTATCAGGTGGATCAGGTAGAGTCACCCCCCCCCCCAGTGCCAGTTCACACTGCTCCTACACAATCCAAACAGCAACTGACCCAGGCCTGTTTAGGAGATGCTCCAGGTAGTGGCCAGTACCGATGCTACCATTTAGCTAATGCTAATGCTAAGCGCTAAGAAGAACAGAAGAAGACAATACAGTACCGATGCTACCATTTAGCTAATGCCAATGCTAAATGCTAACTGCAAGCTGCTAAGAAGAACAGAGGAATACAATACAGCTAGATTCACCTATACTAGATGCCAACGCTAACTGCTAAGATACTATCATACTACCACGCTTTTAGCTATTGTTGTTTAAGTTATAACCAATGACTTTATTAACTGTATTAGCATCATTACCTAATGCTGTACAGATCAGTTGTAAGCCATCAGAGTATGTTTTGGGTTGCCAGGTTGTGAAAAATCTACTTTGCTTGGACTGTATGGCCACTTAATACCCACAAAAATCAATGTAACACTTTATATTTGCATTATCACCAAACAAAGGATAAAAACATTGATTGTTCGAGTGTTCTTATGACAGATCTATAAAGCATGAGTGATTCATTCACCATTACTAAGGCCATTAGTTATAGGAATGTGACTTGGACTAAATAAACTCTTAGTAAAGACTATGTTTGAAAGATACTGTTTTAAAACTTAATAAGCTAAAATGTCGCTGTTTGTTTCCAGCTAGCATTTGTGAGTTCGAGGAGATGACAAGAACAATTTCTCTGCAGAGTGCATTCCAGTGATAACCTCTCTCTGTGGTGGAGGTCAGATTACGGCATGTCAAGCAGGACAAAACTGGTGTTTGATTGACGACAGTTCATCACTCAGCGCCGCTGTCGGAGCAGCTCAGATAGGGAGGGCTGCGGCCCCTCCTGACTTATGGCTGCCATCTCCCGTTTTAATGGATATTGTTTTAGTGCTGTATTTGCTTCGGAAGGCTTATACTGGCTTCCCCAGTTAATATGAGGAAGTGTGTTTGGTGGAGGGGGGGCACTGACCTGGAGACTGTAGCAGGGCCTTGCCAACACAAACTGACTCACTTCTTGGAATCTTTCAATTTGCTGCAATAAATCAGAGCACAGAGCAGAGGCCAGCCAATCTAGTGAAACACTTGACACTGCATGCGAGTGTGTGTGTGTTTGTGTGTGTGTGTATGCAATTGACTGTATTCTTATTTGGTAAATTCACCATGTATGCAGCGTGCAGTTGTACATACAAACTGTGTGTGTGTGTGTGTGTATGTGTGTGTGTGATGATGATTTTTGAGAGAGAGAGAGAGCAGCCTTGCTTTAGCTTCATGTTTTGATTTAGTGTCCTCTGGTCTGCTGCCAGAAAGCTGCAGCAAATATTTACCAGCATGTTTTGACTCCTATTCCAGCTTGCTTCCATCTTACACTGCATCAAGCAGTTGGGTGCTCGAGTACACAATCACAGTGAGCCTTCGTTAGAAATAATATCTGAACAATGGAATATTTATGGGATTTTGGTGGCAACAAGGGAACAAGAATGCTGTGATGCAAAGCTAATCACAGATGTACCTGCAGAATTCATCAAACTGTGAATACAGGCATGTTACAATTTGGGTCTTATTTAGTTGTTTTTTGGCATCAGTTCTGGCAGTAATGATAACATTGCAATCAACGTGCTAACTGCTGAGCTCCGGGGACATACGGACATCACAACGATGAAGTCTGACAGTGCAGGAAACATGCAGAGAGCCCTCAAAGCTACAACAAACAGAATACATTAGTCCAAAAAAAAAAACTATTTTGAAGGAGTGTTGCTTGGGTGTTAACAGTGGTGTACCTCTGTCCCTCTATGGCACTCTTCAGTTTGGGGGTCTAGTTTAGAATTGTCTGAGGTACTAAAGAGGGTAAATTAAAAATCCTTTATTATCTCATGGCTATTGAATCATAACAGTTTAGATACTCGGTTAAGTATTCGAGCAGTTAACCACAAGTGTGGAAACTGCAGTCATTGTGGTAATATGATTAATACCAACTACTTCACTGACATAATGCCAGCTTGCAAGTACGTCTCCGTTGAGTTGGGAATGCGGTGATTTGCAAAACACTGAAACCTCATATTTAATTGAAAATAGCACAAAGACAACATTTCAAATGTTGACGCTGAGAAGTTTCATTGTTTTTTTGGAAATTATATCCTCATTCAGCAGTTGAGACAGTGGCAACAAAAGACTGGAAAAGTTGTGAAATGCTAAAAGAAAACAGCTGGTGAACATCTCAGAATGAATGAGGTTAACTGGCAACATGTCAGTAACTTGATTGGGGATACAAAGAGCCTCACAGAGAGGCTGAGTCTGTCTGAAGTAAAGATGAGGAGGGGTTCACCACTCTGAGACAGACTGCGCTGGAAAATACTGCAACAATTTAAGAAGAATTTTTGTTTTTAGAATTTTAGTTTCTCAACAGAAAACTGTAAAGAATCGGGTTATTTCATTTTCTACAGCACATAAACATGATCTTTAGGCATTTCAGCATTTGATATGTCGTATTTGTGCTATTTTCAATTAAAAATGAGGTTTCAGTGTTTTGCAAATCATCACATTCTGTTTCTATTCACATTTTACACAGCGTCCCAACTTTCTCGTGAACTGGGTTGTATAACAAAGTCATTTATAAATTGCGGTATCTCTTTGTGGTTTGGGACGATCTGCTACTGTTAGCAGCTCTTTTCAAAATTGACTCTTGCAAAGACTCTCAACCTCTCAAAACTGACTGACCCAAACCTGGAAGCCCAGCTGCAAGTAGCATCACCATCATCATCACCACCATCTGACATTAGACGCCTTGTTAAAGAGAAGTTCCAGTCACCTCATAGAGGCTAGTGGGATATGTGTGCAGTAATTTAGCATGGCCCTCAAAGGATGTTGACGGGATACAGGTTCCTCTCCCCTGCTCTAACTCTCTTTTCCCCTCTGACTTTTTGGCATTATTTTGTCAAGTTTCTCAAATGTTCCATTTGTAATGGACTGTAAACCTTGTACTGTAACTTTAAGCACACAGCTGAAGGCTGGCGTTGCATGTTTTGGCTGGAGGCGGTGAGAGACTTGGCCTCTGGCCTGGAAGCTACAAATTCCAAGTTACAAGCAGCTGTCAGTCGTGTCCAGGTTCAGTAAAAGCCTGGAGAGAACAGAGGAAACCTGCGGGGAAATACAGCAACCTGCAAACTGCATTTACACTGAAGAAAAGTACACCCGGTAATGACAGCTGGGAGTGTGTGGCTCTTTGCAGAGGTGGTGGGTGTTTGTGTGTGTGTGTGTGTGTGTGTGTGTAAGTAAGTAAACCCCTGCACACTAACAGAATGATTAGTCCATATGCCTCATTGTAAGAAGGCCTCTCCCATTTAACAAGGATTACTGGCTATGTAACCTTGAGAAATGTGAGTTACAATATGTAAAACATGCAGAGCAGACTGAGGGTTGTCTGGTTTAAGTGTTTTAAGTGTTTTTATTGTTCTGTTTGCCACCAAACCTGTTGCTTTCTCCAAAGCACCTGTTTTTTGGAGAAGGACTTTTTGATAATACAGACAGTAACACTGGTTCTATTGAGGAAGTTTCCCTTCATCCATCTTCATTCGTGAAAGGTATTTTGTCACAAAAGTGAAAAATGAAATAATGCCATTGCAACAGAGTGTGTGTTTCATTGTTTAGATTGTACAGTTTTTACTTAGTTTGTACAGTTTTTATTTAGATTGTACAGTTTTTATTTATCTCTTTTTTTTAATATATGTCCTGTCACAAAGGGTTGAAGAGTAACCCAATTTCGATTCTCTGTTTGTCCTGTACATACTGCAGAATTGACAATAAAGCTGACTTTGACTTCGACTTTGACTTAAATGTCATGTTTGTGTGGCTTATCAGTCACACACTCACACAGTCTCCTATCAGGCTGTTGGAAGTGTTCAATGTGATTTTTTCCAACAGCTAGCATGTTTTAGGCCGTGTTTTTGTCTTTTCAAACTCCTCATCATCTGTGGCACTTGTATTATTGCCTACTTGGCCTATAATTCAGACCACAGTCTTTTTTTTTCTGGAGCGATGTAGGACTTGGGAGACACTTGTTTTTGTTTTCAAATTGTGAAGGTATTTCCTTAAAATAGCAAAACACATTACAACCCCCTTCAGAAACTCTGTGGGTCAAACTGGACTAAATAAACTCTTTTACACACTATATACTTGTCACTTGCCTTGCAATAATAATGCTACATGCAACCCATGATGTGATTATCTCTGTAGGTGCTGCAGGACTCTCCCTATTCAAAAACAACACATCTTGTGAAGAGCAATTGTTTAGTCCACGAATATAAGATTACCCTCGCCCCCACAAAAAAATAGTTATATCTTTACACCAATAGACAGACAGTGGTCATTTGCTTTACAACGTAGGCCAGTGTTGGGGTGGTGTGTTCTGAAGTGATGGTTTTTATGTGTTTTATTTGGCTCATAATCCATAAAACATGTGGAACATGCAAAATGTTGTGTTTCCTCTTTGGGAAGATCACAGTTGGCCCAATTCTGGAAATCAGGCATTTACAAAGTACACTTCCTTTCCCCAATCCCCTATCTCATTCCAAGCATGAAGATGAAAGCAGTCTGTCCATGTCGGCTCATACTGATGAAGGCTGTGCCTCGGCCATGAGCTCTCCAGCAGTCTGAAGACTCGGTGAGTTGGGGTGGGCTCCAGTTAGTAATCCAGCAGCTAGCTTCACTCTGTAAACAGCGCAATAATCAGTCTTTTACCATAGATCGCACACTCTAAAAGCGAGTGTGCATGTGCGGTGAGTGGGGAAGTCAGAGCACTGTAATGTATGTGTGGAGCTGAGCTGCAGGCAGGGTGTGTGGGCATTTTTTTTTCATGTTGTTTGCTTTAGAGTGGGTAATGTGGTCGTCAATCTCAGGGCCGGGACAAAAACAAGTGTGGGCTGGTAATAAATTATTTCTGAGAACTTCCTGGGCAGCAGGAACTGCAGACTTAGACAATAACCACCATCTTATTCTGAATGTGAATCATTGTAATTTCATCCTTTTTCTACTTCACGTCCTCACCAGGAAAATGGACGTATACAGTACGCCGTATGTGCAATATGTGTCCATATTTATGTTTATTGCTAGGCGGGGACCTCTAGTGGCCATAATAATCATGATGGGAGAAAGGGAGAAAGTCAACACCAAGTCCACATGTGGAGGAGGTGGGGTGGACGGATGGCTCAAAAACACTTTCATCCAGGAGACTGTACATACATTACGTAACTTATGTAACGTATGTAACTGCATACTAATTTCAACTTAAACCATGATCTTGTCCGAAAGACGAAGTAGTTTTATTGCCTAAACCTAACCAACCTGCGATCATTTCACAACATTAAGCACGTGACGACGAAGGTCCGGTGTGCCTGGCGCTGGTCCTCTGCAAAAGTGATATGTCATTCAGGGGCCATTGGAAATTGACCTATCCAGTCATTTAGGTTTGAGGGGGCACAAGCTATGATGTCATCACTATATAACAATCAGTGCCTGTCTCACCTTGCCATTCCACTGTGGCATGAGCGGCTAGAAGAGGCGCACAGCTCCTAATCAGATGTTTGTATTTTAAATGACCGAGGCAACAGTCCTTTAACTCACTGGACAAGCAACAGACTGTTCCACGAACACATTTGGACCCTCAGAAAGACCAGTGAAACGGCCAGTACACAGACACACACACACACACACTATAAGATGAATGGGAAACACAGGGAACACAGGGAAAGGGAGGAGGAAGGAGTCTTCCTGACACCTCGACCCTCAGCTGCCTACGCGGACCAGCCAACTAAAATTCAGCAAATCTAAACACAATTCCAACCATGTGGATATGATCCAAAAGTATCATCATCAAGTACATCAGCTTCAAATATGCTGAACTGCCTCAAATACTACATTTGGAATACATGGACAAATATGTTTTTTTTTTTTTTTAGACTTTCTGCCACCCTGATGTCAATGGGGAGATCGTTCCATCATCGTGGGGGCAGGACAGCAAACAGCCGTGATTTTGTTGAGTAGTAGCTGGGCCCCCCTCGTAGTGAGGGAGTACCGAGCACATTGATAGTAGCAGAGGTAGAGCTTAGTGGACTGGGTAGGATGTATTGATTGACCATGTCCTGGATGTAGGATGGGCCTGAGCTATTTGCAGAACGGTAGGCAAGTGAAGTGTGACAGAACTCGGCTAAAGACCAGCCCGGGCTGCTGAATTCTGGATGAGCTGCAGAGCTGGTGCAGGGTCGCTAGCCAGGAGTGAGTTGAAATAGTCTGGATGGCGAGACCTGAAAATAAACAGAACTATTATATATAGCAACTGAAAAATAGGTGTAAAGTATATACATATAAATCAATGATGATCAACAACCTACAATGTCCATATACTAGGGAAGTGTTTCTGTAAATTGTAAACAACACAAATAGGGCAAAGAAATAAATACTGAATTTATATAAAGGAAGTTGGTGGTACACAGATTGTGTATTCATACCTGTATATACATCATACAGAGCTTATATTTGACAGTGATGGATAATACTAACATGTTAAAAACGTGTTTGAAACTGTAAAAACAGTAATCATTTGTAGGTTATTGGATACAGGGTTAGTGGCACTATATGACTGATTTAATTGCTCAGAGTGATGGCGTGTGGGAAGACGCCACTACACCACATCCTCTACAGACTCGATTAGTAAAGATGTGATACCCTTCTCTGCTGCAGCCTGTCGTCCGTCATTTAACGCATAAGATGTCTGAACCTTACATCAAACCTTGCCTGCTGCAGTGTTAGATGACTTTCGCCGAGGGAGAAATGCGGTGTACAGCCCACGGATGAAGGAGCCACCAAACTCCGGGCAGTGTTTAGACGATCCCGAGCAGAGTGCAGATACGGAGGAGCAGGGCGTTGACAGCTGTTGGGTCCACAGGGCTTTCTGTGATAAGAGCACTCAGTGTGGGAGGAAGGTAGCGCCGTACTGTACCAAGCACCGACAAGCGTGCACTGGAAGAGCCGGAGGGGATTAGAAACCGTACTCTCTGCAACTATCTGCAGAACAGGCCTGGTGTTTTTTTATCTGAGGAGCCTTATTAATCAAAGATCTTTTTAGCTTTTGTTTTATGTTCAAATTTAATGATTCCTGTGGCAAAGCTGGTAAGAACGTACAGTAGCAAACATCAAAGAGAAACAGGACATAAATTGGTCTATTAGTATAAGATAGTCACTGACATGAAGTCTAAAATTTAATTATTCTCAAAATTCTGGTCTTAAAAGGGAGGCAGAAGGGGAAACTTTTACACTGTTTTGACAGGCAGTAGTCTGTAATCACTTTCTTCCAATTAGAAGTAGAGTTCACTCACTGTCATGCTAAATAATGCACAAAGAAGAAACCATACACACTTCAATGAAAGGTTTAATGTCTTTTTAAAAATATTTTCCTGTTCTGTGTACTTGGAAGTTTTTCCAACAGTAAACGTGAGTTGATATTGATTAGATCAGTATTTGCGAAGCTGCTTACTCATGTGGATCACGTGTGGTGTGTGTTGGTGAACCAGTTCATGTTTCCAGTCTGTTCTATAAATTATATACTTAAACAAATCAGATATATGTGCACAACATAATGAAGCATTTGCATTGAGCAGAATTGCAAATCATTCGCTGCAAATGCAACACAGGTACTCTGGAGTTTTTGACTGCCAGTAGTGATATGAAGCAATGTTTTTATGACCTGCATGAATGACATTATACACATTACTGCTCGAGGTTTCATGCTACTATACCTGACATTTGGACATTTGCTATCGAAAACAGACCTTTTCCTTGGAAAACACCTGAAAATGTTAATGTGCCCAAGCTCCCTGAAAGTAAACATTGTGGCACAACTGTGCTGGTTTTCACACTGAAGAAGCCTTTGTAACATTTACTGGTACTGGCAGAAAAGAAGCCAAAAACAGACAAACTTGCAGGTAAAGCTCATTTTACTTATCAGTTATCTATCAGGCGATCAGTTAATCAGGCAAACAAAAAGACGCATGTATAAATCACACTGAAAAACTTGTCCAAGACCATCCGGCAAGGACCAAGTGAAAATGGACAGGTATATATGCCGAAGGACTGGTGGGGAAATATGCCACAGGTGAGGAGCTGGGCTGGGAAAACCAGGTGAGGAGAATGAGTTGATTTTGTGGCGTGAGAGGAGGCAGCATCTGAAAGGACAGGTGAGTTAGTGACACGGCATCAAAACAAAACCAGATGAAAACAAACTCAGAGTTGGTGGAAATTGTGACACCACGTGTGTCTGAGGAATGCACGTTAAGCAAGCATACAATTCAAAGAACTAGCTATTTGTTCCAGACCCTTTGGAGAATGAATGAGTCTTTCGTTAAATATAAAAAGCATGCAGGTAGAAGCGTTAGCAGCTTGCAGTCCTTGACATGTCAGCACACACCTGTGGTGAGTCAGCCTATGAAGGTAGCTGCGTACTAAGAGTGTCTGGACAAAATGCTGATGTAGCAGTCCAGCTTTTGATATAAATTCATATATTTGGGGGCCTAATTAGCAGCTACACATCAGTGAGAAAATCCTTTTTCTTCCTTGTTTATTAGCTGAGTGGAAACTGGACTCAAAATGCAAAATGCAAAAAAAAAAGCAAATCCTGCAGCATTCCTGCAAAATGACTTCATATCCTAATCACCAAGTACACTTCTAATCTGGGATTTTTTTTTATGCACTGAACTTGGGATATGAATAATTCTGTCAGCTGTAGTTCATTGGCAGGACAATCCAATTACACTTTATGAAATCTATATGAAGTCTGCGTGTTAACAAGTGTGGAACAGCCACACCAACAGCAGCCCTTAGCTCCAGTCTTCCACACTCACACTGTTGCTATGGTTGCTGACAACTCCATGAATGCCGGGATGATGAGTACGCTCTCTGTACTTTTTATGTGCAAGATCGCTGGAAGGTTGTAACAGCCACAGTACTAAAGCCAGTCCAAAATATATCAAAGAAATATAAAATCCAAATCCCAAAAGCATATTTTGTTGATGCAAAGCAGTTGCACATGACATGATGATCACCATTTGTTGTCTTCAGATGAGGAGTAAAATGTCTCTATTAGATATTTGATAATGTCAAACATTAAATCTGACAACAGGGCAAGCAAATATGATGACTGTTTATGACGATTATGTACATACAGGTGCGATAAATAAGGCTCACTGAATCAGTTTCAATCATTTTCTAGAATGAGCTGTTCTCAAGTTGATACCGGCGCTGTCTGACTTCAAATCGGAGATTTTCTCTCTTACAGTTGTCACAGTGAAGACTGCTCTTATCCAGCAAAATAATAAAACCCTCCAGACTGCCTTTGTCTTGCCAAGTGTGCCAGTTGCTGTTACATTTGTAATAAAAATCTTTCTAGCTTTCACGTGTTCTGGATATTAGTGTGACAACCATGCAATGCAATTTTCAAATGTGTTTCTCATCTGCTTGAGATGAAAGAGCAAACAGTGCCTGACTTCAGGGTGACTTCCTTCAGTCTTGTCACAGTGAGGCTGTCAGGTTCAGTGACATGGTGCCTATACAGAGCCCAAAACCAAAACCTGTGCTTATTCGCTGGACCTGGGGATGCTGCACAGACGCAGAGGACGAATGGCTAAACTGTTTTTTGTGGAGAAATAGCTCCAGCACATAACTCCCCTCCCCATTTCTGTTTGCTAAACAAACAGGGTACCATATGTTAATTAGTGAGTTTAGAGGTGTTGATAGGTCTTTGATGGTGATAGTCTTTATGCTAACATAGGTTAACCATGTGCTGTGTTTGTCTCACTCTTGGATGAAAGTATTTCTGGAAAGACTTTTAGCGTTCATTTTCTCTCCGACAAGAGGCAGATATCTGTGAATCCTAAATGAGCAGCAGCGGCGCTCGATTGAGACATGTGCAGGGGCAGGATAAACAGCACGTGTTCCCTGGCATGGCAGCTGTTTCGAACTGCATGCTGTCATGTAAAGACACCTCATTAGCAAATGTTGCTGAAAGATGGACGCTGTGCTCAGAGGGCAGCATTACTTCCCTCTGCTGCCAGCAAGGTCTGATGGGAAATACCTCACTGTTATTTTTACCTCCAACCTCCTCACCCATCCTCCTTACCCATTCTAGCCTCCACACACACACACACACACACACACACACACACACACACAATCCCCTCATCCATTCATACATCGCTCCCCCCTCCTCTCCAATTTCTCAAAATATAATACCTAGGCTTGTTAAGGCCTGTAGATTCCTGTGGGGGGAATAATAATAACAATAGGAGTCTGCCAGCTCTGGAGGCAGCACCCCCCCCAGCCCCCACAAAAGCCCCCAGCTCAGGTCTGACTATGGAGGAGGCCGAGCTGTTTGTTCCCCTCGCTCTGCATGCAGATACACAAGAAAGAGGCCATTCATTTAAACAAGTCTTTCTTTTATGCGCTCCGTCAGTGGCACTGAACCAGAGTCAGGCCATGACCCTGCAAGGAGCGCTTCTGCCTGTCACTGGACTCTGGAATACTGTGTGTGTGTGTGTGTGTGTGTGTGTATGAATACATAACTTATCAGTTGTTGTTGGTTTTAGACTGGGACTTGATTTCCTATTTTTGGGGGGCTTGGGGGTCCCTGAGGTTTTCTACTGTATATAAATGATGATAAGGTAAAAAAGCTAAATAATTATTCAGAAAAAAAATGTTTTGTTTTTACAAATATCAAATACAAATGATTCCGACCTATCACAACTAGACACTTTACAGACAAAACATTAAACAATCAAATCAAGGGATTAGCCTGTGTGCAGGTACATGTGCGAGTGTGTGTGTGCGTGTTGCAGTGTGTCTGAGTGTGTGGGTTATTGTTTGATTTCTTATTATGTGCGGCGCCTCAGGAGGCAGTAGCTGGTGTGTGAAACACAGGTGGACATCAGTGAATGTGTCATATAACCTTCTTCATCCACTGACATGCACACACACACACACCTATGTTACTCTGCTGACTGACCCCTGACCTCCGACTGTAACTGTCAGTCAAACCCGAGCCGGGGATCCACTCGTCCTGATTCTCCTCCAGCTCACTGTCCTCACTGTCCATCAGAGGGAATGAGCCTAACTGATTGATCACTTCTGCCCATAAAATGTCCTTGTTTCCATTTCCTGTAAGTATCAGTCAAGCAAAAAACAAAAACATTGACTTTGGTCATAATTATGCGTCTCCACACTTTAGCATGATAATGCCTGAACAAAGGTGGTGCAACAGCACAATGTTGCCCTGAGGCAAAGAACAAAAAACTGAGTTTTAGTTTATGAATAAGAACGAATACGTCTTTAAACAATCAAACATACTTCTTTGCATACTTGTGCACGTGCATATATTTGTATATAAAGTTGTTTCAATTCAAACAATTTAAATTAAAAGTGAAATTTATCTTAACAGGTGGTGATAAAACACTGCTCCACCCCCAAACAAATGGTCACAGCCCCTCATTTCATTGGACAGAGACATGTCTGGTTTTATTATTATTATTATTACAATATATCACAAAGCAAGGCGATGCAGTTGCATGAGAAGTGAGTAAATGTGTGGATATTTTGCTTTGGGTGGTGTAAATTCAGAAGTGTTGATAATGTTAGAGATTTTGAGTGAAAATTTTACACTTATCCTGAGGACTCCTATTAATGAACGGATTAAGATAAAAAAAAGAGAGGGTTTAAGGGGAACAACAGAAAGAACTGGATTTACTTCTGACTTTTTTAGAACAGTCAGATACTGAGATGCCACAGAAACACACAGCATATTATGCAAACAGGGGTGGTGCCACATGGTGCTACGTGAAGTGTCAGGCGATCACCAAAGTCACTAGGATTCATCCTCAGGGGAACATGAATTTTCTATAGAAAATCCATTCGGTAGTTCAGTCTGGACCAAAGTGCAATAAAATAAAGTTAAAAATGGACTTCACAGAATGCATAAAATCAAGTAAAATACAACAACTGCATCTAGGATGACAAGAAGACTTGTAACCTCAGACTGAATCCAGGGAAAGACAGTTGATAATAGAGTCTACAGCCGCAGCATCATTTGGTTCAGCAGAGACGTACAGTTGTGTGTCATCTTTACTATGGGAACATGCATTGTGCTCTCTGATAATGTCACCAAGTGGCAGCATGTACAGTGAGAGGGAAGTAAAACTCTCCCTCTGATGTATGTTTGAAACCAGTTTAACACACAGCTAGAAAGACCGTTGATTCAAGACCATTAATTATGACCATTATTTTAATCAGAATTTAGTGTGAGGTTGTTGATCATTTTAGTCAGGGCAGTTTCAGTGCTGTGGTTTGTTCTCAAGCCTGGCTCAAATTCCTCCAGGATGTTATTTTCTTTACGAAAGGAGTCATCTTTTCCAGTATGAGACGGATGGAAGCATATAAATTTTTTAATTTTAATTTAATTTTTTAATTTTATTCACTCTAGTAATCCCAAACTGGGAAATTAGTCTCTGCATTTCACCCATCGCTGATTTACTGAAACACACACATGCACATGCAACATGCAGTGAACCACACAGGAGCAGTGGGCTGCCGCATCAGGCGCCCGGGGAGCATATTGGGGGGTTAAGTGCCTTGCTCAAGGGCACATCAGCCGGCTAATGGAGGGGGGGAGTGAATACTCCACCACACCCAAGTTTCTCTGCCAGTCCGGTTGGGGGAATCGAACTGGCGACCCTCCGGTCACAAGCCGCTTCTCCAACCTCTAGGCCACGGCTAAAAGATATCTGCCTGTAGTTGGTGACTTTATTATGTCCAGGTCGGGTTCTCTAAGGTCATTGGAGAATCCACTGTTAAAATAAAGACAGAAGAAAGAGCGAATAAAAGAAGCTGTCTATAAAGCTATAAACTCCTGTATATACTGCTAGTAAAAGCAGCTTATACTGTGGTGCTAAATAAAAGCGAGGATACAGTATTGGCAGTGTACTCAAACACTTGCGTATGCATAAGTAATACTTAAGTACAGTAACAAGGCATTTCTACTAGAGCTAGACATATAATAACAGTGTCACTGTTGTCAGCTTATTGTAGATATACAGTATGACTGTATAAGTTGGTCGATAGGTAACGAGAAATTGCAATGTAAGAATGCCAAACTAGGACCTCACAAGACTGTTTATGTTTTGTGCTAAATTCACTTCCTGAACACCTGCTGCAAAGTTTGTGCAAGTCTCTGAACCTCCGACTGCCTGCAGAAGCCGACAGTAATATGTTGTTGTTCTGCTGCCAAGCTGCAGGTGTGAATGTGTGAAACGATGCTATGTGTTATGTATACGCCACAGTTAGATCCCCTCTCCTCGGATAAAACCATCTGCCACAGTGAACGCAGGGACCACGAGATGCAGCAGAAAACTTTGGACTAACGTGTACTATAGGAGGTTTGGATTTGATGTGAAGGCTGGTTCATTTTGATGGATGGCGCTTCTTCGTGTATGTCAACTCTGATGGTTCATATCTCACAGACGTCAGCTGAGCTCCTGCTATCATCTGACTGCGGCGCTTTATTGTGAAATACTGCAGTGCAGAAGACTTACTGTAATATACAGTAACAGACAGCTCAGACGTGCTGTCAGATTCAGTGTCTGTGATTGTTTTCATATCGTCCTTTACAGCAGGAGCCGTAAAATATATGTCACAATAAAACATGGATTTTTTTTTAATCTCTAGCGGGACACAAGATGCAAGTAGTATAAAGTTAGTGATACATTCACATTCATTTAAATTGCTTTGCTAAATCATATTTAAAGTTGCTGTGATCAGTATTCTCTCTCTCAGTCAGTAATGTGAAACAGGTGGCTCATGGTAACAGAACCACAGAGAACTGTCACCAGCTCTGCGCTTCCCCTCGACTCTTTCAGTGTGTTGTTTTGGTTTTACAGCCTGTTTTACAGCCTACTGTTTTGGTCCAGTCTCACAGCTCTCATCATCTTTCCAGCAGCATCCGGCAGCTACTTAGTAAAAATAAACCCAATAAATCCACTGTACGCCACAGGG
Source organism: Chelmon rostratus (assembly GCF_017976325.1). Taxonomy (NCBI): domain Eukaryota; kingdom Metazoa; phylum Chordata; class Actinopteri; order Chaetodontiformes; family Chaetodontidae; genus Chelmon; species Chelmon rostratus. The sequence continues at coordinate 22,978,528 of NC_055672.1, read as the reverse complement.
GCGGGTCCAGAGAATTTTCTGGTGGGGGGCACAGGGGGTGACAACAATAAATCTGGGGGGGGCCGCCCAAAAGTAACAAAAATAAAGGCTGCTAACTTCAATATTACATTGCTTATGTTTTCATCTTGCTTTTCTTGGCCACATTAAATCTGCTAGGTATACTTTTACCAAGTGGCTAACACACAGAACACTATGGTGTTTGCTGTAGCCTACAGTTAGTCAGAAGTTGGTGCTTTTTTTGGGAGGGGGGGGCATTACGTTTATTTAATTTGTATTGTGTGTCATCTTCATTTACTATTCACCAGTAACACATATACTAATAATTACCCATCTCAACAAATCCTCAAAGTGTTCCCTACAAAATTATTCAAACAGACCTTGTGGTTCCAGATATACTCATTTTATTAATTATATGCAATTTTCAAGCAGAGGAAAAAAGGCTCGGCAAAGAAAAGGTTGCTCCATGTAGTAGTTACTCTTAGGAAAAATAATTCCCCACTGACACTCAAATTCTCAGTGAAATGGACAACAACAAAGATACTCAAAATCACTAGTGCTCAGCTTTTTGCACTGTGTATTTTAAACAATTATGTGTTCTGTATCACAGTCAGAGTAAGTACCACTCAATGTATCACTAATTTGAAGGTGCTGACACTTCAAAATAACTGTATTTTGCGATTGCCGTGTTTGCTGCTGAACAACCTTACAAACACGAGGCTCTGAACGCTCTGGTCCTAACCTGTCCGTGCTGGGTGCAAGGGAAGGTC